>NC_058403.1:131305353-131905353 GCF_002201575.2 Neomonachus schauinslandi
AAGAAGAAGAAGAAGAAGAAGAAGAAGAAGAAGAAGAAGAAGAAGAAAGAGAAGAAAGAGAAGAAAAAGAAGAAGGGAAAAGAGGAAAGGAGACTTCACCTGGGGAGGGCGGCTGGGCGGTGTGCTTATCAGGGGGGCAGGACCCATAGCCGAGGCAGCATTCAAGCTCCTTTCCCTTTCATCCTGGTAAATCCGATCTCTTTCAGCTTCTGGTAACTGCAAGAAATTCTGCATAGCCCGAAGGTTTACCAGCAAAGACTGGGATGCAGTCTTGGGGTCCTCTTCCTTGCGGAGGATTTCTGAAAGCAAGCCCTGCAGGGAATGAAAGGCACAGGGTGAGCTTGCTCCTGAGTTCTGCCCAGCCAGCCACCGGGGACCCTTCCCTCTCCTTCTCCACTCTGTTTAGAAAATGAATAGTCAGAAGCATTAATTCTACACAGAAATATATGAGTTACAATTGAAGTGGTAGAGAGGAGAGCTACAATTGTATTCTTAATTTTATTAAGCATCTGCTTTACATATAACACAAACTGAAACTGCCTAATTGGTCTCCTTCCTTTGAGTAGCTTAACTTGCCATGAAATCTTTCACAGGGAGACGATCGAGGGAAGTTAAGAATAAATGAAATGCTCATAGTACAACAGCATTGAACTGTATAGTTCTCAAGCTGCCTAGACAAAGGCAGTGGAATGCCGACAGCCCAATATGTAAAGACACAAAGCCACTTCTAGAGAAGGAGAACTTTCAAAGAAAATACCAGAAAATGAATTGTAACATATTAGAAAAAAGAATATTACTAAAGCATGCTATGTTTTCACAGGCAATATTTTAAGTTATCCCTTAATTTTCAAATTAAGGACAAGTGATTCCTTCTACTTACCATTTAAGGAAACTCTACAGCCTACCCTGAATAATTCTAAATACTGTCATGCTATCACTATACCTCTGGGTAACAGGTTGGAATTCTGAACTTCAGAAAACCACTGATTAAATTTGAAATACATAACCCCATTTTTACATTGCAAAAATCCATCACAGCATGCCCAGGAAAAGAATACAATTAAATTCTGTAGTTGCCAAATTTCTTAAGGAATAGAAGTCTTTATTAGTAATAGAAGAAATTTACAAACCATTAGTAAACTCCTTTAAGGTGTCTCTCTCTCCCCAAATACTAGGGCATTGTCAACCATTTTTTTTTTTTTTTTTTTTTTGGAAGAAGCCTTTCAAAAATGAATGGGTTTCCTCATTTTTGTTTAAGGAATTATATGTAATAGAAGGATTACAAAAATTTTCTGCCCATTTGATAAGAGCTGAGCAGCCTTTACCTCTTCCATCTTGTACATGAAATAATGCCTGGAATACCAAGACACATTTGCTTTCTACATTTAGCCAGAATATCAGTTTATCACAAGATAGTTCCAAATAAAAATGTTGTCAAGATCTCCATGCCATTTGCAAATTTCACTTTCCAATAACCCTGCAGAAACAGTGAAAGGGAACATTTGGGGAAGGGGAGGCCAAGTGTCATATCAAAATGATTGAGACTAAAGATGATAACATTTGCATTTTTTCATGGTTTCCTAGAAGTGCAAATGTAGTTTTGTTCCTAATTCCTCAGGGATAAGATACCATATTGCCCACATATAACACCTACATGCAGATAGAAGCACTGTCCACTTTAAAAATGGTTAATAGGCTGCTATTAAAAAGAACCTCCAATAGGCTGAGGGGGCTTAGGAGTAAATTTTAGTCTCTCACTTGTTCCTGCATCCAAAACCTGGAGAGTGGACCCGAACTTTCAGTTTCATCATTAAAAAATGTGACTGAAGAATGAAGGGTGCATGTCCTTTCATTCATAAGACTGACAAGTAATGCTGCAACTGTGTTTATACAAGAATAAAACATCCAGTCAATTTAACTAAAATTCAAACAGGCAGTCAATCATCCAGCTATTTAATTTGCACAAGGCCAACTAATTAGATTGCCTGTGTTTTTGATGTGTCACACTGAAACCGAAAAATACAGGTCTCAAAAAAATGCTTGAAAAGAGGTGTAAAAAAATAGTCCTTACGCTCTACTTTTCCTCACCAAATGTTCTATATTAAAAGATGTGCTTGGCAAAGCAATATATATGAATTACACAGAAATCAAGAGACAGAAATGTACAGTATAGATAAATACAATGTTATCAATTCCTTGAGCATAATAACCTAATATTCATTTTTGTCATCCCAGCACAATACCTACCACATAAGTGTTTGATAAATATTTACTACATGGATTAATTATGTGTATTCAGACCGCAAAAGGAAAAAATTATAAATGACTGATAGAAACTTAAGAACAAGATATGCTACTCATGGGTAAATTCTAATGGTAATTCTTACTTTAATCAAGGTAAGGCTTCAATGAAAAGTTATGTGGCACTTTGTAAGACATTTATCTACATTAACTATTCAGTTAATTTAAAAAAAACAGATTAGGTCAAAAGAGATCCTATAAATATTTAGGACGTTATTGTGTTTGGGAAATTTTAAATTAGACATTTACAAATCTCAAATAACAAAATACTGTATCATCTCCATTAAAAATGTTCTCTGAGACAGCAGAGAACTATAGTGAGAAAAGCAAACACATGAAAAAAATACATAATAATATTCTCTATCAAGTCTTGTTAACATGAAACTAAGTCATCCCTGCATGTCTAAAACTAGAAGATAGTAGGTCACCTGGGAGAAAATTTAAAATTTCCTCTACCCGTATTGTGATGTTGGTATGACTTCTCAGTTGAGCATATAAAATGTTTTAGGGGCAAAGCATTTATTTCCACTTAATTATTCTACTGCAGCAAGTACAGTTTTTCTGCCTGCAATATGTTAAAATCTAAAGCGGTATTTCAAATCCTGGAACACTCAACGAGCTCTAAAGCAGCCAGGCTAGACAGTGTCAGGTGTTTTAGAAACCTTTGGATTTTTTTTTTTTTTGGCCCAGGCTTTCAATGAGGGGAGTGCCCCCTGGTGGAAATGCTTGAAAATATTGTTAGAAAATGTTTTGATTAGAATGTGTTAATTACCCCCCTAAAAAAATTCATGTCACTTGAGAATAAATCTGGATGCAAAATGACTATTAGAATCTGAATATGAGGGATGCATGTTCTCGTCCTGTTCAAGTTGTTGTTATCTGAGTAGGTGCATTTACGGACTAAGATGTACATGGCCTCTGTTTCCCATAGTCAAAAATACACTTCAGACTTAGGTCAAGGTCATTTGTAGTAATCCCCCATGAACAGTAAGAGGTATCTATTACCAAAATTTTTCCTTCGTGCTAAAAAATCATATGTCAAGGTCATCATGTACCTTACTTGCTATCTCAGAGAATACACTAAAACATCAGGACTAAAACATATCATCAGTACTGTGCACCATAGGTGCTCAATGAATTTACTGAACAAAATCAAACAAAATCATCAGTCATTCTTGTGCCTGAAAATAACTTGAGAATTTGTGTTACGTAGTAAGTGACCAACAACTCATGAATATTAATTTTATTGGAAATGAGAAGCTGCTTTTCATTTGGACTTTACATCTTCAAGTAATGTACTACGTGCTTTATACCTAAAAATATAAAATTATTCTGCACTGTCATTACACAGGGGTGAAGTGAGAATTCCCATTTTTTTGACTTAAAGAGTGAACTTACTGATGAATTCCTAAAACTTTTTTACATTCCAAAAAGAGTTTACAAGTTATTACAAGTAAAATTCATTAGTAATTGTAAAAGAAAGAAAAAAACCTTCAATAAATATTATCAGGACTTCCAAAAGCTAATTAGGAATTCTTTAAAACAGCAGATAGGCGAAAGAGACTGCCAATAGAACAAAAGGTCTGTCTGGCCTCCCGTTTGTCTCCTCTTTGAACATAATCACTGATTCAAATAGATTTTATCAGCTTCATGGAACTTCAAAGCCCTCAGAAGGAAAATATGATTTCATGAAACTTCCCTCTCTAAAAAGAAAATATGTTGAATATTCTTCAAGACTACCTGCCTCTCTTGTTTTGTGAATTTTTAATCACATGTCCAGGTGAAAGACTATTTTCAACTCCACCTACTACCTTGGACTCCTGCCAAGTAAGTTATAAGCAGACGCATTTATCTCTGTCGCTTGGGAGGCTAAATGAGAGCTGTCACGTTGGGGTAATAGCACCTTTTTACCTTTTATTCAATAGTGATATGGATAGTGGACTTTCCTTAAATTACACTGTGAAGAATTATAGGAACACAGTAGCAATTTCTGTTATACTTAAGCAGGCAAATTTCTCTCCACCACATAATTTACAGAACTCAAATTCAATAAAACATTACATGATGGTCCATTACTGTTATCAGTTTTGAATAATCCATCTTCATTCTTTATTTTACTGGAAAATAAAGTGTGCCAAAGACAAGAGGAGGGGGGAGAAAAAAGGGAAAAAAGCCACAGAATGGGATGAGAGTTAACTCTGGGTTTTATTAAAAAAAAAAAAAAAAGCACTAACAAATATATTCGCTTCTATCACAATCCTTAAATAGCAATAATACAGAGAAGTGAACTGGAAAGTATAAATCTAGAAGCTTCGGCAATTATTTTTAGCCACAGGTTTCCATTAAAAAGACATCAAGTAGGCATAACTGAATGAATGACATATGCTAAAAGCTGGTATCTTCAGTAGCAATTAAAGAACATATGCCCATCAATTCAGAAGGGGGGAAAAAGTCCTTAGAACAGTAATTATATAAAATTCACCATAAATTTTCAGAAAAGGTAAACTTTTTTTTTTTTAATAGTCAAGTGTGAAAGTCTTAAAAGAGGGGTTTTAGGAGACCCAATTAGGATGATAAGAAAATTCTCCAGTTAAGAGTTAAAACATGAAATCCAGGATTTTAAAGTTGCACAGAGCTGTCAATGACTAAAAGAGTCTCAATTCATGTTAGTTTTATCTATTATATTAATATTTTAACATACTGTTTATAGGGTACCAGTTTCTTTATCTGATCATATCATAACTTTGCATTTGCATGTACATATTTTACATTAATTTTTTAAAACTTGGAGTTGGAATTGCACATTGTAATAAGTGCACACAAATGTGTGATGTGTGATTTAACTCTGCAGAGCTCCTTGTCTATACATATGCATTAGCATGTGTATTTTCGTACTCCACACTCACACCATACACTCTCACTCTGCACCTGCTTTTATTGAAATGCATACACTTTGAAATAAACACACTACATGCATTCATATGAATGTATAATCATTAAAATAAATGCAGCTGTGTGTGTGAGCGCGTGCGTGTGTGTGGTTTTTAAGTATGACCACCAAAAACACATGTATGCTTGCATGTTTAAAAGCTTGTTCCCCAAAAGTGAACACTTAAATATACATAGAAAATTACGCTTATTTAAGTCAAACAGCTTCACATATGGCCAATATCCACTTCGACTGAGGATACCAATTACCAATATAAAGGTTTAAAACCAAATCCCTCTATCACCCAGGGCTCCAAATAATTTTTATGGTAGTAACTTTTTTCTACATTAGCTCTTTTTAATAAAGAGAGCTCGATACCAAAGCTGTCACTGTTTTCATTCCCCCACCACCCTCAGGAAAATTTAAGTCACTGTTTTTGATGTTAACCACAGAGATAACTATCTTTTCAAAGAGATTAATATAGCATAAAAAGAGAGTGAATTCTAATTCTGCCATCTTTCCAGCAGCAAATCCTACAGAGATCCATGGAATCAGTCAATGTGAGAACCAAATGCAGAACAAGTGGTCAAATCTTCAGAGTAATGGTGTGACATCAAAACCCAAGAGAAGAAAAACTGTACCAATGGAAAGTGACTTCACACATCCCTCAGCTAAAGTCTCTTGTCATTCTTCACCATATAAAATACATTCCTTAGTGCTTTAAGAAATAATAAATTGCTCAATTTTTAAAACATTTATCAGTAAATCTGTATTTCATTTGTGTTCATGTCAATGTTGTCTTCGTGGGCTTTCAATTAAATTGACAAGCATTTTACTGATCTATTATGTAGAAACCTATTTTTTGCCCAGTACTGAGAAATACTAGCAGTTACTGCTATTTCCAAAAATAAAGAATGCTGCCAGAAACAGGATTATCTAGAGGTTGATTCTTGATTCATTCATTCATTCATTCAATTCTTTAAATTACTGCTTCCCAGTTGAATATGGTATCATGAAATTTACCAGATACTAATGAACACATTTTCAAGTTGTAAAATAGAGAACTAGGTAAAATCATACAATCTTAACCTGAGACATAACCTTCTGCAACTACCCTTCAAAAAAGACAAATGATGCACAAAAAACAGATAAAGAAAGTGAAAACAAACACTGAGTTAGTTAAAGGCTTTGTCAGGCCTCCTAACTTTCAATCCAGTTAAGGCAAGGCAAAAATAAGTCACTGCTGGGATTCTCCTAGGTATGGAAACTGCCAACAAGGAATTAATACTAGATTATTTTTGTACCAGAATCTCATTCTTATAATCATGTAATAAACAAAATAACTTAAATATGAAAGGAAAGTATGAGTCAGGCCAAAAAACAAATTGACGAAAGAAAGAACAGTGGTAAAACAAGAAAGTTGAAGGACATAATGTCCTGATTTCTAATCAAAGTTACATGTTCTCTTGGTTTTTTTAGTGTGCCTGGGCCAAAAATAAACACCATACATATTGTATTAATTTCCAAAAAAAGAAATTAAAAAAAATTCCTCTCATTCACAATTTAATAGAATGGATTTGTTTCAGGCTTTTCATCTTAAGGCCTTCCCATACCATATTATCACTCTTTCTCCAGGTCCCTCTAAACATCTTCCCTGCTGATGGTATCTTCACAGGTATTTGCCCAGGAGGACAAAGGTGTGAATACGAGGAGGTGTATGCAGATCTCAGGGAGAAGTCTGCAAACTAAGGCCTACCGGCCAAACCTATCCCGGAGGCCAGTTTTGTAAACACCAGGACACTCACATCCATTCACCTACTGTCCGTGGCTGCCCAACACAGGACACTGTGACACAGCTCTTATGGCCCTCAAAGCCTAAAATGTTTGCTATCTGGACTATTACAGAAAAGATTTGCTGATCTCTGATCTAAAGAATGAAGTTTGGAGGAATACTAACAATAATGTAAAGGGGGAGAGGACAAAGCTAAGAAACACTTTAGGTTAATAAGCCATATGTATACGTATATGTATCCTCCCCCCGCCCCCGCAATGGCTGTTCAAATTAAATGGCAGAAATTGCTACTGAGTACCACAATGTTTTTTGGGGTCCCCCCGCCAAAAGTTGTACTGGAACATAAACAGGGCACGTTTACATGGTCATGTTTGACACGGGGCTCACAGGAAAGATAGTAGTAGGCTAGAAGCCAGGAGTCCTACCAACGGCCCTGACCAAATCATGAAACATTTCTCAATCTGCTACTACCACCAGCCTATGCTCTCATTATGTAAAAGGATAGGTAATGCCAGTTCGAAATATAATTGACAGTGAATTTATTCTTTCAAGGCCCCTGAATCAAGATCAATCTGTATATAGTTCTTTCTTGGAAGTTTATGACAGGGGAAGGAGTGATAAAGCTTAGGCACCCCCAAGAACAGACAATACGATCACATGACAGGAAGAATTAAATGTTAACACAGAGTAAAAGTACAAGGATTAGTAGAAGATGGGACTAAAGAAAGAAGAGAGAAAAAGAGAGAACCATTACCAAGAGAACAAAACTGACCTGAGTTCTGTTAAAAGCCACACGTGCAAATACGGCTTGGGAGATTCCTGCCCGTTTCAGTTCATCACGTACCCACTGGTAGATTTCGGAAGACACCTCTGTGTTGGTGGAAACCTGTTGCTCCAAAGGCTTATTCATAGATCGACTGACAGGGGGAGGGTGGTTCAAGTACTGTTGGTTTAAGGACTGCTGGGCTAAAAGTCTATTCACCGCATACTGCTGGTTCAGCAGCTGAGCCATCACCAGCTGCTGGTTGACCAACTGAGGACTGATGGGCGTTGACACAAGCCCAGGGTGCAGGTTCGGTAGAGGGGTCCGGACAGAGGGCTGGCTCCCGTGGGAGAGCTGCGCGGGGGACGGAGGCTGCTCAGCTGTGTTCCCTGGGACCGGCTGCTGGCCGAAGTTGACATGATTGGCACCTTGCTGGGATAGTTCAGAAAGGCTATCCATTTCAACTAAAGTAGACAAAAGGAAAGTCAGGTTAAGCCAACAGCGATGGTACTGATAAGGATTTCTGACCATTTCCTAAATACAGACAGTAGGCACAGGGCACATTAAAGATCCAATTAAACTAAGAAAATTTCAAGATGGAACTCAATGGCTATGTTTTTACTTCCCTCTTTTGCACAACTCTACAAACTTTGAAAGGGGTACTATCAGGTACTTCAGGTCTAATTTTATAATGCGGTTTAGACTTAAGGCATAAAATTAATTATTTTCAAATTCTATGTGACTAGTTTTGGGGTCAAACTATTATTCACTCTCACTACTCCAAGAAGGCTTATAAGCGATGGCTATTTTAAAATTAAAATAGCTTCTAGAAGAACACAGACTGCTTAATAGCAACTAGAGCTAAGAAAATACATGCACTAACGAAAAAAGAAATATACATGTATTTTTTCATGATATATATTAACTGTTATTACTCGAGGCAAAAGGTTTGAAAGGGAAAAGAGGACATAAATGTTATCTACGGTCAATTTTTACCTAGCCATGAGTATATAAAGAAGTAACCAATATAATAAATAAAATGATCATAATGATAAGTAATAATAACTGAGGACATATTGAACACTGGGGTTGGGTATCTTATATGGCTTGCTTCATTTAATTCTAACTCTCATGGGTGGCAGGTGTATCTGCAAGAGAATGAAGCAAATGATTTACTGTATTGCAAGCCAGTATACCTAGTTTTGCTAAGATCCAAATGTTTCTTGAAGAAGCTATGTCTATCACCAGATGCTAAAGACAATCTTTCAAGGAAGGGGCGGGGAGTCATCCCGGTACAATGGTGATACTGTCACGATTTTGCAATTTATTATCACCTACCAGGATGAATGCTTCTCCCTTGGCTAGGTCTCTAATGTGGATTGGCTGAGAGTCAGCTGTAAGTATGTCAAATGTTTTGCTGTTGCAAGGAAGAGACTGGTTTGATGCTCTTAAATGGAAAGGCCGAGCATGGTTGGTGTATGTAAATAGGTGAGTCTTTTCCAAATAGCACACCATGTTTCTGATGTATAGACTCTGGCTTGATTTTAATCATCATTTCTCTCTTTATTAAATATTCAGGCTTTATATTTAGAGGAACTTATCATATTGCCATAATCACTGATATATGCAAAATATAACTAAGAATTGGGAAAGAAACCTTCCATTTCTACCAGTGATATCAGCCCAAGTGGGCCATTCACAGGGAATAGTAATTCAAGCAATTATTCCAAAAATGATGCATTGTCTTCATTACAGCTCTAAGCTATAAAAGGCAAAGAATCTGTTTTGGTAGATGGATGGCTTTGCTTCAAATATTAAAAGCTAAAACATGCTCAAAATTCAGGTTCTCTTGTTTCTTAAAATCTTTAGAAGTCATTATTGTTATTGTTGTTATTAAATGGATGCAATGGAGGAAAGAGAAGCAGATTTAAAACAGGGCACAATGCTATGCATATTAAACATCCCGTTCCTATATTATTTGGAAGGTACGAGTATGTGGAAAAAAACATTAATAGAAATTAAAACATTAACCTTGATCACAGTGTTTGCTTTTGCAACACTAGCAAACTCAAAAGGGAGAAAACGTCATAATCTAAATGCTCAGGCACAACACACAACTTTTATCTGTCGTTTTTTACACTGCCGATAATTTTTAATGCATTTCCTGCATAACGCATATTGACCTGAAGTTACATGTGAAGATGGGCAGCCATATCGGAATTAAAAGTTGAGAAATAGTGTAATGAGGTCTCCCGTATGGATGGTGAAGCAGTGTGCTCACCGAAGTGCCTATCTAGAGGGGCTGGGGATGAGAGCTATAAAAATCACTTGATCTCAATTGTGGAAACTATAAATACAATTTAATTTCCTTAAAAATTGGGTGTAAAAATAGGCACTTTCTCTTTCTCTCAAACAAAAACAAAACACATAAAAGCATGATTTATCTCTGAGAGAAATCACAGCTAATATTAGTTATTCAAGGCCTGGTTAGGTCTTCACTGAGATGTTAAAAAATGACAGCTTCCCTCCTCCCGCCTCGATTTCCTGCATGTCTGACAACCAAGTCAGTTTGGCTGATTTAAACACAAACATTTATTGAATTTAATTATCTCATTATACTCATACCCACTCCCCACCCTCAAAGAAACATTCTAAATTGATCTCTAATTGGGCAATCACAAGACCTGGCTTTAGATGTGACTTTGATAAACCCCCAAATGACACATAATGGTATGTAGCCACCATTGCAACAGTTTTTTGCTTACCCATCATATCTTTTGTCTTCTTGAAATGTTTGTACCACCTTCCAAATTCTTGACATTTTGCTGCTGAGACATTTGCATAGTAAGTGCTGTTCACAATGGAAGAAATCATACTCTGCATGAAGAGGGGGAGAAACATTTGTAATACATATCGGCACAAGATGGAACACAAAAATGATTTCAATTGTGTAAATGGTATTTTTTTTAATCAACTGAGTACCAATACATTTCTGTTTCGCACTTTGGCTTAAAGCCTCAACTTCTTAAAATTCATTAAGTAGCACATCAAATGCTTATTTAAGTAGAAAGCAAGAGTCCACTGAGACCAGTATAAAGCTATCAAACCAACAGACTTTGCTCTAGTATTTATGGAACTTCTATCAATCTCATCTATTCTTAGGCTGACAAACCTTCACTGATCCCAATAAATACAAGTACGTGAAGATGACTTTACGATTGCAATTCATTAATAAACACTACTTTGAGGTTAAGTGACTGTACTCTACATCCCTGCTACTCAAAGTATGGCCCAGGGACCAGCAATATTGGCATCACCTGGAAGCTTATTAGAAATGCATAATTTTAGGGGCACCTGGGTGGCTCAGTTGGTTAGGCATCTGCCTTCGGCTCAGGTCATGATCCCAGGGTCCTGGGATAGAGTCCTGCATCAGGGTCCCTGCTCAGCAGGGAGTCTGCTTCTCCCTCTCCCTCTGCCGCTCCCACCACACCCCCCTCCGGCTTGTGCTCGGGTGCTCTTCTGTCTCTCTCTCCCTCCCCCCCAAATAAATAAAGTCTTTAAAAAAAATTAAAAAAAGGAATGCATAATTTTGGGCCCTACAAGTTTAGCAAGATCCCCAGGGGATTTGAGTGTACATAAGGCTTGGGAAACACCACTTGCACTTTCTACTCCAATAATCTGGGTTTCAACTGGAGGTGCATTAACTACATTAACACTCTTCAAAGGTTAACTGACCACATTTAAGATGAAAACAAACTATTCACAGAGATCCTCATTCAGAGAAAGAAACATCCTACAATCTTACCGCTAGCTTCAAGTACAGTAAAGCCAAGTTCTGAATTTCAAACTAACCATAAAACTTTAAAATATACACATTTCATGCTTACTAAATTTCTCAAGGATACCACAGAAAAGAAAATGACCTATTTTGTCATTTGTCTTCATTCTGCTTTTAACAAAAACCCTGAAAACAAAGTCAACAGTTTAACATATAAAAACAAAGACAGGAATGAGAATAATTTTCGGAGGTTTTGTTTTTTTTTAAACTCATTTTCAACAAACAAAAATGTTTTCTTCCCAGCAAATTTTGGTTATGATAATTTCAGTAACTTAATTCATTGTTATTTTTAACCCTAACACCCATTACCTAGTAGCGGTTCAATTAATTCCCAACTACATTTTAGGAATAAAATGCACCACCAATCCTTCCCCAGCTCCTCTGTATAGAAACACATTTCAGACTTCAGTTGGTCTATGGTGAAATAGTTTACAGAAGGAAGCATTGTTTCGGAGGCAGGGAACAACCAGAAAAGCCAGTTTGGGGACAAAAGTATTTTTATATCATTATCTTCTTTAAGCTACTTCTAATTTAGAGTTCTTTTGGTTATAATTGATTCTCCTGACATCCAGTATCAGTGTTAATATTATAACATGAAGACATTCCTATAATATGTAACTCTTGGGGATCTTTGAAGAACTTCCTGTGAAGTTGTATTATTTATGTAAAATATGGCTATCTTTCCTAAGAGGCACCATATCTTTTTTTTTTTGGACACTTTCTATTTTATAGTCATTTTCACATTTTATTTCTCTAGAAAGACATTCTTAATGTGCTTGTAGTTCTCTGCCATTAATCCAGTAGCTTGCAATTTTACTAAGAGCCTCCCTCAGTCCAGAGTACAAAAAGATACTTAGCAAGTTGCCAAAACCAGAGCCAGATTACCTGATCCAGTTAACAATCTGTCAGCTTCAATCACACTTACTCTATTGTAATAATGGATCAATAAAGTCAGACACTAATAAAACTACTGAGATTGCTGATGGATAATGGTGATTCTGCAAATGGATGACAGTTGATGTTCTTCCACTTTGGTCCAATTTTTAAGACATTATTACTCTTATTCCTAGACATTCTGGCAGTTTCTTAAATGTCAATATAATAGTACATACAAGTTTTAGATGTAGTTTATGTCTTAGTTTTCAAAAATGTATGGGAATTACCTAAATTTTGCTGAGGTTTCTGACAGACATTCAGTCTATTTTAGTTTGCCAACAGTTCTGTATTTGCTCTTTGCCGCACACCTACTATGTGCCTGGCCGGTACTAGGGATACAAAGGCGGATTAAGACACAGCCTCTGCCTATAAGGACTTTACCATCTATTAGGGAGACAGATACATAAACAGATCACTTCAATTTAATGTGATTTAGGAGACCAACAGTGGAAAATATACGGGGGGACAAAAGGAAGAATACATGGTATGTGGAAAAACAACCCATCTGAAATATTTTTATAACATTAGAGCCCGTATGTAATAGTGCTATGTAGTTCATTATTATCCATATGTGGAAAATAATATCCATATGTGCATGATCATCAAAGCTTCCTCCTGCCCTTGTTTAACCCTAACTTGGAAGGCTCTGCCCTTAAGTGACTTTTTGGATGCTTTCTACTCTGTCAAGTGGTATGTGCTTAAGAAACTCTGATTAATGTAAATATTAGCCTAAGCAAGACGTAAATCAAAAGGCTAATCCGCAGGGTATGACACATGCCAAAGCCACTATTTAAATTCTCTGACTTTCTGCGCTTTCAGGGGGCTGGAAAATATTCCATAATTCAGGGTAACTTGGGGTAAACTCTATTTTTATTGGAACAATATGCAGTAATCTCTAAGACTAAACTGCTCAAGTGGCCACTGCATGAGGACTTTTTCTTGCAGTAAAATCCCTATTGGAGACTTAGGTGTGGCATCTGACTGGACTACAGGTTTCAGGGCAAGAAAGAGAGATTTCAGAATCTTGTGGGGCACATGGCGTTTGAAAGATCGTATTCAGTACTGGTTCTTAAATCTGGAAAATCATAAAGAAACGCCTATTACTTGGGTAACACAAATAACAAAATCAAGGGGGGGTAAGATTTTTGCTAGAGGATGAGGATAGGCAGGGGGGAGGCAGACCAAGATCCACGTTTTTAAGGAGAGATGCTTAGGATTCTTACGTCAATCAAAAAAACACTTTGGTTTAAACAGATTACACTAAGTTGTGAGTTTATGCAGCTCTGGGGCTCCATATTCTTTTCCAGCCCAAATGTCTGGCATATACTAAACACACACTAAATATTCATTTGATGAAAGAGAATAGCTAAATCCGCATTTAAGTCCAAAATGTGTAGCACACTGGCAGTGTGACCTTGTTCAAGGTCATTGACTCTCATTCTACCATAATCCCCCTTACTAAATGGGAATCATAGCAGCACTCACTTCATAGGGTTGTTCTGAGAATCCATCCATTTGGGCATGGTTTTTTTCATTCATTCGGCATATAACTACTGAACTCCCACGAGGTGCCAAGCACTAGGCAAGTTACTAGACAAAGAATGACCTGAAGAGAGATACTATCTACACTTACACAGACAATAAATAACATAATGAATGTTACGCAATTAGCACAGAGCTGGGAACATACCCGAGTATGGACTTAAGAGATGTTAATTACTATGACAACCCTCTGCCTCCTCCTCCTCACTGGCTTTTATTATATGATCACATTTCGGATCAGTCGAAAGACTATGCTTTAAATAACAGAAGAGTATCAGAATTTTCAAATGATGTATTTTAAGTCAAACACATTTTCTTATGAAGAACAGAGAGTCTACTAACTAAATTTATTAAGTTATAAGTTGGGTCAAGGGACCATGAGAAAACCACCAAAGGAAAAAAGTATTCCCCTCCTTTTTCTCAATATTCCAGTCTGGCAGTATCTGGTGAGGCTAGCCTGTACCTGACAGCTGGCCTCGGGAAGACAAACACCACTTCTGTGACGTGGATTTTCGAGCCATGCCCTCTCCCCTCTCTGGCTAATAGCAGCTCATCCTTCAGGACAGAGTTCAGGGATCCCCACTTCTGCAAAGCCTTTCCTTAGTGTCCATCCGGCATATAGCACCTCCGCAGCACTCTTCTTCCGGCTGTGAGTCTTGGGTCTTATCTCTCACCTGGACTCACCACAGGGCTGGGCACGTATTAGGTGATCAGTCAAAGGACTAAAGGTCACTGAAATTAGCCATTACTGCAGGCTACCAGAAAATCCTTTTTTTTGTTGTTCCTAAAGGTCAAAGGTGAATGGCAGCTTATCACATGAATCTTTTAAATGCATCACTTTTAGCTGTCATGATAGAACTCATAGTTTAAAGAAACTTTGTTCATTAATTTGCAAGAGATCCCTTCCCAGGTTTTTCAAAATACATCCACACAGATGTCTCGGAAGTCGCAGTGCTTGGTGGTTATGTTATTCCAGTTCTCTCTCTCTCTCGGTGTCTATTTATACAAGCTCTCCAAAGCACTTGGAAAAAGGCACAACTTGTATCGTAAGTTTTCCTATTCAGTGGCCGGTCTCTGCAGAATGTCAGTGTTCAGGGAATAAAATAATCAGGCTGACCAAACTCAGCTCAAATCCCAAGTTCAAATGCCACACAGTACACCAACCAATGAATAGGCCCACAGCTTCCAGTGTTGGGAAACGCAACCTGAAAGTTGGCAGAAATTGGCTGTGGGTCTCATAACCCCAGTGTGACACAATATTCTCATCCTAGGAGCCAAGTTGTAAGCTTTTCTAAGATCCATAAAGCACATGTCTGCTCCCTATGAAGAGCTTCGGTTCTTTCTGAGAGTCTGCTGAAGTTCCGATCTGAAAGAATGCCATCTTCACAGAAACCCCAGTACTCTAGAATGATACCATCTGCCACAGGCTGAGCTGCCTTTTCAGCCAAATACATTATTTATAACCTTTCTAATTGTGAAAAGGTAAGGGTGGAATTTTTCTAAAGCCTGACTTAGATATAGTTGGAACATTCTGAACCTTTGCTCTCAAATACTGCAGGTCTCCAAATGTGAAAAGCAAAAACAACAAAAAACCCATAAGGAATTGGTTGAGGTCATATCCTTTTTCAAGATAGTATATATTCTTTCAAACCCCTACTAGAATATAACTATGCTGTAGGTATATATATTTAGAACACATTTAGAAACCGAAGGAAGATTGTTTTATTTTTTCTACTTGGTCATCTTAGTAGCCAATGAAGAGGTTTAGGGAGAGGTGAGGCCTTCTGGAGGAAAAAAAAAAAAAAGGTTTATCAACTGGGGAAAGGCAGTGATCTGATTACCCTTAAAATTGCTTTGTTTTGCCTTTAACATCAACAAAAAACCCACCCCAAAACAATGCTAATCAGGTTATTCAATCATTTAAACCAAAACTGTTCATGCTTTTCTGCCAAATCAACCAACCACAGCAAAATCTGTTATCTCTGATTGCTCAGCTTCCAGTCAAAAAACAGTTAACCCCCACTATACCAAAAGTTTTCCAAAATACCCTCCCCAGCTCTGCGTGTTCATGGAGAATAAAGAGAAAGCCATGTCATCTTTAAAGGGTAATTGAAGTGCTGTACCATATTTGCATATTACAATATACTCCAATAAACTAAACAGCCTGTCCCGGAAGCCAGCAGCTCCCTAGCATTTCATCTGATCTCCATACTGACTTTTGTGCACTCTCTCTCTATTTTTTAAACAGGACTGGGATATCATGATCAAAACTTACTAAACACTTGCTGACGGTTTAACTGAGGTGGGAGGAGGTAGCAAGAGCATCTACAAAATGGTGGCTCACCCATGTTTAAAGCTTTCAGGCTCCATCAGCAGAGAGGGCAAAGGCTACAACATCTTATTTACACAATTATCTAAATACGATTAAACAGCTGATGGACAAATATTAAACTGGAAAATGTATAGTCATTTCAGCTTAATGTAATCCTCTTTCTGTAAACACCCAGGATGATTTTTTTCAACCAGAACAGTCCTGACATCTCATAAGCCTAAGGGTGAATAGCAAGAGATTGTTTTTGATAGTTATAAATATTCAAAAGACATGCAGACCATCTGCTTTCATAATACAGGTAAAGCAAGACTGAAATGGTGACTGCTGTATAAAAATGATTCTTTTAACAAAGTCTTCCTCTCCTCGAAAACTATAAAGACAGATGTCAAAAACTGTTTACACAGAGCAATCAGGAGCGTGCAAAATGTAATATTCCTTTTACACACAGTGCTTGCTAAAGAGATTTTTTTTTTTTCTTTTTCTTCCCATCTGTGTGTTGCAACACATTTCTACAAGTTAAAAACATTTTTTTCAAACAGAGATCTCATGAATACCCAAAAACATGCTATCTGGTTTCTGAATGCTAATTAATTTCAACTAAGGAATCTGAATATCTTTTTCTGTAGGAAGGAATGTATGTTTTGAATTGGAATACTCCAGAGACAGCAAGGGAAATAATCTTGCTCAGGTTTAATTCTATAAGGCGATTTTCATGGTTCTACCTTGTCTGTAATATGTATCTGCTATGTCCATGTTTTAAATGAAAGCACATTACTGCTAATGTCTTTGGCATAAAGTCTAAAATAATTGTTTTCTGAAATAAATGCCCGCCCATGTAAAATGTATATACAGAAACCTTTAACTTCTCAGTCGATGCAGAGTGATGCATAAAACCCTACAGTTAATTTTCGGGACTGGAACACTAATCTTGACAGTAACCTTTTTATGTATTGTATTAATGGCACAGAGGCATTAAGCACCTTTTTATAATTTTCAATAAAATGAGCATTTACTGAACAATCTGTCAAACTGCTGGCTCCCTATTCTTTTACATTTTTATTTTTTCGAGAAGTGTAACTTCATATACTCTGATGTCCCCTCCTCTTTCCCCATGTCCTGTCTACGGCCTGAATTTTCACAGCAGTTTTTTTACATGCATGTGAAAAGCTCAAAGGTCAAACTTTAATTTTGAATCAAATGGAATCAACTCCATATTCAAATACAGTTTTAATAGGGATTCTCAGCAAATGGGAGTTTTCTTTTAATCCCAAAGGAAACCAAATACCACAAATAATTTCTACTAAAAAGGTATCACATGAGATGGTGACATGGAGCGAATCTGTTGAAAATTAACAGGTAGTCCCCCATCTGGTATTTGGGGGTGGGAAGGAAGGGAAATGGTTTCAATTTACGAGAAGCAAATGGCAGGATTTCTAAGTGTAATACTCTGTTTGTGCATGTTAGCTTATGTTCCCCAAATCTTTCCCTCTGGATCCTCTATTACTTTCTAAGCCATTCTCTTGGGAGATACAACTGGGGCAGATTCGGAATCTCAATTTGTTGAGAAGAGACTAATCACTTATAAATTTTACTTAAACTCCAGTTGTCATAGTTATGGCTCTTGCCATCTTGATCAATCCCAGTGCCTGAAAATGGCATTTTCACAGAAAGTAAACCTTGTATCATGCTAAAAATGGAATCTCAGAACAAAGCTCCAAAAGAATACAAAAGGATGCACAAAGAGAACACACCTAAATCTGTTTTAATTTTCTTACTACATCTCCTAAACATGAAAATGTGATCACTGCAAAGCACAGAAATCTTACTTATTTAAATATCCAATTCATAATTTTTTAAAGAAAATGTTGGTTCACAGTTCATATGGTTTTTCCACATAATTAAAGTAATTTTACATAAGGCCCGGATAATATCCTTTGACCAGATTCTCTACTCTTCTTATATAAGTACTATTCTAGATCTTTCTTACCATACCTAAACCTTCTTACTCGAATTAATTAAATATGCTAGTAAAGCGCTTAAATTAGAAAATATTTGTTAAAAGATGTATTATGACTAAGGGCATGTAATATTTCAAATTAACTGCACATAGAGGCTTACATTTGTTCATCTGCAATAGGCAGGGGATTGAACTAATCTCCAAGGTCCCTTCTAACAGCTTTCAGGGTCTATGAAATCTACATGTATTCCCAAACAGAGATCCTATAGGGTCTCTTCAGTGACTTAAGAAGATTCACTTGTAAGACACATCATCCATTTGCAGGCACTCACTGCCAATGTCCCAACCACAGTTTTATTATTAGGAAGGTTAAAATATACCCCCTACCCCCCATATCTTGCTTATAATGTGATTATTAAAAATACACCCATCATTATTAAATTAAACATTATACTACTCCAAATTGAATTTTTGGAAGTTTCTCATTAATCTAAATCTAGTGCCTTTTATTTTACAGCAAAAAATTGTTTCCTAAGATTCTAAATTTTAGGTACTCTGTACCAACTTGCAAATTTGGGGGAATGCTTGCTTATTCTTTCTCTGATGGTCCGTGTGTACTTAAATCTCCCATCCTCTATGGAGATTAAAATTTCTAATATCTGCATTTAGACATAGAAAAAAAAATAGCAAATTTGTGTTCAGATCCAGGGGTCCTAAATAAAGCATTTTGAAAAACGTTAAGCCACAGAGTAAAGGGACTGAAGAAGTTTGAATCCATTTTTTTAAAAATAAATACAGTTGACCCTTGAACAACATAGGTTTGAACTGCATGGGTCCATTTATATGCAGTTTTTTTTTTTTTTTTTTTTACAGTACTGTATTTTCTCCTATGATTTTCTTAACATTTTCTTTTCTCTAGCTTACTTTATTGTAAGAATACAGTATATAATACATGGAACATACAAAATATGTGTTAATCAACTGTTTATGTATCCGTAAGGCTTCTGGTCAACAGTAGGCTGTTAGTAGTTAAGTTTCTGAGAAGTCAAAATTTATATGTGGATTTTCGACTGTGCAGGGGGTCACTGTCCCTAACCTTGTGCTGTTCAAAGGTCAACTGTACCAGAATTAGGCTCTGTAACTCTTTACAGATTATATATTCCTTCTCTGCATTCCTTCTCCATATGAATGCTAGTAAGAGTTTAAGCCATATTGCTTGAAACTTGGGAGAGAAAAAACAGTCCAGCTTTTAGCTTTTTATGGAACCACAAAATTCTTTGGGAATCTCAGGAAACCTTTGAAAGGTCTCGCCACATATACTCCCGAAAGTAACTTTTAACTTCTAGGTCCCCAGGAGCCCATTACAGGGTCCATGGATCCTCTCAGATCTGATCCAAGATTTCCCAGGAGGCTAAAGTCCAAATCATGTTCTTGATTTCTGTGTTTTATTAGTTACTGTTGTTAACCAAGACTTTCCACGTCTACTCAATAAATATAAACCAATGTCACATTGGCATTAGGTCACAAAGAAAAATCAAATGAATCTGTCTCATCTTTATCAACAGTATGAAAATGCTTCACAGTTTTGCAAACTGCCATATACTGGTAATCACCTCTTTAGGAGTTATAGTAAAATGGTAAAAATGTGTTGCACAGGTTGAGGTTGGACATCAAGAGATAATGAGCCGCGTCCATCACTGGAGGTATGTGCTACTGTAGGCTGAGCTAGTGCGCATGCAGAAGGGTGGACAGACCAAGTCCCTGAGGCCCATTCTGGAATGGCTGAACAGTTATCTACACTTGCAGCTCTCCCTAAATTCAGGTGATTCTGAGCCTTTATACAGCTGACTTTTACACATAATGTGTTTATAGCTCTAAACGGGGTCTCCAATGCCAAATGTGGACTTTAGAACATCAACTGAGGAATGGACATTGCGAGCCCATACGGGGTGGTACTGACTGTTAGCATTTCTATGTTGGCAGCATCAGCATCTTTGTATATAAATCATTTGACTGTGCTTTTGAAATTTCCCTTCTTTATATATTTTTAAATATGAGAAATGGGCAAATGGAACAGTAAAAAAGCATGGATCTCAAATATAACACAACTGAGCCAAAATGAAAAGTATTAGCCATGCTGAAATACATGTTCGATTATGGAAAAAAATCTTAAACATGCATATAAATATATTGCTAAAGACTGTGCTTAACAGTGACCTATAATTGGGTCTTTTACAGCATTTTTTACATCTCTGGGTCCCTTGTACCTCTAAGACTACCGTTCTGCTTACAAACATGTAAATTTGTACATATATTCAAGAATATCACAACATGAGCAAAAAGACGAGACAGCCTGGCACAACAGGTTTCCTTAGAGAAAAATTCAGAGGTAATTTGCTCTTGGTTAGATAAATTAAAAATTCAGAAGTAAGTAAAATAGGAAAAATATTTTGTACAGTAGGATACTATAGATCTGAGTATCTATAAAATACTACTAATAAAACTACTGACATAGTTTGTTCACGAAATTAATATGGTGAAAATCCTATGAGGCTACGTCTGCTCCATAGATATTCCTGAGATCCTACTGTGTGCCAGGATTTACAATTGCGACACCAAATCAAACTTAGTCCCTTTGTGACAGTTAATCACAATGTAAGCTGAGCCTAGTTAGTCTGCACATAATCTCAGAACAGTGTGGAAAGTACTATGACAGGTGCACAAAGGCAGGATGGAGCCCTGAGTGCAGGGAGTGGGGATGACGGGAGTTCAAGAAAAGGATACCAGACAAACTCCCACCTAGATGACAGTCCCCTGAGGCATCTTTATCCTCTTTGGACATTGTCTAGTCTAGGGTACCTTATTAGCTTAACTTACAGATGGGCATTTAAAGTGCAAAGCTTAGGGGTGCCTGGGTGGCTCAGTTGGTTAAGTGTCATCTGCCTTCGGCTCAGGTCATGATCCCAGGGTCCTGGGATTAAGACTCCCTCATCGGGCTCCCTGCTCAGCAGGGAGCCTGCTTCTCCCTTCCCCCCGCCCCAGCTCATTCTCTCTCTCTCTCTCTCTCTCTCTCGCAAAAATAAATAAAATCTTTAAAAAAAAAAATAAAGTGCAAAGTTTAGCCTTTCCCCACTTCCATTTTAAAATACATGGGAACTTTATAATGATTCAAAGGATGATGCTTAAAGTGTCCCTCACAGGTGAGAATGTACTATAACACAGTCCTTTGATTTTTCTACAAATGAAAAGTTCTTGGTTGTTTCCATAAAAATGAATTTTGCATCAAAATCTTCTATGGAGCAGCAGTTTCTCAGATTATGCAGCACCCCCAAGGGAAATTTCAACCTCTCAATACCCATGTTGCAGAAAAACAGCCAAAGTTATTGTACACTTTAGAACTGAGCACTCTTCTAAACATGTAACATGTATTAATTCATGTAATTGTCATAACAATCCTGAAAAATTGGTACTATTATTGCCCTACTTTATAGAGGGGGGACATTGAGGCATGGAGAGTCACTTCCTGGAGCTTACAGAGCTGGTAATGAGAGAGCTCACATTCTTGACTCCTAGGTAATGAATGCTACAAGCTCACTGATGAAACTGATGGCCAAAGAGCAATGACAAACTCAAAGACTCAGGTTAAAAGTGACAGAATGGAGTTGCTGAAGAAATACAGCACTTGGAGAAAGAGTTCCATTAAGAAATAAAAAGAAAACAAAATCAAGCTCTATCCTACGTTAACATAACCCAGGAGTTTCAATACCTCCCAGGAAATCCTATTGTTACGTTTCATAAAGTCAATGCTTGTTTCAGGTAGCTCTGCATTTTTTCACTGCCTGGGAACAAATGCTGGATTGGCAATAGAAAGGTACAAGCCTAGTTGAACCAGTGGTACCCAGAGATGAAGTCCCCTGTCTTCTCATTTTGGTAAGAATGTGATCTCAAATGGTGCTAACGAAGCATTAATCTCTTCTTAACTTCCAACCTATCATCTGGTTTGCATCTTTAATCCCTTTGAGTAAACTAAATTAGATTAGCATTTTTATGGGAAAATATGGCAATAAAAGATAATATTTTTTTAAAGAAGAAAGAAAAAGATGATGGCTAAAAAGGATAAAGTTTTAGTGTAAAAATGAAAGAAAAAAAAGACTACTGAAGGAAGTCCGCTACCTTCTCCACAATGAGGAATTCTACAACGTTATGAATTGTCCACGATGAAACTCCAGCACCCCATAATAATTCTGCATATGAGAACACAATGCAATCTTACATTTCTGAAGCGTCCTTCATGCAAGCATCCCAGGGTGCTTTACAATCATTATGAGTTAAAATTAAAACTGAAGCACATACAATTCCTAATAGAATAATTTTAAAAATGCTAAACAGAACAAATAACTTTTAAGTCTAGATTTAAAAGTCCCAATAGCCAGAGCGTTCCTCACTTCAATTGGCAATGAGCTGCAGAGCCGGGCTGAGGCTCTCTCCTGTTATGTTAAAGGCTCTCTTATGTTTTTTATACTCGGAGCACGTTATGATCTAGCAGTTTCCAATGAAACAGGAAAAAAAAAAAATTGGGTGTGTGTATCTGTTTGTTTTGATTATTCTGAAATTTAAGGTCTTTTGTTTATTTGTTTATGAGTCTGTTTGGCCCATTCTAACATGAAATAGAGCAGGTTTAAAAAGCAAATCCAGATAGAGCTAAACTTGAAATTTAAGTAGTAATTGTGAAAAAAGACACTCCAAAAGCACTCTAAAACTAGCTCTGTTTTAGCAAGAAAATCAGATTGATTAGCATGATTTGGTTAACTTCTTAAAAAAAACAATGAGAAAATAGCATTTAGTAGTCTTTCTCCAGGCCATGTCTACTCCTAAACCTTGGCAGAATTTATTATTCTGCAAATCAGAAAAAAATAGGGGAAATGCTCTCATGATATGGTAATTTTCCTTGCATTAGTGATTTTGAGGTCAAAGGAAACCTGTTCAGATCTAAAACAAAGCACAGGTAAAAATCTATTAAGTGAAAATGAAGTACTTACACACTGTTAAGCACTCTCTAAATTGGCATGGCTTAAACTCTTTTATGTTTTACTATTGTGAAAAGATAGTAGCTATAAAATATTTGAGATCAATCCATTTTAAGTTAGATGCTTTATTAAGTTTGGCTTTTTTGATTAATTTATCTGAAAGGTTACAGAGAGCTAACATCAAGCTACAGTAAAATTCTTATGTATCTAAATCAGCTAAAAATGAGCCTGATATATGAGATTCAAAAAGCAGAACTTGCAATTTGGAGCACATTCTTATTCTTCTTTCTTCTATATAGTAAATTCTATATATTATAATATTAACACAATAACTCACTAAGTTGAAAGAGAATGAAGTAGTAACTGGTTCAAAAAAGGAGGCAGGAAAAATTATCAGCAGTTCATACTACTACCCATATAAGACTGGTTTACCATTTCCTTTATGGATCTCACCATGAATGCAATTGCTGAAAATGGTAATAAAATCCAATCAGTATCAAGTACTTGAGGGCCTGGCCAAGCAGTGTTCATAACCTTGGATTTCCATGGTCAGTAGGGTAAGGGCTGGGAAAAGTTTTGGAATTTAAAAAAGGATACATATTTAACAACAAGATTTATGTATTACACCAAGAAGGGGCAAGTACAAAATCCTACAAGCACATCTCAAACAGGAAATGCTCTATTTTTAAATGGAGTGGCCAGTTATATCCACATCCATCATAGCAGGCCAGTGGCTGACTAAGGTCTATACTTGCAAACAGACTCAAGAAATTCAACTGCCCACTGTTTCCAATGCAAATGCCTAACATTGTCTTGGGGCTCAAAACAAAGGGCTAGTAGCTCAATTATACCTACTGATCCAGATGAATGTGACAGGATGTGGGAGGAAGTGACTGCCACAGAGCTGCTAAACTCAAACCTTTTGGAATCTCCCAAATACCAGATTATCCCAGAAGTCAGTCCCTGTGGTCTGAACTACCCTCTCACCTCTAAACTAGGGGCATGGAATGACGATACCTTTAAAGGAAGTCAATGTACAAATAACAGAATCAAATCCCATATGCTAAAGAAAAATTTCAGCAGTGAGAATAAATGCAATCGGAAAACTGTAAGCAGTTATCAGTACTTCAGGGAAAAGGAAGTATTTTATAAACCACATCAAATTAATTTGAGAAAGCCTTAAAAAAAAAAAAAAAGTCCGTCATCTATATGTGACCAAGAAGGATATTTGGTTAAGCTCACAGGCTCTGGGCATGAATTCTCATCCCTCTGCTTTACCAGCTGTGTAACTATAACACTCAATTAAACACTCTATGCCTCAGATTTCCTCAACTGAGAATGGGATACAAACTATATACTGCTTAGGGTGATAGATTTGGCCATGATACATCCAAAGCACCAAATAAAAGTTATTATTATTTCAACCATTAAAGTGTATCATCCTTATTACTACATAGGAAATAGGATGCCTGTCACATAGCAGACTGTCAATACATATTTTTGAATGAATAAGTATGTGAATATGTGAATAAATTTCATAGGGTTAGACTCTCACATGAAATACAATATATGAATATTGATGTTGGATATTCTCGAGAGAAGTGATTACTGATGTTTAAAAATTTTCAGAAATGTTATTTCAGTCTAAAAATTATGAAACAATAATGCAAAGTGCAGTTTAAAAAAACATATATTTACAGCACAACTGATAGGGATTTTTAAAATGTTGCTCCGGTGTTATACATCATATAGACTGAAAATCAACTGACCACAGAGGTTTATTAAATGTCTTTGGCAATGACTGTCAAGTTTCCTAGAATCAGCATGGTTAAATGGTAAGCTTCCAGAGGGCAGGGTGATTTACCGGTTTTGCCAATACCTAATAAAAAGTCTGACATATATTACATCCTTAGATGCTGTCAGGAAAAGGAAAAGGAAAAATGATTTTACTCAGTATGACTTCTAAATGGAACGTTCAAACCTAAATATATTTTATATATGTTTTACTGCTTGAAAATAAAAATGACAATTCTCACTTACTTAATGTGGGACTTGGGCCTGGAGCTACTTTTCCCCAGGTGAGAAAGGAAATAGAAAGTGACCCAGTGCCTTAAAAATGTGTGAGTGTGTGCACGTGTGTGTGGTGGGGGAGGGGTGGGAAAAATGTACATATCAGATTTAAAATTTCTCAGGACTACCTGACCTAAACGTTTTTAGAAGGAAAACGTTAGGCTGGGAGAAGTAATAACTGACCTTTTACTTATGGTACTTTTAACAAAATGAATCTATCCTTGTACTGAATGTATACATATTTCTCCAGTTCTTAAGTTCAATTTCTAAAACTTCAGGGAAAACTAAAATGAAAATGAAATGCTTTATTGTAAATCAAAATGTTTACTTTATTTAACTCCCCATTTACCTCCCAAATCCATACTCTCAATGTTCTCATCACCACAGGCTTTCTTCTCCCCAAGCCAGATGTATTCTTTCTTTACTTGCAGTTCAAAACACAACGCCCACCTTATCCAACCACATCCACTGAAAAAAGTGAGAGTAACAAGAAAGTGACCAACTTCAGATTCATAAGGAGCTAAGTGTTTGTGTCTTAGCAGGTTTTTACAAAAATAAACACATGGTACAAAAACTTAATAGATGGATGTCAATCTATTTGGGCAGATTTATGATTTAGGAAGGCAGTAACAGAAATAAGGGCATAGTTACAAATCAAACCACATGCACCCTTATGGAGTTCCTGCATCTGGAGAAAACCTTGCAAATATTATCAGACATTATGGAAAGACAACATAAGTATTCATTTTAAAATCAACACACTCTAAAATTTATCATTGGGAAAGGACTTTTGGGTCGGTCACTGACCAGCATTTTGACTTTAATCTCTAGGGCCACTGGCTCCTTCATCTGTCCAAGGAGGAGTCTGGGTAGGATAAAACTTAGTTCTAAGATTCCAAGGACATCTGCCCAGCAAATGTGGGCAATCCTCCTAAGAGCACTGGAGGCAGGCTTGTCAGATACCCCAGGCACATTCATTCTGGATTCCCACTGGTATTCTCTCCCAGCCTCTACTCTGTAAAGGGAGCTGAACGGAGGTCTGCAGGGTGGACATTCTGCTCAGCATAACAGTAAGGGACTCTATAGCTATACTTGCTACTGAAGTATTTTATCATATTAAACAAAACTCTTAATGTACAGCAAAATGTGGATGCTAGATTGTATGTTCAAAATTCTCAAGTGAATAAATCAAAACTCCATAGGGGGGTAAAACAAGTCTTAAGAGTTGGCATTTCTTGATGGTAGGTTCCATTTTGTATAAGACTGAGGCAATATTTTTTTGCTAGGCATTTTTCACAATACCATCTTCATCACTATCTCTCAACCACAGGGGAAAGAAATAGTAGTTTTGCCAAGCTCAGCATATATTTTGGGCTCAGGCCTTACAGAGCCTGGATTTCTCTGCTTTAACTAATAACTTATGACAGAAAAGAAAATAAAGAAGCGAATGGAAAATAGTTCATTATTAAAACATTCTGCACTGAGTACTAAGAGTCATGGACTCATCCTAGAGAAAGAAACAAAAGATGACACAGCAGAGTATAAAACAGCTCACTCATTTAAAAGAACAGGTTGCATTTTTTTCACAATATTAAACATTAAATTAATTTCAAATATTTGTTGCTGCTGGTAAATGACACATAGCTTTTTCAAAAGATATTTTTAAAGAAAAGACAACTGTAATTATAACTGATGTTGAAGTTACAGCCTAGTTCCACCGCTCAGCGATTACTGCAGGGTCTCCAGCTACACACAGATGCATGTTCCTCCAAAGGCCTCTCTACAGAAATTCACCAATGTAGGACTCTAAAACCAAGCCCCGAATTTCATTTTGTCATTCTGTTTAATGTTATAATTGTCTGTATTCAATTCATTTCCCATGATAACATTAAGTAAACTCACAATTATATTTAGAAGCTATAGTGAGGTGGAGTTTACTGGCTGAATGTTGATGTCATTTAACAATTAATTCTCACTGCTTCTATCAGTAAATACTCGTACTAGCATCCTCTTCTCCAGGTCACGGTAAATGCCTTAAATCTTTGCCTGAATTTACTTCCAAAATCAATGGGACATTTAGCAACACGTAGATGCACGGCATTCCTGTACTGGGTGTTTATGCGTATTTTAACTCTGGGTTTAAAAAAAAAAAAGTTTATTTCTAGGACATTTCAAATGTTCAAATGCTAGCAACCAAGTGACATATTATCTGAAGTTGTTTGCAAAACCCCAAGTCCCAGATGTAAGAGTCACCTGCTTCATTATATCATCCTATTGATTTAACTGTGTTTAATTAATTTAAATTACTTTTATTCGATGGTTATAAATCCACATCCTCTCTACTCCAAGGGTGAGAGAGGGAAGATAGAAGGAAATAAGCTAAAATGACAAAGAGCGTTTGCCCTGAATTCCAAGAAACTGACACTTGCGATATAGAAAATATTTTACCTATGGCTATAGCCTACCTTAAAAGAATATCGAAAGCCGTAATTAACTATAGACTTAATTCATTCGCTCTATTCCTGCAACTGCTAACAAATATCAAAGTAAAGCTGATGGACTGTAACCGGAGATGCATGAAGTTTCCATAACACAGCAGCACAAAAGCCCACAAAGCTTCCTTCCAAAGGTGTTAGTACCCTCACGAGCATCACACTGGAAACACATTTTGAGAATATCTCAATTGCAGAAATGTTTATAGCAAAATCAGTTCACATTCAAGCGACTGACAGACTAACACTCAGAATTACATTTTGAACTTGAAACAAAAGAAGAACTTCAAAACGGGGTAAAAATCCAGTTAGATAGTACTTGAATTATACTATATCATGGGATGACCTCACATTGGGTTTGACACTGAGGGATGGCATTCTAACACAATTATGTAGTGACTACACAGCAGCCCATTAAGAGCAGGTTCACAGCACCCTTTTCTATGTGAAGTCAGCAGAGCATTATCAAAAATGATGTTTGGTTTTAAATTTAGAGACAGGGGCAGTCTCTATCGAGAGTTTTAGTTACGCTTCACCAAAATTCATTCTAAAATATCAAGTACAATAGTAATAAATCTTTGTCTCACTTCAAGAATCTCTGATGATAGGACAGGAATCTCAGAGAAAAAAAAAAAAGATTCCACCAAGAGACAAAACAAAAAAAGTAAACCAATGCCACAAAACTGGTGACAAAATCCCCCCAAAGGTAACTACTCAATCTTTAGTTACAGGGAAGAAACTTCTTATTTTTATAATTGCTTATACTAAATGCTTTTCTCCCCCTTTTTGCAATGAACAAAATATCCCAAAACCGTACTCTTATTTTGTTCAGGTAGCATGGCAAAGTTTTATATTAACACTCTCACTGACATTCCCACTCACCAAAGGTTCCTTGAAAGTTATACCACCTTTACTCTTTCTCAAATTAGGGCACTCAGGAGAATGCGGCTTCCATGATCAGAGCACTCAGAAGAGGAATCTAAAAACAAGCTAGCACAGTCTTCTGCTGAACTGTTTTTCCTTTGCTCTTTTCCCCAAGGGAGAGAAAGTGTAAACGCTCTGTTCAGAATAAATCAGGCATACTGTTTAAAGTCACCAGTGGTCAAGACACTTAGCAATTTTGACAGTCTTGCTTCAGATACCAGTTGCTTTAGACTATGGAGCCCCATCAAACCTCAAATCGGGGCTGCCCATGATGGCTTATTATTTATTACATGCTATGCTAAGTACCTGTGAAAGGGGGCACTCCTTGGCCAACGAACTCTGATTCATATCTTTCAGTAAGTCCTTCAGAGCATTCCTTACTGTGGTGTGCGACCATTGTTCGGGAGGCAAGTCTTCTAGTTTGGGGCAACTATTTGAGACATAGATTAGAAAGGGGATTATTACAAGATTGCATCCCGCTGCAGAACATTCCTTTAAGACAGACAGATTTCATTTTGCGCATCAAACAGATGCATCTGGAGATTGCTCTCGGTCTCCTGATTGTTCCGATTAGTTAATTACTTTATACAACACATCTGCTGTATCGATGCATGAATTATACATCAGCTGCCTGTGGTGGCTATTTTTTCATGTTACTTCTACCTTCCTGCTCTGATGCGCTTGGGAAGACAATTTAAGGTGTACTGCTTTCTCACGAGCCATCGTGAAAAGCATTAACGTATTAACCGTTTTCCTTTCATGACTCTGTTCATACGAATTAAAATGGTAAAAAAATATAAATAAATAAGATCGCGGCAAGAGTGAATAAGGCACTCTTTCACAAAATATACACAGATGGCACTGTTCATGATATGCAAAAATATTTTTCTCTTAAGTAAACTTTATGTAAAATGCCTTCTTGTAATGCATCATTTAATTGACTAAATATAAAAAGTCTTGTCTTTTGATATCCTGCACAAAACCTACAAATTTGGTGGGGGGGGGGTAGTAGAGGGAGGCTGCTTTTAAATATACACTGAAGTTAGAAAAATAAAGCAGAAAGAGTAAAGTAATAAAATCAGTTTGGATTAACCTTTCTGAAACACAGAGTAAATAAAAATCAAAGGCTGACCAGAGACACTTTATTTCAAAAGATCAGGCACATAGAACGTTTTGCCCTAGAACTGCTGTCCTGACTCACCTGTGTAACTGAATTTTCAATGTGACCACATGATACACGTCTTGAAGCATATCTGCTACCGTAGCATCAGGGGCATCTGTCACATAAGACAGTGGAACTGGATTCCACTTTCCAACCTGGATTAGCCCTATTCCAGATAAAGAGAATATGTCACTAAATATTTTACCTTTCAGATAATATTTCTAGTAGAAGGTGGTGGTGGTGGTTTTTTTCATTGCCCCCACCACAAGCAATATTGTTATTTCTGTTTGAATGATTCCCTTCCCTCTAAAAGGCAGGTCAATGAAAATATTCACAGCTTAGCTTTCCAAATTGTGAAATTATGTAAATGACTGTAGGGTTGTTTATTATTTTGGAAATAAAACCCCATCAATAAAACCTATGCATAGGCCACATTTTCCTAACTTACAGGAAGTTCCAATAAGACATAGCTGAACCAGTTCTAAATGGCTTTACGATTTAGATAAGATTCTCTATTGCAATGGGAATCAGCACTGAAAAATACTTTACAGCCCATAAAACCATCAGAAACAGAATAAAAGAAACAGAACTAGATATTCAGTCATAAATGCAAATTGACTCTCAACAGTCCATCTGCTCAAATACGCTCCTCACTTCCTTGTGGGTCCTCAGTGGAGCAGATTATTAAGGTCAATAAGCATACTAATGATTCAGCTGAAGTAATTTAAAAAAAAAATCTACCTCGACATTCCACACGAGCAAAATGTGTGTTAACTAAACCAAACTGAATTAAGCCAATTTTTTAAACCCACAGTCTATAAGGAACCAATGTAACACACAGGCTACAGTTCTTTGAATAAAAATATTCAGTGCTTTCTCTGCAAAGTAAACAAAGGATGCCAAGCAATTTTTCCAACCCCACGTATGCATTATTTACCTTTGGCCTGGGCAGCAGAGCTATGCGAATAACCCAGAGACAGCAATGCCATTTCTATCAGCTGGTTGAAAAGCATATCCTTTCTCACCAACACAAACTCCGCATGCTCCTCCTTGCAATCATATTCAATGGCGTTTTCATAATGTTCCACCACGCAGAAAACTGGTAGCATGGTTCCTATCAAAGAGACAGAGAAAAAGAGACGCAAACCAACAATCTTCAGAAATACAATCTGGGGGGAGGAAAAACTAAACCATGAAAATAAATCTTCCCAACAGTGAGAGAAGGGGAGACTGTGTTTCCAAGGCAGACAGGGCACAGAAATATAAGCATGCACACACAAACATATACACACTCTTTTATTGTTTAAAGTTGTAAGAGATTCTATTTAAATAGAATGTGAACTTGGTCCTAAGGTAACTTGGGCTCTGCTTTAATATTAGCAGTACATTTTCCAAAATCAGTTAATGCAGAATTACCTTTTTGATCAAATAATAATGCTGATGAGAGAGAAGTGTCTTGTCTGATCTGCTGTGAGTGGTATACAGGGTGCAAATGTAACTCACTATAGTTGTCTTCAGAAGAACCCACCTTCATGCTTTCTACATGCTTTTGTTAATATTAAACTTCTCCTGTTTGTGTCCAAATTATCTTTGACTCTAACATTTTTAGCATTTTCTTCCTTTTTGAAGACCTTTACTTAACAGTTCCATAAAAGAAACACAAAACTTAACCAAACTGATGCTCAAAATATATGATTTCAATATGTGCATAATGTAAATAAGATTTATTTCTATGGCCACTGATTTAATCTACCTGACTAAAAAGATACCACAGTAACCATAGGTCTTGAAAATGAACAATCTTTGTTGCATGTTATGAGAGAGAGAAAAGGAAAGTGGCCTCAGAAGGACATACGAGGATAAAGGAATCTGCATAGATTTGATGTGTTCTCTATTTACTTTAATCCAATGTAGTAACTCAGTAGCCAGATGATTAATAAGCACAGGCTACACCACCGTTAGAAAAGAGGCTTCTAGAAATTGAAATCATGGAATGCTGTAGTACTCAAGGTGTTTATGTAGCGCACTGTCAGACTCCCAGTGATATACGGAAAAGGGTTAAAAGCAGATGCATCTGAACTGTACTGTGGCAAACTGCCAGGAGGGTATCATCTTTAGCATAAATGATGACAAGGGTTACTTTAACAGGGCACCCAGGATCCCCAATTAGTCCTATAACATTAATGCCTCTATAAGTCTCTGCCCTCTGGACTCACAGAATCCTACCAACTTCTGGAGATTTCTAGTGCATACCAACCAGAGCTCAAAATCAGGATTTCCTCCTGACACTAGAGATGCCCTTTAAAAAGGCTCTATTTTCTTGTTTATGCTGAACAAAAGCCAGCAGTAAAACAGCTACATTTTTTTACATGTGCATCCTCACCAAAGCCTTCGTGAACTGTTCACTAGAGATTCTAGCTCTGACAAATAAACCCCTTTAGGTTTACTTAGAAAAGCTCACAAACTCATTCGGAGGTACCCAACAGGCTAGGCATGAAAAACAAGCCGCAGAGCTTGCCAATATTCTTGTCATTCATTCATCTGTTTTATACCAGAGAGAGAACCTGTCAGGGATCAGAAGAAGACTTGGGAAGACCACAGCAAAAATAGCAACATGCAAACTGGTGATTTCTTCCTTGGCTTGAAGGTACTTTGGCAAAATTTCCTAAACAAATAAACAAAAACACCCAACCTCTTTTTCTTAAGTAGCGCTTTCTCATCTCAACCACAATTTTTATCTAGCACCTGTCAAACAGAAACCATGCACATGAAAAATAAGATTAAAACACACACGCACACACACACACCACCACCACCAAAAAGCTTTAGTAATTTTGTTGTCTGAAACAAGCTGAGAACCTTCTACAATTAAACTAAATTTTTAAAATAAGTCACTATGAAAGCAATGTTTAAAAAAAAAAAAATTTGAGCAGGAAGTGAAATTACTGTACTTTGGTTTCTCCTCCCCCTGTTCTGATGGCTTCAAAGAGTTGGGTTAGTACAACAAAAACATACGCATTGATTTTTCTTCTTACAGAATGATACAGACGTGTTGTACTATATGTTCCTTAGACCTATGAAAATAACTATAGGTTTTGCAAAACTGTCGAAACATACTGGATTTACTTCAGACTTTATTTAGAGATACCCTATAGACAATTATGGTGGCTATTGAGAAAGTGACAAGAGAATCATTTAATGACAAATCTAGCTGCTAAACCTTCTAGCAAACTTGTCACCCTTGCCTTCCTGATACTGGAGTAATGCTGAACAGGAGCCTTCTCTGAACTGTCTGATTATTTGTGCTAGTGTTTGGCGAGACTTCCAACTAGAGCAACTTCATAACCTTCCAGCATTAAAAGGGGAGTGCACTGGTCACTGCTGAATGCTAAAAATACCACATGATTTAAACCTGGAGGCAGTCTTAGAAGCTTTTGCTGAAGGTTTATGAGCCTGTGTAAACAGCACGTCTGCCATAAGGAGCAGTGAAGTCTGTAGAATCCTTGTCTAAAACTGTCCTGGCATTAAAGTTTGCTGTGCAAATATCACATAATACCAGAGACAGCTGAAATCTCCTATTTAGGAATTTATGGAACTTATATGTTTGCAGGCGTCAGAAAGTCTTTTTTATAGAGCCCCAGTGCTTCATAGTACAATATTAATGCACTCAGTTTCAAAAGCCGTAATAAATTATATTTTTAATGCTCTTACCCTGGCTTTCTTAAGATGCATACATTCTTGGCAAACAATCAATAAATAGGGTAATCATGAGTAGAGGCCAAAGAATTTGCTGAAGTGCTGTTTTTCCATTTTTAATAGATAAAGATCTAACAATACGGACTGCTGTGTCTGTTCATTTCAGGATCAATATATTCTTTGTTTTCGCCAAACCAAGAAAAAAATAAATGATTGTATGATAAATGTTATGCATCAAACACAATGAAATTCCTCTGTCTTCTAACTTTATCTACTTAATATTCTTGGTTGCTAAAAGATGGCATTTTTATCCTTCGCTTAGCAAATGTAAGGAAAAATCTGAATCCTAAACACAGTTATTCAGAGACAAAATAAAGACCATTATGAGACACACACGTTATACCCAGCATAGGCACTGATCTACATAAATAGCAGTGCTGAACACAAAGTTGTTAAACTTCATCAATTTAATATAAAATTGGTAGAAAGGAGTCACACAGTTACATATCCTCCCTTTATAAACTTGCTTAAGTCTGCCCTTCCTTTATCAAAAAATATTCAACCATAGCAAAAATAAAAAACTAGAATCATCAGGTTTTTCACTGCTAAATAATAAATTTGCTCTTAAGAAAACAAGCCACAAAAAAAATGACATCGCAAAACTTTTACATCATATCACATAAGATTCCCATTATCTCTGAAAATGACTTATAGCTAGTAATCCTCTGAAAAAACCCAAGACAGTCCTCAAACAATCTAAGTGTCTTATTCTTAATCGGGGTTAGTTTAAGTAACAGCCACCTACACATCCCCTACTACAATAACACCTTGTCAATGGAAGCCTTGTGTAACGAAGGCCGTTACATTTAACTCAGTCCTTCTCATCCAAACACCCAACGATTCCACTCTATAGTAGGGTAAGGTGCTCCAGTCAAGCACAGAGCCTACACCTTCCAAACATGACTGACACAGCAGCGTAGAATGTAACTAATTTCACATCAGAAAGAGAATCAAGGAAAAGAACATACAAAGACATGTTCTGCCTCTCCACCCCCACACAAAGTGGACTTGAGTAGACACCAGGGCTTGCAGCTTTCCAGGATTTGGCTTGAAAAGTATTTACCTTTCCTAAGGTTGGTTTTCATCAGATGGCCCGAGTGTTTTAAAGGCACTCCCTGCATTTTTGCACCTGTACTCCCAAGTCTTCCTCTTCCTAGTGGGCTCCCGTTCTGCTCCAGGCGGGCAATCTTGGCTGGTGGACCCTTCGGATCGCTCACATTGTTAGACATTTCTGAATGTTCTTTCCCCTGAGTTGCCTCGTTCAAATGATCCATACTCAGTTACCCTCTAAAGATCACCTGCCAGAATTTAAAAAGAAGACACGTTATAATTAGATGGGGGTCTCTCTCTCTCTCTCCCCCACCCTCTCTTATATATGATACACCGAATAAATATTTTATCCCTAGCTATTTCTCTCCACAAATACAACATACTTGTAAAATTGCTTAACTAGGTAAATAATATACTGCAGATGTTACTGTATTTTTAGGTAACAGTATTACATTTCCATTCAAGTTAACAGAATAATCTGTGGAAACTGTAGCTACACATATTAGAATAAAAAGGTAACTTGTCACCTACCAACAAAACTAAGTTGGGGGAAATGGGCTTACTTTTAGAACAAGAATTACCACAAGTATAGCTAAAAAGAAAACAACATATTTATGTAGTCCCAATTTTTAAAAATTAGAAACTCATTACGAACATAATAGTAACACTTTAATCAAGAATGGAAAGACTATCACAGTCCAAAATATTAATTAAATCTGATGTACATGTTTACATTTTTACACAGTTTAATTTTTATGAGGAAAAAAATATATATATACCTCAAAAGAAGGTAGCAAATATCTGCTTTTTAAACTCCTCATTGGCTTTACAGGTTAATTCACAGAAAAAGTTTTCTACAGTTAAAGTTTCAAGAATTAGGTGACCTGTTAAAAATCTAGTCAAGTCCTGCCTCAAACATGTGATTGGATCACATCACCCTTAAGGAAATGGAAACAAATGGAGGATTTCTTTAAATACCCCAGGTGCTTAAGCATTACAACTTATGTGTTTTAGCATTAATATTTAGGTGTCCCTTAATAATAGAATGCTGTTAATTTAAATAGCAAAAACCTTGAAAATACTTTGTGATATACATATCAGATTGAAGTACCAAACTCACTTTTTAAAAAAATCTTGATGATTTTGGTAAAACACAGTCACCAGCATTTAAAAATAATCTTGGTACGCAATGAAGTCAACATCTTAATTGACTTCAGAAAAAACATAGCAGATAATTGTTTTCAGTTATATTATACATTGGACATCAATTTTCATACTGTTTATAATAAAGCAATTAGTACAATATCAAAGTCACTTCTAAAATGCAGTTTTAATTGAACTGATAAGAACAGGTTTAGCAGAATTATTTTATAAACTTTCACGGTACTTTACGTGTGGGAACTCACCAATACTAAGGGAAAGGGGATCATATTTAGGAAAGCTAACGAGAGTATAATAATTACCATTTTCTTCCAGCTGTCTGGTAATTCAACATATCTTGTACTTAAAAAAAAAAAAAAATTATTGTACCAAAGAAGCTATTGAGATCTGTGTTTGTTGAAAGCCAGCTTGTATTAGCATGGCCTTTCTGTAAGCATTTCTTCCCTCTTTAACCATAGATTACTTTGTCCATTATAATCAAGAAAAGAGGTGAATGGGGGTGGGGGAGCAATGGTAATCTGTAGGTTTAAAAGCAACCTTAAGAATGCCAACTGAAGAACTATAAAGTTTGAGAAATAATGGCTATTTATCCTTGTACTCTAGGGTGGCACGCTGAGAACTAAAGGTTTACCGTTGATCGAGGTCCCATCTGTTTTTGGTTATGAGGTTCATTAACAATAAATGTGCCTCTTTTAACCACTTTTTATCAAGATTACTCTTTTCCATTATATTAAACTACAGTCTAAAGCCAAAATTAGAGAGCAATGATTATTAACTTATTCAAAACACTGTTTATAATGTTTTATGTGGATTATAATACAGAGCTGCTTTTTTTTGAAATTGGTTGCCTTACCCTAGAGCAGAAGATGAATTTTAAAACATATGATTTGAAAAGAAAATACTTAACCCGTGGGGCAATTTGAGGGGAAAAAAAGGGGAGGGGAATAGGCAACAGCATCAAAGTTAATGCTACAAAACATATTAAGTAGTCATGAGGCTTAACAGCATTATAAGCTCTACAGCAAATGAAAGTGATAGATTATAATTTAGTTAACATATTGACAATCAAAACATCATATAGGTCATGCAAAATTATCCTTCCAATACCCACCTATAAGAGTCTATTAAACACTCAGTCATCTTGTAAAAAGCTTTACATTATAAAGCGAAATTACATGCACATAAAACACCCAATTTACTCATTTAAACTCTATGCCCAAGGCTAAAGTTCACCAAACCTCAGTATGGTATTGGAAAGAGCAGCCTCCATGGGGCCTGCTGGACTGACAGCACGGGAACTAACTACGGTCTCAACAGATGCCAGGCTGAAGAGTTTCTTTTGAGTTACACATTTTAAAATGCATTTTAGTGTAACGTCTGGTTGGCACACAGAATGCAGGCTACTTTCTCAAAATCCCATTTCCCTGTCCATAAACCAAGTCTATATATGATCATTACTGAATAAAACAGTGAAATCAGACACAGCTATTACTTCCTCCAAAAAGAAAAAGAAAAACACGAAATTCCGGTTTCAACAACCTATTTTTTGCAACGTGGGATCTTTTTCAACGAGTTCCTTGCTGGATAGCCTCATTCGCCCCCCAAAGAACCCCATGATCACATTTTAAGAGATTGTGCTCTTATCCATTCCATATGGCCGGCACGATCCAGGCCAAGCTTTCACTGTGACCTTTTAAAGAGACAAAGAAGCAAAGTACTATCTAGAAACAGAAACACTGCAGTTTTACTGAGTGAAATTAGCAAAACCGACCTGAAACTCACCACTTCAAAACTTGACAGCATATAAATAACAAAAACAAAGGAGATTTCCTTTGCAGCCCGGGTTCTTGAAGAGAAGTTCAAGACTGATGTTTTCTATGCCCTTTTTTTTTTAATTAAAAAAAAAAAAAAAGCAGCAGACCTGAAGGCGACTTCCCCTGAAATTGTATTATTTTCTCTTCCCCTACCCCCGCCCCCCTAAGCGGGGGAAGGGCAGAAGTAAACGTCTAGAAGAGTAGCCATGGGAGAAGGGTTTAAAAAAAAAAAAAAAATCACAATTCGAAAAACAACATATATGGTTTGTAAAATGTCTAACCTCAGAGAACGGGGTTTTCGATGGGGGAGGAGGGGAGAGTGGGAAGTAGGGAGGAGGGAGAAGATAAAATTGATCTGACAAGTGATTCGTTGGGGGAAAAATCGTAAAAACAAAGCAAAACCCGTTATGAGCTGTACACTGTGGTGGTGCTGGGGAAGCGAGGTGGTGACTGAGGATTCTCTTAAAAAGAAAAAAAAAAATCACTGCGGACAAGGTCTCTAGAAAGGAAAAAAGGTCCCCTCGCTTCCCTCCCTCCCTCCCGCTCGCTCGGGTTCTTCGGTGTGAGGACAGAAAGTCTACTTCTGGCTGTCACTTGCAATATTATTCTCTAACAACCCCGGAGAACGCAGAGAGGGGAAGGCCACCTCACCTCCCTTCCAATCGCCCCCACCCCCTCCCCAACAATTGCGACTAATTATTAACAAACCTTAAACTTTCTTCCCACAGCCTCGCACCCCCAACGAGGGCATCTACCGGGGGATAGCGAGGGTGGGGGGCAGAAGGTCGCGGAAAGAGCCCCGGAAAGGCACTGAAATGCCACTTTTGATTCGGCCCTCGCTGATAGCAGCCCCGAGGACCCTCTCCCAGCCCATTGACGCGGGGCTGCGAGCGCCTGGGAGCCGAGTGAGTAGGGAGAGAGAAAGAGGGTTTGGGGGGAGGGGGAGGGAATCAGAAGGCACCCCCAGCCACCTCCACCGCCTCAGCAGCGACAAACTCCCCGCCCCCTCCCCCCAAAAAGTCGCCAAGCTCTCACTCAGCCAGAGTCCGAGGTAAACAACGAGCACCACAATGGCACTGGGACTTGGGGGGAAAAGAAACCCAGAAACCCCAACAAAACTGATGAGGAGTTTCCCGAAATGCAAGAGGGGGTGGGAAGCGTCCTCTGGAGTCGCCCGGCTTTATGCTCGGTCCTCGGGCCGGGCTAGAGGGCGGCTGTTGCTGTTGTTGTGACGAGGCCGGTTGTTGCTGGGTGGCACAGGGAGAGGTGTGTGTGTGTGTTCGTGTGTGTGTGCGTGCGTGTGAGCGCGAGTCCCCGGACGGGGCTGCTGCTCTCTCTCTCTCTCCCTCGCTCGCTCTCGCTCGCTCTCCCCCGCGCTGCCGTCTCTGCCCCCATTAAATTATTAGTTGACTCATCCCGGCCGCTGTCGCCGCCGCCGCCGTGCCCAGCTCGGCTCCGCGCGTCCGCCCGGGCTGCAGCCCTCTACGCCGCCGTTCCTGCTGCTGCTGCTGCTGCTGCTGCTGCCGCCGCCGCCGCTGTGGCTGCCTCTTCTTCCTCCTCCTCATTTTAATACAAAATCACCCCGCTCGCAGCCCCAGCCCCGAGCACGCAGCCTCCTCCCGGCCGCCCGCCGCCGCCCCGAGCCCTTCCCCAGCGGGGCCGGCTCATCCGCCGCGTCCGGGGAGCGGGAGCGAGCGAGAAAGTGGCGGCGGCGGCGGCGGAGGAGGAGGGGGGAGGGAGAGGAGGAGGAAGGGGGTGCGGAGCGGAGGAGGAAGGCGGGGGGGGGGGGGCCGGGATGGGGGGGGGGGGCGGGGGCGGCGAGTTAAAAAGCAGAAAGACAAGTAACTAGTGAATGAGTGAGGGAAGGGGTGGGGGGGGAGCGCACGATTTCCGGCCCCGGGCGCGCAAGAATTTGTAATGAGCTTGATTAGAGTGAGGCGGCCCGACATTTATTACACACAATACCGAGAATAACAGGGCGCCGCGCGAGGGTTAGAGCCGGCCGCCGCCAGGCGCGCCGGGGAGGGCGCGGAGGGGAGGGGAGAGGGGGCTTCCCTGGCAGCGGCCGCCTCGGCGGGGAGGGGAGCGCGCGGCGTGCGGGCGGCAGGGGCAGGTGTGCGAGAGTAAGCGGGGCGGGAGGAGGGACGCGACTGGCGGGGGGCGGGGGGGGAGAAAGTCCCAGAGAGGGGGGGGTGAGGGCCAGGGGGGAAAACTAACCAACCACCCACGCGTGAAAAAGCCACAGAAAGGAGTACGTCGGGAGCGTCGCGGGCGGGCACCCGAGGGGCAAGCCAGGCAGGGAGGGCGCACTGGCCTCGCGGGAGAGGGGCCCGGGCGTGCAGGTGACAAGCACAGAGTACAGAGGTAGGGGGACTTCAGGAAGTGGCCAAAGGGAACATTCGGGAGGTAGATCTCCGGAGAAGCGCGGGGGTTACAGAAACGATTGCACAAGAATAAAGGCCGGGAGCCCTGAAAAGCTCTCGCGAATATTTATCCTCAAAGGAGGTTGAATCCCGAACTATTAAGAGCCGACGTTTAAAAAAAAAAAAAAAAAAGATGAGTAAGAGCTTTCTGTATCTAGTCAGGGGTAGGTTCAAAACTCTCTCGCTTCTGAGCCATAGAACACGCTGGAGGAAGAAATACGTGGCCCATAGTGGCCAAGTCAAACAAAATCTGGGTCACTTGAAAGAGATGTGACTTGTTATCACAAAGGAGAAGACGCGCCACCATTCCTAAATTAATTTATACCGGGTGAAAGAAAAGTTTGGGTTGGTAAATACATCTGTCGTAGCAATAAATACTTCTGTAATCTAGGGTAAGTTACCCAGTTAGATTAATGGTCATTAGCACAGAAGTATGATCCTCTTATTTAGATAATCTATTAAATACAGTTCCTATAAAAGTGAAGAACATTACAATCTCATTCAAAACAGAGATGCAGCGTTTATCGCTTGGGTTTCAATACTAACATCTTAGAAGCCTGAAGGCAGTTAATCATTAAACAAAAACAAAAATGTTTTAAGAATTATTTTTCAGGATACACTAGTAGGGAAAAGAGAAAAATCAGTCAGATAAACATTTTGTTACACATTAAAAAGCAACAAGTTAGCACAAGTACTGAGATAAGAGGGAAATATGCAAATTAAGCTCTTTAAAGCTACCAATACACTCTCAGAGACACTGTTTACATTAGAAATCTAAGAAAAGCAGAAGGTAAAGCAGGAGATAAAGTATAGGAAATAATGGCCTCCTGGGGAGAACAAGTTAAGGAGAAACACAATGAAAATATATCACTCTAATGGCACCCAAGTTTCACCCACAAACCGGAAAGGTTAGTCAAAATCGAGGAAGGCAACTGTGAATCTTGGCACATATAAACCCAAGCCTTGAGCAAAAAGAAGAACATGTGATAATAAAACACAAAACACAACATCAAAACCAAGAAAATATAAGGCAATCTTTACCAAAAAGCCCAAATGATACCACATTTTTAAAAGCTGAACCGTGGGGAAATATGGAGGAGGATTTTTTAATTCAAGTATAAGAAACACAATCAATAAGGAAAAATACAAACATGGCAAAAATGTAGCACGGGTGTCCGAATTGGTATTGTGGATGGAAGTACTTAAGCTTATTTTAGAAAGATATTTGATATTTAAAGAAAAACACTGATAACCAGTTATCATCGATAATCTCTATGGCAATGATTTTTGCAATGATAGGTTAAATTAGGAATTTCCAAGATGTATATTTTAAGAGTTGCTTCAAACTGGTGATGCCTGACATGTTTCCCTGAAATCTGCTTGGTTTTCAAGTAGGAACAGTGCATTCTAGTATCACGCTGTGCAAATTTACAAATAGTAGCAAAATTTTTAGAAAATAGGAAAACTATAGTGGATTACAAAACAAAATTTATCCATGCAACTTCAGCTCAAGTGAAATATTAAAAAAAGAAAAAAAGGGAGTGAAAGTTGTTGGATAATACAGAACCTGAGCAGAGAAAAGAAGACTAAAAGGGGCTACTGAAAATGTCAATATTAAAACACAATGGAATAAAATATTGTAAATATGTTTATTCTATCATTTACACAAATAATATACGACACAAAGATCCTGATTGCCTTAGTCTCCTAATGACTTGGCCAATACTGACATAACTAATGGGAATTAAATAGTAATTTTAAAATTTGAATAGCACCTATTATCCAGGAATTACAAGCTAATTCTTAAACACAACCTAAGTGTGTAATAAGGATGGACATGGCCTTGGAAAATGATAAAATAAATGAGGATAGAGACATCTAATGATGACTTTATTATAAAGAATGCCGATATAGTACAATTATGTACATATTAATCACATATATATACTAATTTTCCTTCAAGTACATTCTTTATTTCAAAACTATATAAGAAATGACACAAGGAGGTTTATGTCCTCCAAGTGGTACAGTACATTGATGGACTTATTTACTACATAGTATCTCCCTCTTTAGAATACTTGTTGTACCCTGAGTATTGGCCACTGTAAACCCAGGTTAAAATAAAGAAGAAAAAAAGGTAATTAGGAAAATACCACCTTCCTAGGCATATGTGAGGATAAACTATTATGTTGGAGGGGGAAAAACATCAATTTATTCTATACAGGCATCTTATATTTGGCAATAAAGATGCAAGCAAGTATAGAAAAAAGTTAAAATAAACTTTACAAATCTAGCTATCAAAATGGAAAACCTCAGGAATATGAAATATTGCAAGTCAAATACATGAACTATTCAACATGTTAAACAGTTAAACAGTTAAAACAGAGTGCACCAAATTTTTATCACAGGAGAAGGCATTCAAACTGGCTACACAAAGGTAGCAAAGATAAAATATTGTAAAAGATACACACGATTAAAAAAAAATAATGAAAGGACTACTGCATATTTCAGATGGCACCATATTAAGATAAATATGCAGGCAGATATCCGAAAGCATTAAAACACATTCAGAGTTCTGAATAGCACATACATTTGTAATAAACAGAGAAAGCATTTAGAATTTGAACGCTTTTAAGATATGGCAACTCCGCCAGTGACTGTGTTAGCAAAGCAATGCTTACCACCATAGCACTTTCTAAGGACATGTTTTGTTTTGTTTTTTGCATCTTTTTAAATTCAAATACAGTTGGCTATCTCTCTACACTCTTAGAGCAGCACAATTTACGTAGCATATTGCTCTTTTTATCGTGTCAACTCTTTGTTTTTTGGCTTTAGCTGCAGGTGGTGTTTTCCATATATGAATTTCTGGGAATATGGTCTGTGTTGGCCATATAAGGATGTCTATTTGAGCCATATGTTTTGCTGTCATGTGTCTCATTTTGTCTGTCTGGAATGTCAGGACTGATTTCCACATCGTTTCTTGAATGGACCAAATACAAATTTGTAAGAACAGAGAGGAAAAAGCTGGGGCTGGAACTCAAACAACTTTGTCAAAACATATATTGGAGAGGAAATGCAATATCCTGTAAACATTTGCACCCTTCTTCTCACATCTTATCTGTGACTGACATCATCACAACTGCACAATTTAGGAGAGAATCTACTTGATCAAGTTCAGAAGTTTGCAGTATATGCGGATGCATGAAGCTCAATCAAACAGACCCCACATCTTTAGAGGTCATGGCATGGCACATGTTAGCTGCCCCACTCTGAGAGCCCTGGGTCCAACCTTGAACTTGGGAAAGGGAAGGTAATTTGCTTGCTTAGTGAATAAATGGAACTCTGATTAGCTTTAAGCTAATATGACTAATCGCACAAGAAGGAATGGCCCCCATTTCTCATAGCCTCTTGCATTGCTCCTTTGTAACAGTCATCACAGTCTTTTTTTTTTTTTTTACTTGAGAGAGAGAGAGAGAGAGACAGAGATAGCTAGAGAGAGAAACGAGCTGGGAGGAGAAGGAGAAGCAGGCTCCCCGCTGAGCAGGGAGCCCGATGCGGGGCTCGATCCCAGGACCCTGGGATCATGACCTGAGCTGAAGGCAGACGCTTAACCGACTGAGCCACCCAGGCGCCCCATCACAGTCTTAATCAATTAACAATTTGGCTAATTACTACCTTAATAAATGTTTCACATACTAGACTGTAAGCCCTATGAGAGCAGAAACTGTCTTGCTCACTGCCTGTTACCAGGAATTCATACACCATCCTTGCAATATTTACATTATGAATAAATAAATGTGAGCAAAAAGCTCATGGTGTCCCTTGCAACCAGCCTCCACTGCTAAATGTAATGATAATTCCTTTTAGAGTTTGCAGGAGTGAGGAGGCGGTAACCCCCAAAGAAAGATGATTTTAACATTTAAATTTGAATTCACTGAAATAAAATAAAATTTACAACTTAGTTCCTCAGTCATTATTCATATGTTCAATAGCCTCATGTGGCTAGTGGCCATTGTGTTGGACAATGTAGATTACAGAACACCTCCACCACTGCAGGAAGTTCTACTGGACAGCACTTATCTAGGAACTTCTATAAAAGACAACTTATGTAAATCCAGGACATAGCCAGGAAGAGTCTTAGAGGTGCTGAATGGCTTTCAGACATTCTAATGATGTCCAAATTGAAATCATTTTCCATTTTAGAATTAGCCCATAGATCTGTAAAGTTGCGTGGAATGAGGCTTGTGTGCTACCGCACACAAATTTAAGACAACTTTCTAGACATGTCTGTATTTGAAAGGGTCCTATTGTACATTTGGAATTATATGCATTTACCCCAAATGCTGCTTTCCATAAACATTTAAATAGCTCATAGGTGAAGTTAAAAACCACAGGGTCATTTCCCACCCTCACTCCCACCCCTGAATTAAATAAGAATAGTTGCCATTAGAAAAGGCTCTTTTGGAAGCTTTAAAGTAAGTACCTACTCAAACGGGGGCGGGGGGGGGGGGGGGGGATGTTCCAGATACAAAACAAACAATGGTGTACTGCAGAAAATAGTAAAAGGCTTGAATATGTTTCAGGGGAGATAAAAGAGAAATGATAATGGACTCTAAATATGGGGCTTAAGGTTTTTTGTTTTTGTTTTTTCCCTAATAAGTGAGGTTTCAGTTATAGCCAGACTGATAGTGATCAAAAGTTATTTCCTGATTACTCTGGGGTGGATGTGAATACCCACTGGTAGTTTGTGATATGGTTTTAATAGACAAGGGTCATTATTAAAACTGAGCAAAGAGCTAGTTTGGGGAATGATGGATAAGGGAAATGAAGAGCCATTATAGATGGCTTCTAGAACTTGACTGGATACCTGGGTCTTTTACCCAGAAATAGTACCATTTTAGCAAAAATTTATTGAGCAAAATTTTTTAAAAGCTACCTTTCCTTCCACAGACGTCAGTACGGATCATAACCTTGACAAGGCACAATGGTAGTAGGTAATTCCATCAAAATTGGTATCTCTATCTAGACTCACATTCAAAATTGAGTAGGGACAGGAAGGAATCCGGTCATTGCTATTGATCCTCCAGTGTTGATATCACTACCAAAGTACTTAATAACAGTTTCAGGCTGCCACATTCCCCCCTCATTGCTTCTGGAGTGACCTTCCTCCCCCTTCTCACCTGGGAACCTACCTGGGCCATAGCCTTTAATATGTAGCTTGATGGCACCTCTTCTATCTGAATCCTTCTCCAGCTTTTAGTTACTTCCTTTGATGTTCCATCACACTACCTGTCCTTCAGTGGGACATTCTCTATCTACCTGTCTGTTCCTCTGAACTGCCAAGTCTGTATGCATTCTGAGGTTATACTTATGTCTGTGTTCCTAGAGTCTCCCACAGTGTCATCACAGGAGAAGGAATCCAAGAACTGTTCTTATGAGAGAGTGCTCATAAGAATCTTAGAAAGATTCTTGCAATCTTAGGAAGTAAAGCCAGGTGCCAGGATCAGAAGTTAGCTCAGTGGCTTCCCAAATTTGCTGCACATCGATGTGACCTGAGGAGCTCCTTCAACAATCCAGATGTCCAGGCAGCACCCCACTGCAAAAAATCAGAATGGCTGAGAATGGGAGCCAGGCATTTAGTTGTTAGAGCTCCCCAAGGTGATGCCCATGTACAGCCAGGTTTGGCATCTACTGGGTAAGTTCATGTTTTGGAGATAGGAAGTCAAATATACCTGCCAGGACATCTTCAAAGTGAGCTTTTTAATCCAAACCTGGAGTCACTTGGAAAACTTAAGGCTGTTCTAGGAACCAGCACTTGCCCCCAATTTAAGGAATGTATGTGCAGGCAAGCCACTTGTTTCAAACAAACAACAACAACAACAAAAACGTGGGAGCAAGCTATTAGATCATTGATTTGGTGAAACAGGGATGGTGTGTAAGGAACCACGATAAATTAGCATTTGGGCACTTGCTTGAGATTTACTGAGGTGCCAGAAATCCTGTGCCAGTATATGATTTATCATTACAGACATAAGTGACTAACCACAAAATTACACATGGAAGTAAAACTCTAAAACCAGTCTATTATTTACTGGAGTCAGAACCATACTGGTTTCCTGTAAGTCTTTTTTCAACATAGATGAGCATGAATTTTTCTCCCAGAAAACTTCAACCTTGAGTAGGTTTCCTCTTGAACAGTTGAAAAAAACTGTTCAACTTATTTCCAGGCTAAGTCCTGCACTTAAGCAGAACTGAAGTATTCACATCGTCCGTGCCAAGGAGCCAATCAATGGCAGGGTGTCACAGCCCCCGCAGCTGTGCCATACTCTTGGGAAGCTCAGGGGATTTTAATTCCAATGAAGTCAAACCTTTGACTTTCCAATCAAACTTTAGCCGAGACATATCAACCAAATCTTCTTAGTGATGTGAATAGTATTGCTAATCTTTCTTGGCTTAATTGGAGGGAGGAACATATTGTGGTTACAATAGACCTGAATGTTTGTCCAGATCATTTCTGGGGAGTATCATCCAAAGGCCGCACCTGATATTGTACTGCCATCCCCATCGCCACAAGGCAGTGGACAGGGGTTGTCCATCAGGAAAGAAAGCCACTACCGGAAACAACTGCATCACACCCGGACAATGATTAAATGCCACTATAATGCTTGAAATGCATTGCAGCAAAGGAGAAGTTGAATAGAAAAACTAAAGTACGTTCTATTTGGGATGATGGAAAAGATCTGGACGCAGACTGTGGGGATGGCTGCACAACAGTGTGGATGTAATTAATGCCACTGAATCGTACACTTAAAAATTGTCAAATGGAACATTTTATGTTATGTATCTTTTACTCCAACAAAATAACTAAAAACAAAACAAAACAAAAACTAAGGGAAAACAAACTTTCATATATTCCTAAAATTGGCAGATATATATATATATATATATATATATATTATCATGAAAATATCATGCCAAGCAAAAAAACAATGAGCTACAACATACCGAACAAACCTATCCTCACCGCCAACCTTCCATTGCTTTGTCCTTACCCGCCAACAGCCACAGTCCAGTCTATGCTAGATAATTAATTCACATGATGAATACCTGACCCAAGGATAATTAACATGGATTGGTAATTAGAGACCAAGATCCCACCCAAAGTAGGTAATTTGATGGTCCTCTGATGCAAGAAAATGGTTCTCTTTTCAGATTTTATTCTATTCCATGGCATGTTAGCAAAAGCAGAGAAAGAAACATAGACAAAAACAGACAAATAAGAGTGCTGTAAGCACAAAAACTCTTTTTTGGATGTTTTTGAATGAGTAAAAATTAACTATACTCATAAAATAGTAGACTCTCCCAATTAAACAGCATGTAAGAGTGTCAAACACTTGCATGCAGGAGAGCCACAGATGTGCACCAACGGTATAAATGTAGTCAGTGTAATAATTTCTAAATTGTCTCTGGATAAGAACATAAAGATATAAGGAAATTTTTAAAATAAACAAATAGAACTTTTTGGTTATAAAAGGCCCAAATGGCTTTCAAATTTAATTTTATCGGTCACTTTTTAGTGACAGTAATAGGATTATTTACCTCTACATGCAATAATATCTAATACCATCTTTTTCCATAAAATATTGTCCTATATTCTGTTTCCTATCATCTATTCTTACCGATTTTATATTAGGGACATTTAAAATAATAATGGAATTTTCAATGTATTGGAAATTCATGTATAAATTAGGTCTCACTGACTTCATATCTACCCATATGTATTTTTCTGAGGGATGCATGACTAAGGAATATGAATAGTGAAGCCAAATTAAAATTGCATATTTATTATATATAAAATCATAAATAAAATACTAAAAAATAGCTGCACAGTACAGCTGTTGCTAGAGCATATCCAGTTACCTATTTTGTAGTTGCCTCTTTCTTAACTTGTGTGTTTATTGTGGGATTTAATTCATTAGATAACTAACATGGACTATAAATATACATGCAAATTTCCAGCTGATATGAAGCAAAAAGTTGATAAATAATGCTACAGTGTAACTTTAAAAACAGAACTAGTGAGCCTTGAGGCTATTTTTTAATCATTTATTTTTATTTACTCTGTAAAGACTATTTTCATTTGTATTGTTTTTTATATATATAAATACACTTGGGAGAGAAACAAACAGCATGTTTATGAAAAATTTTGATGGGGACCAGCTTGTAACTGTTTTGAGACTGTATTGCTTTAAAGATGGACAATACCCACTATTGTATTATTTCTACAACTGAAAAAAACACCACAGATTCACATTATACTTAATGAAAATTAAACTCATCTCTCCATAGAAATAACAAGGCTCTCAAAAATAACTTTTTAGTTCACTTTGCACAAAGGGGTTTTGTCACTAAGAATTTACAATACTGCAAGCAAAGGCATCTTCATGGCTGGCATATACCACAGTTTAGGATATAAACCAAATCTTGGGGAATTCTCAATAGGTTTGGGAAATCCAATTGTTTGGCCAACATCCAAGTATGAATAAACGTATATCTAATATACATTTAGCATAACATTATACATGTTCACAGATAACAGTTGTTCACCATAGAAGAGAATACTACCCACTTTAACACTAGTCTACCACAGTTTCCATCAGAAATTCTTTCAAACCCAGAGTTAGTGTAACACCTCTATTATTAAGCAACTCCTACAAAAGAAGAAAAATGACAGTGGGAAGAGTAGTGGAGAAAAGGCAAGGAACCGAGATTTGGGTCTTGCTTCTTCCTTTTTACTAGCCCGCTGAGTGACCCTTTGTAAGTCAGGCAGAATCAGGTTCTGTATCTATAAAGTGGTGGAAAAGAATCTGATCATCTTTAAGACCACATAAAAAATTCTCTGCCCTCAAGTGTAATTAAAAAAAATGAAGTTCACTTTAAAGAGAACATAAAGATATAAGGAAATTTCTCACATGCTACATTAGATGTTTATCTCTATATAAGAGACAGGTGTCAAACAAACAAATAAGGAAAAAAAAAACCCACTAAGGCAAAGAGAAACTTTAACTCACCAGATTCCATCTGTTACATTTGAATTCATGCATAATTGATTATCCATGACTGGTAAGTTCTTTTCTCACTAGCCGACCACAGTTTTCTAAACATTAAGTATTAAATCACTACTAAAGTAGACTACATTTTAGAAACAGCAAGGGCAGAATAAGAATATTTTAAATGAAAAATTACATGCCGGTTAATAATAATACAGCTGACCTATGTTTAAGGGAGAGAAATTTTAATCATGTGCACATTAAATATTAATAGCCTATTCTGTTATTGTTATAATAAGGTTAAGTAGGCTTCTCCATGCTTAAGGAAAGAGGGAGAAGTAGGAATGAATGCATAATGGTGCAAAAAGATACAGAGACGGGAGGCAGACATAAGGAAAATGTGTCAACAATAAACAAGAGGAAATGAGAAAGAAGGAAAAGATGAAGGTGGGAACTAATCTCTATGTGTCATTATGATTGCCAGAGTACTGGCAAAGAAGCAGCATCCTTTTATTTCAATTTTAATCATTTCTGAATTTTAATACCCGGCTCCTTTTGTAATTCTCCTGGCATTCCCCATATGCCTCCATCCCAGCCAAAACACCAGTGTAAATTAAATGGCAGGCAACCACACCACTGATGTAGCCTCCCCAAAGAACCTACCAGGTGACCAAAAGCAAAAAAAGGTATGTCTACCTTACATCCCTGAGGACCTCTAGCCAATTAACTGGCTGAATGTTCCCTACTTTCTTTAATTTTGAAAAGAAGGACAGTAGTTAGGTAATCTACAGATAGAGAATCATTAAAAAAAATAAAGCAAGCCAGTAGTAATACAATAATCAGTGACCATCAGGGCCTGGAAAAATGAGTTTGCTCTCACTGGCACTAAGGAGCATCACATGATTATTTAATTACAGCTCTAATTTTTGTCTCGTGGATGGCAACATATCAACAATTAATAGGGCAAATAGAGGAGACTGTTTTTAAAGAGACAGAATGTGCATGATAATGTAATAGGTCACACAGCAGTGTACTGCTTGAGGAATACTTCCTTTTGTGGAACTAAATAGGGCTGTCTTGCAAATAGCTCCATACAGGTCTCAAAAAGAAAATAAATTTTAAAAGCAAGAGTGTTTTTTAAATAACTTTCACTGAACTTTTCAGAATGTTTCAGATGCATTCCTATTGCAACTCTAGCATCAATTTTAAGGAATGGAGTGAAATCTTTGTTAATACAAGTACTCTAAATCTTAAAACATTTCTTCAACAATGTATATAGCTAAACGAAAAATTTCTTTTTAAGCAATGATCATGACAGATATTTATTCAGTGGGATCCAGAAAAAAAAAAAATCATCATTTTAGTAAAGAACAGGTAGAGGTCAATCAGCCATGGGCCACTAGTCCGTAGTATTTTTGGTTCTATGATATCAGGAAGACCATTACATGGGTGTCCTAACTGCAAGGACCTTAGGGGAGAGCTCTCTGTTGACTCCAGTACAGTCTGTTACTACACCTAACACCAAAGGACCATGAACCTAAACTGAGATTCTTCACCTAATCCTGAAGGTCAGAGGCAATGAGGATAGAGCAGACCCTGGTGCTACTGTCAAAAAATGACAGAGCACATAGTTAAAGAAGAAAAACATTCAATTATCCAGAAAACCGGGACATGTGTAGATTAAGTGTCCAGATAACCCCAGCAAAAAGAGAAAATTAGAGGAAAAAGTCTCTTTTCCCATTAAATCATTCTCAGCACAAGCTAAATTTACTATTTTATTATTAGTTTAGCAAATCTTTAATGAGTGCTCACTATGCAAGGCAAAGGATGCTAACTGTGGAGTTTCTCCTGTTTTATAGAACACAACAGACATGTAGCTTACACTGAATTTTTTTAGTCTTTTAATACCTTGTAAAAATAAATAACAGCAGCACCTAAAAATTCATAAAGTGGAAATATTAGCGGACTTTAAAATGCTATATAGTATAAGTTTACAAGGTCTACATATCCAAACTAACCAGAGGAATTCAAATAGTTAACCAATTTAGTAGCATTGTCTAAGTAAGGCTAAGTCCAGCTTTAAACTCTAGTTCCAGGCACCTTTGTTCTGCCATGCCAGAAGCCAAAGCAAAACCAAGGGTTGAAGTTTGGAAAAGGAAATAGACTTAGAACTACCTCTGTGATCAAGTGCTCAAATGTATCTTAAATATCAGGTTATAGAGAATTGTAAGAAAACATAACTTGGCTACAAAAACGGTGACTAAAATCATTCTACAAAAAGAAGTATGAAGAGGTGCTAAATCAACTCAATAAGCTTTTAATGGCTTATGTTGGCCAAAGTCATCCGAATATAAGAAAATGTAGGCGTCTCAAAATACAATGTGGGAAAGCTAAAACTGCTGAGGGGCAACAATTTCTAATGCTGCTGGCAAAAGTGACCAAGTCAATAACAATTACAAAGAAAGGAGAATAGAAAAAAGAAAAAAAAAAAAGAAGAAGAAGAAGAAAATTGTATATCCCGTGAAAAGTTTTAAAATTAAGTTGTAGTAGAAAACATTTTGATGAAAAAAAAAAAAGAAAGAAAACATTTTGATGATTCTGGACCAAAAATCTGACTCTATACATTCTAAAAGAATATTTTTAAAAGAGTCTAGCAAGTAGCAGCTTGTATGTAAGAGTATACATCATTCTTTTTTAACATGACTGTTAATATACAGTTAACATGTCTCAGAAAAGGCTGTAATTAACTGTCTACTGCTCTAATAACACTAATAAGCATACAGTATTATTAAAATACAATGACTCCATACAAAGTAAGGCTGTCATTTTTTTTTAACTTTTAAGATAATGTTCTAAATTGTTTTTGAGTCCTCTTAAACCACCCAAAAGAGAGCCCACCTCTAAGAATTTTTTTTTAAAGAATAGTTATTAAAATATTGTTCTTTCCATCCACAGCCTGGAGAAATCTGTCTAACATTAAACAGGACATCCAGGTATCATTTCAGTTGGTGAAAATACAACGGAAAAACACCTGGATTATTTTTATCAATTCTATATATTCTTTTAAAATTTACAACTGAAAGCAGTTTAATTTAGTTCTTCATTCACTGATTAAAAAAAAAAATTATCAGTGAATGGGGAGAGGTTTGCTATATCAAGAATCACATAGCCCTGTTGTTAATCTCCAGTGATTTCCATCGTCCGGTTCACTGGAACAGGAAAACTCAATTGCATTCAACATCAAACAGCTAATTATGGATACGCTATATTCAAGACAATCTCCATTTCAAAAGATATCTGCATATACTAGGTTCTATTTTATTTATAGTAATTATCACAATAAAATATTTATAACATAAAACCTCTTTTGCCTTAAAGTTCTTAACATTATAAACATTAAAAGGCCAAATTGTCATTTACATGCTCTTAACGGCACATCTGAAACCCTTGAGTAAGACTAGAAAGGAACCTCCAGCAATCAACTCCACTATATGCCTGGCTTCCTGGAAAACAGCATCTAAAGAATTCCCTCTCACACAGATTACCACCTTTCTTTAAATATCTCAAGGAAAGAGGGTCTAATAGTTTCCCCTGGGACTGCCTACCATATTTCACCACCCAAAGAAGAATGCCCACTGAAGAATTTTTGTTGGTATCTGGTCCCAAATCATCTCCAGCTGAGAAAAAGCAACATCCCAACACAGAGATCTCCCCGGGAAACTCAATGCCTGTCTCTCATCCCTGTGGCTGTAGCCCTGATTCTCCATATGAAGCTGAGAGGAACTTTTTTGGCACTTACCCTCCAAATATCAGAGGCTGCTCTCCAAATCTAGCCCTATAGGAGAGCTCTCAAAAAGTAGTCTTTGATGAGGTGACAATGACGAAGTTCTCTCTGGCACTGCTAGCAAGGCAGAAGCATCCCAAATGAGGTGTTACCAGTTGCCTGTGAAGCAGCTGGACCATTACTGCAGTTCTGAGGGTGCGTCACAAATCAGGTCATAGCTCTGGGTAGAGTCCACCCACTTCACCCGGTACAACGCCCTCCACTTCCTGCACACCTGGGGGGAAGGGGTACAGAGGAGGGGGGGGCCTGTGCAGGTCCACAGACATTCTAGTAAAGGCACAACCAGGTGCAGCCTGACATCTGCTTCTTCTGCAAGCATTTCAGCTTCATTTGGGGGACCTGCACCCTGAGGTACTCAAAAATTTGTGCAACAATAAGCGGCTCTAAAATGAGTGATGAGTGTAATAAAATATTGCAGTTAAATGTTTTATCCAGCAAGATCTTTCCTCCACTGGAAACTGAACCAACTCTTAATTTTTGATTACAAGATACTTCACTACCAAATGTCAAATAACTGGACTGAATAAATTTCAGCAGAACCTAGGGACATAAATGCTGGGGTATGAGTTAACCAATTTTTATCTCTCATAACTAAACTAGATCATCACATAAACTGAATTACATCCTTGAAAGTCCACTGAAAGAGGTGATTAGAATTTCTATTATGAACCTTCAGACAGCAACAACTGTGGAAGTGATACAGAATAACTTGATAGCTTAAAAATAGGCCAATATGCTGGAGAAATGCTCTGCTACTAAATCTCACCCTGAATATATATACACACAATCTGTATCTATTTACTCTGAAATGAAATATCTGATCTTAAAAAAAGACTTTAAAAAAATAAACAGCAAAAGGTACAGTTGGCATAAGTTCAAAAGTACTAAATAATGTGTGTTAATGTGTTGATCACACTCTATGAAGACATCAAGTTTAAATAGACTTACCATTGAGAATAGCACTCAGGAACGATATATAAATTACCAGAGTAGACACTTTTTCTTTGATATAGTGAAGAAGAATCTTGTGTAACAGATTTGATTTATATGCTGTATTAAGACCACATTCTGCTCTGATGTCAATGGAATATGTGATTAGTGATTGACAACTGTGTGTAGATGATGGTGTAAGAGCTACTTATAGAATGTAAGTGAAAATAAGCGTTTTCTCAAGTTAATCCTAAGTTTTAGAATTCAACTTTGACAGTATTTTGATGTTTCCAGGGGTCCTGGAAAAGAAGGGACTTTTAATTTAAAAAGAAAACAATAAATGCATTTAGTATTATTCTTATAAGAAAGTTGAAAAATCTCTTATCTTAAGGTTGGCAGATTAACAAGGAGACAGAGGGGATGAGAATATTTTCAGAGGAAAGCTAACACTATCAATCAATTGATTGATCGATCGATGAGTCCCACTTTGTACTCATGTTAGCAGATCTCCATTAACAACTGAAACATTCCATCTAAGACTTGAAGGTACCACCCTTTATCAAAGTTATTCCCTAAGTAATAAGATAATTTAAGTAATCTATTTGGAACTTTGCAGAAAGTTAATTTAGCAAACACACACTTCGATGTGTTTGAACCTATTTGTCCTGAGGTGAGGCTCTAAGATGACTATTTTAAGTGGCATGCAGCCTCTTTGGGGGTTTTGGTGTTACAGTGGAGGAATGTATAGAAAAAGTGCATAGCATTTCTTTCGACTGGTTCTCACACGACAGAAATAAGATGATATTACTCTTCTTTAAAGTTTTGCCATTGGTAAATGGTAAGAAAAACTCCTCTCGACCCCTACCCCCAACCAGGAAGAGTGTGAAGCCCTGGGTTATAGTACAGGTAGATATTAAAATGGAGACAGAGCCGTTATTTAGTGGTGACAAGAATATAAATACGTGCACTAACCTATAAACTGGTATTTACTTCAGGAAGGTAAGTAATATTTTTCCTCTGATTGCTGAGCTGTCAGTTTAATGCAGCGTAAATAAACAGTAGGTGCCTGCTAGCTCGAAGTAGGAAGTGTTCATTCCACACGAGGAACAGATTACTGAAGCCTGATGCTCATCATGCTGAAACATAACTTTCATTTTACCAGAAAATACACCCTACCGTGGATGATTTTTCGTGCCTGATCTATTAATTAACTTAACTCTGTTCTGTCAAAATGTAAACCAATTTGTTAAAATCATCCCAGAGTTTTGGAGTTTGAAAACCAAATCAATTTGAAAAGCAAGAGTAATGACTATTCTCTAATCTGATCACAAATGCTAAAAATGAATACTAAATATAATAAGCATAAACTATACAAAACTAAAACAAAGTACATATTTAAATATAGAATTTAATAATCTGAGTTACCAAATTTACTCAAAAATCTTCCTCCTTTGCCAATTAAAAGCAACTGGCACCTTTAATATTTTCACAACCTTGTGCTACTTAGGTCCGTTCAATATGTATGCTTATTCTGCTGTCTGAAATATCTAAAAGTAAACCATTCATAAAAATCAAATCACACTCTCTAATTCTAATAGAAATATTACTGAACTCTCCTGAGAGAAGTAGCAAGTTTGAAGATCAAATGATGATACCCTTCCTAACAGCATTCATGTAAAATGTGGGTTTCTTCCCATTTTCTATATACCACAAAGCTCTGACGGTATATAGTGCAACTAATTTTTTCCTTATACACAAGTATTTAGCAAAATCTTTCATGGCATTATTTAAAATGGGAACTCATCTAAAAAAGACAGAAGGCAATTTGGGGAGGTTTCTATTTAAAATGTGGACAAATTCTGATAATTTAACAGTGGACTGCAAAGGAAAAAGGGGCTTAAAAATAATATTTTTGCATTCGATAACAACATGTCTAGACATGGTCTGAAGATTGAGTCAGTCATATGCATTTATTTTATATACTTCATCAATCCCAAGTACTAATATAAGAGTCATCCAACACAACACGTTTTGGAAGAAATGATTTGTTTGTGTAAAGGGCATATCAATGTATGGCCCTCTTGGAAATTTACAGAGGAGATGAAAAACCACTAGAGTGCTTTATAGAGTCCCTGCTGTATATCCATGTTGTGTTTAGCTTTTAATAGTGTTTGTAACCAAAAGATTTTTACAATAATGAGGAACAGGTGCCTGTCACCTGACCTTTTAGGCCTAATTTACAATCCACAACCTGTCACATGAAAAAATAATTGAAAACCTCCTTCAGATATTTCAGTCTCTGCTAATTTAATGTAGTCTTTCTTAACCATCACTCAGCATACCATAGCTTATTCAGTCACAAGTTCATATAGCTGGCAACAGACTTGTCTGCAGAAATAAACCAATACTCATTTTGTTGTTGTTCTTGTTTAAGATGCTGGGAGACAAAAGAACTACTTTTGTAGATTATCAACCAAAGAATATATTAATTTATTACAACAACTAAACAAAAGGCATTCCTTGTGAATACTTTTACATACAAAGAACTATTATTTATTACATATTTCAGCTTGTGGGAAAATGAGGAATGCATTGATTCTGGAAATAACTATTCAGACTTTTGGAAGTTCTTTATGTCTTCTTTCTCTATCTCTTTTTTTCCCCCTTCTCCCCCTTGCTCTCCCCCCCCCCCCCCCCCCCCCCTTTTTAGGCACCCGTTACTTTTGGAGGGAAATCCCCACCTATTCTTTTTTCATCCATCTTTTGTATTCATTATTTAGAAAGGAATACAAAATTGAGCAGTGATTTTTGTTTCTCTTGTATAATCTTGCTACACATAGCCATACTTAAATTTAACAATGCTTTGTATTTTATAGCTACTGTTTACATGTTATGTATTAGATATGACTGAACAACTCTACATTTAAAATACTGTTTCCATTAGAAAAACTATGAAGTAGTAAGTGTCAAATGGAGATGAAGAATAAACATGCCTGGTGTATTTATAAAATGCAGAGTCACTTAAAATGTGCACAAATAGGATACATATTTTGCTACTGTTACATTTTACATAGTATACACATGGTCTAAAGTGTATTTAATAATGCGCCCAACCAAGTTAATTAAAGTATTTATGTCTGGTGACTGTGTTAAACACTTGCAGAGGTAGTGAAAGATACAGCCAGTTACTTCTGCTAACTAAAGTTGAAATTATGCACTTATTATAACCTTTTCTAACAATGTGAGAAAAACAGAGTAAATATATTAAATTTGTTTCACAACAGATGCTTAGGTTGTTAATATTTAAGATGCCTATTCATGCTATTCCTGTCTGCACATTTGTCAAAAATGTAAGCTTGAATGCTAATGTTTGCCAGCAGACTGGAGCAGCCAGTATATGAATGTACTACTGTTCTACTAAAATAATATGCAATAGAAATAAAGGACTGCTGCTAAATCATAGCATTAGTACCCACAGCAGATTAAAGGTTTTTAGAGCGAACACCTCAACCTTGGCTTTTTCCAGGCTTAAAGTACAGTTTTTGTTGTTGTTGTTGTTGTTGTTTGTTTTTGTAGCTACGTTTTACTATAGAATAAATCTTACAGTCCGGACACCTCAGAAAAATCCACTTCAGATAGGGTGTAAATTTCAATAAAGTTTCAACTGCACGAGTTACTTCCTCAGTAGCACAAACACTGTAGATTTTAGGGACTGCTTAGGACAAAACCTGACACTGACCAGTCGCCTTTCACTCATTTCTTACCCCTCCTCTGTCTTCTTGGAAAAGTCAGGTCCCCTGGCCTCCAAGGATGCAAGCAGGGAACCCCAGCCAGTCCGGGTAGAATGGTTTTCTCCTGAGAACAGGACGTCTTTCTGTTTTCCCCGTCTCTTATACAACCGTGTAGAGTCCAAGTCTTACATTTGCCTGGAAATCTGGAATGCCGCGAAGGAAAGTTCGCCGAGGACCGGAGCAGAGGTCAAAGTTGCCAACCAGGGCACTTTGAGAGGCGATCCTGTGGTTGACACTAGTAAGATTTGCAACGCCCCAGTGGAGGTCCGGGCCAAGACCTCCAGAAAGAGTCCTAAGCCCCTCTCCGTCTTCTGGGGTCATCCCAAGAGTCCTGCTCAGTGCACTTGCCCGGTACACGCGTGTCACTCCCCGTACCTGCCACCTGCCTGCTTTGTGCCTCTCTTATCGTGGTTGCCCAACCCACGCTCCGCCGCCCCGGGAGCCTCCGCAGAGAAGCGCTCCGAGAAGGCCGCCACGCTAGGGTCGGGACCGCAGGAGGGAGACACGGTGCGGACCCCGAGGCCGCACCTGTGATGTCTCGGTCCTGCTAGGAGAGCAGCACCTCTTCCTGCCTCCAGCCCTACTCCAAACCCACATTCACTCCAGAAGCCCCTTCAGGGCCGACCTCACTACCGCCAGCGCGGGCTCGAGATGCGGAGTGCCGCGGCTTTCAAATCCCGGCTCCAACTTGAGCGCCTGGGCGCCCGAGTGTTCCCGGGATGGAGAAGTTGCCACTAACTTCCTAGGCCCCTCTCCGCCGCCGCTCCCAACCAGCCGCGCGGGCGGGGGGCGGAGGAAGGAGGAGATGGACCGGGGAAGGATGCTGAGCTTACTTGCGATCCGGCGGGGAACGTTTCCACTCCCCCAGCCTACTCCGCTGGGCACCTTTCTGCCAGCCCAGCTCCGGGGCGCACAGAGAGGCTTTCTTTCCCTTTTCCCGTTTGCTTCCTTCGGTCTTTTCGGTTCCCCTTTTCTCTTCCAAGAGGGGTCATACTGATGACCTGAAGGAGTTTGTTCAGCCAGGGTCTGTCAGGCAGGTGTGTTAGGGTGCCCACACCCTGAGAGAGAATGAATGGCATCTCCAAGTCCCCCATCCCGTGTGCTCTCCCACGCTCGACCGGCCCACCCCTCCCGGGTTCGGCTGAGCACGAAAGAAGGGGTTCGGAGGACCCTTGCCGCCGGACGGCCACGAGAGGGGAGCCGCGCGGCCCCAACAAGGGGCGCCGTGGGTGGGTGCTACAGAGAAGTTTGGATCGATTCCGAAAAAAGAGAGAGAGAGAGATGAAAGAGCAAGAATGGGGGGGAAAAGAGAGGCAAAGGAGCAGAACTCACTCAGGCATGGGCGTTGGGGGCGGCGGTGGCTGTCGAGTGCGGGCCCGCGACCAGGAACAGCTCCCCGGGCTGGCGCGCCGGCGTCGGACTTCCGAGGCGGTGGCTTCTGCCTCTTGTGCCGCCGCCGCCGGAGCTGCGGCTGCCGCGGAAGTTAATTGCAACTTGACTTCAAGTTGTCTTCTTTCCCCATCCGAAGTGGGCGTTTAAAGGGGAGAGCGAGGCGAGGAGCGAGCTAGCGAGCGCGCGGGGCCGAGCGAAGGAAGGGGGGGGAGGGAGGGGATGTTAACGGGGGGGGAGGGGGAGGGGGCGGCGGCGGGGGCGGGAGGGGGAAGGGGCCGGCGGGAGCTGCTCTCGGATCGGCGGTCGCCGCGCCCGCAGTCTGGAGGCGCACCGGAGCGGCCGTGGCGCCCTCCGCGGGAGCCCGCAGCTCCCCGGGGCGCGCATCCAGCCGCGGCTCCTTCGGCCCGGCACGCTGCGCCCGGGGGCTCGGTGGACCCCGCGTCGCCGCCGCTCCCGAGCTTGTGCGACGCGGGCTGGCCGGCGGGGCGGCGAGGGCCCGGCCCGCCTCCCCAGCGCCCGCCCCGGCTTCTCCCCCTGGCGGTGGAGCCTCGGCGGCCGCCGGCTATACTAAACACGCTGGAGCCCGAGCCGAGCCGAGCCCGAGCCGCTGCCGCCGCCACCGCCGCCGCCGCCGCCGCGCGCCGCTCCCAGGCTCCCTCCCAGCGCGCCGGCCGGGGTGTGGGGGGCGGCGGGCCGGAGGGACGAGGGCGGGCGAGAGGCGCGCGCTGGGATTGGCGCCGAAGACCGGACCCTCAGCCGCTAGGGGTAAGTGTGGGCGCCTGGGAGTACGCCACGGGGTGCGCGGCGCGGTTCTCGACGCCTGCCAACCCTACCCCCTCACCTCTCCCCGGCCCCCACCACGCGCACCCCTCCCTTGCCGCCTGCGGCTTCCTCTTGTTGTTCGTTGTTTGGCTGGGGTTTTTTTTGAGGGGGGTTGAGAAGCCGGTGATTGTAGCGTGTGTGCCAGCGGAGGAGGAAGTCAGGTGAGAGGGCCCTACGCAGCCCCCCGAAACCCAGCCGGCGTGGGGTATATCGCTCCCCACTAGGGGCATGTGGGCCAGTTTTTTTCTCTAGTCAATGTTCGGTCGAGACGATCTCTCCTAGGGGGCCTCCTTCCCTTAAACAGCCAGCTCTGTCCATTTCCCTCCATCCTACCCTCGCCCCTCTCAGCACCCATCCACGAGTGCTGCACCCCAACTGAGGAGCACGTGGTGGAAGGAGAAGGAGGGGGACCCTCTTAAAGATCCCCACCCCGCGCCCCTGCCCATTTGTTTAATATGTGTCCTCCCGTCGGCAGCTGTACTTTTCTTTAAAATCCACTGGGAAAAGACCCTGAACTGAGGTCCAATTTCTCCAAAAAGCTGGAAGCAAAGGGGGCAAGTGATGAGAATTTAATGACAGGAAGTGGTGGAGGAGAGGGGCAAGGGAAGCTTCCCAGAAGGTGAATGAAACTCCAAAAACCTCTGCAACAGCAGAGTGACTTGGAGGTTCAGGACCCCAGGCTAAGGAGAAATGAGAACTCCATCAACTTTGCCCCTCTCCTCCTGCCATCCTCCACCCCCACCCCCACCCCACCCCGCTGCTAGGAAGCTAACAGGTCTTTTGTTTTGTGTCGTGTCGTCTTGGGGAAATTTGCATTGAGTATGACAACAGAAAATTACTACTGTTTACTCAAAGTTAAGGGGATTGCAGAAAGGAAAAACAGTCTACTTTTTTCTTCGTGTGTGTGTGTGTGTGTGTGTGTGTGTGTGTAGTTGTTAGGTTCATAGCTTGAACTGCAAAACGTCAGTTTGTAACAATAAGGACTGTAGAGCCGCCTCGGTGTATTTTTAGAAGCTGCACTTTCTTGAGTTCCTTTCACACAAGGCTTGCTCTCTCATTAAGTCCCCATACATAATTGTATTTAGAGAGAAGGAAACTATGGAAGCAGGAGGGAGATTGCTAAGATCTCCATCCCGCCAGCGCGGAGCACTGTTTGCAGTGAAGTTCCTGGAAAGTGACTGTGGGCTGAGAATTCAGTTTTTCCTAAAAGCTCTGTTAGGTCCTCTTCTGTCAGATGTCTATGAATAAAGCACGCCGGGAAAATCCTCATATTCGTGCAGTCTTATTTTATCTTTTACACAGTGGTTGATTCTACTTTCAAGTCCTGGTAACAGCACATCAACTGTGCTGTATTTTTGTGTGGTTTTTCTAAATAAAGGAGGATAGCGCATGTATTCATGCTGCTTTCTGATATGCCAGTTCTTTCCTATCAGTGATAATGGATTCACTGGAATGTCCATCTTTTTCAGTTGATTGTCATTTTATGCGAAGGCAACAATTCCAAAGACATAAGAATATAAAAAGTTTATGAATTAGTGTTATTTTAGAGAATTAACCTTGTTTCTAAGATGCAAGTGCCCACCTCAACTCCTAGTTCTGTAAAGCAAAGGAAAAAGATATAAATGCCATGGGCAAAAACAAAACACAAGATTTCCCTCCTGGACCACTTTCTGCATACATAGGACCCAAGAGACACCAAATCTCCTGCCTTAATTTACCAAAATGCTGAATTGCCTAACTAGTACCAATATCTCCATCTGGGAATGACATCATTTTTGGAATGGAAAGAATAAATTCTCAGTCTTTAATTACTCCTTATTAGCAATTTCTTATACCAGGCAGCTGATTCTCCAATTCTGAAAGGCTGAAAGGGAAGTTAAAAAAAAATTAAAAAAAAAAAAAAAAAAAAAAAAGATTGATTTTTTTTTCCTTTACACACTCTTACATACTCATTTATTTCCCAAAGTTATCAGCTAAGTCCCCCGAATCTAAAGTGTGATATGCTCCCCTGAATTAAACCAAAGGAACATTTTGCCCTGACCTTTTGAATTTGCTTTTTCCCCCCTAAATAGTCTTGAACAGAGAGCTCACAGGCTCTATTATAATACAGAATTATGTAATGATGCATACAGTGCATTAAGTAACATAACTTGATAAACTCTTTTGTAAACCTTGCCCCCTGGCACATAGTAGGAATACATTAAATACTTACTGAATTAAGATGTTAATGAAATATTGTAATTGGCCACAAATTCAATAGTACTAGGATAAGCCTTTTTTTTTTCCAAAAGAAAAAGGTATTTTGTTTGGAAGTTATTAGGGTAATATATTTCTGCTCCTAGATTTTTTTTTAACAAGTCCAAATCTAATTTAAATGGTTGAAAGACAAGTAAATATGAAACATATCAAATGATCAATAATAATAACTAGTGTCAAAAGCTGATTATTTTCTTAGGACAATAGACAACAAATACTGCCTACTAAATAGTGTGAGAAAGATGCAAAGGAAGGATAAAACAGTACTGGCCTTCAAGGAATTTGTTTGGTGGCAAGATGACATCAAAATGTGAAAAGACAACTCAATGGATCCGTAAATGGATGAAATCAAAAGAATATTTGAGAAAATAGATTTTTTTCTTTTTTAGATCAGAGGAAATAGACATCCTGAAGTTCCTGGTTGGAATGTATTTTTGAAGTTAATTTGTCAAGTCAAACCTTTAGGGGCTATCAAGGCAAACACCTTGAGTGAAGGAGAACTTACCACTTACCTACATAAAGGCAGAGATTTTATCTACAGAACAGTTACCACAGGGTAAAGTTCAATGTATATTGTGTGTATAAATGAGGAATATCCTAAGTAGTTCATTCCATCTTTGTATACTTTATTACATTTTTTTAAATTGAACAAAATTGATGCAGGCTTTCCTAAAACTTTCAACCCTAAAACTCCTAAATCCTATAAACCCTAAAATTTCCAACCATTAGTCTTAGTTCTGCCAAACAGAGCAAATCTGTTGTATTAGTCAGGAGAGGCTATCTTATGCCAGAATAACGAACAATTCCAATGTTTAGTGATCTACAATGACAAAAATTGTTTTCTTGGTCGTGCTGAGTCCATTGCAAGTCAGCTGCTCTGTTCCATGTCTCCTCATTCAGGGTCCCAGGCTGATAGAACAGTTGCCATCTTGAACGTTTCATGTTGTTACGGGAAAAATAAAGATCATTCAGAGGGTGTCAGGTTGGCATTTAAATTCTATGACCAGGGGCGCCTGGGTGGCTCAGTCGTAAAGCGTCTGCCTTCGGCTCAGGTTATGATCCCAGAGTCCTGGGATCGAGCCCCGCGTCGGGCTCCCTGCTCAGTGGGGAGCCTGCTTCTCCCTCTCCCACTCCCCCTGCTTGTGTTCCCTTTCTCGCTGTGTCTCTCTCTGTCAAATAAATCTTTAAAAAAAAAAAAATTCTATGACCAGAAGTGACACACGTCATTTGCGCTCACAACTAATTGGCCAATACTAGTTTCACGGCTCCGTAGAATCATCACAATGAAGCCAGATAATGCAGCCTACCTTGTGCCCCAAAGTAGAGAGCTACGGTGCACAGCTTTTAAGGACTAACATACTCTTAGTAACCCTTGTGCACTGATATCCTCTAGCTAAATGATCCCACCCTGCTCCTTTGTGGCCTAAATGTTTCATTCTTCAGGGTAAACACTGCTGGAGAGGCCACCAAATTATAGGGAGACATGCATACTGTGACTTTTTTCACCATCTATTCTCTCTTTGAATGCAGTGCCACAGTCCCACCCCTTCTCCCCAAATTGCGGGGGCCTATCAGTTTTAAGCCACTTTTTATGTATTTCCTAATATTATATGTATTTTATTTTTTCAAGACTTGTTTTCAGAGAAAGGGTAACATGAACAGGAACCTTTGAGACTTGTTATCTGGGGGAAAAAAAGTGTTATCTGAAGATGTCATGATCATGATCAAATTTTGAAATTTTGTCTTGAATAGTTACTTCCCTTATTTTAAACATCAGAATTTTACAACACAATTAAAAAACTCCCTTGGAAGTATTCATTCATTCACTTACCCATCTTTTTGTTCATTCAATAAATACTCACTTATTGATGCCAGATACTCTATTAAGAACTGCGTATATGGAGATGATTAAGAGTTCTTCTTTTCAAGAAACATATTTTCCAACTGGGCACACAGAAAGAAAAGCCATTGCAATGCTAATAGAGGCACAAAGTGCTATGGGAACACTTGGGAAGGAGCAAATAACTCTGGCAGGATTTAGGATAGTTCATAGAGGAATTGAACTAAGTACTGAGGATAAGTGAGACTCTTCTAGGCAGAAAAGGAAGATAGAAGATATTTCGAGGGGCGCCTGAGTGGCTCAGTCATTAAGCGTCTGCCTTTGGCTCAGGTCATGAACCCGGGGTCCTGGGATTGAGCCCCACGTCCGGCTCCCTGCTCAGCGGGAAGCCGTCTTCTCCCTCTCCCACTCCCCCTGCTTGTGTTCCCTCTCTCACTGTCTCTGTCAAATAAATAAATAAAATCTTAAAAAAAAAAAAAGATATTTCAAGCAGAGAGATCAATGTGAGTAAAGGCACTGGGATGACCAAGCTTGCTGTTTAGGGAACTACCAGGAACTCAGTGTGGCTGGAACATGAGATCTTTGGGAAGGATGAAATCAAGCAACTACAATTTGAGAAGAACCTTGTGGACAAGCTATATCCCAACCATCGAATTGCAAACTCTTTTGTCTATTCTGGGCCAAGCATGGAAACAAGTGAACAAAGCAGACCAAGTTGAGACCATAAGCAGTGGTGGATACTGTGGCAATCTGGAGAATATATTCCCTGTCCAATGATGCCAAATGTCAGGTCTTCCAATTGAGGTTACTTTTTGTTTTTGTTTTTTAAGATTTATGTATTTTAGAGAGTGGGGGAAGGGCAGAGGGACAGAGGGAGAGGGAGAGAGAATCCTCAAGCAGACTCCCCACTGAGTGGGGAGCACCCCTCCCCCCCCGCTGGTCTCCATCCCAGGACCCTGAGATCATGACCTGAGCCGAAATCAAGAGGCGGGGTGGGCTTAACTGACTGAGCCACCCAGCTGCCCCTAGTCTTCCAGTTGTTAAAGAGAGAACTTGCTAATTTGGTTTTATATGAAAAATTGAAATATTAAATGTTGAGAATTTACCCACATCTTAAAGTACTCACATGGAGAGAAAACATGTCTACAGATCAAAATCAGCGTAAAGACCACGAGTCTAATGTCTCCTACTGTATGAGATAGGGAGTCATTAAAGGTTGTAAGGATGGAAGTAACACCAACCGAAATCTTTAGAAAGATCACTCTGAGGGCACCCGGCTGGCTCAGTTGATGAAGCACATGACTCTTGATCTCAGGGTTGTGGGTTCGAGGCCCATGTTGGGTGTAGAGATTGCTTAAAAATAAAAATCTTAAAAAAAAAAAAAGATTTCTCTGGTGGCAAAGTGGACAAGAAAATTCTGGAGCCTGGGATGGGAGGCTGTAATTGACACTCCATAACATCATAATATCATTTGAGGGATGATGCAAAACCCTTTATAGTATACAACTTTCCATGTATATAGGGGGCACCTGATAAATATTTGAAGAGCTAATGAATGACAGAGAAAAAAAGCTGAAGTTTTAGAAGGAGGGCACATTTTTTGAGGACTCCTTATGCCATATGCTTCCTTTGTTAGACAAGGTTTTCAAGAGCACGATGATCTTACATTGATCATATGTAATTTTTTTCTCTCTCTGTGATAAATATTATTGGTTTTTAAAAATGCATAAATCCTGTAGCATAGGATATAAAGATCAGCCTAGCATCAGAATATTATCTAGAGCTAAGTTTACTGATCCTACCTTGTAAAGGAATGCCAGCTAAACAAATGATTCTTGTAGCAAGCCCTAAAAGTCTGTATTCCCAGGCTTTGTAAAAGTACACTATACCTTTTTGTGTAACTTATGCATATTTTTAGTGAAGGCCAAACTCTGTATAGTATACATTATATATACAGGGGCACATCCATATTCTTAAAGCCACTCAATTCATTGGACAATCAAGTCTTTAAATTCTTAGCAATTTGGCTCTACAAATTGTAATTTTTTAATTCAACTTTCTTGAGGTATAATTTATGGACCATAAAACCCACCCATTTTATGTGTTCCATGAGTTTTGAATACAAAGAAGCAGCACGAGCAGATTATAATATTTTAAGTGATCTTCAGAGAAAAAAAATAGAGACAAAACTTATATTTATATGTATAGGCAAAGCAGCCTTAGGTGTCAAACCACCTGGATTCTAATCCAGGTTCGACTAGTCACTAGCATGACCTTGGGCAAGTCTCTTAGTTTCCTGCCTCAACTTCCTCATCCATTTGGTGGGGATCGTGGTACTCAACTCCTGAAGTTAGCAAATGCCAGCACTTCAACACAGTTAGTAGTCAATAAAGACTAAACTGTGTTTTCTTTTGTTAATGTTGTCATTGTTATTCTAATAGAGAGGAAATCCTGGGATGTAAACAAGAAGAGAAAGTGAATTGACTGGAATGTAAGTGGGGTAAAAAGAAGCAAGTACCTCCTGGGTGACTTGCTGGTGTGCCAAGGGAACTCAAAGCCAGAGAATAATTATGGCCTCTATTTCTGGAATATTTATTTTTTACTGAAAGATTTTGGAAGAAATTATTTTTCTATTAAAACAGCTACACACACAGTGGAATGCTTTCTCTCTTCTATAACTTTTGTGGAAATGTTTGCCAAGTCCAGAACATATTCGCTAGTAACATTTATCTCAAAATTGTTGAAGCACCTCCTATTTTTATATGCTATGAATGCTGCCCAAACGTAGAATCTTTGCCATTAGTAAATGTTTACATTTTAGATGAAAAATGTGTTGGAGTAGGAAAAAAAGTAATAGAGCATGACCTTGGGGAAATAAGTCACCAGGAAGAAAAGAGGAGAACTGGCCTCTGGTTCTGATTCTATAACTAATCAACTATCTTGTTGATGTCAGCAAACATCAGGGTGGGGAATGTTTGTTCTTTTCACCCCTAATTCACACATACTGGTAGATCTCAAACTTTACTGTGTATAGGAATTAAATAAAATGCTTATTTAAAATGCTGATTCCTTGGCTCCATGTCCATAAATTCAGATTTGGTAGAAATAAAGTCGGGATCCAGTGATCCATATGGATTTGGGAAACTTGGGTTGAAAGGGGCAGAAATCCAAATCATAAATGAAAGTTTTGTTTCACTTTTTATCCTTAAACACACACACACACACACACACGCACAAGTTGGAAATACAGTGTAAGGAGTGCTTTAGGCATAATTAGGTCTATCTGTTCAGATAATGTCACCATCTCTTGTTTCTGCTTTCTTCTGTGTCAACTTCTGCTTTAACTTCAGTCTTAGTCTAGTTTTCCCTTTACTATAGTAAACTAGTCCCTCCAAGCTTCTATTCTGATACAGAAACTCCAACAAAAGAGCACTCCTCTTTCTAAAGTTTCCAGCAAAAGAACTTCACCTGATTGTGACTGTATCAAGTTGTATCATGTACTCATGCAGGCATTTATAACCCTGGTCAAGGGCTATGGTTCTTTAATTCACCAGCCTTGGGGCAAATGCCCACCTTGGATTTAAGTGTGCAGCCACCCTACCCAAATTGTGTAGGCTGGGAATGGGGTAGGTATTGTTCTCCAAGATAAATTGGGGATAATTATTCCAGAAATAGGGAATACTTATTAGCCAAACCTATAAATTTTCCATCCACTACTGTACATTTTTTAGAAGTACTTAGATTAGAATAAGCCAGGTGCTATGGTCCAAAAGGATAACAAGTGTGCCACGGTATTGAAGCTTTCAGCCTTAAAGGTGACCCACGAGAGCCTGGGAAAGGCTTAGGATGCTCAGAGTTCCTGAGCCAGTTGCCTCATACATTTACCCCAGAGTTTGGGGCCAATATTAAACATTTTCTATGTGTGCCATGAAGATGATTTGTATGCAGGTCATCTGTGACTTGCGCATTGGGAATCAATGGATTTCAAGATCACAAATATATAATAACATTCTTTCTTTTGGATCTTCCTGAGACAACTGGGAAGCTGATTTATACAATTGAAAGGGCAGTAAAAGTTCCAGGTATGATACACAGAAGAGGGACAAACAGATAGGACCAGCAGTTGAATCCTACTTTGACTTGGTTATCAGTTTTGTTTTGTTTAGTATTCTTGGACATATGTAGTTTGTTCTATCTAATAGATATAGTCCTAACGTGGACCTCAGTATGCCTGGCTTCTTTTAATATTTGGAACATAAATGGATGCACATTATATAGACAATGGAAAGGGGTAAGCTGGCAACAGCATGGAACAGAAAACGGATTTGACTATTAGTCTTGAGATGTATTTTAGGTATATTGCATGCAAGTTTATGGAAGAAGTGGATTCCGATGAATGAATTATTAACTCATTCTTTTAAGTGAAGAAGTTACTATTATTTTCTTAAACTCATTAATAAAGTTAGTAAGTCTGCCTCAGCATTTTAGTATTGAGTCATTAGTTTCAGATGGCTTCGGATGACCACCCCCCCAACTTTCCCCTCCACCAAAGCAACCCAATACACAAAATAAAGTGTTTTCAGCCAATGGTGCTAGGATAACTAGATGTCCATACAGAAAACAAACAAACAAAAAACCTTGATTCCTACCTCAAACCATACACAAAAATTCACTGCCAGTGGATTATAAATCTAAATGTACAATTAAAACCATAAAGTTTTAGAGGAAAACATCACTTGGAGATAGACAAAATTTCTTAGATAAGCCATAAAAGCAATAACCATAAAAGAAAGACTAGCTAAATGACATGTTAAAATTAAGAACTTCTCATCTGAAGGAAAGCAGGGGGATGAGTAAAGCCTAAAAAACCCATGATTAAATAATCATTACTTCCAGTGGAATTTTCTCTCCAGTGCATTAGTTCAAGTTCTTTTGACTTGTAGGTGGTAAGTGATAGAAGCTGACTCTGTGAGCTTAAGCAAAAAGGGAAAAGCACAACTGGAGCTTTTCATGGAATCCAAAGTCAAGGGTGCAGTGGAGTTTCAGGAATAGATGTATTGAAGTGCTACAGGGAACCCAGTCAGTCCTCTCTCTCCATATTTCTTCTCTGTCTTTCTCATAGCAATACAGTTACTACTTCTCCTCAGTTACATAGCAGATCATGATTGCCAGTTGTTCTTGAACCATGGATGTTTCAGTCAAGCCACCCAGAGAAAGGCCCATCTTTCTGTCTTCACAATTCTTAGGGATGAGTCTGATTGGCTCACTTGGATCCAGTGACCATCCTTAGTCTAAGAAACTATGACCAGAGGCAGGATGATATTTAAAAAACATAGCAACTCCTTTTATCCATGGGAATGTAGGGTGAAAAGAAATAGCATTCCAGTTGATAGTCTCTTCTCATTTCCTCTTTATTAGACAAAAGGCAGAGTTGATAGAAGTTTGTACTTGGTCACTTTTTAGTGGCTACTAGTTTTGGTGTATTGATATACTATCCCTTTGAGTATCTAATAACATCTCTGCTTCTCTACCAGTTGACTGATATATATTAAGGGCCATAAACAAAATTAGTCTATTTTAAAAGTGGGCACGTTCATTGTAAATTATTAGCCAAGATCTATTCAAATGCAGACATGCTTGGTTCTAGTCTGGATATACAATAAAATTAATTTAAATAACTTTAATCAGCTTCAAAAACAGCAAATTCCAAGACAATTAGGTTAACTTTAAGAACTCATATTTATTGAGTTAACAGATGGTAAATTAAAAAACAATGAAGCTAATTTTTAAAATCATTCATTGAATTAAAAAAAAAAGCAGACATTTAACAAAACTGTTTTTAAGCTGTTTTTTTCATCCCAATATGCATATTTTAAGATTCCAACTTGGGGAACTTCTGGGAAGACACAAATGAGTTGCACTATATGAACATTCTTCTGGTGAATTACTTTTTTTAAGGATTTAGAACCACCTAAAAAAGAATTTTATGAATCAACAATAAAAATATAGGAAATAAGCATATTCTAGAGAGTGGAAGGAATAAAGAGGCTACTTCATCAATTCCAGTTTGCTCTCTAACATGCTCCTGTGGCCTTCTATATTGCTGGCCTTGACACATTTTGGGAGTTTCCTATGCTAGCAGAGTGGACATACCTTGGCAGTTTCCTATGCTAGCAGAGTGAAAGTTGTTCCTGGCCAGAATTGCATTTCTGCAGTTTAATGGTCAAATATAAGACTTCCCTTTGATGGCTTCTTGGGCCTTGTGCACCAATGACTTGAAATATATTGTAAATGCTAGAAACTGACTCTGCAAGCTTACAGGAAACCGGGAATTTTGTGAAAGTACATTGAAGACCTGGGGTCTTCTTCTCTTGGGCTCCCACTTTCTTGGGTCTCCTTGCAGTTTTTGGAAATGGAGCAATGAACATATCCCAACACATGAAGGATACCAGAAACTGGTTGTTCCCATATGCAAGTTCAATCATTTCTCCCACTTCCTGTGGTTTTATAGATGGAATTGGAGATAACATCATGGATACATTAAGATAGTTTTAACATGATGGCGTATTTAGAACTATAGTTATATATGTAGACATGCAGTTATTCCATAAAAATATTTGGAATAGATTTCTTTGAATAGCTGGTTGATCAGTTGGTGTTACAGTTTTTTCTTTAGTTGGAGAGTTGCAAACTGTAATATATTTATTTTATGGTCCTAGTAACCCATTATCTAAGATCTGGTTTTACTTTATGTTGTAAGTCTTACATTACTTGATTGGTAATGTTGAGAATCATATTTACTTGTTTTGATAGACCAATTTATTAGTTACAATTTGAGTTAAAAACATTTAGAGGGCGCCTGGGTGGCTCAGTTGGTTGGGCAACTGCCTTCGGCTCAGGTCATGATCCTGGAGTCCCGGGATCGAGTCCCGCATCGGGCTCCCTGCTCGGCAGGGAGTCTGCTTCTCCCTCTGACCCTCCTCCCTCTCATGCTCTCTGTCTCTCATTCTCTCTCTCACAAATAAATAAAATCTTAAAAAAAAAAACATTTAGAAATATAAAAACACATTTATTATTGAAATTACAGTAGTAAAATTATCTTATTATTGTGCATTTGAAACTACTTAGCCCCAGCCCCTTTTCTCCTTGAAATAATTGTTTTTATAATAGCCTTCTGATAATATGAGGCTTTTTAGGAATGCAATTATAACAATATAGCAGGAGGGACTATATTGTTTTTAATTAAACAAGAATAGGTAAAAATAAGAATAGATTGTGACTAAATGAAAAATTCAGTAGGTGAAATTTCTGTTTTGCAGAAATAGAAATTAGGGATACAGAAGAAAAACTTCATAACTAATCTAAACATCCAAAGAAAATGAATAAAAGTTAAAAGGGTAAGAGGAAATTGGATAGACAAATTATGGAGGTCTAACTTAGAATGTAAACTCCTTGAGAACAGTAAGCATCTTATTATAACCCTACCCCCAACAGAGGGCTTAACACATAGTATATGTTATTAGTATTAGATAAACATTTCTTACATTTATGAATAAAATAATGGATGTTCCCCTGAAAATAGAGCAAGTGGATCAGAAGTAAAAATCAAAGTTTATAACAGAAGAAAACTTTCTATGTATAAAAACTGCACTAATATTGTAAGGTTCTTTTGAGCAAAATTAAGGGGTAGAAATAATTGCCCAGTCATAGGCTGGTAAATTTTTAAATTTCTAGAACAAACAAAATTCCTACAAGTGTCTGAGAAAACAGATATATATTTTTGTAGATTGTCTTCATATGTCTTTTACAGAACAAGGACATTTTTAAGACCTAGTGTAAATTTTTACATAATTTTAAGCAAAACAAATTTGATTCTTTAAGTTTTATGCCTACCTGGTTATTGGCTCATACATAAAAGCAACAGAAAAACATTTTTAAGTCGGGAAGGTGTCAGAAGTATAACAACTAAGAGTGCTTTCTGTAAAAATTGCCGAGATATCATCTAGATCACTAAGTGGTCAGATATATAAAAAAATCAAGAATAGGAAGTACCAGGAAAAAAGCTTAGTGCTAACTAAGCACTGAGGGTCAAGACAAAGTAATAAAATATAGGGAAAATGGAAGTGAATTAAGAATTGATGTTAATGACTAGATGTTTTTCTTTACTAAGGGAGCAAAGTTTCCAGTAAAATAATCCTAAAGGGAGATTTTTTTTAAAAATTTTAAAAAAAGAGTCTGTAATTAATAACCACAATGTGGAAAAAGGAGATGGAGAAAACAAAAGCATTAGAAGTTGTTGCTTTATATTTATTTATTTATTTAAAGATGTATTTATTTATTTGAGAGAGAGAGAGAGAGACATCGTGGGGGGGGAGGGGGAGGGGGGAGGGTAGAAGGGAAGAATCTCAAAAAGACTCCCCATTGACCGGGGAGCCTAACGCAGGGCTCAGTCTCATGACCCATGAGATACTGACCTGACCAAAATCAAGAGTCAGACGCTTAACCAGCTGAGCTACCCAGGCACCCTTGTTGCTTTATTTTTAAATCATTAGATAAGAATGCATTTAAGGGTAGTCGTGAACAATTTAATATAGATACTAGTTGAATGGGAAGAAGAATATCTATTTTATAAGTAATTGTAGGAGATAAAACAAAACAGTTCAGAAGACAAAATGGAAAGGAAACAATAAGGAATTATTGAAAAGAAGAAAGTATAAAATAAGTACAATCAAGCTAAAAAAATTATGACAAGTATAAATATCTTAAATTTCTCTATTCAAATGGAAAGATCTTCACATTAAATTAAAATGAAAGTCTTATGATTTGGTAGTGCTTAAAAGATTCATACTTAAAGAAAAATGACATGGAAATACTTTGTAAAAGGGCAAAGATTTTGTAGCCTAACATGGTCACAAGCAGATTTTTTTCAAAAAAACAGTAAATAAGACAAAAAGGACTATTTTATAATTATTGTTAATGTAATATTAGTAAAGGAATAATGGCACTGAAAAATAATGCATTAAATAAGCTTAAACCTAAAATAACTCAACATGCTTTTTAAAAACACAGTAAAGCTCATCATAGCAAAATAATGAAAATAATGTATACCCAAGCAGTGCAAAAGTTTACAAAATTAGAAACTAAACTAATGAAATATTTCATATTGGTAAATTAAATAAGAAGTAAATGATTATTTTTATAGGTTGTTTTGTAAAGCATTAGATAAAATTTAATACTTGTTCCTGATAAAATGATAAGAAGAAAAAATAAACTATTTTTTAGTATGATAATAAATATTGTTAACTAATAGTCAATATTAAAATTAACATAAAATACTAGAAATATACATGTTTAAAAACAGGCATGGGGTAGAAATTGGTCTAATGGTTCTGTCATAATAATGTTATTAAACATTATTTTTAAAGCCCTTATCAATATAATAAAACATACTAAAGAAAGAAGACCTTGGGGCACCTGGGTGGCTCAGTTAGTAAAACATCTGCCTTCAGCTCAGGTCATGGTCCTGGTGTCCCCAGATTGAGCCCTGAGTTGGGCTCCTTGCCCAGCGAGGAGTCTGCCTTTCCCTCTCCCTCTGCCCTCCCTGCCCTGCTCGTGCTCTCTCTCTCTCTCTCAAATAAATAAATAAAATCTTTTTTAAAAAAATAATAAAGAAAGAAGACCTATAAAGAGTGAAAAAATATACATTATCATTATGAGTGGAAAAATATTTTTGTAGCTTGAAAACCCAAAGAAGTGAACAAAAATGTGAATAGACTTTATAAATTAGTAGAATATTGGCAGACATATGACTATTAACATAAATCAGTAGTATTTCTACATATTAGCAATGATTAGCTTAAACATAAACCTCTAAGAGATACTTATTTTACAAGAGCAACAAAATGTATAAAACTCTGAGTTTAAACAGAAATATGTTACCTATCTAAATGAAACTTTTTGAGAGCTATAAAAATATTAAATTAATCAAAAGATTGGTTTCTGGTGTAAAAAAATAACATTTTAAAATTCTTGGGGCTCCTGGGTGGCACTTAGAAGTTAAATTTCTCACTCTTGGTTTCAGCTCAGGTCATGATCAGGTCATGATCTCACGGTTGTGAGATCGAGCCCTGAGTCAGGCTTTGCACTCAGTGGGGAGTCTGCTTGAGATTCTCTCTCCCTCTGCCCCTACAACTCCTCTCTAAAATAAATAAATAAATAGATAGATAGATAAATATTGTTAATTCTTTCCAAAGTATAGACTTAATGGGAAATCTAATAATAATATCTCTTTTGTTTTTTACATTTTGAAGTAATGGTGAAAGGAACTTGATTTTGACATAAATCTGGAAAAGAAAGTAGGCAAGAATAGTAAAAATCAATTCTAAGAAAGAAAAGTAATGAGGATGGACTAGTCTTATCAAATATTAAAATATAAAGTTATAATAATTAAAACCATGTGATACTGGCACCAAAATAAATTAATGAGGCAAAATATGTGGTCAAAATAAATCATATTTTATATAATAAAGGAATATTTGATAATATCAGAACACAAATCAATGGGAAGGGAAAATATTTTACAATATATGGACTGGTTAACTGAAAAAAGTCAATTCATATACTCATGATACACCTATAATAAAATAGCAAAAAAAATAAAATAGCAAAACTTAAACTGTAGGAAGTCTAAAGGGATTTGTTTTTATAGGCTTAGAATAGTGTAACAAATTGCAAAAGTAAAGATAAAATAGATTTGGTTATATTAAGACAGCAATTAAAAAAAAACAAATACCAGGCAAGGTACCATTATTTGAACATAACGAAAGGGTCAATAATCATATTATTAACAGAAGCTTATACAAACTCCACAGCTAAGAACTAATACAAGAGATAAGAATAGAAGAGAATCTAGCCAATGTATGAGATAAGACTAAAATCACATTTCACAAAAGATGAAATATAACACATTTGCAAACAAATAAAAACATTCAGCCTTACTAATAATCAATTGGATATACACTAAAACGAAAATAAGCTGTATTTAGGTTTAATCAGTTATTTTAAAATTAATGTCAAGGATTTACATTCCCAGCTGTTATGGATTATTTTCATTTGGATCAACTTATCCTCTGAGAGAAAGTGGAAAACCTGGATAAAATCTAGCAAATGTTTGTTTAAAAGCATCACAGAGATTCAGAGCAGAGAGAGGATTTGAGAAGCAGAGAACCCAGAGAGCAGGGAATCCAAAAGAGGTAGTTCTAACAGGTAGTTAGAAGCTAAGGTAAAACCCCACTTGACAAAGATGTGATCACCCAGAGGCTCAATTATCTCTACAATTTTTCAAACACAGGGTCAGGCAATAAAATTACTAGCCATACCTGTAGATTAGATAATAGACTTTAAAATATCTGTGATTAATAAATTAACAAAATTAGATGAGAAGATAAGGAATTTGGGTATATTATTGGTAACTATGATAAAAATAAAATGGAAATTCTGGAACTGAGAAATAAACTGACCTAAATTAAAAATTCAATGGATGGGTTTAAGGGCAAACTAGAAACAGCTGAAGAACAGATTGATGAACTGGAAGGCAAACCAATAGAAGATTTAATGTTAATACGCAAAATCAGCAAAGTACACTAGAAAGTGGTTTCTTCTTACATAACTGGTGGCATATAAATCTATATAATACTTTTTAGAAATGCTTTGGCAATGTAAGTCAGATATTAGGACAAAAAAGATTCATATCTTTTGATCCAGTAATCTTATGTCTGGGAATATCTATTAAGGAAATAAGTTTCTGGTGTGAATTTTTTTTATGTATAAAGATGTTTACTACAGACTTACTCATGATACTAATAACTGTGCAGACAATGTTTTAAGTGCTTTACTTCAATTAATGCAGTTAATCCTCCCAAAAACCCAAGTAGGTGGAAGTAGTTACTACTAACATCCTCATTTTACAGATGAGAAAACTGAAACATTGAGAGGTCAAGTAGCTTGCTCAAGATTATGTAGCTAGTGAGTAGAGAAACATTTGAACCAGGCTTTCTGGCTCCATAGCCTGCTCTTGAACCTGCCCTGGGCTGTTGGAAACAACCTAAATAGCTAACAACTGGAGACTTGTCAAGTAAGTAATATACCCAGTCTATGTAATATTATGCAGGTATTAAAAATGAGCATCATGAACACTTAGCAACATAGGAAATACTTCTGATATAATATGAAGAGAAAAAAATCAAAATCGTAGAACTATAGCAAATTAAAAAATATGCATATAAATATGATTGAAATCAAATATTCCCAAAGGCTAATGACAATTATATGACATTAGTAGCACTTCTTCCTTTTTCTCTTCTTCTGTTTTTCACTTTCTCAAAATTTTAATAATGTGTGTTTCATACACATGCACACATCTATCTATCTATCTATCTATCTATCTATCTATATGTATGTATGTATTTCAGTCGTTGTGCTTCATATATAAAATACCACTAACTATACATAAAAAAGCAGGAGAGTGCTTTTTTATTTTTAAGAACCCGGCTCTGGAGCCAGACTGCCTGTGTCACCACTTCCTAGGTGTGTGACCTTGGGCAGGTTGTTGAACTTTTGTTTCTAAGTTTCTAAGCTTATCCTGTAAAATGAGGATAATTATAGTACTTATAGGGTGATTGTGAGGATTAAATATGCTTAAAATATATTTAGAACAGTGTCTGAACGTTAAACATGTAAGCATGATCTAGTATTGTTATTTTACAAAGAAACCTCATCGTTTTAGACCCCAAGTGACCAGACAAAATGACAGTTCCCTCCTGCCAGTCCTCTGATAGGCACACACATTAGCGACAAGTTTTGTTTCTATATATAGATCCTTGTCCTTATTCTGAATTGCCCAATGCAGAGCTGTCTAGGAACCAAGAACCATTGGCTGAGGGGGCACTTCTGAACTCTTTCCAAGAAGCAGTGATAATCAAATGTCTGATATGTTTTTTATTTTATCTTGAGGACAAGAGTGATTGAAACTGCCCATTGAAGCCAATATTGTACTAACATCAACATCGGTAAACTAGAGAAAATATTTATCTATTTCCCCAATTTTTACTCTTCTCTGGATGAATGACTTTTTACCAGCTCCCTGATCTGACAGTTTGAGTAACAATAGAAAGCTGTTTATGAAATAGGACATCTGTTGTAACTTAATTTTTCTGAATTGAACACCCCAGGGGGCCTGAAAATGTGTTTTGGAACTTTTTTCCACCTGGCAGATCCAAAAAGTTCAGAAGATTTTTATAGAATTTCCTCTTCCCTTAAAATAGTTTCATTGAAATTGTAAACAAACAAACAAAAAATCTGTTGGATGCCAAGATTTACTGTTGGCTCTCTTAATGGCTAATGAAGTGATAAGACCTTGCAATAACACTTGCCAATTAAAAATTAACAGGTGCTTGTCAGGTAGAATATTGCAGTACCTATTAGAGGAAAGGATGCAGATAGGTATTTCATACATTTGTGAGAATGATCACCTTTGATGTGTCTGTCTGGTTTTCAGGATGTTGCAGGTCTCTGCTCTTGTAAGACTTTGGCTGCAGAACCCAGGGCTGAACACCTCTAGGTGAGTTAGCTGTTTCCTGAATGCTGTCTGTCTCCTACCCGTCTCTGTCAAGGCCCTGCAATGTTCATTGGCAATGTCCTTTGGTTAAACTCTCTAAGAATTCTCAGTTCTATGATACGGTAAATGTCTAACAAATTGCTTTAATGTCTGAGCTTTACATTGTTGCTAAAGTTATCGTTCCTTTTGGGGTTATTCATGGAACTGGATCTATCTCTGGATTTGTCTTCCCCACCCCCACTTTGTACCAGGATTTACCACAAACCTTTCCCACTCTCTCTCCTAACAGGCATGTTCTGTTAGAGCACAATACCACTGAAGACAGATTCACTGTCTAAGTCACAGGCCAGCATTTCACAGTGATGACTGGTCACATGGTAATAGTGAAATTCCTTTCCCCTTTTGCAGAAATGGATCAAAAGACTCAACCAGCAAATGGTGAATCAATGACAAGTCAATAATAAGGTGAGAGATTATGTTACTAAAGGATGACCTCAAGATTATTACTATACAATGAATTAATTTCTTATGTAGATAAATGCTGGACAATTTATTATTGCCATAGTATAACTGGAGGTGATTTCATGTGTTTGTATTGCCACATGAGGTTAAATGGAATTGGGTATGGTCCCCTCTCTAACATGTAATCAGTGTCTGAATTTGCTGAAATTTCTAAATAATTCCGGGCTTCAGGATCTCCCCTTGAAAATAGGAGCAATAGTATTTATCTGTTAGGCTATGAAGGCAAAATGTTAGAACAGGAAAACAACTGACACCCAGCAATCACTTCATGAGTGCTAGTCCTCCCTACCCCTATTTTTGGAGATAGAAAATAAAGAGATAACAGAGAACTCTGCTTTCATCTTCAAATATATTATTCTTCATTGATTATCTAATGAATAGAACTGTTGACTCAGAAAATAGGTGGAATTTTCATCTTTCCAACCTTCATTCTTTTTTCATTTCTTAGAGCTATAAGCTGAGAGCTGAGTGCTGTGGGAGACAAAAAGGAGAGTGATCCTATTCTCATGGAGATTGGGATCTAAAAAGGATATAAAACCTATATATATATATATTTTGTATATATATAAAACATATATATATATATTTAATGCCAGTAGAAAGACAAAGTATTGTCTTCGTTTATTAGAAGGAGAAATTATTTTAACTAGGGTTATCATGGAAGGCTTCATGGAGGAGGTAGTGACCAATTAGGCTTTAAAGAAGAGGTACAATTTGGGCAGCAGTGAGAGAGGGGATACAGTGAACCAAGACTACTTGAAGTAGCATGATTGGGTGGAAAAAACAGTAACCTGGGACTGGGAAGACCTGGGTTGGCAATACCTCGGTTGAACTACTCCCTGGCCTTCAATTTCTTTATCTGTGAAATGTGTAAAATAATCTCTGCCCCATTGGTCTTTCAGGGGTCTGGAGAAGATCAAAGGGGAGCTTGCATATGAGATCTCTTTGGAAACCCTGAAGCACTCTGTGAATGAAAAGGGTAAATTTTTTCTCTCTTCCCTTGTACCATAAACTCCATGAGAGCATTTGACAGGGTCAGTTGTGTTGGTCTTTAAAAAAAATGTTTCATGAAGTATAAAAAAAAAAAAAAAATCACACTATAAACCTTAAGTCTTTACAATTTTTATTTGCCAATTATGTGTCAATAAAGAAGGGGGAAGTTTTGATAAAACAATGAAGCATTGATTGAGTGAAGGAATCCATGAATGTTATGGATGTTATGTCATGTCTGTGTCCCCCGAAAATTCATATGCTGAAATCCCACCTACTAAGAGGTGGGGTCTTTGGGAGGTCGGACCTTTGGGAGGTAATTAGGTTTAATGAGGTCTTGAGGGCAGAGCCCCATGATGGAATTAGTGCCCTTAGAAGAGGAGGAGACACCAGCACTTTCTCTCTCCACCATGTGATGATACAGTGAGAAGGCAGCCATCTGCAAGCCAAGAAGAGGGCCCTCACCAAGAACTGAATCTACTGGTACCTTGATCTTGGACTTCCCAGCCTCCAGAACTATGAAAAATAAATGTCTGTTGTTTAAGCTGCCCAGGTGTGGTGTTTTGTTATAGTAGCCTGAGTGGACTAAGACAGTGTGTAAATAAATGAGTGAAAAAAAGACAAAGGCACAGAGTAGGAAAACATACAGTATGAACAAGGAATAAAGGGTTATCTTTGAATGTATGTGGTGTAGCTGGGTGTTAGGAGTGTAACCCATAGCTAGGTGGATGGATGGAATGCAGTGGTCCTCAGAGTATGTTCTGTGGACCAGCAGCATCAGTATCATCTGGGAACTGGTTAGAAATGCAAGTTCCTGGGCCCCCACCCAGGCCTACTGAATCTGAAACTCAGGGGTGGGGCCAGCAATCTGTTTTAGCAATCCCTCTAGGTCATTCTGGTGCAAAGTAAAGTTTTGAGAACCATTACTTTGTACTAACATAGGGAGTCTGGAAATTATTCTGCTGTAAATTCAGTGTTAATGAAGGTTTTTAGCTGTGGATGGATATAATCAGAGCTGTATTTCTAGGACGATGAGGCATGAAGCTTTGCCTCAAAGAATTTATGGCTTCAATGTAAAAAGCACCACTGGAAATACTGGAAAACACATTGTATTTGCCAAGCCCCAGAGTGAAAGATTTTGATTTTTCCTGATTCCAGATAGTATCCACATCATCAGCTAAGAAGCAAAGCAGAGCAGGCATTGCTCCCAGGCACTGGAGAAACCAGCTTGGTCTACAGAGACCAGGCAGGATGAGAAAGTTTCTGTGAAAATACATGAGTTAACTGTCAGATATGGTCCTAACTGATCTTAGAGTGGCCTCTTAGTCCTGGCCAGCTGTGGGGAAACATGAAATGGAACCTCCCCTACCAAGACAAATGGGCAGTTCTTCCTGCAACTGGCCTAACTAGTTACACTGGCTGAAAATGCAGCTCTTTAGTTAGGGCTGGTGGAGACAGGTCTGCCAAAGGAGAAGGCATTGTGTGGAAGAGAAATGAAGAGCCTCAAGGGAAAGCAGTTATCTTAAGAGAGAGTCTAGAAGCCCAAGATACGAGTGTCAGGTGGGGAGGGAGTGGGGAGAAGGATGAGGGCTGTTCAGAGTCGTTTTGGACTGCTGGGATGACCAATTATCTGGGTTTGCCCAGGACTCAGGATGTTCAGGACCATCCCTGTCAAAGCAGGGCAGTTGGTCACCCTACAACTATGCACCCTCAGCTGTGTTGAAGACCTGGGGAGGAGACCTTGTGAAAGCAGAAAATTCACTGCTCTAAACCTTGTTTCTCAAGATATTGTTTACAGACTGGCAATGTCAGTATCACCTGGGAGCTTGTTAGAAATGCAGCTCCTCAGGCCCACCCTAAACCGACAGGATCAGACCTGCATGACAGCAAGAGCCCCAGGTGATTTGCATGCACATGGGTTGAGAAAGACTGATTTAGAAGATGCTGTGAGCCCTGGGTGGCTTCCCCCTGGGAAAAAAAAAAAAAAAAGTAGCACTGGTGGGGAACAGAGAGAATTTCTTGGCTGTGATATAGCTAATGTCCAGGTTGGCCTGATTCTAAGCTGAAACTGCATCAACACTGCCCGGGAAGGAGCAGAAGCATCGAGAAGGTTATATACTAGGGGTACCAGGAATTGAGAGCAGAGGGAGAAAAGGACAGATGACAAAAAACAGCCAAGAGGGGCCTCCTAAGCTATTAATTGTAGTAGTTGTAGGAATGTAGGAAAGCCAGAAATCCAGCAATTACGTGATGAGAGTAAAGCTAGAGAAATACTCTTCCGTTTCTATACTGTGACCCCGTTTTGGTAAAAAAACAAAAAAAAAAACAAGCTGATGTGGGTCTAGGAAATGAATTATGCTTGAAAATGTGGAGTCACAGCACTGTGGGTAAGCTTTCAGAGAAAGATAAAAGAGGATCACCCACTAAAAGTATTCAACTTTAGCATCTTGGCCTTACTCACTTGCATATCACTCAGAAATGCAAAGCAAGTTTAGTTTCTTCTTCTTCTCTACCTGGTCTGATCATTATGGGTACCAGCTCTGCATTCTAGCAAAAACAATCTGCACTTAATGAATAGTGTTTCATTTTTCTCCAGCTTGAACATAATTCCTTGACTTTAAACATTCTAACTAGTGGTTCTTAAACTCAAACATGCAGCAGAATCACCTAGAGGGCATGTTAAAACACAGATTGCTGGGCCCACCCCCAGGGTTTCTGATTCAGTACATCTGGTAGCAACTTAGAATTTGTATTTCTAAGGAGTTCCCAGTTGATGCTGATATTATTGGTCCAAGGAACACACTTTAGAACCTCTGATTCGCGCCGTTCAGCATGTTATTCCCATCCAAAGGTGATGGTTTCAAAAGCCTTAGATGAATACTTGTCAAGTTGGTTGACTTTCTGTTCTATCTTGGATCAAATACATGATCTTCCTGCATATGATGAGTGTGCAGCTCGTGGCACAAGCCACTCACAGTGCCAGCTCAACGCATCTGCACTGGTCTGTATCTTGTTCAACAAGACAAGTCCTCTGGTCACATGGTAGGATGTCCTGGCAATGTCAGTTTGTGATGAAAATTTCTAAATACCAATTCTCACTTGTATCTAGCTCACTTCGGACCAGTAATAATTTGTGGACTGGCACCGGCCCATGGACCACGTTTTGAGTAATGCTGTTTAGATGACTCAGTCTCTCTCAGATTCTTTACACCCCTCTTCCTTCTCTTGCCCAAGATTGCGTTCAGGTATACAAGGTGGTAGGGGTCTTACCTTATCCTTGTGGGACCCTTGTAGCATGCACCATCCTCTAGATACTCAGTGATCCTCGGATTCATTTTTTCTCTGGAATGGGGACCACTGAAATGCAACTAGGTCCCGCCTGATCTTTAGGAATGATGTGTGCTGCCACAGCCCTGAACACTCCCCGTAGTACCCAAGTTCCATCCCTGTGGCCTCTCTCTCTGCTGCTCGATGGCCGCTCGTCTACATATGAGTAGTCTCACTGGAGAAGTAAGAAGTTCCAGAGACTCCTGTTTCCCACATAAAGGCCATTAGGAGGCAGGAATGCCTTCTTTCTGTTTTTGTTTTTGGTTTTTTTTTAATATTTCTTTATTTGAGAGAGAGAGAGAGCGCGCGAGCGAGCCCGGAGCGGGGAGGGGCAGAGGGAGAGGGAGAGGAGAATCTCAAGCAGAATTCCCACTGAGCATGGAGCCCCACTCGGGGCTCAGTCTCATGACCCCGAGATCATGACCTAAGCTGAAATCAAGAGTCAGACGCTCAACAAACTGAGCTACCCAGGTGCCCTGGCAGGGATGCCTTCTAAGTCCTATGCATCTACCCACCTGCTGCCGCCTCTGTTCAATTGCTTCTGAGCCCCGTGTAATGTGATGCTGAGCCAAATAGTCAGAATCCCCTAGAAGCAGTGGAGTGCTGGAAGGAACTCATAACCTAGCCAACTGTTAGTTTTTCAGGAATTTTGCACTCCAATTGTTCAACATGGCCATTATTAAAAATTAAATGATAAGAACATATATTTAAACAAGTTATATTAAAAGCAAAGGTAATTAATACTCAAAATCATCACCTCCTATTTATTTTACTACATTGGACTATTAACCTATGTTTAACATATGTGTTTGATAGAAATACTATATAATAATGTACTACCACACAGCTTTTCTAGCTCTGTTCAGAGATACCATGTTGATAGCTTCAAATCAGCTAACATAGGAGTATTTGCACCGTGGAAATGAGCAAACATTATAAATCAGGGCTCCATTCTCCCTCATCTCCACCTCCCCGAGGCCAGTTGTTAAACATTTACCAACACACCATTGCTTAGAGCCTAAATCTGGGAGTGAGCCACTAACCCAATGGCTTCCGGTCACCCTTTACTTACCTAGATGTTACAAAACTGCTCTTCCCCTGAAGATTAGCCCCTAAAAGGTGTATGTGGAAGAGATATTGATGACTAGAACCCTGATACCATCTTATCTACTTGCCCTACTTCTGTCTCCCTTCTCTCCCTACCGTCTCTTGGGACCGGAAGAAGCAATTTTCTGGCTTTTTATTTCCTCCACAGTGTATCCATACATTAAGGATAAACATTCATGGCCTAACATTACTCTCTGACATTCTTTCCCCAAACCTATAAATTTAGTCTAGTTATGAGAAAACATGAGATCAAATTGAGAGACATTCTATGAAACTTCTATCTACTCATAAACTGTAAGATCGTGAAAGACAAGGAAAGACCAAGAAACAATCATAGCTTGGAGAAAACTAATGTACTAGATTCAATGTGGTATCACAGATTGGACCCTGGAAAAGAAAGAAAATTTGTAGGAAAACTGGGGAGATCCAAATAAAGTCTGAGTATGGTACCAATGTTAATTTCTTAATTCCAATTATTGTATCACATTCTATAAAATGTTAACATTATATGAAGCTGGGTGAAGGGAATATGAGAACCCTATACTGTATTTGCGGCTCTTCCGTAAATATACAATTATTTCCAAGTAAAACTAATGAAGGGAAAAATTCATGACCTAAGTAATAGGTGGGATAGATATTTTTTCTATTCTGTGGAGAAAACTTATGATCTGCATCCACCTGCTTTGTGATACGCAAAAGGGAGGAAAGATATGGGTGGTAGAAAATCTTTTCTCTTACTGAAGCTTGACTTTCAAGTGTTTCATCCTTTGCAGAATAAAAACAAATTTTAGGTGTTGTAGGCTGAACAATAATTCTTTCTTTCCTTTTCTTAATAATCTTGCCATAATGAAACGAATCCCCCTGCCCTGAAAGTGATGTCTTCAGACAATGAAAAATACATAGAACATAGATTAATATAAATTAAAAATAGTACCTTTATTTTATGTGGACCTGAAAATGGACCACTGTTCACATAGCTATGTTTCTTTTTTTTTTTTTTTCTTTTTGAATCACATAGCTACGTTTCTAAGTGGAAGGCTAGCCAGGAAGAAAAATCCCTGAACAGGGAAGAATAAATGTGCTCTAAGGCAATGCTTCTCAAACTTTAATTTGCCTTTGCTTCATTTGGGGATCTTGTTAAAATGCAGATTCCTTTTCAGTAGGTTTGGGGTGGGGACCCCAAATTAGTCTGATTTTCTAGTAAGTTCCCGGATGATGCCATGCTGCTCGTCTCTGAGTAGCAAGAGTAAAGTAAAGGACCCTTTCTAAGGAATCTCCTCTTCCCTTGGCACAATAGGCATAAGGAAAGTGCTTACTGGCCAGAGGCTTAAAGACACATAGGAAATGTGCAATACTTCTGTAAGACCAGAAATAAAATAAACCAGTTAAAACAAAGAAGAAACATAATAATCAAAAATAAGACATTATTGCACATACTGAGATGGGGTGAAAGAAGGACTAATCAGGAGGTCACTGGACATGTAGAGCTGTTTTTAAAGTTTAACTGAAAGCTCCAACTAAGAGTCATTTATGTAGTCATTCCCTTTCACTGCATAAGGAAAATTCAGCATTTTCTATTAAAGAGGAACTGCAGCTTTCGGAATTCCTGACTTGTACGGTACCAATTTACATGAATCTCTTCCCTCCTCCAAAAGTTTCTAATGATTATAGTACCTGGAAAATAATATGTCATTTTTTCAATGCATACTCTAAACCTACAAAAAAGTTCTTCCAAAATTTTAATCTAGAAAAACAGGTAATTTGCTTGTATCAAAGAGACAACTCATGCCAGTCAAAAAAAATATTACTAGGAGGAGAAAGTGTTATTCACGTGCATGTGTATGTTCCCCCCCCCACCACCACCATCATTAGGAGCTTCCGAGGTGTAACATGCACTTACAGAGTCTCTCTCAGCATTGAAACTGAGGTATTTTTCTGGAAGACTTGCTCAGTGGTCTTGTAGATCCTCTGGTGATCTTATCCATGACTTACAAATGTTGTCATGAACTTGACCAAAGCAGATCTGGCTTTGCCAATCACTTATTCGTTTTTTTAGCCCCTATTTCTTTATTTAAGAAGCAGTGTTGCTTGTCTTAATGGATACATATTATCCAATTTGCAGAAAATATAAATAATATTGCAAATAGCAAAATGAGATCCATGTGCGGATTCCGGCATCCCGGTGGGCACAGTCCTATTTAGTAATAGCTTTCCCTTGCATTGTTGCCACTGCCAAACAGACTGCTTATGCGATCTTTGGCTTTAGTAATGTCTCTTTGGGGATCAGTAGAGTGTTTCTTTTTTCCTAGATGCCAACTTCATCTTCTTTATACTTTAAGAATACAGTATTAGTTTAAGAATACTTCAGGAATACAGTATTAGTTTAAAGGACTGTTCAATTTAAAGCAACCTTGTAGAGATGTCGTCACCCATGATTGATGTTAGGTGAGTAGAAGAAAAATGTAGGTTGGTTTTATCCTCTGCCTTACAGAGCTTTGAAAGAGAAAGTGGAATGGTTTTGAAAACTGTTCAGTCGTTTGAAAGTATTCATAGCCTACATGATTTTGATTTTTATCTGTAGATATGGGGACATATATGTGCCAACTACTTCTTTCAGTACTTGTGCTCATTTTTCTCTTGAAATGAATATTAATAATTGGAAATTAGAGAATTGCTGTTTTAATGTTTCCAATGAAATAAATCTGATATGTGAATTAGCAACAATGACTTATGTCTTAAACGGAAGAACAATTCATGAAACCAAATTTAAAGTTCAAGCCCAGCTTTCATGTTGATGGATTTGTATTTTCCTTTTTTCTTGGCCCTATTGGCCTGTTTTTAATTTTAATGTTGTTATTTTATTTGTTATTTTTGTCATTTCGAAACATATGCTTGTCTCAAATTCTTTGTGCAGTGGTGAGTGTATAAATAAGTACAAATAAATAACTACTGATCCATTTCTACTGTGAAAATTTTATATTTTAAATGTGACAACTATCCCCTCAATTGGTTGTGCACACAAAAGTGTTGGCTGAGCCAGATTCTTATATGTAAGAAAAATTGATGACTCTGAAATAAAAATGCAAAATACTATCTCTCCTGCAAATAATACTAATAATACCCAAGAAAGCAAGAAAGCTTACTTAAAAAAAATAATTGTTCTGGGGCACCTGCGTGGCTCAGTCAGTTAAATGTCTGCCTTCAGCTCAGGTCATGATCCCAGGGGTCTGAGATGGAGCCCCACATTAGGCTCTTTGCTCAGTGAGGAATCTGCTTTTCCCTCTCCCTCTCACTCTGCCCGCCCCTCCCTCTGCTTGTGCTCTCTCTGTCTCTCTCTCTCTATGTCAAATGGATGAATAAAATCTTAAGAAAAAATTGTTTTTGACAAGAGATTTATAAATAGGAGCCTAATTAATAAATTTCACTATTGTTCTTCTTAGTTGCAGCCCTGCCCCCTTGGACTTTATTTCAGATGACCTTGTACTTTCTCTGCAACTCACACTAAATAATGCGTTTTGCATTTTTTATATCCGAAAGCAAAATATTAAAAAATTAATCAAAGTTGCAGGAAAAAGGGCTCTCCCATAAGAGAAAAAAGAAATATAACTTTATTTCATCATCTTCTTAGAGATTCTCTAAATGTGAACATGGTTCCTTTAAAAAGTCGAAATGATAACATTGTTTGAAAGTTGCTTTAACTATCACTGATTGAGACAGCCAACTGGCACAACTTCGGACCATGGCCATTTAAAAAACAAAAACAAAAACTTTAAACTGTGTATAATCATTCATAAAGAGCCATTCACTTTATAATCATTCATACAGAGCCATTCACTTTTAGAAACTTATGCTAAGGAAATATGGGTATGCTCACGATTAAGCATAGTACTGTTCATCATAGAATGGAATATATTGGGGAGTAATCGGAAACACCCTAGTGTCCAAACTAAGAGAGTAATTTAATGAATTATAATACGTCCAACCTATAAAATTCATTCACCATCACAAAGAAACAATGTAGAAAATGTTTGATGATGAGAGAAACATGAAACATTAGATGAAAAAAGTAAGTTAGAAGACAATTTGTCTAAAACGATCATATACACACAATCCCCATATATATACAGATGGTATGTTACACAATAAATTGGAAATCTCAATAAAGCTGGAAAAATATTAATGATATCTGTTTCTGGGTGTTGGGGTTATGGACTTATTTTCTTTTTGTTTATATTTTCTTGATTTTTTCAATGTGTATGTATTGTTTTTAATAAGAAAAACAATGATATTTAACCTTTTTAAAAATCAGTGAATTCCATTAATACTCTCCCACTTGTCCTTTGAAAATCTGATAGCTTTATATGTTGAGTTCTGTAACAGGTAGTTGATTAAAAAAAAAATGGAAACAGATCAGACAGTTGTTTTAAAACAAAACAAGAATGGGTCCTGTAAAATAGTCTAGTGACTTACTTTATTAATAGATAAGCCATAAATATCCTAATGAATTATTTCCTGGTGAAACATAGGAATTGCCCTGGCTCAGAGTTTACATTCTCCTGGAATACCATCAAAGTCACAAGCAATTTGCATAACTATTCTAACTTTGTATCTTAAGGAGTAGTTTTTAACATTCCTGCATAGATAAGATAGCTCCTGGAATCTTCCCAGTGCCCAATTATTTCTTTGAAGACTCAGTATAATGATTGATTTGTTGATATGAATGTTAAACTGAAATATATTTATTAAATGTCTATTAAGTATTTAAATGTTACTAACTACTGAGCATACCAGAGAGTATAAGATATGGCCTCTGACCTTAAGAAGCTACAGTATTGTTGGGAAACAAATAATATGAAACAAATAGAAACATTTTAAAGAAGAAGATTATCCAAACAATAAGTTAACTAAAGAGATAAATACCAGACTATTTATAAAAAACAAATGATAAATCTAGGCTCAAAGTTTGGGAAAATGTTCCAGGAAAAGGTGTGACTTGCCCTGACTTTGGAAAGCTGAGTGCTAATTTGGGCCTTAGAAAGAAATGGGGAAACATTTCTGTTAGACGGTGAAGGTCTAGAATCCATCAGGCTGAATTTGTTAGTTGTGGCTGTGCTTACTACAGTTTGGTCAGAGTTAGGGGTTTGGTTAGCTCGGGGCAATGGAACAATAAGGCTATCTGGCTGGAAGAGGTGAGGTGGCAGAGAACAGGTAGGATGCCTTATGCAGGACCCTAAAGTTCAGCTGTGAGCTGTGTTTTCTTGCTTCTCTGACTCCATGCTCTGAGCTCCCCCCGCTTCTCTGTCTCCTTCTTCGGATCCCAGCCCCCTCTCTTTTCCACTTTCGAATCTTGGGTTTCTCCATGGTCCTTCCAGTTTCTTTTCTGACTCTGTGCTTTCCCTGGATGAGAGTTGAGGCTTCAAAACTATCTAGTCCTGTCGTTTAAAACATCTGCCTAGGTCCTTGGAGAAGTGATTGATTCTAGAGCTGGGGCAGGGATAAGACAAGGTGGGCCTGCAGGATCTTACAGTACCAAAAAGTAAGGCAGTACTAAGGATGGGGGCGTATTGAAAGGACACAGGAGCCAATCTGAAAGAGCTCTCAGTGGCCGCAGCTGAAACTGTTTCAGCCACAAAAGAAAGTATCGGTTGATGAAACAGAGTAAGATAAATACTCAGAAGTCCATACCAATATAAATAAATTATGAAATAAATCAGTAAATGATGGAGAAAGGACAACTCCTCCTCACAGAATTAATAAATGTAAAAGGAAAGAAGGAAATAGCAAGTCATCATCAGGACATTAGTAAACACTGTTGTAGCCAGGATCCACCTATAAAAGCTAAAATTAGTGGGCAAAAGTTGAAAGGGAAAATAGAAATTTGCATAGCCTCAATGAATGTGATCTCATTCCCATGCATAACTTCAATCTGATCTCGAGCAACCACGTGCAAATTTGAGGGGCATTTTACAAAATACCTGACCAGTATTCATTGAGGATGTCAAGGTCATGGAAGACAGTGGTAAGCTGAAGAACTGTCACAGACTGGAGGAGACTAAAGAGACAACCACTAAATACAATGTGGAGCCCTAGACTGGATCTTGGAACAGAAAAAGGACATCGGTGAAAAACCGGTGAAATCTGAATAAAGTGTGTAATTTAGTCATAGTATTATGCCAATGTTAATTTCTTACTTTTGATCATTGGTTGTATAAGATGCTAACTTTAGGGGAAGCTGGGTGAAGGGTATATGGCAACTCTGTAATATCTTTGCAAATCTTCCATCAATATAAAATTATTTCTGAATAAAAAATCTTAAAAACAGACAAAATATCTATTATACAGAGAACTCCCAATCCTCTGTGTCTCTGGAGGGATCTTTCTTTTTTAGAATCTTTACACTCTTCCTACCCACATTTAAAATCTTTATCCTCTTAGGGGTGCCTGGGTGACTTAGTCAGTTAAGTGTCCAACTCTCGGTTTTAGCTCAGGTCATGATCTCAGGGTCGTGAGATCAAGCCCCAAGGCGGGCTCTGCACTCAGTGGGGAGTCTGCTTGGGATTCTCTCTCCCTCTTCCTCTGCCCCTACCACTCGTGCTCTCTCTCTCTCTTTCTCTCTCTCTAAAATAAATCTTTTTTTAAAAAAAGTCTTCATCCTGGGTGCCTGGGTGGCTCAGTTGGTTGGGCGACTGCCTTCGGCTCAGGTCATGATCCTGGAGTCCCGGGATCGAGTCCCGCATCGGGGCTCCCTGCTCGGCAGGGAGTCTGCTTCGTCCTCTGACCCTATCCCCTCTCAGGTGTTCTCTCTCTCTCAAATGAATAAATAAAATCCTTAAAAAAAAAAAAGTCTTCATCCTCTTAGTCCTCACATGTTTTGATTTCCTCCTTAAAAATAAAAACCACTGGGTCTTCTGAAGAATTTGTCAGATGGAAGTGCATGGTAAGGCTCTCTTGTTCCTCCAAGTACAGAAATGCTGGATAAAATAGAATTTTTAAAATGAAATATGTAGGTAAAGTCAAATGGAAAGGAAACCCCTAGTGACAGAGCAGAGCGCAATGATCCATAGACCTGAGGCCCAGGGACCTAAGGCAGGGGGCTGAAGTTGTAATGCCATTGCTGGGACAGGAAGCAAAAGGTCAGGCGTGTGTCAGCTAAGAAGCTAGAGAGACTGGAAAACTTTAACCACTGGCCTAGAGAGGCGTCAGGGAAGTCGGCCCTCTGCCAGGGGCCATAAATAGGAAAAGAATCACTCATAAGATATCAAATCAAGCCTATACTCTCTGTGGTTGTGGGATTCAAATTTATACTGCCTACATGGTATAGAAGTCAAGAAATTAATGTAGAAACTTATGGAATGGGTAAAACCCCTGTAGGCTTAGCAGGGGAAAATGCAAAGCCACTTTGTAGGGACACTTATAATCTTGAGCACAGTGATCTCTCAGGTAAAAACCCCATCGGATATTAGTTTACTATCAAAATTATAAACTGCCTAAAGAAACAAATAATCATGAGAAAGAAAAGAATCAGTACCTTAAGACCTAGAGAGAAATAAAACAATCTATACTATTAAGTGAGTATATGTAATTTGTTTAATGGGAGAAATATGAAGATCTAATACTGTAACCCAAGAAGTCAATATGAAACTAGGAAAAAAAGATTTTAAAAAGTGAAATTCTAGAAATAACATATCATCCTACCTCAATGGAAGTGTTACACAGTATTTTAGACACCACTGAGAACGAGAATTAGATACTAGGAAAGAGATTGGAGGGAAATTTCAGAATATAGATCAAAGAAGTACAGAGAAGAAAAATTTGGAAGAGACTTTGAGTTGTGGAGGCTGGAAGAAGAAGGTTCCATATTTTTTTTAAAGATTTTATTTATTTATTTGAGAGAGTGAGCAAGAGAGAGAGAGCACTAGTGGGAGAAGGGGCAGAGGGAGAGGGAGAAGCAGACTCCCCACTGAGCAGGGAGCCCACGCGGGGCTTGATCCCAGGACCCGGGGATCATGACCCGAGCTGAGGACAGACACCCAACTGACTGAGCCACCCAGGCACCCCAGGTTCCATATTTTTCTAAGAGCAAATCTGCAAGGACAGAATAGGGGGAAGAAATAATGTTTACATTTTATTTATTTAACTTTATGGCCGAGTGTATATATCCAACAGATACGCAGCAGTTGGTTGATAATAAGGACCTTCTCTATTCAGTGTAGCCCCATCATTAGCATACCACACTCAACTCATCTCTCTCAGATTATGCTACTGCTGACTGGATAGAGCCTCTTTCTTTCCTTCATCGGCCAAATTATTATACTACCTTCCAGATTCAGTTTGTTTCAACTTTCCTATAAGGTATCTCAATGACTGTCTCTCTTTCTTAAACTTCTATATCATTTTGGGTCTGAACCACCCAACTAAGTACATAATTGTGTTCTGCAGAACTGGTTGAGAAACAATGACAGCTAAATACATCCTTCCCATTGCCTTTTTGTGTGGTCTGCAAGCTAAGAGTGGTGTTAATATATTTTTTTAAGATTTTATTTATTTATTTGAGGGAGAGTGAAAGCAAGAGAGATCACAGAGCTCCAGAGAGGGAGAAGCAGGCTCTCTGTCGAGAAGGGGAAGCCCAAAGTGGGGCTCGATCCCAGGACCCTGGGATTATGACCTGAGCCGAAGGCAGATGCTTAACTGACTGAGCCACCCAGGTGCCCAAATGTTAATATTTTTAAATGGTTAGGGAAAATCAAAAGATGAATATTTCATGACATGGAAAAATGATATGAAATTTAAATTTTAGTGTCCCCTTCAGTGGCCAGTGAAGTTATATTGGAACAGCTATGCCCCTTCTTTCACATATTGTCTGTCGCTGCTTTCACACTACAAACACAGAGTTGAGTAGTTTCAGCAAAAAGAACATATAGCCCACAGTGACTAAAATATTAACTTTCTGGCCCTTTAAAACAGATGAGGTTTGCCAATCTCTGTTCTACACTATTTGCTAATTCTGTCATACATATGAATCTTGCCTCTCAAATTTGCTGGAAAACTACTTGAAGTCAGGAACATTGTCATATGTTTCTTTTGTCTCCCCAACACCTGACTCCATCTAGGACAGTTACGGATTTTCCTTAGCAAATTTTGGCATGTCAAATACAAGATTTTAAGAAATAGATACGACTTCATAACGCAGAATAGATTAGAAAAAAAAAGAGGAATGATATTAGCTTATATGCATTAATTTAGGCTTGAAAACAGATGTTATCCTATTTTGGGACTGTGCTATTACATGACCTGGTTAAGTGCAATGTTATGGGATGGGGGGTAGAGGCAGCAACCCCAGATGAGATCCTGACAGTTAGGTGGCAGAGGCCAGGAGGAGAAGATGGGAGGAGTTTCAGTCTGGCAGGCAGAACATGATTTGCAGAGGGTTTAGCCTTACACAACCCAGAAAGCACTGGGCAGTACAGACCAAGGAGCCCTGGAGAATAAAGTTGGGGGTGGGGGCAGAGCCACAAGATATCTAGAGGTTTATGGGGCAAGTAGGTAGGCACAGTTACCAGGAAAATTGGCTGACTGGACCGCATTCTCCCTGAGCTTAGTGAATAGAGACATTAGTCGAGCTGGGGCTCAAGGGAAGAAAGCAGAGAATCGGATATTCAAACTATGGTGCAAATTTGAATGGGTCTCATGGGTGCAACAGTCTCAACATCAAGCTTTTAGCTGAACTAGGGGTAGAGATACTTAAATGCCAAGTCCTAGAGTATTAAGTTGGACCTTAAAGTCTTTCTACCTAAAATCAGATTTGGTTCTGGAGACTAGGATGGGGAATGCCACATAACAAATACCCTGGCTCCCAATATATGGCAGCATCCACCTTCATGCCTGAATCACAGCACATAAGCAAGAACGGAATTGCTGCCAACGTGGCCAACCATGCGAGGTGAGGTAAGGCCTCTGACACACTGCGCGCCGTCAGTGGCGATGGAAGGAAAGACCTGACTGTGAAAGGTATTTGGAACAAAAAATTGATCTGCCACATTCTTCCAAGAGATCAAGAAGAGGTTTGATAAACATGACAATCTCTGACAAAATGGAGGTCATATAGTGCAGCAGACACTGTCAGGGCTCTGCCCACATCCCCTTGGCGTTCACCTCTACGTGCAGAAGGCTTCTTACTGTGAACACCTGCACCTCTCTGCAAGAAGCTTTGTTCTGGGGGTAAGCAAGCTCAGTCGTGAGCACAGCTGTCAACGGCCCCAGAAACAGCCATTAACCAGTGATGGTCCATGAGGTGGGTAAACTCCCCAGCTTCTTTGCCCCTAATGTAGAATAACTCTGAAGCATGTTCAACATCTGTGTCCAATGCAGTAGCCCCTAGCTACATGTGGCTATTGAGCATATAGAATGTGGCTAGTGTAACTGAAGAACTGAATCTTACATTTCATCTCATTTTAAGTAATTTAAAGTAAAATGATACTCCTCAGTTACTGGAACACTTTTAAGTATATTTGGAAAAGCTTGGCCGTATGAGTGTACTTTTCCCCCTATAATTTTACAAACTCTAAATACACATCAAGATGAAAAATAAATGTCCAAGTCAAGTTGTCCTAGAAGTATAAAATTGACTTCAAAGACTTTTTTGAAAAGTTTTAACATCTCATTAATAATTTTTACATGTTGGGGCACCTGGGTGGCTCTGTCGGTTAAGCATCTGCCTTCGGCTCAGGTCATGACCCCAGGGTCCTGGGATCAAGCCCCGCATCAGGCTCCCTGCCGGGCGGGAAGCCTGCTTCTCCCTCTCCCACCCCACCCCCCCACTTGTGTTCCCTCTCTCTCTCTGTCTCTCTCTGTCAAATAAATAAATAAAATATTTAAAAAATTTTTGTTACATGTTGAAATGTAATATTTTGAATTTAGTGGGTTGAAAAATTATTCAAATTAATTTCACCTGTTTCTTTTTAACCTTTTTAAATTCAGCTACTAGAACATTTAAAACTACAATTTCCGCTGGACAGTGCTGGTCTACTCTACACATTCTCCCTGGGTTCCACATTGGGATAGATCTCCTGTGGCCCACAGTGGTAACTGGCTTGAAAATACACCCTTTATTGGCTTCCTTTCCTATCTCATTCTCCTTCTTCTCTACTAAGTTTCCTGGGATTGCCAGGGTCTGTTTCTTGAGAACCCAAACTAAGACAAATAGCATTAACAACAGGAAAGAATTTTAGAGATGAACTATTCTAACCTCTTAAATATATAGATTAAAAAAAATGTTCAGAGAGGTTCAACGAGTCAGCCAAGGACACTCAACTATTTAGCTGTGTGCATTCAGAATTTGATTTCAGATCTTGTGCTTCCAAATCCCTTTATTTTCTCATCATATCACCTTGCCTTTTAAAGATTATTGGCAATTTTGAGAAAGTGATTTCAAAAAAGAAATGGAGCATTTAGGACTCATGGGATGAACTCACAATAAACAATTTATGTTTGCTTTCTACATGCCCATTAAACCTGCCCAGGTGGTAGTCTTTCCTTGCTCCTCTTTAGTAACCTGGAGAGGCTCCTTGACTCTTCTGGTCTTTCTCGTGTAACTGAAAGTCTTCTGGTGACAATCTCATCTGAGAAATTAGTGTATCCAGTCCTGATATGAATCCAACTTGATTTAAAGTTAACTCCTCTTTCTTTCCCTACTCTTCTTCCTCCAGCTTGCTAACTAGTTTATGGCCAAGGGCTGGAACAGAGAAGCAGTGCCATTTTAAGATGCTGGTACCCTTTTTACGCCTGGCAGACATTTACAACTGACACTTTCTCTCATAAACACTTTGGTAGGTTCTTTAGAGTTTCCTCTGCTGGTCCTCTCTGACTGAAACTCCCTTGATGTGGTAGTGTCTCCCTTGGCAGCCACCCTCCCCACCACCCCAGCCCAGTCCTTGAGTCTCTCAACAGTCTGCTGCACACAGACCCTCTCTGTGGTCCTCGTGGGAAGGATTTTAAATTACTCAAGTCTGACTCACCTACTCTGGGATTTGTGCACCTTGAACTTACTGTCAGTGGGAAGGGCAGTCTCCTCCCAGACCAGCAATTCCCGTTCCGCTCCCATTGCGCTGCCCAAGCCCCTTTAGCTTTCCCATACAGGAGTCAAGGAAGGTCCTCTGTGTCCCCCAACTGCAAGGAACACATGTCAGGCTGCAGCTTAAGGGGTCTCACTGAAGCCCCTCTCATTAGGTTTGGGGTAGGGGGTAGGGGTGGTGTCTCCCCTCCCTCTTGTGAGCTAGACTCAAGGGCAGTTCTCTTTCAAGTTATTCCCCTCACAGATTCCTTTTCCATCTCCCAAACCTGATCCTCTTATAACCTTGGTGTGGGTGAGGGGTTCCAGGAAATCTGTAACCAGTTTTCAGCATACCTCCTTTGTAAATTTCCATATGGTCTAGCACCTCTTTTGTCACATGGCGTTACTCTAATGTGGTAACTCAACTGAAACTACCAACTTAATATGTTGATAGGGCTGATATATTACAAAAAATTGTGCTGGGAATAAATTAAATAGACATGGTTAATGTGGACCTTTTATAACTGGAGCATGGCAATGAAAGAAAGAAATAGGTCAGTGGACAGGTAATTAGTAGATAAAGCAAAAGGTTAGTTTTGGGGTTTGTAATTATTTTAAAAATAAGATACAGAGGTCTTTACATGTTTGAAAAGATCCTGGGTAAAATTACAGAGAAAAATAGTGTTTTACTGCGGTATCTTGTTTTTTCTTTTTTTGACTTCAACGGTGTGCTTTTTAATGAAATAAATAAGTATTAGATGTCTTGAGAGTTGTGTGATTTCCTTTGATAACTGCTAAGACACCCGAGGTTTCAGTTGTGTTTGATCCTCTTTGATCTCCCTCAACTACTCTTTTTTTTCCAGCATTGTAGCATTTTTACAATTTTTATATGAGAAAGAACAATGAAAGTTCATACTGTCACTATAATTAATTTGAAGAGTATGGTTCTGTCTCTACAATAAAATCACTTGCAACCATCATCTTCATCTTTCTTTTAGTAGATTATTTTATTTGCATGTATACAGCACAACTGTAGCAAGAGCAAGTAAATACATATTCTTTTCTTTCCAAAAGAAATAATTAAAAAATGTTAGACCATTTCACAGTCTCGAGGGTTAGCACTGAAGTATTTCAAACAGCATTCTTGTTTGGAAACTTACACTATCTTTTATAGGAATAACAGAATGTTTAGTAACCCAGCTCCAGCCATACCAAACTCCGAATTTCTTGTTTGAAAATAAAAACACACAATGCCCAAGTTGGCAATATTTAATGGGTCCTCTCCAATATTGTTTAGAAAACAAAACAGCTGGGCTTTGTTTAGATGGATAATTCATCAAGGATTTCCACTAATAATCGTGTCCAGTGAGTTCAGTTGAGCATACTCAATTTTGATGCCATATCAATATAGAATAAGCCATGACTGTTTTCTCAATTTTAGCTTTCAGTCAGTATCAGCCTTGTTTTAAAATGAACAAAGAGGAAAAGAAAGGGAAAAGATGTAATGTTAATAGGTTTCCTTTTGTGCTCTCTCAGGGAGAAGTCTTTTTAAATAAGGGGCTTGAACTTGACCTTCTTCAATGGCACAAAGGTCCAATGCACAGTTTTTAAACTTATATTTAAATTTTAATAATTTTACATCAAAGTAGGTTAGAACCAGACTCTCAAAACCTAATCCTTAATCTTTCAGTGTAACTGACTGGCAAAGAAGAAAAGCTTAGGAAAAAAAGTCTGTACAAAGTACCTAAATATTGTCCTGATTTCTGTATCCCACAGAATCAAACTGTATTCAGGTCAGCATTTCAGCGTATTTGAGTTTGAAAATACCATTTAATATAGAATTAGAGTGAGAAGAAATTCTAATTTCATAATAAATCTAGTTTTATGGACCTAGATTTAAAAAGAATTGTATTCTCTGTGTTGGCAAAATGGTACAGAAAGAGGCACTGTCACCAAGAGACTGAAATTTTAAAAATCTTTCTGGAAGGCAGTTTGGCCATTTCTATTGAATGCCTCAGAATTCTGCATAAAACCTTTAAACAAGCATTTTTACTTTGGGGGATTCATGCTAAGAAAATAGTCATAGATGTTTGCAAAATTATAGCTACAAGATTTTTATGGAAGTGTTTTTGGTAGAAACAAGAACTGAATAAAACATAAATATTTAACAACAAGGTTTTATTTAGCCACTAAAATGATACTAGAGAAATATTTAATGCCATGGAAAAGGTAGAAAAAGCTGATTAAAAACAGTATGCACAATGTGATTCCCTTCTGTTAAAAAGAAAAGATATTTGCACCAAAAAAATATTGGATGAAAACAAATAGAAGTGTTAGCAGCAGTATCTTTATATGATGGAGTTGGGCACACCATTTTTTCCAACATGGAAATAGCTTTTTTTTTTATGCCTTTAAAATTAAAATGCATACTAGGTGTAGAAAACTCAAACCATAGGAAAGTAAAATAAAAATTAAAAATTATAAGCCCTCCTCCTTACAATTGCATTTGGTAGAACACACACACACACACACACACACCACACACACACACACAGACACATTTCTATGTCTTGGTTTCAATATTCAACATATTCAACAGTATATCTTGGGGAGTTTTATATTTTAGTGCATATTGATCTACTTCATTCTTTTAAATTGTTGCATAGTATTACATAATAGAAATAGGTAATAATCTTCCTTATCAATTACTCTCAACCAGGCCATTCTGTTCCAACAGCAGGATCTCTAGATTATTGACCTAAAGTCTTCACTTCTCATCTTTTCCAGAGTAGTTATTATGTCATTGGATTCTTCCTCTTTTTTTTGCTTCTATCGGCAAAACAACTCTCAATGGCCTATAACCAAGCAGACAAGCTCTGTTGAAGAAAACCCGTATGTGGAATTTAAGAAAAAACAAACAAACAAAAAACCCAGAAGAGACAAACAAAAAAACACCCAGACACTTGGGGCGCCTGGGTGGCTCAGTGGGCTAAGCCTCTAACTCTTGATTTCAGATCAGGTCGTGATCTCAGGGTGGTAGAATTGAGCCCCGTGTTGGGCTCTGTGCTGAGTGGGGAGTCTGCTTGAGATTCTCTCTCTCCTTGGCCACCTGCCCCTCCCCCTGCTTGTGCTCTCTCTTTCCCCGCCCCCTCTCAAATAAATAAAGAAATCTTTAAAAAAACAAAAACAAGAAAACAAAGAGACAGGCCCCCCCCCTCCCCCCGCCAACTCTTAAATACAGAGAACGATTTGGTTGTTGTGTTCCCAGAGAGGAGGTGCAGGTCAGGGGATGGATAAAGTAGGTGAAGGGGATTAAGAGTGCACTTATAGTAATGAGCCCCAAGCAATGTACAGAATTTTTGAATCATTATATTGTACACTTGAAACTAATGTAACACTGTATGTTGATTATACTTGAGTAAAAAAAAAAATTAAATAAATAAAAATAAATGGGAAAAAAAAACAGAAAAATTCACCAAAAGGCAGCAATAGACGTTCAACCCAACCAGTGATCCTAATTATTTCTCTGGTTAAATCACCCTCCCCCTGTCTGCCACAATTATGTCAAACTGCCTCCATTCCCTTCAAATGTCAGGTACCCCCAGTCTCCTCCAGCTTTTCTCTCAGATGTTGGTAGTGCTTCCCAATGTAGAGACAATCAAAGCTTCAACTTTCAGAGACCAATTTACCAACCTTCCCAATTGCATACCTTTTCTCTCCTTCTTTCTTGCCACCCTGGAGGAAATTTATTTGCTTTCTTGTTATTTCATTTAGGAAATTTGTACATCTTTATAGGTAATATTGCTCTCATGGTTTTCCAAGGTATACATACTTTTCTTAGTCTTGATATCATGGTTATTTTGCTTGATTTGTGGAATGAATCCATGCACTTTCTTTTGTTTGTTTTTCCTTTTTCTAACTATTAAAAGGACTTAAGAGAAATGATCTGTTAGTTGAGGGTTGGAGAGCAGCATTTTGCAACCGGTTTCTTTCATAGTCCTAAGGGTGATGAGATGTGTGCGTGTAAATCTTTGATTACCCTTTAGTTTTTCCTATAATTATTGGTCTATCCCAGTTCTTTTTCCCACCTCCTGAGTTGGTGTTGCTAATTTTTTTATCTCCTTAGAAAACATTAACTTGATCTAGATCAGGGACTTTTTTTACTTTTTAAAAAAATTTTTATAATGCCACAGACCCCATTTGTGGTTGAAGTCTATGGATGGCTTCTTAGAATCACTTTTAAAAATGTCCGCCCTGGAATTTGACTGTTATCATGAGTGAAGTCACATGATTTTCTGTGCCTTCCTGCTAATAATGTTTGTGGCTAGGTTGTGGGTTTTTCCCCCCCCAGTTATGTGTATGGTGTTCTCACAATGTTATTCTCAATATGCTCAGTATTTTTATGGAATGCAAATGCACAAAACCTGCTTGTGTGATATACTATGTGTGCTTGCTTTTACCTCATAGTTCAGTGTTCAGAATGGGAATGGAAGAGGAAACTGAGTCTAGAGAAGAACCTCTGCTGTTCAGAACTTGCAGCACACATGATCCGTACCCCTGTACCATCTATGAATGCTAATAAGTTACTTGAAATAATACTTCAAACAGTTATCCTAATCATGTGATTTGTTTGAACTTGCAAGGCTTATACTTGTAGTTCACTCAGTTATCTGTGTTACAGAACACTGTACTGCCTTTGGGAGAGTTAAAAATTCTCATTTCAACTGTCCAGTTTTACAAAACTCTAGCAAGTAAGGGAAAAAGCTCATCTCCTTTCAAGTATTCGTAATTAGAGGTCAATCAGACTAATAGAGGGTAAAAGGTGGGGCAGAGGCACCAATGTGAGAATGTGGACAGTTGGGCACATTTGTCTTGAGGAGGTGATCAGCTCATTTGCAGGAGCATCTGTAGGCAGTCACTTGGAGATTATGTACAATCTACAGGCTGATCTAATGAGTATCATAAGTGATATTTTCACATACCTTCACCAAGTGAAAGATGAGATATACATTTCTGTGATTTGTACTGATGAAAGTGCCAGGTATTGCTAATACCATTATGTTTATTGCTTAGATTTATCATTGAAACTTATGCTAAATTTCAGCTAGAGGTTAGTGGGAATAAATATATAATTTATTTTGCCACCCAAGATTATAGACTCACTGGAATCTAGACTCTAGAGTTCTGGAATCTAGATTTACAAAAATATTGATATAAAGTAATATATAATATAATATAATATTATTTTATGTTTTTCCATGCCTATTTTTAAATTACTTTGTCGTTGTTTTATTTAGGAATTTCTAGGACATAAGAATTCCAGAATTTTCATAAATGTCTTAGATGCTTAATAATGATCATTTAAATCAAGAGTTTAATTTCTTTCTTTTTTGCTACATTCCCTTTTCTTCTATGCTTTTCTCTTTACAATATATATATGTATGTATGTATATATCTATCTGTTTGTCTATCAATTGCCTTATTTGAGTACTGTATCAAGTACTCCATATACAAAAAGTTTGTGGATTTTAGGTTGCCTGAGTCTTGCTATGCCCCCTAATGTTTTTTTCTTTTAGGATTTTATTTATTTATTTGACAGAGAGAGACACAGCAAGAGAGGGAACACAAGCAGGGGGAGTGGGAGAGGGAGAAGCAGGCTTCCCGCCCAGCAGGGAACCCGATGCAGGGCTTGATCCCAGGACCCTGGGATCATAACCTGAGCTGAAGACAGATGCTTAATGACTGAGCCACCCAGGCGCACCCCCCACCAAATGTTTTTTCTTTTACTCTTATACTTGACGGATAATTTTGCTGGATGTAGAATTCTAGGTTCAAAATAATTTAATCTCAGAATCTGAGAGGAATTTTTTCCATGGTCTTCAAGCATCCAGATTTATAGATGATACATCTGCATTCTCATTTTAACTCCATTCCTTTGAAGCTGAAGGAAACTCATTTCATATTTCTGCGATTTTAGTTTTTATGATTTTTCTCTTTATCTTTGATGGTGAATTTTTACTCCACTGAGAACATGGCAACTTGGCAACTGATAGCTTTTTTAAATGAAAGATTTACTTTTTTTTTTCCACCTCAGGGAGATTTTCTGCTATTATTTTTGAATTATTCCAACATTGCATCTTCTTCATTCCCCCTTACTGGAATTCCTATTAAATAGAAATATAAACTTTTGGATTGATCCTTTATTTTTCCTAATGGTTTCCTCACACTTTCCGCATCTTTATCCTTTCAGTGTGTTTTGAGAGAATTGCTTTGCTTGATCTCCCAGGTCACTAATTTGTTCATCAGTTGTGTCCATGCTAAGTAACTGGAAACCATGAGAGCTACAAAATTGGCAATCATGAACATTTACAGGAGCTTTCTTTTTTAACATATATTGGGTCACAGACTCATCAGCCCTATTGGATTTTATATTCCAATGTTTCCATCTTCTTCAGGTTCCTGACTGAGCTCATTTACTGTTTGCACTCTTCTTGTGTTTCCAGTGCTGCCATGGACATATTTTACTTTCATTTTTTTCCTCTGTGATTTGGAAAGGGATGGAAACTAGCAGTTTTCATCAACCATCTTAAATCTGCAATCTGTTTATTGGTGTCTAGTATGTCTCATGTTCCATTTTAGTCACTGCGTGGCCAAAGCAGACACATAGAGATCCTAATCAAGTGGAACATCATGAACATCTCAGACAGCAACCATGCTCCTCTGAGGCACACAGGAAAAGGTGGGAGACAGAGGAGAGAGTTGTCTGAACAAGTCAGCGTTAAGGCTCTGAGGGATGATGGATTTTATTTTGTATGCACCAAGGAGTTAGCAAGGGATTAAAAGTTTTCAGGAAGATAATTGTATCAATACTGTGGAGGATGAAAAGGAGAAAGGCAGGACTGGAAAGGGAAAGCCACTTGCAAGGCAATTGCTATAGTCCAGAAGGATCATGATCGCCTGAACTTTTGTAATGACATCAGAGACAGGAAGAGGAGCATGATGTACCTGACCCCATACCTTCTCTATATGCACTTTTATTCAAAAACAGCAGGAAATCTTATGTAAAGATCTACATGAAATTAACCAACCACAATGGTCAAATTTTTGTATTTTGTTTTGTTGCTTTTTTCTTATCTACATTGTAGTAAAAAAGAGAACTGTCAGTAAATTTCTATAACTTTACCATTATATGTTATATGGATTCAGGTCATATATTTCATGCATAATGGGTAGATCATGGGAATGCTAGAAGATGAAGCTATATTAGGATTGTGTGGGAAATTTGAATATTAGTGGCAAGGAATCATGATCAATTCCACATTGTGAACCTAGATAGTTAGATGTGATATTTAGAGGGTAAGATAATTCATCCCTAAACTCCAGGGTGGATTCCCAAATATGTGCTGGGTAGTTGAAGAAGTCAATGCTCCCTGAAGAGCAAGGGCATTCCTAGTTCAGGGATAACCCATTACTCTAATAGTAGAATTTACAAACAAGATCACATTTCTCTGACTAGAGAGGTAGGCACTGGGAAAACTTAATGAAAGTGTAGTAATAAAAGTGATGAAAGTAGGGGCGCTTGGGTGGCTCAGTCATTAAGCATCTGCCTTTGGCTCAGGTCATGATCTCAGGGTCCTGGGATCAAGCCCCGCATCGGGCTCCCTTCTCCATGGGAAGCCTGCATCTCCCTCTCCCACTCCCCCTGCTTGTGTTCCCTCTCTCGTTGTGTCTCTCTCTGTCAAATGGATGGGTAAAATTTTCAAAAAAAAAAAAAGTGATGAAAGTATTTGCTCTACTCATAGTCCTATGTCTGACAAAGCACTGAGGTCATCCTGGCAAGACAGATGTGAAGCAGGTGTTGAAATTTAAATGGATGAGAAAGTGGTATAGATGCAGTAGATCAGTAATGGAGATGGAGGAGGTCATCAAGGAAATGGGTGTATAACAATGTATTTTGAAAATGCCTTTCGGTTCTTTCTTTCAAAGTTTCTTAATGTCAAATTTAAGGCAGAGTTTTCAGATTCAAAATTTTGACTGTAAAGTAAACCCAGTTTTCTCAGACTGATATATTCTGTTAAAATATTCTTGTAAAAGTGAGTTTCCCCACATACATATGTCTGTCTATAAACTGTCAAAAGACTTTCTACAGTCTAATATACAGAAGTAGGCATATTTATATTAACAAAAATACATTTGAAAACAATTATTCTAAATATTGCTTGAAATTTGTATTATGAATGGATACCAAATAATACTTGTGCTCAACTTTATCCTTTGGTAAAGTGGGTTTTACTAAAATCTGGTATGGACTTTTTCAGATGGTATGTATACAAATTTACTGAAAGTCAATTAGTATTTATTGTGTGCCCACCATGTACCAGCTACCATTGAGCAAATCAGGTAAAATATCCCTCTCTTGAGGAGTTTATATTCTCATGTAAGGAGACAAACTGTAATCAATAAACATAGGTAAGTTAAATAGTTAGGAAGAAGTATTATTAAAAAAGTAAAAAATAAACAAACAACAAAAAACTGCCAGGGTAAAGGGGTTCAGAAGTATGGGTGGGATATTTCAATTTTAAATAGGTCATTCAGGGTGGGCCTCACTGAGTGAAGACATGAAGAAGGTCAAACACTCAAATAGGAATATGAACTATTACCCTAAGTACTCTGCAAAGAGAAATTTGTTTTCAGAGAGAAATCATGATTTATCTTCTACTTAAATTGGCCAAACATTTTGATTCGTCAAAATCCCAAATATGCATTAACTCCAGCACATTCCCTTAAATATACTGAAGTTCTTTTCATATTAACATCTAGCTACTTTTGGAACAATTTCAATATATTAGTATGTATCTTATAAATCAACATATTTGTTTATGCCTATCAGAATCTAAGATGCAGGTATTCCTTTTTTAAAAAAAATTCTTACATATATTAACAAACCAGGTATTGTACCCCTGAAATGTTTTTTTTAATGTATATATGTATTTTTAAATTAAATTAAATTTTATTTAATTTACATATATTGTATTATTAGTTTCAGAAGTAGAGTTCAGTGATTCATCAGTTGTATATAACACCCAGTGCTCATTACATCACATGCCCTCCTTAATGCCTATCACCCAGCTATCCCATCCCCTGACCCCTCCCCTCCAGCGACCCTGAGTTTGTTTCCTATGGTTAAGAGTCTCTTTTGGTTTGTCTCCCTCTGTGATTTCCTCTTGTTTTATTTTTCCCTCCCTTCCTCCATGCTCCTCTGTTTTGTTTCTTAAATTCCACATATGAGTGAAATCATATGATAATTGTCTTTCTCTGATTAACTTATTTTCCTTAACATAATACCCTCTAGTTCCATCCACATTGTTGCAAATGGCAAGATGTTATTTTTTGATGGCTGCATAATATTCCGTTTTATATATATACCACATTTTCTTTATCCATTCATCTATTGATGGACATCTGGGCTCTTTCCATAGTTTGTTTATTGTGTACATTGCTACTATAAACATTGGGGTGCAGGTGCCCCTTCAGATCACTACATTTGTATCTTTGGGATAAATACCCAGTAGTGTAATTGCTGGGTTGTAGGGCAGCTCTATTTTCAACTTTTTGAGGAACCTCCATACTATTTTCTAGAGTGGCTGTACCAGCTTACATTCCCACCAACAGCGTAGGAGGGTTCCCCTTTCTCTGCATCTTCGCCAACATCCGTTGTTTCCTGAGTCTTTAATTTTAGCCATTCTGACTTGGTATCTCATTGTGGTTTGGTTTGTATTTCCCTGATGCCAAGTGATGTGGAGCATTTTTTCATGTGTCTGTTGGCCATTTGGATGTCTTCTTTGGAAAAATGTCTGTTCATGTCTTCTGCCCATTTCTTGATTGGATTATTTGTTCTTTAGGTGTTGAGTTTGATAAATTCTTTATAGATTTTGGATACTAGCCCTTTATCTGATAAGACATTTTCAAATAACTTCTCCCATTCTGTTGGTTGTCTTTTGGTTTTGTCGACTGTTTCCTTTGCTGTGCAGAAGCTTTTTATCTTGATGAAGTCCCAATAGCTCATTTTGTACCCCTGAAATGTTTAAAAGCATCTTCAGAGACGCCTGGGTGGCTCAGTTGGTTAAGCGTCTGCCTTTGGCTCAGGTCGTGATCCGGGGGTCCTGCTCAGCGGGGAGTCTGCTTCTTCTTTTGCCCCTCCCCCCACTCGTGTGCTTTCTCTCTCTCTCAAATAAGTAAATAAAATCTTTAAAAAATGAAAATAAAATAAAATAAATGCATCTTCACCCACATCTCAAGCTGGACTATGCTTGAAATCATAAAAGTTCATGATTTCTAAGAATGATATAAAGGGACATAGGGATTTTGAGTGGATATAGGGCTCAAAATAGTTGAAGTCTTTTAATTTTTAAAAATTCAATAGTTTGGGGCAACTGGGTGGCTCAGTTGGTTAAGCGACTGCCTTCGGCTCAGGTCATGATCCTGGAGTCCCTGGATGGAGTCCCGCATCGGGCTCCCTGCTTGGCAGGGAGTCTGCTTCTCTCTCTGATCCTCCCCCCACTCATGTGCTCTCTCTCTTATTCTCTCTCTCTCTCAAATAAATAAATAAAATCTTTAAAAACAAATTCAATAGTTTTTCATTTGAAATATGTAACATGGTTTCCTTTTCACGCGTGTTCATCTTCCACCTGAACAATATTTGTTTGTTGAGGATATAAATGCCTCTGCATTTAGCTTTATAGTCAGACAGCAGGTTCTGTCTGATTGCACTGAATAAGGTGCAGTGATTTGCACTCACTCTTTCATGAGATATTAATTTTAAAGGATACTGGAATAAACCCTATGCATTATATAGATTTGCCTATTTAAAGGTGTTTGTTTTTATGACTTTCTGATTATTGTCTCACTGTCCTAAGTACTAAACTATCTCTTCTTTATTTAGTCATTATTTTAAGGAGCTATGAGCATCATGTGCCAACTTTTTAATTTAATTGATTAAAAGAAATACGCATTTTCTTAATCACAGTTTGCTTGGCCTTGCCTAGCTCAGCCTGCAGTGGGGGAAAAATTACAAAACAAGTAAATAATTTGTCCTTTTTTTGATTTTTAGATTTTATTTATTTATTTGACAGAGAGAGCGAGAGCAGGAACACAAGCAGGGGGGAGTGGAAGAGGGAGAAGCAGGCTTCTTGCCGAGAAGGGACTCAATCCCAGGACCCTGGAATCATGACCTGAGCCAAAGGCAGACGCTTAACGACTGAGCCACCCAGACCCCCCTGTACTTTTTTTTTTTTTTAAGTTTTGAATGTTAAAAGTAAATGTAAAATGTTACCCAAATAGTCAATACTAATTAAGTGAAGAAGTTGTATTTTTTTTTTAAGATTTTATTTATTTATTTATTTGAGAGAAAGAGAGAGAGAGAAACAGCATGAGAGGGGAGAGGGTCTGAGGGAGAAGCAGGCTCCCCGCTAAGCCGGGAGCCCGATGCGGGACTCAATCCCAGGACTATGACCTGAGCCGAAGGCAGTCGCTTAACCAACTGAGCCACCCAGGCGCCCGAGGAAGTTGTATTTTAAATACATAATTCAATGGAAAGAAATATCTTATGTCTTTTCTTTGAAAATCAAATACTTATTTGTGTTCTTATTTTTGGGTAGGAGAATCTGTACATTTACCTCAAGGAATAGTACTAACTAGATTGTTCCTGTTAATAAGACCAAAGGAAATAGAAACATCAGCGTTTGCTCAGTTCTGTGCTAGGTGCTATGCGGAGCAAACAGAAGTGCCAGAAAACTTCATTGCCTTTGAGTGTGTGTGTGTGTTTCAGTGTAAGGGGGAAAATAAATTCTAACCATACTGTAACTTTGTAGCCCTTAAACATAGCAGATCATACTACTCTTTTAGTTATGTGTTGATGTACATGTTTGCTGTGGTGGGTGTTTGATATATTATGTTAGCTTTTCTTGATGTGGTTACACATCTTGCAATGAATGACTTCCTGGTTTTTTTGTATAGGAACAACTAACACTAGTGTTATGCTTCACTAAGATTTAATATTTTTCAATTTTAAAAATCCATTATTATGCTGTTATTTTTTAACGCCTACTATTTGCTCAGCTCCAGAAATAGAAACAAATAAGATGAGGCTTTTGATCTCGTTGAACTCCTAGGTTATTGGTGGAGGCAAAGGGGCTGCAGACATCGGAGTCACAGTGCACTGATTGAGGGAAGCACCAGCTACTCTGGGATGGGGTAGGAAGAAATGTCTAGTTCAGGGAGTAAAGTGGTAGGGATTGAGGGATTTCAAAGAAAACCCCATGGAGGAAGTGGAGTCTGAGCTGAGTCTCAGGGATAAGCAGGATTTAGTTAAGTGAAGAAGGCATGAGGAAGGCATTTTAGACAGAGGGAACAAAGTCTACAAAGCAAGGATGCAAGAAAGAACATTTGAAACACCTGTCCTTGTAAAATGCAATGACATTACCACTCACAAAAATATAAGCAAAATTGAGATGCCAAGTTTGGGTGATTGATATCCCATTTCACATCTGAATTATTGCAAAATCCTTAAATACAAAATGTGTACTCCCTTGCCATTGTTGAAGAGCTGAATGTTTGAACATGTTTCCTTTTTGCCAAAAGTAAACTCTTCATAGTGAGCTAAAGTTTTCCTTAATTTTCCTTATTATACCTTATTAGGAAAAAATACAGATTTTCCTTGATCAATAAATGACATGAGCAATTTTATACATTTCTTTGGAATTAACAATACAGGATGGGGAAAAATCCCGCTTTGGTCTGAAGCCATCTTCCTGAGCCTGTTAGCAAATTTGAGACCCTCATGCCTTGATATCTGAGATAAAGCTGCCAGCCTCATCAGGAACATCATCAAGTACAGGGTGTCCTCTCTCTCTCTTTCTCTCTCTCTCTCCCTCTCTCACAATCTCTCTCTCTCTCTCTCTCTCTCTTTCACACACACACACACACACACAAATAATGAACTTCATGCATTTTCCTTGGGAACAAAGCAACTGGTATCTTTTCTTCAACAAAGCATCATGTTGGACATTATGGGGTATTTTTATACTTTGAAAATAACATTTAGGGATTTTCATTTGGTATACTCAGTACAGAACCTGTGAAGTTATTCTCTTGGGTCCAGATAACTGTCTGTCAAGGTATATCTTAGATGATCTAGGTCAGAATCGTCCAGGATATTTTAAAAAAGTAGAAATTTCCTAATTCCACTCAGGGTCTATTGAATCAGGATCTCTAAATATGGGCCCACATGGAATATTTTCTGCAAGCCCCCAGGTGATTTCTGATACCCTCTAGAGTTTGTGAACCATTGGTGTAGATATTGCATCCCCTTTGGTCCAGGGGTAATCTTTTAGGACCAAAAGTAAGTGAAAACCAGTAGCGTATGTTTGACTTGATCCACTGAGCTTTACAAGATTATCTAGAGTTCAGAATTGTAGTCTTTCTTGATTTCAGGATTCCTTCTAATCATTATGGAATACAAACATCACAATTTTTTTTTGCACATACAATACTTTCAGAAGTCCAAAGCTCAATTTTATCAACCAAGGGGCTATTAGCATTTATTTCTCCCTGGTACATTTCAATTTATCTTACAGAAAATTTTTTATTCTTTATTGATTTATACCTCTCAAGATTCCATTTGCCTACAGTTTTTCTTTTTTTTTTTTTTTTGGTATTTATGATGGGCACTTAAACCTATTTAAATTATTTCTGAGCTACACCTCCCTTTGAATGCCATAAACATTTTCTTGTGTCACCAAATGTCTAGTGTTACTTTTCCTCTACTTCTGATTTAAAAAATGTCCCTAGTTACTATTCCTCAATATGGTTTTTGCCCATGAGATCTTTATTGCATTAGACAGTGTATTAATCCCCCTGGCCATGTTGTAAAAATCTCCTTTTGAGTCCTCCTGGATTTATAACTGGAACAACTAAGGAGCAGGAGCGATTTTTTAATGTTTTCTCCCATCCTCTGCTTTTCCATGACCAGGTGAAGAATGAATGGACATGATGTTGTAAGATGTTTTCCACTCTCATCAGTGCTAGGAAATCCAACATATACGGGATCCCCCAAATTAAGTGCAATCCCATAGAATAGCCAGAGTGAAATCGAATCCTCTCCACTTCTTCTTTCTGAACTGTGTTACCCTATTTTCCAGGGTCCCATTGGGAAGTAAAAATTACTATGAGTATCATGATAGAAAAAGTCTATTATTGGAAGACCATACACAAATATGGGAGAAGATGAAGAGAAGTCCAAAAGGAAGACTTGAAGGATCACATAAAAATCACTAGCCAGCCCTTCTGACACACTATACAAAAGAACAAGTGATAGCTTACAGGAAAATCTGGAAGCTAAGCATGTCCAGATGCTGAAGTTGTATTATGAAGGAGAGCTGGTCCAGAATACATGCAAGCTGTTGCCTCGACTTCAGGCGGTGGGTCTGCGGTAGCTGTTGATCAGCAGGACCAGCAGTTTGGAAGAACTGGACACAAGGTAGGGGTTAAGCAAGGACATGGTGGAATCCACTGGCATCTCTCCATCTATTTCTCACTGCATATAACCATGAAAACCTTCAGAGCATAATGGCAGAGCTTCACCTCCACCTATCAAAAATGTCATGTGAATTTCTCTTTGGGTCAACTTTAATCTAGAAAGGATTAAAGGATGAAAGGAGGCTTAGGGAAAATTCTTCCAGCATAACCAAGTTGACAAGTTATCAATACAAAACTTCCATAATCATTATCTGTTTGATGCATATAGTTTTATTGTTCCAGGCATTATGTTTTATTTCCTTTCACAATAATAACCAAGATTTTGTCTTAACTTACTTTAAAACAGGTAGAGAGCTATAGCCTATCCCCCCCCTGCCCTTCTGTACTTTGTACATTGTTGATACTGCATAAATGTGCTTTTTCCTAACTGAATTGGGTGAAGTTTTGAAAAGTTAGTAACCAATCTACATGTACACTCTTGAGAAGCTGTATGAAGTCTCTGAGGACACTGGGAACTGTGTCTTCATGACTCTCATTATAAGGCACTCACCTCTCTGGATCTGATCCCCCACATTTCATATAGGAGTCTCTTGATAGTAGCGTACATTAGGTCCAATCCAGGGAACCATATGAGTCCTTGCTGCATAAGAAACCATCCCAAAACTTGGAGGCTTAAAACAAGAACAATTCCTATTTCTCTTGATTCTATAGGATGGCTGGTTATTTCCTCCACTGCTTTTACCCAGGTTCACTCATGAGGCTGAGTTAGCTGGAGGATCAGCTGGCCTGCAAAGTCCAAGATGGCTTCACTCATGTCTGGCACTGGAGCTTGCTGTTGGTTGGAGCATCTTGTCTTTCTTTCATGTGCCCTTTGATTTTTCCAGGAAGCTAGACTGACTTCCTTACATGGTGGCCTCAGTGCAGCACTCCAAGACAGCAAATTGGAACCTGTAAGACCTCCCAAGGCCTAGCTTCAGATGTCACATAATGTCACTTATTCACATTCTTTTTATCAAAGCTTTTTACAAGACAAAGCCAGATTCAAAGGGAAGGAAGATATTCTCCACATCTTATGAGAGATGACAGGTGTTGAGGCCATTTTTTTCAAAGTGCGGTACCAAATTAAAGTTGAAATTATTTTACAGTTAGTTTCTTTAGTAAGAACCCCACCACCGCTACCACCACCAAACACACACACACACACACGCGCGCGTGCGCGCACACACACACACTACATAGAAATTCTTTTATCGGGGGTTCTCAGCTGAGGTGATTTTTTTCACCATCTTTCTCAAGAAACATTCAGTAATGTCTAGAGACATTTTTGATTCTCACAACTGATGGTGGGGTTGCTACTAGAATCTAGTGGGTAGGGGCCAGGAATATTGCTAGAAGTCTCATAATTCACAGGATAGCTCCTGATAACAAAGAATTATCTGGTCCAAAGTACCAATAGTGCTGAGGTTGATTAACTCTGTCTTATATGGAATATAATTCTACCAAGTTGCCAGAGTAGAACTTAGGTCAAAAATAATACTTAAAGGTATTCTTTTTACCCGGCCTGAAATGATTTAAAATTTTGAAGGGATCATAAATTTCCTTTTGGATGTAAAGGGACTTCAGGCATTCTGCCTTTCTAACATTCATTATTTATGAACAAACCGTTTCAGATAGAATAGGAACCACTCAAACCCTTCTTTAAGATTCTAACTGAAAATAAAATTTAGATTTTTGAGACCTTCCCTATTAGTTTTAATTTTCAACTCTCATTCTGGCTTCTAACCCAAACCTAAGGGATGTGTGTACACACACACACACACACACACAATGTTTTAGCTACTTCTGTCAGAAATCTTTTAAGGGCTTTCCCACATTGTTCTAAAGGCTGACAGTATGTATTAATTGACCAACGTGCTTTTCTCATTAACTCAGGAATAACAATTTACATAGAATCCTGTGATCTTTCAAACTGTATCTATAAATATAGGCTGATAGAAGTTAAAAAACCTACCATGGATTCTCCACCACGTTATCCTTAGGGAGATTTAGATTTTCAAGGTTTCCCCTCCAGAACAAAGGAAAGTGCAATTTAAAACAAAATGAGATAAATTGGTAATAACACAAAACACATTAGAATTGTATTCAGTATTCAGTAAGAAATCAGACTTCTTTAGGACAGAGAAAAATTAAAATGCTGAAATGGGAAACCATGGACAGCTTCTCCACTGAATTTTTAAATAAGAATTTAGAACACAGAAATGGGTTTACTTACGCACCATAGCTCTGTTTCATATTCCAATTCCAGTTCTTAAGCTGCTCTTGGCTTGGATGGTCATGACGTTGGCTTATTCACCTTTCTTACCCAAACACACTACATCTGCTCCGCACCCCTCCTCCCCCCCGCCGAATGTGTGTGATCGCAGGTAGTTTCCCTTATCAACAAGGATGTATTGACATTTCCTCTCAAGTGACAGAGGCTGTTGTTGTCCCTGCTCCAAAGCAGTGCTTACTAATGATTGTAGAGGGGTAAATTTTTGAATGCTTTAATAGACATTTACTACACCAGCTCAGGCCTGAAGATTCCTGTCTAATTGAGAGAGAAAAGGGAGGGAGGAAGAGAGAGAGAAAGAAAGAGGAGATAGAGAGAGGAAATTCTTGTAAATTCAAGAATCCATTAAGATCAACAAAATAGTTTCCCTAATCTATGGATGAGACCAAATTCACAACTATAATTAAGATCACTTCAGTTGCCTCAACAATGGATTAATTCCCCTTTTCAGCTAAAGGATTGATGTCATGAAAGCAATATTTTACTTGAGAGAAATCACTGAAATCTGTTTGCTTAACGAAGTGATTATTGATAACTTGCAATTGCTTATTGCTGCCCAAATGATCAACTTGTTAGCAAAAGCAGTCTCATATCTCAGTAGTGATGTGTACTTTTATTTCAGCGAGGACTGACAAATAATATTTTGTCATAGAGATATGTCAGAAAACAAGAGGCCTTAAACTCTGAGATGTCATATCTACATACGCCGGAGGGGTGTTACCCAAGTACTGAACACATTGTTTGAGTTTTCTGCTTTGGGAGTCCTGACCTTTGGCCTTCACTCCATTTCTCACTTCTAAATAACGTGATGGATAATGGAACCAGATGTCTTTACCTTGTAGTGTCACAGAAACAATATCTTCCTTGGGAGACCTTAACGTAGAGGGATCTTCCAAGGAGCAGATACATGATCTCATTTTGAAGTGCTCTCAGAATGCAAACATTTTCTTTGCAACCACAGCAGAAAAATATAGACATCCCAGGCAGGCCTTCTTCAGCCTTGAAGTAGCTACTTTGTTTGCTTTTCATCAAGGCTTTTTCTTCCCCACACTCAGAATTAGATGGCAGCAGTTTCTGGTGACATTGGCCCCTAACTTGAGTTCTTGAAAATCTGAAACACCAGTTCTGAAGTATTTCTGCACCGAATCCCCATGGGATAGCTACACTCAAATGACTCACAAGGATAGCTGTACCCTTCAAACCACTTTAAGGCATTTCTTCCTTTAGATTGTGGCAATAAGGAGAGTGCAGGAATTAGACTCCTTTCCAACAGCCACGAGAATACCACCTGACATTTATAGAGTGTTGCAGCTTTTCAAAGGACACTTAAATGCATTGCAGAGAGAGGCAGGAGAGTGTAATGGTCAAAAACTTAGTCTCTGGGGTCAAGGTGACATATTTTCAGTAAGGTACAGGCTCAGTTTCTTTATCTATAAAATATTAATAAGAGTGCCTAAGTTGCAGCCTTATTATAAAGATTAGATGTATGTAAATAACTCAGCTGTGTGGCTGCGCCCTAGTTAGCATGCAGAACTGGGAGCTATTATTGGTACTACCATAATGCAGGTGGCCTTTTCACCATTCGTGTTTCATATATTTAGACCTTAAAATAGTCATTATAGATTTATTGCTAATGCACAGAATTTTAAAAAAAATCCACATCAGAACTGAAGTCCCTGGAAAATTTGCTCCACGTTCCTGCCAAGGGAGCACGAAAGAATAAGACAGGCAGTAGAACCATCCATGACCAAATAAACCACATTCTCATTAAAAGCTCCTCCAAGATCATGGATTCCAGCTGACATCTTCTAAATCATATCTTCAAACATGGTGAACACGGGCTAAAAACATTGAGGTTATCAATTTTGAACTGGGGTCTAGCATTTGTATAGTGCTGACAGAGCACCAGCTAGAGCTGAAACAGATCAACTATGCTTCCTATTTCCGTGCTCCATGCCATCAGGAACACCTTCTTTACGATCTTTTTCGAAGGTGCTAATTCACTAAACAAACAGCACATGTTACCCCAGGCACCAAATCCTTCAGGACGTTCCCAAGTTGCCCATATTCCTTGGGAGAGTTTGGGGGCCACAGAACGCCCAACAACTGTTTCAGAACCTGCCACCTGGCGTGCCAAAGAATTATGCACAAGAAAACCCTGGTGGGAAAATGCAAGATGCTAAACTAAGCATCTTAAAGAATAGATGTGAAAGGACTTAAAAGCTTTAAACCACCCAGCAAAATTCAAATTAGAAATGGATAGGTAGTCACATAAAGGATTTGAATTAGAATACAGAAATAACATGCTGAAGCCTGACATTCTGGTGTAGCAAAGCCATTCACTGATTCTGAAATGGAACACTATTCTGATACACTACATTTTATAGAAGTCCCAAATGCCAAAATTGGAACTTCGACATGTATGAACGAGGGGGAATCCTTTAAATGATAGGCTCTCCTTGAGCATTTAAAAATATGACAGATCTAAAAACTTATATACATGTATCTTTTATAGGAACACATCACATTTGAGGAAACTCTAAGCCAAGGTTGCCCTGAGTGAGGGCAGTCAAGGAGAGCAGAAGAGCCTCGAGCACTGCTTTCTCCGTCTATTCACAGGTTGAAAAGGACAAAGAAGGCAACACTTGGACTGAATGTGCCTTTGCCTTGGTGTTATTCCAGAACTTTGAACCATTTACTTTTTTGTTTTCTCCCAACCCTGGCCACAAATACTTTCTTTTCTTATTAGCTTTTCATTGAGAAAACTTGAGAAAGAAGTGAGACTTCAAGAGATTGAAGTGTGTTAAGTATGTCCACCCAACGTGTTTAAGAATACTCTGCCATTTTGCAATTTCCATCCTGTCCTTCCTTTATGTCTATTACTATGGCTTTGGGTCTGGTGTTAACATGTTAAAATGTGTGTGTGTGTGTGTGTGTGTGTGTGTGTGTTAAATGGTTCTATTATTGGAGAATAATATTTCTGAGATGGCATCTCGGGTGAGGTCATATTCTTTAAGGAGTTCTGCTAATTATCTTGGTATGTTTTGCCTGAATAGAGAGAAATATGTTTATTTGCCAAGGTTTTCCTGACAAAACTGTAACTTTCACTTAAAGTTTGCTTTTCTCTGACTCTTAGACACCTCCTCCTTCCACCTCCATAAACACACACACACACACATTGTACAATTCTGGAATGTCATTTTTTTAGAGTCTTCTAAATCTTTTAACTCTTCTCTCTTTTTCTTTCTTTTTAAAAAATTCCCATTTTTCTTTCTTTTCCCAGGACCTGTATGAACCCCACCCAGAGTGTCTCTCTAATCCTCTTGTTTACTGCTCTAGTCATGAAATGTAATTTAATTTATTCAGTAAGCTTTTTTTTTCTCCTTCTGAGAATCTCAAAAAGGAAAAGTCATGAAAATTGCTTCTATTGGTCAGAACTTCCACATGTGTCAAAGCTCTGATCAGGAAAGAGAAAAGAACCAATCTTTCTTTTACATGGGAATTGAATGATTTATACAAATTAGTTTGAAATTTGCGACAGAAATAAGATCCCTGGAATTTTTCAGGTTTTTTTTTTTCCTGAAAAGACTAGTTCTTGAGGACATCATCTGGAACAGAGAGTACATTGTTGTTGTTGTTGTTGTTGTTTTTTAATAATTATGAAGATGGCCTGAGTAAACCTCTGGTTCTAGAAAATTCCTTTTTAGAGTTACTGTAAATATTGAACAGTGGTTCATGAGTCATGGGGATAAACAAGTTTTGCACAAGTTATTCACATGTGCCTCAGTGAACAAATTTTATTTCAGAAAGGACATGCCCTATAGGAGTTAAAATTATGGTATGCTGGGAATTCCAAGATGTCACCCGAATCTGAAAACACTATTGTGATGCAGTACTGCTACCATCTGCATTTTTGGGGTCTATTTTTTTTTTGACAAGGAATCTGAGTCTTCTGGCAAGCAGGATGCCATGTCTTGGTGACTTCCGCCTGAGAGCATATGCACAGCTTCCTGTTTTGGTCTGATGGCTTCCCCTGGGCTTTCATAGATGCAAAATTACTCACACAGAGATGGGTTGCCCATGCAAAAAAGTAGGTGTCTTATTTTTGGAAAGCTTTATTTCACATTATCGTTGTCGTTTTATTCTACTAACTCTATTTCCTCTTATATTTTACACTAACACTTAAAATGTCATTTCAACTGTCTGTGGGAAATACTTTTTTTTTTCTCTCAGGTTTATTGCTCTTGTTCTCTATTTTCCTTCTTCTCTCTTGGTCCTGCTCTAATACTACTACTCATTTGCTTACAACATTAATGACCAGCTAAAAATGTTTTATGGTGTACATTGTGAATTCATTGGGTCAACCATTTAAAAATATTTGTGAGCCTTTCCTGTCTCCCCATGTATATATACCCTGGTACAAAGATGCCTCAAATGTTCATTTTGCTTTCAAGTGGTTTACAGTTTGGGTTGGGAGTTATACTTAAAGAAACTGTAGTACAAAATAAAAAATGATCAGCTCCTAAAAAAGGTAAAGATGAAGTACTGTGAGGAATTTTCTCATGTACCTTTTTGACCATTGCAGATCTTCCTTTGTGAAGTGTCTGTTCAAGTTTTTTGCCCATAATTTCCCATTGGATTTTTTTAAAAAAACTTTGAGTTGAAAGAATTGTTACTATGGTCTGGGTGTAACGTCTTGTATGTATGTATTTATTCCAGGACTTGGCTTGTTTATTCATTTTCTTAAGGTTTTAAATTTGATGAAGTCCAAATTTGATGTCTCTCTCTCTCTCTTTCTATATATATATATACACACACACACACACACACACACACACACAAAATATATCTATAGATATGTAGATTTTTTAAGTTAGTGCTTTCTGGGTCCTGTCAAAGAAGTTTCTGCCTTCTGTAAAGTCATGAAGATAATATTCCTGCTACTCCCGTGTTTTCTTCAACGTCTAGGTTTACATCATCTATCATAAGGGAAATGTCGTTAGGGAAATGCAAATCAAAGCCAATGAGTTATCACTACACGCTCACCAGAATGGCTAAAATTAAAAAAACTGACAATACGTGCTCAGTGTTGGCAAGGATGTGGAGTAACTGGAATCATCACATACAGATGGTCTCCAACTTTCGATGGTTCAATTTAATTTTTCGACTTCACGATCAGGCAAAAGCAATATGCATTCAGTAGAAACAGAACTTCAGATTTTGAAATTTGATCTTTTTCCAGTTAGTCGTACATGGTAGGATCCTCTCTCGTGCTGCTGGGCAGTGGCAGCCAGCCCACAGCTTCCAGGCAGCTTCTAGCACTATAGTTGAGAGTGCACAACTGATATGCTTACAACCATTCCGGTCACATAGGACCATTTTGCTTTTCACTTTCAGTACAGTATTCAATTAATTATATTAGCTATTCAACACTTCCCTATAAAATGGGCTTTGTGTTAGAGAATTTTGCCCAATTGTAGCCTAATATAAGTGTTCTGAGCACCTTTAAGGTAGGCTAGGCTAAGCTTTGATGTTTGGTAGGGTAGGTATATTAAATGTATTTTCAACTTAGGATATTTTCAACTTACAATGGGTTTATCAGGAAGTAACCCCATTGTAAATAGAGAATATCTGTACTGGTAGTCGGAATATAAAATGATGACATCATTTTGGAAATCAGTATGACATCTTCTCATATAGATAAACATACACCAAACCTATGGGTTAGCACTCATGCTTTTAAGTTTTACCCAAAAGAAATGAAGACATATGCCAACAAAAGGACTTGTACAAGAATGTTCATAGCGTCCTTACGCATAATAGCCGATCATTCATCTGTCAGTAAAAGAGTAGATAAACAAACATTGATGTATTTATACAATGGAATATAACTCAGCCATAAAAAGACATAAAATACTGATATACATGAATGATATGGATTATTCTCAAAATGTTCAGCTAAGGAAGCCTTCCACAAAAGAGTGTCTGCTGTATGATTTCACTTATATGAAATTCTGGAACAGATAAAACCCTTTTGGGATAAAATAAATCAATGCAGTAGTTACTTTTCAGGGTAGAATGACTGGGGCAAAGAAGGAGGAAACTTTCTGGGGTGATGAAAGTGTTCTATGTTTTCACAGAAGTGTGAGTTGACACAAACGTGTGAATTTGTCAACACAGTGAATGTGCACTTAGGATTTCTGAATTTCATTGTATATAAATAATACCTCCATAAAAATAGTGACAAAAGGCCTGAAGGGCCAAATTGAGCAGCTGATTGGTTAGAAATATGACATTTGGGTTTAAGAATGGTTTCCGTACTCAGAGGGCCCTGGATTCAAATCATAGTTCTGAAAATTAATAACCTTATAAGCTGGGGTTAAGTAATATAACTTCCTTGAACTTCAGTTTTCCATTTGCAGAACTGGAATGATTTCTTCTTTCAAGAGACATTGTAAGAATGTTTGTAAAGGGCTAATCACAAGAGACAATATAATGGGTTCTCTTTTGAACCTAATGAATTTGAGTGGAGCTGTCCTGAATGTAGTCGGCAATAATGGGTCTGGAATTTGGGAGAGAAATCAGAAATGGAGCTTTGGATTTGAGCTGTGATGAACTGGTAAGCCAAATCTCCAGGGGTCAGGGAGAGCTCTGATATGCGGTATTTGCTGATTTCCATGCTGTGAATACTTCCAGCAAGGCCAGTTTCAAGTTACTAAACCAGTTTGCAGAATTCCTGAGTATTTACCAATGAGCTTTCTCCAGCTGGTGCCTGCCGGCTCTAGTATTCTAGTAGATCTGAGTCATTTGCTGAAACAGAACAAGGGAGAGATACAAATCTTTTCTCATCTTGTACCAGGTCCTCTTACCTTCAGAATAACAATATGTTTGAGTTCTTTTGCTGTGAGTCCCCATTTCTGAATGTGTCTCAGTGGCTCACATCTTTTTCTGCTGTAGATTGGAAATACCTTATCATCTTACGTCCACTGCTTTTAAAGAGGGCCTCCGCAGCACAGTGGTTTACCCACTCTCCTGTTGACATGATACAGTTTCTTTATCCTTTTTTAATACAGAGGCTGCTCTTTCCAGGGATATCCAGCAGATGCGTGAACCTGGGGAGGGTTCAAGCACAGCCTCATCCTGTAGAAGGGCAACTCTTCACTGTCTCAGGCAGCTTCTGCTGCTGGGCTCCTGCCTCACTTAAGATTATAGTTCCTTTCTCCCTTGCTGGAGAAGAAAGGAACACTTTCAAACTAAGTTCTTCATCTCTACCTCCCATCCCATCCCCCACCCAGTGCATAAGTCTGTATTCGCCTGAACTGCAGGTGTAGACAGGGTTCAAATCTCTTTCCATGGGCTGTTGGAACGCTGACAAACCATGGGATGAGGCTAAGCTCATATTTACTATAATTGAACTGTCTGTAGCAATAAGGACATTTTGTCAAAAGCTCATGAGGACTAATTCTTAACCCACAGACCAGCTAAGATGCTCTGTTAAATGTACATTTCCAGAAATTTTTTGTCCTAAAAATAAGTATTTTTGCACAGATGTTTCTTTTCAACATTATTTATTACAGAAAACTAAATTAAAACAACCCATACACCCACATTTCCGTAGTAAAATATGACATACCCATTTAAAATAACATTATGTACTTCCTAAATTTATTTATGAAAAGTTTTTTATTCACACTATATACTGATCTATTTACCATTTTAGTCTTAAAAATGTGGAAAGAGAAATCACTGGAAATAAGTTTCTCAAACTATTAACAGTGATTTTTTTTTTCTTATGATCAGATTATGGGTGGTTTCCTTCTTCTTCACTATGTACTTACGAGCTTTTCTAAATTTTCTGCACAACAAACAAAAAACGTCTTTAACAAATTCTTAGGACTCCAGAGATTGCCCTTGTATTCCAATATCTTTGGTTTATCCACTCTAATTTTTTAAAGCTAAAAGTCCATTTGAAGTACACAGTCAAAATATTTCTAAAACACATCAGACACATGTTTTGTGTCATAAAGTTGAGGGTCCTTCAGTCATGCACTGTAGTAGCATTACCTCTCTGGTTATTTCCTTCTACACTTCAAGAAAGGAGGGTAATTACAAAAATAGGAGCCTAAGCTTTCTTCACTGCAAAGTCATTTTGATTTGTAGGTAATTCAAATCTTCAAACCTTCAAAAATATGTATTACTATATTCTTGAGTTATATTTTTCCAAAAGCAATTTTACTATGAAAAATTTCAAGCATACAGAAAAGTTGAAAGACTATTACAGTGACTACTCAGAAATCCAGCAGCTAGATTCATAATTAACATTTTAATATGTTTGCTTTATCACATATCTATTTGTCCATCCATCAGTCCGTCTTATTTTTTGATACATATCAAAGTAAGTAGCAGACATAAAGACATTTCACTTTTAAATACTACGTCATGCATATCTTTAGCTAGAATTCAATCTTTCACATTTCTTGTCTTTCAGGGTAAAATCTATATGCAATGGAATATGTAAATCTTAGATGATCATTCAACAAGTTTTGACAAATACATATACCCATGTCACACAAACTCCCAGGAAGTCCTCCCATGTTCCTTCCCAGTAATCCAGGCACTGACCCTCCCAGACCTGACCATTGTTCTGATTTGATTCTACCAAATAATTCTTTTTCCAAGTCTAGAACTTCATATGAATGGAATCCTGCACCATGTAGTCTTTTGTGTCTGGTTATTTTCACTCAGCATGTTTTTGAGATTCATCTATGTTGTGTTTCTTGTACAAGACTTTTGTGGACACCTGTTTTTATTTCTTTTGGGTAAATACCTAGGGGTAGAATTGCTGAATTATAAAGTAGGTGTATATTTAGTTTTATAAGAAACTGCTCAACCTTTTTCTAAAGAGGTTGTACCCTTGTACATTCCCACCTATAATATAGGAGTCCCATTTGCTCCATATTCTTGGCAACATTCGGCATTGTCTGTATTGTCAGTCTTTTTACTTTTATTTTTAAAAATTTTAGTCATTCTCATTGGTATATAGTAGGTCAGTTGTATTTTTCAATGTGTAAATACTTGCTTGGTTTCTTTGTTGCTCAAGTGGGAAAAAGGCTACAGCCGAGTTTTAGTCCGAGAGACCTGGCCTCACTGAGTCTACAGAACATTGAAATTGCACAGCTCCAGCATTTTGTAAGAATTGATTTATCTCCCATGGAGAACTCTCTTTTCTCAACATTTGAGAGGTATTTACTATAGGCTCCCTTTATAATTATCTCCAACATGATTGTTGGCCCCCTCCTCCTAAGTCCTTCTCTTCTGCTTCTCCTATGTCCCATTCTCCTTGGACCACATGGAGTGTTTACAGAGTTGCTTCATAGATTCCCAGTGTCTCTGTCAGGTAACTTGTCACATGCTTCCTTAAGATATAGGGATTTGTGTCCATCTCATGTCTCGTGTCTCTTCTCTCTTCTTAATCTATAGACACTTTGAAGAAAGGACAACATTTAATTTACCTTTGCATCGTCCCCTGCACACAGTAGGTGCTCACTGGACATTTATTGAATACGTGATTGAATGGGAGGTGATGCAGTAGTTTTGAGCACAGATCTGGGGGCCAGACTCCACTACCTATCAGCTGTGTGATGTCATACCTTCCCTGAGCCTCAGTTTCCATTCAAAAAATGAGGATAATAAGAATACCTATCTTACTGAACCAAAGTGGGGATTAATGAGATAATTTTTTAAAAGATTTATTTATTTATTTTAGAGAGAGAGAGATAGAGAGCATGAGTGGGAAATGCAGAGGAAAAGAGAGAAAGAATCCCAAGCAGACTCCACGGCAAACTACTCTGCCACCCAGGCACCCCCTAGGTAATCTTTTAAAAGTGCCTAGAAGCATGCTTAAAGCAAAGTAAATATATACAAATAAAATTAACCCAACTCTTCCTTGACTCTTATATACAAGATCATAGAAAAAAACTGACTTTCTAAATCTATATCCATCCCACAATATGAAAAATCTCCTTAAAAAGACAAAACAAAACAAAACAAAACCCAACCCAACAACAAACAATTGCAAGCATTTAACCCAATGCTACTTCTCCAAGTATTCTAGCCATGTTATTCAGAATTCAGTGAACAGTCATTTTAACTGTAGTGATTCTATAACCTTTGATCATATGACTTTCACCCCCCAAAGTTTTAGACTAATCATATTGGTAGCATTTTTTTTTTTTTATCTTGGGTCTTACACTGTCTTTCTTGAAGTGCCTTGATCAGATCTGCAATATTGAAGATGTAAACTTTATTCTCCTGTCTCCTTTAAATAGAAGGATAATTAAATCCTTAATGGTCCCAAATATTATTTAACTTGTCTTACATTCAATTGCTTTATATGAGAAAGGGATGCGTCTTTAACAATAAAGTGAACAGGAATTATTAACAGTCTTTATGGTCAATAGGACCTACCTGTTCTGAAAAGTCATGTCATACAATCTTGAAAGAAGACTTAGGGATTTTCTACTGGAAGGATTTGAAAAAAGAGACCTGGAAGGGTCGGTCCTGAGAGCAACTTCCTAAAGAGGAAAAAGCCAAATGATATCCCCGAATCTGTTAAGTCCCAGTGATAGTATGATTCTCTTTTTCTTGACGGGGCTGGATTCCATAAGGAAACATTTTGTTTTCTGGAGTCAGAATGCATGTGTCTGTCTCCATACAACGTGGAGAAAACATGCCCATGAAATCCAAGGAGAGCATTGACTACTGTGGCCTGTTAACATGTTTCTCTGCGTCTCCTCGGATGAAAGATTTCAAATCTCATCATCAATGTGGTGAGAAGTATTGAATTGGAAAACACTAATACTGTCTTTCCAGATCGATTTGTCCTCGGATGGTCACCTCAAAGCAAGAGAGGAGATATTAATGGTCACCTTGGCTGTTTTCCTGTGACCTCCAACATGCCTCACATTTTAAATTGAATCCAGATTGGGGCATCTGGGAGCAGGGAGTGGAAATCCACAGGGTGCAGAGTAGAGTAAAGGCTAGATGTGTCCACTTGGTATTAAAAGAATGCTTTGCAAGCAAAAAAAAAAAAAAAAGGCAACAGTGTTCAGTAAAAATGAGCGTCGTTTTCCCCTGCTCTGGCATCTGCTTGCTTTCACAATGGCCACAGTGTTTTCTTTACCTGGTAGGTGGCCTCTCCATGTATCGATGAAGCACTGCGTGAAAATGTGCCTCCTTATGTCGGAGGGAAATTTCCTTGCACTTCTTTCCCCTGCTCTTCTGTGCCTCCCTTTGTTCTAATCATACACGTGAGGAGAAAAGCCAGTGATAGCAGCAACCATTTTCTTCTCCAGCCACTTTTTTGGAGTTAATAATTCAAACGGATCTTTTACGAACTCTCATTTTATTCTTAGAAATGGCCTTATTGCTAACAGTCTGCTCTCCACTTGTACTTTATCAAGCAGCAGATCTGTTGTAAAATGTGATGACTGGATTTCATCGGTTTTGCCACCCCCTAAGAATTCATTGCCCACAGTGCTTCGACTGCTGTTCTAAGAGACTTTTTAATTTTTGTGGTACATTGATTGATAACTGGGCTCCCTGGTAACATGGCCTTCCTTGAATAGGACCGCTGTTTTCTAGGTCTCAGATCCCCCGAAGACACTACATAACTCCCTGTATGAAACAAATCTTCCACACCCTAAGAGTAATATCCCCAATCCCCAAGTGAGCAGATAACGCATGCAAGTGCCTTTGGTATCTTCCTGCCTGCAGGTGACACAGATATGGGAAGGGAAGGTCCCTCAGGTCTTAGGTATGATGGAATCAGGGACACAGAAAGACAAACAAACCAAATGGGAAGACGGGCCACAATTCTGAAAAGTTGTCTAAATTGGTCTCTATCAAGTAATAAAATCGCAGGTACTTCTTCACTCCTTGACTAATTTTCTGTTGCTTTCAGGTGAACTGTGTAGAATCCCTGCTAGGTACCTTCAAATTAAAAAAAAAAAATAACAACAAAGAGAGGGGGGGGAAAAAGGAATTTGCAGAAAGGAGAATGGTAAAAATCAGGAAAACAAAGGGCAGGAGAATCAGGCAAAAGGATTTGAATCACCAAGCTGTGGGACCCATGTTTTTATGAAAACCTCATTTTTAGACAAAACTTCACATAATTCTCTTTGATATATCAAGGCCAAGAGACTTCATGTTTGCATATACCTCGAAGAGGGGGACAATGATATAGGTCCTAATAAAATCAACACTACTGAATAGTGAATTTGCTAAGTCCACTGCATGGAAGAAAGCTGGGGGTTTGGTAAAACTTTAGCAGGTAATCTTGCACAAAACAAATTCTTAGGAGCTTACCATGCCTAACAATTTGGGTGAAATCCATTTCTTTCCAATTAAGTGCATCCAATGACTAATACATATGGAAGTAATGTTAAAGTTGGAAGGTCACGAGTTATAGTTCAACACCTTACATTGCTTTGGTAATGATCAGGGATGGTCCTCCTGTGGTCATTCTTGTACCCATTCCCAGAGCAACTCTTACTGCGCCTATCTTCTTTTTTATCGGGGGTAAGTGAGATGGGTTAGATAAAACTATCTCCTTAATTTTTGGCATTGTTTCTTCATTCCACCAATATCCTTTGAGCACCCACTGTGCTTCTGGCACCAGAAGTTGGGGATTCAGTAGTTTTCTGAATAAAACAGAAAAAAACTTCTGCCTTCATGGATCTTGTATTTTAGTGAATGAGACAGGGAGTAAACAAAAGATGTAAGCAAACTAAATAACATAATTGATAGTGATAAGGGCTAATAGTAATAAAAGAGGGAAAGAAGGGAAGTTTTAGATAGAATCGGTGAGGGTAGCAGCCTCACTGAAAAAGTGATTTTAAGTAAAGACCTGAAGAAAGTGAAAGAACTAACCACGTAGGTATCTGAGGATTGAGTAATCTAGGCAGACAAAAAAGCAAGTGCAAAGGCCAGGGGCTGGGGCGTGCCTGGCATTTTTGTGGGGAAAAGCAAAGCAAAGAGGCTGGGACTACTAGAGTGGAATAAACGAGGTGGGGGAGTTATAGGAGATGATGTCACGGAGGTAATGAAAATCAGACCATGTAGGACCTTGTAAATCATAGAAAGGACATTGGCTTTTGCTTTGAGTCTCATGGGAAGCCATTCAAGGGCTTTGTGCAGATGACTGAGATGATCCTTTTAATAAGATCACTCTGGATGTTAATGTTGACAAAGAATAGGTGGAAGAGGGGCAAGGGCATATGGAGGGAGATCAGTTAGGAGGCTACTGAAATTATCCAGACAGAACTGTATCAGAGTGGTGGTAGTGGGGGTGGTAAGCAGGATACACTTTGAAAGTGGAGACAATAGGACTTGATAATGGCTTTCAGAATAAGAGTAGAGCTGGGTATGCCACCAGGATATTGATCTGAATAACTGGTAGAAGGAGATTCAGTTAAGATGGGGAGGATTGGAGAAGGAGGGTGAGAGTGTGCATGTGTGTCTGTGTGTGTGTGTGTGTAAAGATCTGATTTGGGGCATACTAAGAGCGATCTCTTTATTAGATATCCAAGTGGAGTTATCAAATAAGCATGTGGACATGTGAGTCTGAAGTTGAAAGAGAGAGGTCAAAGTTAGAGATAGAAATTTGAGGATCATCAGCATATAGGTGATATGTAAAGATCTCATGAGACTGGATGAGATCATTTAAGTCACTTCTTTGAAAAGGGGTTTGTGGATCGAACCTTGTGCTTCAGGGAGATAAGGAGAAATCAACCAATGAAACTGAGAAGGAATGGTTAAAGCAAGTACGATGTTCTGGGAAGCCAAGTGAAGAATATGTTTCAAGGCAGAAATCGTGATCAATTGTGTCAACTGTTCTTGAAAGTTCTAATAAAATGGGAATCATCAGATAGGATTAGCCATTGCATTTAACAATATAGTGTTCATCAGTGACTTTGAGAAGAACTTAATTCTGTCAGGCTCAAGGTCTAAATAATCCAAGACACCTCATCAACCTCTATGGATTAAGTAAGAAAATAGGTTCAGATGTAAACAACTTGTTCAAAAGCAGGCTGGAGTAAGAGAACAAGATATTGAAGAAGAAAGTTCTAAATTCTCTACCTGCAACATCCTATAAATAAAAGTATGAAAATGATGTGATATTTAAAACAAACAAATAAGCAAATAAACAAGCAAATAGAACATCATCCAGGTAGGATTACCATAAGTAATAGGCTTCAACAGAAACCATGACAACGGGGGAAAGAGTCCTTGTAGAAACTCTGTGTGTGTGCCCATGCGCATGTGTGTGCTCTGTTTTCTCAGTGTATTTGTCATGCTGTGGCCTTGGCAAGAATAAGAGCTAGAGCTAGGGAAAAATAAATAAGTGATTCCTTCTCTTTTGGAAAAAAACAAAACTAGTCTAATGTAAGTGGTTAAAAATCCTCTCTAAAGTTATCAATTTAAATGTAAAAATTCAATTAAAAATGGGTGGGGTTGCAGTTGTGGGACGGTGGGGATTTGGTAGAACGTGTACTTAGGTGGCAGAATTGGGGGTGGGGGATGGGATGAGCTTGGCCAAAACAAGAGCACATCCCTTCAACTTTTAGAGAGACTCAAACTCAGTGTGATTGGAATAAGAATTGGGAAAAGGGAGAGAAATGGAAGGGAGGGATCAGATTAATTTTAAAATTGGAAAAATGTAGACCTTTGCTCCATGAAACGCAGGAAAGGCAAATGCATATGGAAAATAATGATGATACTGTTTTACAGATTTGGAATTGCAGTTTTTGGCAGTCTCAACTAACTGAAACACAGTTTTTTAAAAGAAAGCTGCCACAAAGCTCATGTAGTATAGGATAGACCTGGTACTGCCTCGCAGGGCAGAGGGGAACATTAAACATACTGATTCCTACTGGTTATCTGGGTGCCCCTTAAATTAGGGCCAGTGGATTTATTGACTAATTGCTGACAAATTCAAGAGTTGGGAGCAATGGGGATAATAGAAGCGAAGATGAGAGATGACCCATGAGAGAAACAAGTTACTTACTTTAAGTCTTTCAAATAACCCCCTCGGCAGTGCTGAGATACATTAAACCCCCATGCCTGGTGGTCTCTGCATCTGGGCTTTTAAACCAGCTTAACCTAGTCCCACACCTCACGTAATATGACTCCAGGGACTGGCTGGTGGCGTCAGTGCTCTTCGCTGTTCTTGCCCTGAATCTGTCTCTGGGAGACTACCAGCTCTTCTCTTCCCACTCCAGCTCCAGAGTCTGTTTGTGCCTGTCTTTTAGGGAGTTGGGTCTATGTCTCTTTTTCCAGGATGACTCTCGTAAGAGGCCTGGTTCCAACTTCACAAGACCCTGTCTCTGGCCCTAGCTCTCTTGCAAGGGAGGGGAGGAGATTAGACACGTTAAGACCACATTTTCTTAAGGCAGAGCATAATTAAGTCCACAGGCTGGGAAGTTTCCTTCCTTGTAGGCTCAGTAGTACAGAAACAAAATGAAGGATGGCAAAGCAATTTCTAAAGAATGAATAATTGCGAATTATTTTGGAAATGCATGTGCCACCTGCTTAAAACCCCCTTTACTTTTGGTAATCCACTAAATGATTCACTATGCACCACAGTTTGTCTACAGTGTGATGAATTAAAGAAGTTGCCCTGTTTGGAAATTTTTTCCTGTTTGGGAACATTTGTCCACGTGAGCTGAAAATCACTACTATCTTCCTTGAACTGAGGTATTTGAACAATTTGCACTATAAAGAAGTGAGAATGATAATTAAATTGGAAATTGTCTTAGGTCGGGATCCCAGAAGCAGATCCTGAGATGAGGATTTGTGTACAGGTGATTTATTTAAGGAAGTGCTCCCAGGAGAAATCAGTGAGGGAGTGGGGTCCTCCAGACAGGAAAAGGGAAGAAGTCAAGCAACATGTCTGTTTCAGGCCAAGCCCCTTAAGGGGGAGGCTTCAGCCTGTTCCCGCAAAGGGAGCCCTACAGTGGAAGTTGAGTAGTCGACCACAAGGCAACAGGGAGGAGGCTGGGCTCTTATACTCTTGCGTCACCAGTCGCTGCTGAGACCAACCCCAGGGCCATGTACACTCCCAGGGACTTCTGCTCCAACAGCCCTAGGCTAATCCTCTAAAGGAGAGTCCTATGCAGGAGGCCATTGGAAGTAAAAGCCACCAGTGCAGGAAGGAATGCACAGAAATGGTCAAAGGAATTCCAGAGGGTCTGGGTGGGGCACTGCAGTGCTTATACATCATAAACGTTTACGGAGCCTTTGCAAGTGCCAGGAAGCTTTCTTTTCATGTAGTATATCATTTAGTTCTTAAATACCCCCATGAATTATCTCTATTTTATATACCAAGGGACTGAAGTGTTAAGTAACTTGTAAGAATGTTCCATAAGGGTAAGTGACAGAGCCAAGAGTCAAATCCTGTTCTATCTAAAGACCATGTCCACAGTTACTTTTCCCTCCTCTTATATTCCTTTCTGGTCACTTATATTCCTTATTACTCCCCTCTTTTCTCTCCTCCTATCATATTCCAATATTCCCTTTGGTTATATATTCCTTGACAAAAGTGTGGGGTTCGGTTCAGAAAGGGATGGGAGAATTTGGGACAGGGTAAATAGAAAAAAGAGAGAAGATAAAAATCGTTCGTAATCAAAAAATATTATAACAAATGAGTGGGGAAAATTCTATGTCCAGAAGAAAGGAGGGAATCTAATAATGATCTTCAAGTTCATGAAGGGTTTTAACCCAAAATAGACTGACCAGCTGTGCTCACATAACTACAGAGTAGAATAGAAACCTCCTTGCTTTTGTAGCAGGAGGATTTAAGGTTGAGTTTTAGGGGGTTCTCCCTTGTCTTCATTGCTATTGAGCACTAGAGTGAAATCCTATAAACTCAAATTGGAAAGAAAAGAAAAAGAGAAGAAAAGCAAAGAAAGGTAGAAAGATGTGAGCCCAGCTTGCCACGCCATGCAAATGTATGAGATGTTACCTTGAACATAGCTGCTTCACACCTGCAACCTTCCACAGAGGGGGAACTGTGAATTTAAACAAACAAACAAAAGCAGTAAACTTCACCAGAGCCCAGGATGCTTGGGAACCTGATGGTCCTCCAGAAACTATCATATTGTTTGTGCCAGGGGAAAGATACATATTGATCTGGTCTGGTAGTTTGCTTCCCAATGAAAACACTTTGGTTTTTTTTTTTTTTCACTTTTGTGGTTCCTTGTCTCCTAAAGAAAAAATCTCAAATGCTGTTCCATATATGTAAAAGAGCACTTTATGGAGAAATACAGAGAAATAACATTTTTAACACTACAGTGTGGCATAGAGCCAATGACTGGGTAGCAGAGAGAATGGACTTGGACAGCTTATCTTGTGAAGTGTTATGTATCTTTCACTAATCTGTTGTTTTGTTGTTCTCTGTCCATCCACTGCTCCTGCCCCCGGGGGAGGGGATTTTCTGTGTGAGATGTCCATTTAGATTTCTTAAATATTTCAAAAATTTTATACTCAATGATGCATCTGTGTGGTATGTCCTGCAGCCAGACTGAACTCTCTCACTATTTTATAATAGAGTACGTGCTGAAAATTCATTTAGTAATGAATTTGTCTTTGAATATATAAGAACATATTCATAAGATACATCCTATATCAATATATCCTATATCAATATATCATATTCATATCTTATGAATATCTTTCCCATAAAAAGTTTGACGTGAATGGTGGATGGACTTATGATTTGGGGTTATCATTGTAATCCCACCTGTGAAGGTATTATTTTTCAGCTACACTGTGGACTTACTTGACACTTCTGAGCTGGTTCAGAAACTTGGTCACCATTCAGATCATTATTTCTCTGGAAAAGTGAATCCCAGTTTTGGATTTGCGACCCCAGGAATATCTCCATCCTAATAATACCTCTCAGTGGAGGTTTGAAAGGGAATTTTCTACACACTGGGTGAGGCCAATAAGGGAAAGTCAATTGTTCCCTGAAATCCATGGCTGCTTTTGCTGCAGCCAGAGTGGTGATTTGTTCTCTATAAAGGAGAATACCCTGCCTTCCATTTTAATAGCAGCCATTCACAGGACTGAAGAATTCGTACAAGAGTAACGATTATTATGACTGAGACCTTAGTATGTATCAGACACTATGTCATTCACTGTATGTATATTATCTTATGCAGCCTTTATAATAACTATAAAATAACTATAATTACTGTCACCATTTTGCAGAAGAGGAAACTGACTTAAAAGAGTCAACTTGCCTAAGGTTCTAAAAGTAATAAATGATGAAATTTGATGGAATCAGAGCTCTAGACTGCCTAACTTTAAAGCCTAATCATTTCATGGATATTGTGGTGGATATTTGTTGGTTGCATCCCCGATATTCATTCTCCTTTCCCATTATTTTCCTTAGGAAAATTTAGCCCTCACTACCTGTCCCCCATACTGTACCACATCATACCATAGCCATTTAGATTGTGTGGAATTGAACTCACCACCTGCTTTAAGAGTGAGCCCAGACTGACTTAAACCAACCACTATATTTTATTCCTCTTCACCATTCCTCCTGCCTTATTTTCTGGTTCAAATATGAGTAGGCAACTCAGTCAGACCAGTGAAATAGAATGAGAGGTTTGCTAGTCTTCTGGGAATGAGAAGCTCCCATCTTTAACTGTGTTCTAGAAGGATATGAAGTTCTGAAACGATGGTAGCATTTTCTTATTTGTAGGAGAGAGCATGGTTCTACTGGGGTAACCACTATGTAGTCTGAGTGTGAAGCCACTGGGGCAGAAGACATAGGTCAGAGAGAGAGGGGATTCGGGTTCATACTGGCCATGATTGAACTCCTGGATCAAGCCTTACCTGAAGTAAAAGCTGCTTCTGGACTTCACTGCAAACTTACTTGCTCAAACTGCCATCTATAATTTGAGTGACTCTATAGGTTTTGTGGTACTTTCACCACAAAAAAGTTGTGACCCAGGCATTGCCCAGGAAATGTACCTTCATTAAGAACCTTTACATCTTCCAAACCTCTGGTATGATGAAATTGACTCCCAGAGTCACATTCCTGAGACAATTCAGCAACCTAATTAATGAAATTAAAATACACTCAGGCTATTCTTGCTAAGTGAGAAAAGATGTCCACTTAAAATGTACGAAGATTTTGAACAATACAGAATGAAAACAAAGAATGCGTTGGTTAATGATCTTAAGTTAGACAGAAAAAAACTTAAATGATGCTATTCTCTGATTATTCTAGTTAATCAGAGTTTTAATTTCATAGAAATAATAAAATCTGGGGTCTGGACTTGTGTTTGAGAAGCAAAATTTTCAAATTATTTACATACGTTTAATTTAAAACTGTATGTACACATTGGTTTCTCATCCGAGACAATATATTAATATATCTTAAGCAAAGTGTATTTTCCTTTCTCTTGATAATTGCTCATTTTGCAAAAATTATCATTGGTCCCTTCCCTTCCATGTGGTAAGAATACATAACTATAGTTCTCAAGGTGCTAAATGGCTCACATATAAAACCAAGTGCTTATCATCATACTCTAAATTAAGCAACTGAGAGACTCTGTGAGGGAAAAAAACAAACAGCACAGAGAAAACAGGAAGGTGGACAAGAAGTTGAGGCTCATTTTAAAGGTCATTTCACTGGAAAACAAACAAAGTTTAAGCTTAAGGCCCTTACTTGCTGGGGCCCCCTTCTAAGGCTGTGGGACGGACTCTGGTGATGTGTTCTTATAGCTGTAGGCGTTTCCAAAATTTTCAAAACCAGATGTTTTAATTGCAATTGGTTAAGACAATTGTCTTTTCTCCCCTCTAATCTGTGCTGGCCTATTATATTCTACTTAGGCTTGATAGCATTGGAGTAACTACAGAAATTTTGGGGATCTGGCTAAGGGAAAGTTCTATTGGGGCTGCAGTTCAAGAGGGTTGTATTTATGTGTGTCACAAACACTTCCATATTTAGCATCGCAAGCCATCCCAGTATAGGATCACCTTTCAGGAATAAACCATTCAGTTAACTGTGCCAACTCACCAGCAATTGAATCAAGAAACTTCAGGTCAGAAATTTTATCCTGATGTGAATGGGTGCTAAGGTGTCCAGCACTGGAAGTATCTACATAGTGAGGAGAAACTCAGGTTTCTATGGAAATTCTTCCAATTATCAGAAATGTAAAATTGCCAGAGGAGAATTCAGTTCTTATCGATATGAGGTCAAATGGGAAGTTTGCTTTGGTCAAGACTATAATACATAATGCTGCCTATATAATTACTAATGCTATAAGCATGTCAACAGAGGAAAGACTGAATTATCTTTTTATTTTCTTATAGGCAATATTATAAAATTGTCATGAGAGATATGAACAAAGATTTTGCGCAAAAAACTGTTAAGAAATGTATTTAGCGGTGAATTAGTAAATATAAACATCATTTTAATAAATTTTGTGTAATTTGTGATATTTGTCAGCTTTTCAAAATTAGAAAGATTTTCTGGTTTCTTATTCTGTATTAATATTCAATTCTGAGCCTAATTTAATATTTTATATTATGTTTTTCTTTTCTTAAATTAATATCCTCAAATAAACATTCTTTAGACCCCAAACACTTGGATCTGACCTTGAACTGTTCAAGCTTCAGGTAAGAAAAGAATTAGTTCAGGACGCCCGGGTGGTTCAGTTGGTTAAGTGTCCAAGTCTTAATTTTGGCTCAGGTCATAATCTCAGGGTCATGAGATCGAGCCCCACATCACGCTCAGAGCTGAGTGTGGAGACCGCTTGTCTCCCTCCCGCTGCCACTCCTCCCACTCTCGCCCTCCGCCCAAAATAGATAAACAAATAAAAAAGAATTAGTTCAACCTCTAGATAAATCCTGTTATCTCCTAAGGTTACAGTCTGATGACTTTTTGTGGGGTCACCATAGCTATCTTCTCAAGTCTTCATTAAAGGGCTTCTGAATTCCCAGAGCACCTGGGTGGCTCAGTCAGTTAAGTGTCTGCCTTCGGCTCAGGTCATGACCCCAGGGTCCTGGGATCGAGCCCCATGTCAGGCTCCCCACTCAGCAGGGAGTCTGCTTCTCCCTGTCTCCCTCTCTGCCCACCCCCCACCCCTGGGCTCTCTTTCTTGCACTCTCTCTCTCAAATAAATAAATAAAATCTTAAAAAAAAAGGGCTTCTGAATTCCCATATAAAAGGAAAGATCAAGTTTACTTATTTCATATTTAAATTCTTAAAATCAGCTTTATTGAGGAACAACTGATATAAAATAAGTAGTGCATATTTAAAGTGCACAATTTGGTGAGTTTTGACATATGTTTGCACACATGAAGCTGTCAACATAATCAAGATAATGGAAATGCCCATCACATCAAAAGTTTCCTCAAATTCCTTTGTAATCTCTTCCTCCTGCCTCTGCTCATGGCCTCCTCCTCTCCCCAGTCAACCACTCATCTGTTTTCTGTCACCATAGGTTAGTTTGCATTTTGGGGAAATTTTTATGAATAGAGCTGAACAGTATGTACCTTTGGGGGGCGGAGATGGGATCTGGCTTCTTTCACTCAGCATAATTATTTTGAGATTCACCCATTGGTTGCTTGTATCAATGATTCATTCATTTTTATTGCTAGGTAGTATTCCAATTGTATTGTTTGTTTATCCATTTTTCTGTGCTGAACATTTGTGCTGTTTCCAGTTTTGGGCTAGTACAGGTAAATGTACTGTGAACGTCTGTGTGCAAGTCTTTGTCTTAGTAAACACTTTAATTTTCTTGGGTAAATATCTGGAAGTGGATTGCCTGGATTATATTTAGGTATGTTTCACTTTTTAAGAAAACTATCAAATGGTTTTCAATAGTAGTTGAACTATTTTACGTTCATTCCCAACAGTAGTGTTGAGTGTTCCAGTTGGTCTGAATCTTTGGTAACACCAGATATGGTCAATCTTTTTTTAAAAATAAGTTTAGCCATTCTAATAGGTCTGTTATACTATCTTATTGTTGTTTTAATTTAATACTGTTGAGGATCTTTTATGTGTTTATGTGCCATTTATATCTTCTTTGGTGAAGTGTCTTTTCAAATCATTTCCCCACTATTTGTTTTATTATTGAGTTTTAAGAGTTTTTTTTAAGTGTGTATTTTGCATATAAGTTCTTAATCAGATATGTGATTTGCAAATATATTTTCTAAGTCTGTAGCTTGTCTTTTCATTTTGGTAACAGTCTATTTCAAAAAGCAGAAGATTTTAATTTTGACGATGTTCAATTTGTCAATATTTCTTTTACAGATTGTGCTTTTGGTGTCATAGCTAAGAAAACCTTATCTAATCCAAAGCCAAAAAAGTTTTCTCCTGGAGGTTTTATAGGTTTAAATTTTACATTTAGGTCTATGATCCATGCTTAGTTAATTTTATGTTATGAAAAATGGATCATACATATATACATAAATATGTGTACATATCCATGAGATACATATGTATATATAAAATTGGGTATATATATATTCAATTATTCCAGCTCCATTTCTTGAAAAGACTAATCTTTCTACTCAATTGCTTTTGAAGACTCGTCAAAATCATTTATCTGTATATGTATGGGTCTATATCTGGACTCTATTCTGTTCTTTTCTTCTATTTGTCTATTTTTATACCAATACCAAACTATTTTAAGTATTGTAGCTTCATAATAAGTGTTAATTCTCTAAATTTGTTCATCTTTTCCCACATTGTTTTGGCTATTCTAGGTCCTTTGAATTCTTTTATTAATTTCAGAATGAGTCAATTTCTTATAAGAAAGCCTGTTGGTATTTTAATTGGAATTGTTTTAAATTTGTGGATCACTTTGGAGAGAATGGATTTCTTAATATTATTGAGTCTTCAGTGAATGCAGTATCTCTCTCCACTTAGTTAGACCTTCTTTAATTATTCTCAGTAATGTTTTGTAGTTTTCAGTGCACACGTATTTCATGTCTTTTGTCAGATTTATCCCTAATTATTTGATATTTTTTGATGGCATTATTTTTTAAATTTTAATTTCTGATTGTTATGGTTGATATTTAAAAATACAATTGATTTTTACATATTGATATTTTTTCCTGAAACAATTCCTAAACTCAACAGTTCTAGTTGTTTTTTATAGATTCCAATGGAGTTTATACGTAAACAATTATGTTGTTTGTGAATAAAGACAGTTTTATTTCTTCCTTTCCAATCTGGATGCATTTTATTTATTTTTCTTGCTTTATTGCACTGACTAGAAATTCCAGTACAATATTGAAGAGAAGTGGTGCTTTGTTTCTATCTTATTAAAGCTATATTTGAAGTTTTTTAGCTGTATTTTTGTAGATGCCCTTCATAAAATTGAGAAAATTCCCTTCTTTTCCTAGTTTTCTGAGAGTTTTTATCAGGAATGTATGTTGAAATTTATCAGATGCTTTCTTCTGAATATTGAGATGGCCATATAATTTTTCTTTATTTCTCTTGTTTGTTTTGTTATTATGAAATACATTGATAATTTTCTATTGTTAAACCAATCTTGCATAACCTGCCATACTTGATCATGATGTATTATCTTTTTATATAATTTGGATTTAATTTGCTCAAATTCTGGTAAGTTTTTAACCTGTGATCATGAGGAGTATTGGTCTGCAATATTTTCTCTTGTAATATCTCCCTCTGTTTTTGATAACAGGGCACCTCTGGCTTCATAGAATGAGTTGGGGAGTATTTCTCCTTTTCAATTATGTGAAAGTATTTGTGTAGAATTTATATTACTTCTTCCTTAAACCTTTGATAGAATTATCCAATGAAGCCATGTAGGTCTTGGAATTTCTTTGTGAAAAGTTTTTAAATTACAAATTAAATTTCTTTAATAAATGGAGGGCTACTTATGTTACCTAGTTTTTTCTTAAGTGAGCTTTGGTGGTCTGTATCTTTCAAAGAATTTATCCATCACCATTAAGTTGTAGAATTTATTGGTATAAAATTGTCTTTAATATTCCCTTTGTATTTTGATATTTGTAAAGTCTGTAGTGATATCGCCTCTCTCATTTCTGATATCAACCATTTATATTTTCTTTTTTCCTGATTAGTCTAGAAATCTATCAATTTTGCTCATGTTCTCAAAGAAATTTATGAATTCTTTCAGCTTTCATATGTCTGAACAAAGCTTTATTTTGTTTTCATCTTTGAAAAACCTTTACAAAAGGTATAGAATTCTAGAATGACAGATTTTTTTTTCTTTTCAATACGCTGCTCCATTGTTTTTTTTCTCTTCTATTATTGGCAACAAAATCTACTGTTATTCTTTCCTTTGTTCCTCTGTACATATCTTTTTCTCTGATTGTTTTTAAGGTTTTCTGTTTATCACTGGTTTTGTTCTATTTGGTTATGCAGTGCCTTGGTATCATTTTCTTTGTTTCTTTAGCTTCTTGGATATGTGTGTTTATAGTTTTTAGCAAATTTGGAAATTTTTAAAAAATATTTTATTTATTTATTTGACAGAGAGAAAGAGAGAGCACACAAGCAGGGAGAGCAGCAGGCAGAGGAAGAGCAAGAAGTAGGCTCCCTACAGAGCTGGGAGCCCGATATGGGACCTGATCCCAGAACCCTGGGATCATGACCTGAGCTGAAGGCAGACACTTAACCGATTGAGCCCCCCAGGCACCCGCAAATTTGGAAATTTTTCATCCATAATTTCTTCAAAATTTTTTACTCCCATCCCCATTATGACTCCAATTATTCATATATTAGACTTCTTGAAGCTGTTCCACACTTCACCAATACTCTGTCCAATTCTTTTTTTTTTTTTTTTTTTAATGAGAGAGAGAGAGTACCTGAGAGGGCGGAGGGTTAGAGGGAGAAGCAGGCTCCTTGCTGAGCGGAGAGCCCGATGCGGGACTTGATCCAGGGACTCCAGGATCATGACCTGAGCCGAAGGCAGTCGCTTAACCAACTGAGCCACCCAGGCGCCCCTTTGTTTTTGTTTTTAAAGATTTTATTTATTTATTTGAGAGAGAGAGAATGAGAGACAGAGAGCACGAGAGGGAAGAGGGCAGAGGGAGAAGCAGACCCCCTGCCGAGCAGGGAGCCCGATGTGGGACTCGATCCCGGGACTCCAGGATCAGGACCTGAGCCGAAGGCAGTCGCTTAACCAACTGAGCCACCCAGGCGCCCTGTCCAATTCTTAAAAGTTCTCTCTTTATGTTTCATTTTGGATTGTTTCTATTACTATACCTTCAAATTCACTAATCTTTTCTTCTGCAATCTCTAATCTACTGTTAATTCTAGAAAGTGTATTTTTCATCTCACACATTGTAATTTTCATCACTAGAAGTTTGACATCAATCTTTCTTATACTTCTATGTTTTTGCTTAACTTTTAGAACATATGGAATACAGTTATAATAACCATTTTAATGTCCTTCTTTGCTAACTCTAACATCTGTGGTTAATTCTTAATCAGATTCAATTGATTGATTTATATCTTCATTATGGATCATATTTTCCTGTTTCTTTGTGTATCTGGAAACTTTTTTTCTTTGAAAGAAAAGAGTATTTTGAAAATGTCATCTCACTCTCTCCTGGCTTGAAAAGTTTGTTGTTTCTGTCGAGAAATCTGCCTATAATCTTATGGGGGTTGCATGTAACTTCTCTCTTTTCTCTTGCTGCTCTTAAAGTTCTTTCTTTGTCTTTAACTTTGGACAATTTAATTATAGTATGCCTCAGTGTAGCCCTAGTTAGTTTCAACCTATTTGGGATCCTTTGGTTTCTCACGGATCTGGATGTCCATAATATTCTCCAGAATCAGGGTGTTTTCAACCATTAGTACTTTAAATATACTTTGTGTCCTCTTCTCTTTCTCTTCTCATTCTGGAATTTTCATAATGCAAATATTGTTTCTTTTCATTGCATCCTATAATTTCTGTAGGCTTTCTTCACTCTTTTTCATCTTTTTTTTTTTTTTTTTTGTGCTCCTCTATTTAGGTCATTTTTAATGTCTTATCCTCCAGGTCTCTGATTCTTCTGCATGGTTGACTCTACTTTTGAAACTCTGTTGAACTCTTTAGTTCAGCTATTGTATTTTTGAACTCCAGGATTTCTGTTTTGTTTTGTTTTATTTCTTTGATGGTTGCTATTTCCTTGTCAAACTTCTCATTTTGTTCATGCATTGTTTTCCTAAGTTCATTTAGTTGTCTGTGTTTCCTTGTAGGTCATTAAACTTCCTTAAGAGATTATTCTGAATTCCTTGTTTGACATTTCATAAATCTCCATTTTTGTAGAATCAGTTATTAGAGCATTACTAGTTTCCTTTGGTGGTGTCACATTTACATGATTTTTAGTGATCTTTGATTCCTTATGTTGGTATCTGCACATTTATGTAATTGGGCTCCTCTTCCAGACCTTACAGGTTTGTTCTGGCAGAGACAGTTCTTTACCAGTCAGCTCAGTTTGGGTTTCTGGGTGTGTTTGCTGGTAATGTCCTTGGGCAGATGGGGCCTACTATTATGGTCTAATTTTGGTTGAGGCTACTGTTCAAGCTCTGAGGTAGAAGATGGGAGGATGTGCCACTGGCTGAGAACAGTTGGGTAGGACTTTGGCTTTGTTCCTTATTCAAGTGAGGCTGGAGGATGGGCTCTGCAGTTGTCTGAGTTCTCTGGTCAGACTTACTAGATGGTTAGGACTTCATACTATATTTATTAGTAGTCAGGACTATGAATTAGCTTTTTTGCCCTGGTAAGGCAACAGGACAGGACCCAGGGCCTGTATGGCTCATTGTTTGGGATCCAAATAAGGTTACAGTGTACACTGAATTCTCTGGTTAGGTGAGGCCACTGGCTTGCTCTGTAGGCAGGGGAAGCAATGGGCTGTGCTCTCTGTTCAAGTGCCACCGTATGTAAGGCTGTTGAATTGGCTATGCAGCTTTCTGTGTGCTCTGGTTAGATTCTCTGGTTGGACAGGCTGAAGGCTATATTAGTAATGAGCAGGGCTACGAATTAAGTTTCCTGCCTGGGCACAGCAGGAGAAGCATCTCTAAAATCAATAAAGCATTTTATGTCTTAACTGACCTGCACCCCAAGTTTCCTGGCTGGAGAGGACCACTGGCTTTGTTCTGCAAACTATCAGCTTGCCCGCCCTCTTCTAGGATCAAGTGTTGCTGGGCCAGCACAGCCTCTAGGAGTTGTTGCCAGCTCTTCCGGTCAGATAAGGCTGGAAGACACTATCCACAGTCAGTGAGGCTATGTCTTAGCCCCTTTGCCTGGATCGTAAGAGGACAGGCCACCTGGGCTTCTCCTAATTTCCCAAACAGTCTCTCCAGTTGGAAGGGTCTGGAGCTACCCTCAGTCTTGGCTATGAATTAATCCCTCTGCCTATGAGTAACACAGGAGACCCCTCCATGCCCAGTACTGGCTTTGCGCTGTGAGTGATCAGCTCTTACCATCCATCTTTTGGCTGAAGCTCCAGTGGGCTTCATTGCTTCCAGGAGTTATCACCAGCGCTTCTGGTCAGATGGGCCTGGATGACACTCTCCATAGCTGGTGGAGCTGTGACTCAGCACCTTGCCTGAGTGTGGGCCAACCAGGCTCAACAGCAGGCAAAACTTCTCATTTGAGGATCTGAATTAGGCAGATCTACATTCAGCCAAGTTCCTCGGTCAGAGTGTACTCCTGATTTCATTCAGCAGATGAGCAAAGCTACTGGTTGGGATTACTATTTGGGCACTGTAGGTATGAACTCTGTCTGCCAAGTTCCATGTGCTAGCTGTGGCAAGCTCCTTCCCACCTTCTCCATCACAGTCAGATTCCCAGAGATTAAGCCCCACAGATTTTCTTGCAGTCTCCCTGATGCAAGGTCATGGCAGGAGCTCCTACAAAGTAACCCAATCCTAGGGGCGGGGTGGTGGTTGTCCCCCTCTGGGTTCTCTGTTTCCGCCGGAGAAACTGGAGGCTCAGGAGAGACCTCTTCGCATGGTGCTGCACTGTCCTGGGGGAGGGACAATGCTGTCAACATGTAGCTGCTTCTCTTATCCTTCTAATGCAATTTGTCTTGATCTCTGTGGTGCAGGAGGGTGCTTGTGCCTCATCCCCATGTTCTAATATTCTCTCAGTGGTGTCTTGTTCTTGAATAGCTCTTCTTGTGAAGGGAGAAGAGTCAGGAACAACCTATTTTGCCATCCTGGTGACGTCACTTCCCTGGACCCTTTGATTGGGTGCCAGACGTTGTAAATTATATCTTGTGGGATGCTGATATATTTGTGTTCTTAGAAATACCCTTGAGCTTTATTCTAGGACAGAGTTAAGTTACTTAGAAACAGTTTGGTCCTTTCTGGTTTTGCTTTTAATAATTGCAAGGCAGAACCAGTGTAGGGTTTAATCATGGGTTAATTATCCCTGACTACTGAGGAAAGATCCTTCTGAGTGCTATATTCGATGCCTTATAAATCTTGAGGTTTCCAGTCTGCCTGATGGGTACAGGCATTGTTCTTACCCCTGGGTGTTCACTGGGCACTGATTCCTCTAATTGTCTAGGGTGATTCTTTCTTTGGCCTCAGGTAGTTTCCTCACATATACACACTGATCTATATTCAGCTGAGTACTTAAGGGGGTATACTCTGTAGATATCTGTGGTGCTCTCTCTGTTCACCTCTTTACTGTCTGTCTCCTCAGGCTCTCACCTCAATCTCCTCAAATCAAGGTGTCAGCTCTAACCTTGGCGCTCCCTCTCTGGATATGCCCTGGAAACTTCAGTAAGGTAGTAGGCGGAGCAACATAGGCTTCACTTCACTTGTTTCTCACACTTCAAGGATCAATATCCTTCATTACCTGATGATCCAATGGCTTACAAACCATTGCTTCATATATTTTTGTCTAATTTTTGATTGTTTCTGGTGAAAGAGTAAATCGGTTCTTTTTTCTCCATCCTGGCCAGAAGCAGAATTTCTCATTACTTGATTTTTTTTTTTTCTCACACTGGGTTCTTTAAGATCAGAGTAGAAAAGTAAAGAATCTTCTAGGGAACTCCCAAACACTTCAGGTATGCAGCATAGGTATTTAACAATTAAACAGAACAGTAGGCCGTCTCAATTTCAGTTCATTAATTTGTTAAAGAAAAAGAGGGATCTGTATGAAATTCACAATTCAGATTGCCATGTTAGCCCCTGTGTCAGGAGGCTTGAGAGCTGAGCTCTGGAGAAACAAAATCCGACAGTTGTTGATGTTTTTGTAATAGGAGACTTCTGTTATTTTAGCAAACAGAAAGACTGCATAAAAATGTCAAAAAGAAACTACTTTTGAAGAAAAAAATAGAAAGTGACTCACTAAAAGGAACCTATTGGGGATAATTACCCAGAAACTGTGGTAGATCGGGAGGGCTGATTTAAAGTTATTGTTTTTGCAAATTCTGCAAAAAACAAAAACCAAACAAAGATTTTTTTTTCCTGGCTTTGCGAGTAATGGAAAAATTCCTCCCACAGCCATAATCTCATGTAAACTGCTCACGTGGATTTTTCTCTCTGACTTTCTCAAAACTCCTTTTCTCTAAGACAGAGCACTATTGGCTTATGACAAAACATTAAAAGCTATCACTTGAAATAGTGTTTTGATTGTTGATTTGCCATCTGGTAATATATTGTAGGGACTTCAGTTTGTTGGTTTCCTGCCGCCCTGGGTCAGCAAAGCCTGAACTTTCTCATCTGACACCTGTTCAACTCTGAGGATGCTGATTAACTCATGGTGGAAAGGTATCAATTTCACAACTTAGACTTCTGCATTCCTGAAATGCCCTTCTCATGGGAGACATTAGATGAGGTTTGAATTAATTGAGGTAACTAAATATTCAATCCTTTGGATACCATTACATTCTCTTTCATTCAAAAAAAAAATTTCTTCTCACTTGAACTTTATCACCAATAAAAATATATTTAAAGATTTAATTCAATTAATAATACCTCAAGAATTACCATATTATCTTTGAATGAGATCTGTGCCTTTCTGGCCACCCATATACTAGTTGCTCTTAATTTATATAAATATACCTTTAATTAGAATTCAACCATTCAGTTTAAAATTGAGAGATCTTTGTTGAAAGAAAATTTCAAATATAATTTGAAGAGATTTAACAACAAAAAAGGTTAAATATAAACACTAAATGTGAATAAATATGGGATAGTTGACTGGCTTGTTACCGTTTTGGAAATGATTCTGTCTACTGACACTTGAAAGTTTCCAGGTCATGGTTCACGTTAAGTTCTGATAACTGCTGTCATGTTCCCTCCTCTATATTTCCTTTGAGTGTGAACACCCTGGGTTGCCAAAGTTGTAATCAGATAAATACTGAGCACAGTGCTATGCAGCATAATTCCCACTAGAGAAGCTCCAGAAGCTCATGTAAGTTATTCTACTTTAGAGTTATCCTACCTAAGGAGTAAGGGAGTGACAGTATTTATTTATACTCCAACATTCCTGAGATACTGCTTGAGAGTTGCTCCTGGAGGCATGAATTCCAGTAACTTCCAACCTGTTGGACACGTGGTAGAGTGAGTTTCATCAATGGGAGGACACCCTCAGCAAAGAGTTCCTGATGCTAAGAGCTGGAAGTTGGGCAAGGGCAAACAGATACTAACAGGGAGGCGATGTGGGAGAGGCTCTGATACCATATGCTATAAAACTGCACCCAAGAGAAAAGGTAGGACGTTCAGGACAAATGAGTGTTTATTTTTTTAAAAATTCCAGAATAGTACTTGATCTCTTGTGTCAGTTGGGGTAGGGTTGGTTATGCTGCAGTTAAAAAGTGACCAAGTATTAGCGGCTCAGTGCCACAAAAGTTTATTTTTCACTTATGGTTGTCAGGGGGGACCTCTGTGGATTGTGTTAATTCAAAGGGCCCAAGTTGGTGGAAAGGCCACTACCTCAAACTTGGCCAATGATGTATCAGAGGGAAAAGTAAGGCCTTGCACTGGCAATTAAATAGCCTGACCAGAGTGATCTGTGTCAACTTCCATTTACAAATGATTATGCAGAACTAGTTACACGGCCCCAACCCACTACAGTTGGGTACGAGCCATCTACCATGTATCTGGAAAAAGAAAGAAGCAGATGATTAATGACTTCCACATACGAAGACTAACAATAATTTCAGATTGATCAATGACTTCAATGAAAAAGTGGCATTAGAAGAATAGAAAAAAACCCAGTGAGTTTTGTGTACATTCAAAGTGATTTTTAAGTAACCTACAAAACCCAGAAATTGCAAGGGAAAGAGACTGACACATTTAAATGCATAAAAGTTTTAAAAGTTTGATACGACAAAAAATACCATAAAAACTAAAGAGTCAAAAGTCCCCAAAAAATGTTTTAGTAGAGCAGAGTAGGTGCTAATCTTCTTAATATATGAAGAACTCAATAAGAGAAATTTCGTACCCCGAAGAAAAATAAGCATGGAAACTGGCAATTCACGAGTCATGGCATTCATGTGGCCCATGACATACAAAATAAAATAAAAACACTGCTTTATAGTCATCATTTGAGCAAAACTGCAAGGATATAATGAGACTCAAGCATTCTCATACACTTTCGAAAGGAGTCCAAACACGTTCAACCACTAATTTTATTTGTATTTTTGAACATATCTACTCACATTTTAAATGCACATCCTCTTTGACCTAGTAATTTTTTGTCTAGGATTTTTTTTTTAAAGATTTTATTTATTTATTTGAGAGAGAGAGAATGAGAGAGAGCACATGAGAGGGGGGAGGGTCAGAGGGAGAAGCAGACTCCCTGCCGAGCAGGGAGCCCGATGCGGGACTCCATCCCGGGACTCCAGGATCATGACCTGAGCCGAAGGCAGTCGCCCAACCAACTGAGCCACCCAGGCGCCCTTTTTGTCTAGGATTTTAATGTAGAGATAAACTTGAACAAATGCATCTAAATTTATGTACGAATATGTTTAATGGGACAATATTTGTACTGACTACCCTGAAAAAAAACAAATATCCCTAAATCAGAGGTTATTTAAATGAATTATAGTACATACTTGTAATGGACTATTATATAGCCATTGAAAGGCATGAAGTAGATTTCTTTGGACTAATCTGGAAAGTCTAGAATAGGTTATTAATGAAATAGAGGATAGCAAAAAAATGTAATGTGGTCCCATTTGTGTATGTCTTGTGTACACATAGAAAATTTATAAAAGAATACAGGAGTGATTGCTAAGAGTGATACCATGTAGGCAGAGCTACCAGGGCTCCAGAGAGGTAGGCAGGGGCTGTAGTGGACATTGTTTATTTCTTGGCTAAGAACTCTTATTGTTCCTCCTTTTTATAAAGTCATACCCTTCTCTCTCACTCAAGTCATATGTTTTGGGCAGGTTATTTATCACTGTGACTGCAGATAGGAGCATAATGCCCAAGCCTGGTCAAATGGCCCATCCAATTCCACCAGCCACACTGATGTGTCAGGGACATTGTGAGTTACAAGCTGGTCAAGTCAGAGTCAGTCTTGGCACTTGTTTGTGAGATGCTGGGAGTGTAAACTCTTTTTTTCTGGATGTGTGTCTGGAAAAATGCACATTGGAACGGCTGTGCCATCTGAATATTATGATAGATGAAACAAAGCATAAGGAAGAAGCAGAGCTTATATATTCAGAGTAAGATCCATGGACACTTCAGTTAAATAAGAAACAAATTAATATAGAGATAAAAGATAAAATAAGCCTTTTTTTTTTATTACCTTAAGCACCTTTGAATTAGGACCTGAGATGGGTTTTTCTTTTCCTTTAATATCCTTCCATTCAGTTTGAATCAACATATGTCACTTTTGTAGTTAAATGTATTTTATAAATAAGATGATTTTATAAATAAATAAATACTTTTAAAAGACATGTACCCTAGAAAGCTTGGTTACATAACTAAGATATTTCTAAATGTAACACAAAACAGCTGCTAAAAAAATAATGAGGTTGATCTAGGTGTATTCATATAGAAAAAACCTCCAGAAGTGGGAGAAAAATTCAGGTTCCAGACAACCACGTAGAATCCATTTCCATTTCTGTAAAAGGAAAACTATTCTTATGCGCATTGAAATTCTGAAAGCTATGCAGCAAATTAAATAATTGTTTCAAAGTATTGAGTTACGGGAGCAAAGTTCACTTCCTACTTTATATGCTAATGTTTGGAAATAGTTTATCCCCTGCCTTAGGTGATAAAGTCTTCAAGTACCAGGTTCCTGTCATCTCTGAAGATAATCTCTAGCTCACTTTGCTCATATTAGGTAACAAATAAATGTTTGTGGAGTGAATGAATATGAAAAGAGGAAAAAAGAAAATGAATTAAGAAGGGCATTTTACCTCAGAATAAGGAATGTTCTATAAGTCTTCTGTGCCTGCCAGGGGCACATTTCAAATAAGTCACAAGACCCCAGAGCAGACCACAGTTCTACTTGGTCCTTTGCAGATGAAGTTATTCTCAGAACAAGAAACAATTTATGTTTTGTTGCTAGAGATTTCTTTCACAAGGCTGGTTACCGGTCAGGATAAATTAGGGCTATGCCCTAGTAAAAACTCCAAAATCTCAGTGGCTTAAAACAACAAAAATTTATTTCGTGTGCATGCCACATTTCCCAAACAAATTAGCAATGGGACTCTCTTCATTATAGTCACTCGGGAACCCAGGTGGATGGAGGCAACATCTCAAAATGTGCTATTCTGAGGAATGGCGGGAGGGATTTATTTTCATGGAAAATCACCCACATTTAGGTATTTTTCAACATCCTCCTTTGGCCTCGCTTCTCATGAGGCCTATTTCTTATGCTTATATCACAGCCCCTTGTCATAAACTGCTTCCCAGAACACATTCTTTCTCTTACTCCATACCCACAGTGGAGAGAGAGAGACAGACAGAGACAGAGAGACAGAGAGAAGCTGCCTGACCCAAGTGGCTACTTGGCTCTTCTACTCCTGTTCTTACTATATAAGCAAATAATTATAGTACATTCTATACTCTTAGGTGACCATACTTGAGGTTCTATTGATTTCTTCACCCTAATGAGATAAAGAGAGCACTTTTTACCTATTAGCAGTGGGTTAACAATTTTCTTTAAAATAAAAATTCTCTTGACTTTTTAATTGTTATTTGCAGCAAATACAAAGCAAGTTGGTACATTGCCATGTTCCTTGAGGTGAGTGTTGGGGAGGGGCTCAATAAATATTAAGGGGTGAGAATGGTTGCCGTGATTAAAATTAGTGAATAAATGCTTACATTTGAAAAAGTAGATCTTGTTTCATAAGCTCTGAGTAATAAGAGCTCAAATTTCTTTTAGTTATCATGCATGATATAAAATATATAATCTATTGTGAAATGGGCTGCCCTAAATACACTGCACTGTTATCTTTACTGCCTAATTTGAAGTCTACCATATATAAGCTCCATGCTCATTTTTGGCATTATTCTAACATTCTTTATTTTTAAAAGAATATTTTTTGTTTGTTTTGTTGATAGCAGAGATGTCCTTCTATAAATTTTCTGCTCAAGCGTCACTTATTTATAATAAAGCAACTTAAAGTTCCATTGCTAAATTCACACCTTTAGTAGGAATAAATTTGAAGTGACCTTGGTAAACACAAATGGAAGCAAAAAAACACAGAGTATTATATTCTCCAAGAATAAACTTAACACTGTGTATTCCAATAAGAAATAACAGGCCATTTTCAACCATGGCAGAAGTGACTAAGGCTTCACTTGGAAAGCAAGCTAATCTTTTGCAATGATATTTAATTGCAAGGAATTTATTTGTCTAACAGCACAGGAATGATTGATTAAATTATGATGTCATTATAAAAGAATATTATATTTATAAGTAATTTAAATTATGGGACAGTGGAAAAGGCAAGAAATACATAAATTGTCAATCTGAAATGAGATGCATAGTCTCCTATGCATTCAGAACATTGTAAAAAGGATGATCTTTGGTTGCTAGGATCAGAGGTGATTTTTTTAATGTTATTCTCGTTCTTGTAAGTTTAAAAACTTTTTCAAATACATTGGGACAATAAAATTCACTAATTTTATATTTAGGAAAATGTAAACTTTATCTCAAATACCAAGAATTTGTCGTTGTTGCTGTTGTTTGTTGGTTTCACCTATAGTAGGTCAGATATTTACTGGATTCAGTTCTAGGTTTTTGAGCCAAAAAAGATCTTCAGAAGAAGAAAGAAGATAGTAGAAAAGAAACATGAAGATGACTCAAAGTTTGGGAAATATGAGTCAAGACTGTCAGACCAGCAGAGAGCTGGCTGGGTGGCATTTAGGTATATGATAGATTCTTGCACAGAGCATGATGGTGATCAAGGACATATCATCACTCAATCATCAATTCCTAAATAATTTTTAAAAATAAGTGAAGTGAGGGTGCCCGGGTGGCTCACTCGGTTAAGTGCCTGCCTTTGGCTCAGGTCATGATCCCAGGGTCCTGGGATGGAACCCTGTGTCAGGCTCCCTGTTGAACAGGGAGTCTGCTTCTTCCTCTCCCTCTGCTCCTCCCCTCTACTTGTGCATGCTCTCTCTCTCTCAAAAAAATAAATTAAAAAAATAAAAAAAATAAATGAATGAATGGCCAGTTATTATACATCTTCCCTGAGGCGATAAGAAAAAAAATATTAAAACTATAGAAAGAGCAGTCTACATTTGGTGTAGGTGACAACATAGGTTTATTTAAAATATAGAAGAGTATAGTACCATATTGGCTCCTTCTAGAAAGGGGAGGGCTATGTAGTGAAAGGGAAAATTGGGGTGCTAATTAAGTATGATCTCACAAAGACCTGATTCTGAGGTTCCTTAAGGAAGGGCCACAAAGACCCAACCCCAAGCAATAAGGTTTCTAAGCCTGGTAAATTGATGTATAATGATAAAGTGACTGATTCTGAACTGTGGGATATTAGTATTTTGGATGCAATTGTTATTTCAAAAAGTTAAGCATCACCTATATAAAGCACTTCAGCTAATCTAGAGAATGTCTGAGGTTAAAGGATTATAATTTACAAACACCTCTGCAGAGAAACAGGGCCTTGGTTAAATACCTTTGATCTACTAATGTTGGACCAAAAATGACTGATTATTCAATGAAATTGATATCCACAGAGAGCTAATTTTCTTTCTGCAGGTCTATCAGTGATATCAGCAATATTCATATCTCCACGGAGCATACTATCTACTGTATGTGCACACACTAACACACACATAGTTGATCCTCATTATTTGCGGATTCTATATTTGCAAATTTGCCTACTTGCTAAAATTTATCTGTAACCTCAAACTCAGTCCTTGTGGCATGTTCACAGTCATTTGTGGACATGCAGTTTCTTGTCACCGGACGTGCACCTTCCCAGCTAAGGTTGAGCAGGGCAACATTCTGTCTTCTTGTTCAGTTCTGATACTGTAAACAAGTAGTCTTTTCATGGTTTGTTTGGTGCCACATTTTTTTTTTTTGCAATTTTGGTGATTTTGCTACTTAAAATGGCACCCAAACACAGCTTAAGCACTGAAGTGCTGTCTAGCTTTCCCAAGAGCAAGAAGGCTATGATGTGCCTTATGAAGAAAATTTTGTGTTAGATAAGCTTCATTCAGGCATGAGTTCTAGTGCTGTTGGCCATAAGTTCAATCTTTAGGAATGAAAAGTATATATTAAAGAAGATGTTCTTAAGCAGAAACATACATAAAAATGAGGTTATGTACTGATTGGTTGATGAAAATGTGACCAGCGCCTTGCAGGAAACTAACCCTGTATTTCCCCTACTAAAGCTTGTGGCTCAACCATGATCTCTGGTTGCATTCTTATCTTCTGTATTCTTCTGAACCTCAAAGTCTTCTTAGGGTTTTTTTTTACCCCCTTTCAGCTTTTGGGGCTCAGAAAATCTTGGCTACTTTCTTTGTACGAGGCTTGACTAATATCAGGCTTCAGCAAGTTGCCTATGAGAATACATCTGCGGATTGGTTCTTGTTATCCTATAAGGCTTGAGTATTCCCTAACTTGGCACTAGTTATGAAGATACTAGTCTGCTCTGAAAACTATAAGAAATAGATTAACATAAATAAAAGAGAATGGCAATAAGAAGTGCTGGCTAGGATGCAAAGCAACTGGAATTCTAACACTTTGCTGGTGGGAATGAAAAATGGTTCGGTCAGATTAGAAAACAGTTCTGCAGTTTCTCATTAAATTAAACCTACACTTATCATATGACCCAAAATTTCCACTTCTAAGTATTTGTCCAAAAGAAATAAAAATAGTTATCTATCAAAGACTCATATGCAAACGTTCATGGCAGCTTTATTCATAGTTGTCCCGAATTGGAAATAACCCAAATATCCATCCACTGATGAATGGATAAACAAATTGTGGTATATAGATACAATGGAATACTACTCAGCAACCAAAAGGAACAAAATACATTCTACTAAGCAACACTATAGATGAATTTCAAATACATTAAAAGTAGCTCATTCTCTCTCTCAAATAAATAAATAAAATCTTAAAAAAAAAAAGGGGGGGCGCCTGGGTGGCTCAGTTGGTTAAGCGACTGCCTTCGGCTCAGGTCATGATCCTGCAGTCCCGGGATTGAGTCCCACATCGGGCTCCCTGCTCAGCAGGGTGTCTGCTTCTCCCTCTGACCCTCCCCCCTCTCATGCTCTCCCTCTCTCTATCTCATTCTCTCTCTCAAATAAATAAGTAAAATCTTTTAAAACAAACAAACAAAAAAAACCATTAAAAGTAGTTCAGATCCAAGATATTGCATACTGAATGATTCCCTTCTTGTGAAACTAGAGAAGACCAATCATATTTAAACAAACAAAAGTCAGTACAGTAGTTGCTTTGGGCAAGGGGTGTTGGTGTGGTTGGCTGGGAAGGAGGCAAGAGAACTTTCTGAAGTGAAGGAAATGTTATCTCTCTTCATAGTCGCATGGGTTAATAAATTAGCCAAAACTCATCAAAATGTACACTTAAAATGGGTACATTTTAGTGTATGTCAATTGTTTATCAATAAAGTTGCTGAAAAGTAAACAGATTAGAAGCTCAATTTACTTCTTTATTGACTTTGGGCACTTTTGGTCCTCCTGTTCCTGGAGAAAATGCATGAATGCCTTTGACTTTTGGAATGGGAGCAGGGTTTTGAACTACAAAGGAAAACCCAAGTTAGCATCTTCAAATTTTGTACCCTTTATTCTGATGAAAGATAGAGAGGTAATTTGAGAAGAGACCCCTTTCCAAAGGTAAGATGTAAGATAAAAGTTCTAAATAGAGACACTCATTAGTCATCCAAGATGTGCCAAGTCAGTGAAATGTTGGGAGTGCATCACTGAGTAAGACATTTGACTGCAAGCCTCATGACTATGAGGGCTTGCCTATCTGTTCAATGTTGTATGTTTCCAGCCTAGCACTATATGCTTCATACATGCTTATTGAATATGTTGAATGAAGACATATTCCCTCTTGTTATGGATATTGAAGTCTACTGCAAGAGGAAGGCATTGATTTATGTCATTTTAATAGAAAAATAATTGCTAGATGATAACACATTCAGTGTTATGGTTGTAGAGAGGAGGAACAACTAGCCCAAACTAGAGTTTCTGGAAAGGCTTTATGGAGGGGATGGCATCTATACTGAGGAAAATGAACATAAGGAAAGCAGAAGAGAAAAAGTGGAATACACCAGGCAGAAAAATAGCTTATGTGGGACACAGAGTTTCTTTCACTCATTCAAGGAATATTTGCTGAGCAGCTATTATGTACTAGATACCATTATAGATTCAGAAAAGTGAAGATGAACTTGGCAGAAAATAATCTGCCATCACAGAGCTTATATTCTTGTGGGGGAGACAAATAATTTTTTAAAATCTTACTTACATATAGAGTAGTGTTGATAAGAAAAATAAAGGTCATCAGGAGGAAATGAAGCAGAATATGGACCATAGAAAGAGATGGAAGTTTATGTAGGGTTGTCAGAGAAGGACTCTTCCAGGAGGGCTCTGAAGGAAGTTAGAGACTAAGCCATGTGGATATGGAGAAGAGCTTTTAAGGAAGATGTGACAGCCATGAGGCAGGCCATGCTTGGCATGGTCATGAAGGGTAGGGAGGCCATGTGGCTAGAGAAGAGTAAGCAAAGGGAGGGTGAAAGGAGATGAGGTCTGAGAAGTAATGAGTTCAAGGTAGCAGATCATATAAGACCTTATGAACCATTGTAAAGAATCTGGATTATACCTAAGGAAAACGGGAAAAGATTGGATAAAAGACATGATGTGACTGTCATTGAAAAAGTATCACCATGGCTTATTGGGGGAGAACAGACTGCAGGGAACAAGGGTGGAAGCAGGAACACAATTAGGAGGCTATCACAGTAACCTGGGTGACAGACAGTAAATTTCGGAAACAGATTGATTGCAAGAAAGATGCTGTAAAGTGGTAAGATTCCAAATAAATTCTGAAGGTAGAGTTGATAGGAGTTCCTCCTGGATTAGATTTGGTGGTATGAAAAGAATAGAAATGTCAAGAATAATTCCAAGGAGACAGCAAACAACACAGGTGTGAGGAAATGCAAGAAATCTGTTGTTGGAAAGAAATAAAGGATAAGACAGAGTTATAGTGGGATTCTGCTACAAAACTGAATAGAAAGAAGCCATGGAGAGACTTGTGCATTTAGTAGAGGCATTTTGTTGGAAATGGGAAATCTTTGGAGGGGTTTCAGCAAGGGAATGGTGTGCGCAGATAGTGGATTTCAATGACATTAGTGTCTAGATGGGATTCAGAGATAATAAAACTAGAAGTAGAGAAGCTGGTTAGGAGGCTCTCATAATGGTCTAGCCAAAGGTGATGGGACCTAACTTAAATAGAGGCTATGAAAGTGTGGAGGAAGGAATAGATTTGGGGAGATAGTTAAGAGATATAAAAATGGGACTATCTGCCAGTTGATTGGATGTGGAGGATGAGAGAGAGAGAGAAAAGTCTAAATTGACTCTTAGGTTCAGTCATGGGTGACTGAAAACACAATCACAGCATTAAGATGAATCAGAACTATAGGAGGAGTATAGGATAGGGTTTTGAAGGAGAGTGATGGGTCAGTGTTGGGTCTGTTGAGTTTGCATTTCCTGGCTGTATCAAAATGGATAGACTAAGAAGGAGGTTGGATATATGAACCTAAAACTCAGGGGAGTTCAAGTGTCAAAGCGATGAAGGTCTAAGATAGCAAATAGTGCAAGACTTGCTCTTTTGGCTTCCATGTAATAAGTAGAAATGACCAGGAGGAGCCTTTCCAAATAACTTATAATTATTATAGGACTATTGAACATCATAGAAATATTCCGATATGACATTATTTCATCTATCTGGATTCAACTTTCATGTTCTTTTGGAGAAGGGGTATAAAGGCATATTATCTTAACTACAGCATGTATGCCCAGAATAATCCACTAGATACCTTGTAGGGATGGATGTTCTCTTTGTCCCTGGAAGCATGAGAGAAGTCAGGAGAGAAGAGGGACAATGTGCATGCTTGGGAGAAGTGCCATAGAGGTATAACAGCTCCATATTAGGAAATTTCTTTTTTCATGATTAGCTTCCCTATAGATGATATTATTCCTAATGTTGTTAGAATGTGCTGTATACAACTCTCATATGTTGATCCTAGATATAATTACCACATATGTTAACTTTATTACTCCCCCTTACCTGGCTATGGGTTATACAGATACGCAACTTAGACAAGTCTCATAGGTTGTTACTGATATGGTTTGGTGGCCATCACTGAGACTTAAGAATCACGATCAATACAGTCTACAACTGGACATGATGATTTTGTAGTTCTCATCAAATGGTTGGAAAAGCCTAGAAGGGAAAGAATAGAGGCAAGACTGAAATCTAGGGGATACCACTATTTGAGAGCAAGGCAGAACAGGTAAAGCTTATGAAGGAGATTAAGACGGAATGATTAGGAAGAGAAGAGAAGAAGCAGGGAGAGTGTTGACAAGACCAACAAGGCCCAAGAGAGCCAGCCCCTGCCTGCCTCTCCAGGACCTTCTATGACTTCTCTTCTGGACACTCAGCTGAAGACACACTGGTCTTCTTGCCATGAGGCATGATTAATCCTATCTCTGAGACTTTGTACCTGCTATTTTCTTTTCTCCCATATTTATGCAAGCCTGATTCATTCCAATCACTCAAGTCTCAACTTAGGTAAGTCACCTCTTCAGAGAAATTTTTCCTGATAACCCTAAATAAAAGCACTTGTCACAATCTGAACTTATTTAATTCATATATTTCTTTTTTTATTGCCTTTTTTGTATACACCAGAATGTTGACACAGTGAGAGCCAAAATCTTGTCTTTCTTCCTTGTAGAGGTATTCCCAGGGCCTAGGGCAGTACCTACCATATAGCAGATGGTCAGTAACTATTTATTGAATGATCAAATGTTTCAAGTCAAGGAGCAAAGTGTAAGAAGAAATTTAAGAAGACTAAATGAGCAACAATGTGGAATACAGGAGAAAGATCTAATAAAATTAAGAGGTATCCATTGGATTTGACACAATCTCTGTCCTCAAATAGCTTTTGTTGATGGCACAAAGCATAGATCCTGGAAATGTACAAGGCATTTAAAAGCAGCATACCATGATATGATGTAAATGGCACATGAGTGTGGAGGCATCGAATGAGTGACATTATAAATACTTTTTAATTTACTCCCAGCATAAAAGCTCAGAGGTTTACTTTGCTCTGGTCTTAAGCCACCCACTCACCGCTCTGGGAACCAGGAAAATAGTGCTATTATTGAGCATTGTTTGAAGCCATGCCTTTGGTGCCTGTTGGCTTACAAATATTTCAGTCATGTCTGTTTTCAAGAGGGTGAAGTGCAACTGTTTCAGCTTTTATTACTCTAAGGTTATGTGGTGACTGTTGATCATATTTGTCAGCTCTAAAATTTTGATCAGCTTCATTTTAGAAAGAGATCAGTCATAGAATTTTGCGATCATCAATATGAAAGGGAAGTTTTTGCATTAAAAACAGTTACTTGAACATTATTATTCAGCTGGATAGTGGGTTTTGATTACTTAAATATGTCAGTTTTTTTATAGAGCTTAACAGATATTCCATCTGCCTTTATAAATTATTTAATGTTACAGATTTTACATTATGGGTGACTGCATGGGCGGGGATGGGAGCAGGCAAAATCTGGTCCTCAATGTCATTTGCCCATATAGGCACCTTTGAAGACATCCATTGTCTTATATGATCCTCAATGATCTCTGTCCACAGTGGCTGTGGCATTCATTGTCTCATCTGGACCTCCGCTGTTAGTTTACTTGGATCACTGAAGACACGCCTACTTCCAGTACGCACAGTCACTTCCTGTCCACTGGTTCTCCTCCTCCCACTTCTGAGCCACAGTGACCAAAGCCAGTCGTCTTCCTTCTCGTCTGCCACACTGCAGAGTGGGGAATTCTGATGTTCTACCTGCTCAAATGTACACAGCAGTCACTTTTTCTCTTGGGTTTTGTCTCCTTTGGCTTAACCTAGATTCTACAAACTTCTCAGGGGTTTTGTCCCCTGCCTTGGGCTTAACCTAGCAGCATGGACAGTGACACTCTTTTAGGAGGACCTTGAAGTCTGTGCTAGCATTGCATATCCTTTGCTCCTACCTTCATAACATTCAGGGAATGTTGTTTTCTAAATTGGCCATGGGGACCTAGGGTGAGCTGTGTGCCTTGTCATGATATTTTATCCTAAATCTTTTGCTAGATCATGACTCTTTTCTACTCCTCTACCTCACTGTTTAGGCTTTTGAATCAAAGAGCTGGGAAGCAACGATTTCTTTGTTTTCTTGGTGTCATATCCTTTCTCTGAAACAATTATATAGAAATAGCCTAGCTGACTGAACAGTGGGTAAGCCAAAGACATGGTAAGAGACCACTTGGGGTGTGTGGGTGGGATCATGCTGGCTAATATTTTAACATTATTATTCTATCACTCAATTAAATGTCATCTTTTTATTTAAAAATAAGAGTTCTATGTAGTCAAATCATGTAATTTCCATTTCAATGCCTCATGCTCTCCATGCATTAACAAGGAGATTAGCAAGAATTCAAAGGGAAAATTAAGGTAGTAAGGTACCAGAATAGATACTAGAGAACCTTGAATTCTTGGATTTTTTTCTGATTCCATCACTGAGTTATTCTTTGTGTTTTGGGTGTGTGAATGTTTGCAGTACTGATCTAATCTGTCTCCCACCCTCTCTGAAGAAATGATGAGTACATAAAGTAAACAAGGGTACTTATTTGGTGAATTTCACTCTCAACCTCCCCTGGCCTCCTCACTCTTCAAAAGCTCGGAAATCTTAACCCTCAAGACATAACACACACATACATGTATATACATACACATGCATACAGACACACATATGTTGGAGTATTATTTGGGTTAGCAAACTCCTCTTTTGGAGTACAAAAGCAACTCTTTACTCAATAGTGGTTTCTTTCCAAAGGAGTCTGGATTTGGAGGTTGAAAGAAAGAAGAAAAACAGAGGAAAAAGGAAAAAAAATAAAGCTTTGTATCAACGTGCATCCAATTTCTGCTTTCTTGTGTCCATCGTTCCATCTCTTCCTCTCCCTTTACTGCAAGAACTCTATTTATGCTACACTTGGATAACTCTGGAAACTGGGCTGAAAACAGTTTGCAAAGCTGGCGAGGTGGCGGACAGTTAGAGAATTATGGAGATCTGGAGAACAAAAAGGAGTTGGGGGATGATGACAGGTTGGAGAATGATGGAGAACTGGGAAACTTGAGGTTGTTTGTTTTGATTTTTAGAGAATGACATGTTTCAATAGAGAAGTCATGGGACTCTGTGATTGAGTTTGGACAAAACCCCAAATCCTAGAGATCCAACGTTTAGATGAGATTAGCTTCCAAGATTAAAGTTGGTGGCCCTTGGAAGCCCCGGAAGAAGAAAGCTCTGAGCTCCTAGAGTAAATTAGTAAACTAATTACCATGCTTCTCATTAAGGCCTTAGTACAGAGGTTATTAAATTGTTAGTAAATTATGGCATGTCACTTTATAACGCACTTAAAACATCTCTGCAAAACCGTGTTGTATGTTCTTGACAATATCCTCCTTGATGGCAGTGGTGGTACTTTTTATTTCTCAGGATCTTTCTACTACACTTCATATGATCTTTGGCTCACAGAAAACACTTCAGGCATGCTAATTAACACTTCTTTCCACTGAAACTTAGGTTATTCTTTCTCCCTGAATTATTTCTAATGTATGTGCTTTCTCTGAGAAGATTGTGAACTTATTGAAGGCAGGGACCAGGCTTCCTACTTACTTTCCTTTTCCTATCATGCTAGCAGAGTGGTAGGCCCAGAGGGGAGCTCATTTAATACTTGCTGATGGATTGAATTATTGACTCAAAATTTCCTTGAGGTTCTGATGGTAGGATATTAAATCTTTAGTCTGTCTAATGAAACAAAAAACTGACTATAGAATAACAAAGCATCTCTAGATTTCTTAATGGTCCTGGCAATTTCACTAACAAGGATCTTGCATTCATCGGACTTACTTTGCTGTTGGCAACAAAAACTTTATTCAAATTAGCTTTCGTAAAATGAATGAACAGATGAATGAATGAATGAATGTAATAAAATTACATTTATTCAATGATATAATTGACAAGTCCAGGATCTTGCTGAGCTGATGTACATCTGTATCTGAGATATCCAGTGATGTCAGTTCAACCAGTTCTATCTGTCTTCTTTGCTAGTCTGCTTTCCTTCATGTTAACACAGACTTCGCCCTCATGGTGGTCCTGATAGCTCAGGTTTCCTTCTTATCTTTCTAGAAAGTCCCAGAGCTGACATTAGATCTCTCTAATAGCCTGACTAGGGTCATCCACAAGGACCTGAACCAGTCATTCTGGCTGAGGGGATGTGATACTGGAATTATCCAGGTCTATGTCACATGCTCATCCCAGAACCAAATGGTGAGCTTAACTAGACTCCAACTGACACTGGGGGAAGGTTCTTTTCCCAATAAAAAATTAAAGCATTGTTTCCAAAAGAAGTGTAGGCAGCAGTGTAGGCAAAAGCCATAGCTATCTACTAGAATTCCTCTTTTTAGTTTTTCCCAAATGAAGCCCGTGTTTGAATATATTTGTCTACTAAAATGCTTTCTTATGTCATAATTCATTTCTTCATTGCCTATTCCTCAAAGAAGTTAATCTTTCTTTCATGACACAATATTTAGCCAATATAATTAGAGACCAAAACCCCCCCCAAAACACTGCAAAACACAGATGTTGTAGAATTCATGTGTGATTTCTCTTGGACTTTTTGACAAATCGTGAATACTTCTATGACCTTCAATTCTGCTCCTACCTTCTCTGTCATCTTACAAGACTAGGTTGGACACAGCTGCTAAAGTTTGTTTTAGTACAGAGTTTTTCAGACCTAACTGGTACATCAGGATCACCAGGAGTCATTAGGGAATGCTGGTGCTCAGGCCCCATGCCCAGAGGTTCTTATTTAGTGAATCTGGAGAAGAAATTAGGCATTGGGAGGTTTTTCTTGCAAACACTCTAGTGAGTTTAATGGGCAGCCAGAATTGGGGAACTTTGGAGAATTTGCTACATTTGCAGCTACCTTAAGGGGCTCTGTGAATCAGGAATCACAATGAGCACAGTTGTACCTGACATAGTTGCAGACGGCAACTACAAACAGCTGTACCATTCACTCCAGGTGTACCTTTCCCCCTGCCCATCACACCTTTGCAAAAACCAGCAAAAGCAACTAGAAAACCCGTAGAGAAGTTCACAGAAACGTTGACACCAAAGATGTGTTTTTCCTTTTGCTCATGTGCTAATTTTCTTTTCACATTTATAAACAGTGACTAGTTTACATTTTTGGCAGGGTTCTGCTTCTGAGCTAATATGCATTGTAAGTGCCAGTTAAACAAAGTTTTCCCAAGAACTTTAGCATTGTTTGTGGTTTAGAGGTCACTCATAATGGCTTAAAGCGTTTAGCTGGAGTTTTGATCTTGCATTTTTTGCTTTTCCCGTAGAGTGCTATTATATTTTCTTAATTAATTAAGTATGTTTCTCCAAGAAAGTACAAGCTGTACCATGAACAATTCTGCCATCTGATGTAATCTGTACATGCCTCCATTTTAAAGAAATTTAGGAAGAAACGAACAATGAAGTAGAGTCCATCAATATTGGTACTGAAAAGGGGACAGGAGGTTGATGTAGGGCAGAATCCACAGAAAATTTAGAAAACCATTAAATATATGTGATGTCTAAACATGGAGGTCGCAGTAGTACATCATCAAAACACGTTTCTGCTCTGGTGTGATGAGAACATTTGGTATGACTATAGCTCCAGGAAATGAATGACCTGAGGATGTAGGAAAAATCAGATTTTAAATATCTATTTCATTTTTTCCATAGATCATCAAAATATTGTCATTATTTTTGCATAGAAACAACCTTTCTCAGATTTTTCTCTCAGCTGCCCCTAAAATATCTGATTTGGGGTTTAGGAAATCAGAATAACACAAAAATAGAACAAACAAGGCTTGCAGGGAAATGTAATTAGTAAAATTCAGGAGCAACCCTGTTTTCACTTCAGAGAGACCACTGAAATGTCTTATCATAGACTGAGAGCATTATAGAAAATTAACAGCCTCGGGCGCCTGGGTGGCTCAGTTGGTTAAGCGACTGCCTTCAGCTCAGGTCATGATCCTGGAGTCCAGGGATCGAGTCCCGCATCGGCCTCCCTGCTCAGCAGGGGGTCTGCTTCTCCGTCTGACCCTCTTCCCTCTTGTGCTCTCTGTCCCTCATTCTCTCTCTCAAATAAATAAATAAAATCTTTAAAAAAAAAAAAAGAAAATTAACAGCCTCGAGTAAATGAAACTATATTTGAGTCTTCCTAATCTCGCAGTTCAAACTCCGCAACCTAGCACAGTCAACATTCTAGTCCATTTCATATAGCCTGACTTGAGTCAGAGGGAAATTTAACTCTTGAAGTTGATGTGTAAACTGAAAGATAACCCAGGAATTTGCTAATTGTTTCTGGTGTGAATTTTATTACTTTTGGTCAAATACAGAACAAGATTTAGATGGGAAGAAGGAGATATGGTAGGGTGTCTAAAATAATTTATGACAATTGAATAGAACAAAGTTGGAATGAAATATTAAATGTATGAAGTGGTAGCATTTTAGAGATGATATCCTCAAATAACTTACCAGGCCAATAATAATTGTTTCTTTCCTCATGTAGAGAGTGTTTGATATTTTTAGCTATGCTAGATACAATCATCTGGCCATGGAGATTAGTGAGGTCTAAGGGCATGATGAGCTAGAAAACAAGTCTGAACACTAATTAAATCTCAGGCCTGACTCAAGGGAATAATCCTTTGCTTATTTAAGAAACTAAAGTGAGATGAATTATCCCATTAAAAAACACCAAACACAATGTTTGAGAGTTCTAGCTGCTCCATGGCCTCACCAACATTTGGTACTGTCAATCCTTGCAACTTTAGACATTCTGGTAGAAGTGTAATGGCATCTCATCATGGTTTTAATTTGCATTTCCCTGATGACTAATGATATTGAACATTTATTCATGTGCTTTTTTTTTGCCATCTGTTTATCTTCTTTGTAGAAATGTCTGTTCAAATCTTTTGCCCATGTTTTTATTGGGTGTTTGAGTTCTTATCATTGAGTTGTAAAAGTTATTTATGTATTCAGATGCAAGTCCTTTTTCACATATATATATTGTAAATATTTCCTCCCAGTCTGTTGCTTGCCTTTTCGTTTCCTTAGTGCTGCCTTCAGAAAAACAGTAATTTTAAACTTTGATGAAATTCTATATATATAAAAATTTTTCTTTTATGGTTTGTGCTTTTTGTGTCTTATCTAAGAATTTTTCATCTATTCTAAGGCTGAAAAGATTTTCTTCTAGAACCTTTATGGTTAAAACCACTTTGGAAAAACCACGTGGAAAGTGGTTTAACTTTTATAAAGTTAAACATATACTTACCATATAACCCAGGAATTCCACTGGTAGGTATTTAGCCAAGAGAAATGAAAACATATTCATAGAAAGGCTTGAACAGAAATGTCTATAACATCTTTATCCATAATATCCCCCAATGGAAACAATTCAAATGACCACCAACAGATCAACAGATGAATGGATGAAAATGTATGGTATATATATACGTGTGTGTGTGTGTGTGTGTGTGTGTATGGAATAAACTATGATACATGCAGCAACATGGATTAATCTTAAGCCATTATGCTGAGCAAAAGGAGACAGACCCAAATGAGTGCAAACTGTATGATTCCACGTATGTGAAATTCTGGAACAAAAACAAGTAATCTATCGGTGAGAGAAAACACAGCAGTGGTTGCCTGTTCCTGGCAGCTTGGGAGGATGTGGCTGGGAATGGGCATAAGGAAACTTTTTGGAGTAATGGACATGTGCTTGATTGTGGAGGGGTTACGTGGGTGGGTGCGCTTGTCAAAATCCTTTGACTGTCCACACTTTAATGTGCTGTAAGAAATGTAAAATCGGGAAAATCTGATTAAAATACAGGGTTAGCCAGAATGATATACTTCTTGGAAACCCATACTGAGTGATTTTTGAACATGTGATTATTATTGGTAAAATTTCTAGCTCTCAGACCTCCAGATCATGGCATTATCATTTGTATTTCAAAATGGGACATTTTTTTCTTAATAGAAATTTGAAAAATACAGGAAAGTTAAAAGAATAAAAAGAAATTACCGCTTGTCTCAACACCTAAGCCCAATCTTTTCCCTATGCTTTATATTTTTCTTTTTCACAGCTATAATCACACTCTTAAATTATTTAACATTTCACATATTATGTTTAACGTATTACCACTTTTGCCATTTAACATTATAAGAATTTTCCCAAATAATTTTACGGTTCTTATAAATATGATTTAAACCGTTACATAATATCCAAGTAAACATACACCATAAATTATTTTAAAATACTACCTACATTTGAGAAACTCTTTCTTATTTGCTTTTGAATTTTTTCCCTATCTAATGCTATGATGATTAGCATACAACATTTTCCCCACTTAGGGTTATTTACTTAAGATAGATTTCCAAACACCTGGTCAAAGGGTCATACTGTCACCTTTATTACTTGTAACCAAAAGATTAAAACTTGCCCCTCTTGCATGGCTTTCCCCTTAGGTTTCCTTCCATTCCAGTAAGTCTTTTCTCCTTTTTATTTTCCAATGAATTATTGTTTTTCGGGCAGGGAGCTAAGGAGAAAGAGGATTTTCACCTACTCTTCCGAATGTACTGCGTTGCCTGAATTAGCCTCATCTATCTGTCAAAGTGCCCAGAAACCATGATGATAGGAGCTGTGGAAATAGATATCTAGCATATGGGAACCTGCTTATAATTTCTTGCTCACAGCATTTATCCCACATACAGCATTTATCTTTAAAAGAGCAAGACTAATGAACCCGTATGTATTGTTTTCTACTTATAGCATATCCTCATTTGAAATACATCCCATGGAAAATAAAGCTTTGCTAATGAGTAAGGAATTGCAGTGTTTTATAGTGAGTAGTGTCATATGCCTTGGTGGAATTCTTACTTTTCCACTGACCTTATTGGGTTATTTTACTTTTTTTTAAGTCAGAGAGATATCTTATTGTCTGTAAAATGTTTTGATCATTTCTGATCTAAAGTACTATGTAACTACACCATTTAATAAAAATTAATCTTGCTTCAAGAAAATTGGGATTGGCCAAACAGATTACTCCATTGGGGGCGGGGGGGGGGGCGGAGTTATTTCTGCCTTGACAAAGAATTCAGAATAGTATGCCCAGAAATATTGAACTCCTTTAGTGAATTACAGCTGTGGCTTGATTTACGAAACTTCTGAAGATGATCAGGTCCTTCAGTCCCACACCTGTTACTAAATGACAGGCAATGTAGAAGAGTGGTTAAACTCTGTTGTTCAGAAGCTGTATATTTTCAAGAAAGTTACATGACCTAAATCCTAATCTCATCCGTTGTAAAATGGGAAATGAGGCCACTTGCTCATAAACTGTCAGCAGTTTAAATGAGATGATGCATGCAAAATGCAGACCCCGTACATTGCAGACACTCAACAGTGCTCCTAATTGTGGTGATGTGTGCCGAAAAAGCAGTACCTGAGAACAGTTCCATCAAGCCTCTCAGTTCTGCTCATCCTCTTCTCATTCTCTAGTCTTTGAACTCTCATCACTGGACAACTGGCTTAGCCCTCCACTTGCCCTTCATTTTCAAATCCTGACACTCTCCTCTTGGGAGATAAACAGCCTTTGAGAGTCAAACTCTCTGATGAATGTCCACTCACGACTTGGACTGAAATCTGACTGTCCTCCGAAGACCTCACTGCTCGGCAGCCCTCTCTTTTGGAGAGGTCTTTTTTCCCTTTGCCAGGACTGGAAGGAGACTTAATTATCCTCCTCTGCACCATACTGCTGTTAGACCAGCATTCTCCTCCCTCCTACACAACCCCTGCATCTTGGAGGCTCTGCCTTTCTACACAGACCATCATCTTCTTTTCATGACCATTGTTTATAGATTTCCTCCTAGCCACTTCTCTTTTATTAAATTTTGACCCCAGCATCCTCAATCCCTTCGATGCTCCTTTCATCATTCCTGGGAATTTGGCTTTTCAGTTCCTTTCTTTCTCTTTGAAGTGATCTTTTCCTCTCCACCCACTCCAAAATCTCAAATGCATATATGTCTTTGACCACAGCTTCCCATTATTCTGGTACTTCCTACTTCATGACATTCATTTGAATCATAATCATTTGTTCATAATCATTCAACTCATTTCTGCTATTACTCCCTTCATTTCTAGCTGAGATTTCATGATACATTATTGTAATTTCTCCCTTGCAAATACTCTTGAACTTTGTAGAATTCCAACTTTGGTCCACTTTTCTCCATATTTGTGCATGGAAAAGTACAACATAGCTGAGGGGAAAAAAAAAATCAAACCTCAAAAGCCTCCTCAACACTACTCAACCATCCTACATTAAAAAAAATTAAGCACCATTAAAAAAATCTCTTCTGCTTTCACTTCTTTCCCCCTCATTTCAGCTAATAACCTAGAGTCATTATGAAAATAGAAACCATAAGATGAGAACACTTGTCATTTTTTCCATCATCAGAATTGGTGATCCAAACCAATCTACGACAGCACCTAGCATCTTCTCTCTTACTATTAAAATGAAGTACATATAATTTCTCCTTCCAAATGTTGGTACTTCCATATACCCTCCCTATCTCATTGTCTCTGAATTTATTAAGGTCTTTGCTCATTTGGCTATTCTCTCTCTCTATCTCTCAATCTCTCTCACATCATCAATCTTTCTCTTCCTAAATGATCTTTCCCCTTATACAAACATGCTGAATTATTTCCCCTCTTCACACTTTCTTTACCCTGTAAGCCCTCCATCTACCGCCCCATTTCCCCACACTTTTCCATAGTTCAGCTTCCCGAAATTGGTCTGCAAATGGTACTCCTACATTTTCATTGGATTCACTCTTCATCAGATCCGCAATGGCTTCTGCCCCTGCCACTCCACTGCAATTGCTTTTGTTAAGACCACCAACACGCTTCATGGACCAATTTCAAAGATTTATTTTTTGCCCTTATCTTTATTGACTATTTAACAGCATTTAGTGGATCTTTAGTCAAATGGGACCCCAGTTCTCTAAAATTGCCCAAGATGAAGAACCTCCAAGTGAGAGAGAGGTGGTTTTGGCTATAGGCTTTTCTCTCTATTTCTAAGATGCCTTTTTCCCTGGGAAAACTTATCTGCACAGAGGCTTCTGCTCCTTCTCTTCTCTAATTCCACATTCAGATGTGAACTTGAGGTTCTTCCTATTTTATCTCAGAGTATTCCTCATTCACATGTAGACTTAAGGCTCTTCTTTAAGATCTCTCAGCAGAACAGGAACATGTAAAAAAACTTAACTAAAAGCTCAGGAATAACAGAAGAAAACAAACCCAGAAAGAATTAAGCCAGCATTCTGGAAGGTATGGCTTATTCACCTGTAGCTTAGGGTTCCCAAAGTGCTGATTCTTAAAGAATGGTTTGTGGCTCCAGGGCTGTCCCTTAAGGACCTCCTTTGGACACAAGTCATTTCTTTAATACTTCCAAATTAAGGGTGCACAACATGCCATTTCATAGTCTTTACCTTTGCACGTGACCGAGAGCTATATATACATAATAACCTACTGAATTAAGAATTAGTTAACCTAACGTGGTTGGGTTTTGCAGTTTGCACTGAGTAACACCAATTATAAGCTGGATTTCATAAACTACAATGACTACATAACTAGATTCTGTCAAGGACTTTATTTCACAAATAGGTCCGGTGGCCACACATTTGGCAACATTGCAAACCTCCCTCTGATAATAGCACAACAAAATATACACAATACAATTGTTAAGTGTATAAGGAAGGGAAAAGGAATCTTTGGTTTGGCTTATGAAGGTGGCAGTGTGAGCACTGGGGAGCCAGTGGTCTTCTTTCGGTCTCCACATGGTAGATGTCCTCTTAGTAGCACTATAGCACCCTCCAGAAACCAATTTTCTCTCAAAGTTCAAAATAAAGAGAAATATGCTCAGAATAAAAAATATGAAGTTGGCACTTTGAGGTTGGAGTAAAAGGGAGCTCCTTTATTTTGGGGGGAAACCTTCTTGTCTTGGGCATTACTTAAGGATCTCTGGATATGCTTGAGGTGACTGGTTCCATGGTGATGGGGGAAGGTAGCCTCTGTCATGTTGAGGCATACTGGGAATAGGGTAGGAAGTCACCTCTTTGTTGCGGTGGGTACCAGGTCTTTGGATTCGGGGGACCAGTAAAATTTAGAAAGTGGGAGAGCTGCACAGAATGACCAAGTTTTTATTTTACCAAATAAGGACACCAAAAAAGCCAGTGTAATCTATTCAAAGAGAGGACTATTTATGGATAAGAAGAAGAAGGAGAATAAATAAAATAAAGTATAATTTACTATATATATTATATATAATATGAAAATCTCACTGCATTTTGTTCTTTTGCATTTTGCAACACTGTGTACCCATGAAAATTCTCTCAGAAATTTGCTCTGGCATATGGAAATCAATGCTCCATCAGACAGCTTTATAAAGCTTTAATGTGTGAATCAGATTACTAAATTGTATATTCCTTTTACTATCCCTTTTCTCATTTCTCCCATCCCTGAATCCTTGGTAAAGTTTGGTTTACATAGTCTCACCTCACCTCAATAAAGAAAAGAAAGATGAATCCACATCTGAGGCCAAGAGACCCTCTGATACCAAGGTAATATGCTGGTGCTGATGTTTTAGAGATCTCCAGGAAGATGTAAGGAGAATTCAAGATAAAGGTCCTGATGTTCATGATAAGTAGAGATGTCTCCCTGTACAATCTATTGGAATTTTGCTGTTGAATTTCCCTAAAAGAGATGGAATTTCTCTAATAGGGCTTCCTTACATTTCAGGAATGGCCTTTCTGGAATTCTTAAAAAATGGAAAAGAGTTCCGGAAATATCTCAGCTTCTGCCCTTTTCTTTCAGTGGCACATTGAGTGACACCAGCTCCAGCAGGTAGAGAGTGAAGCAGGCTTCATTGGTGGGGGTGGGGTGGGGGAGGGAACGAGGGGTTCTCCTTGGCCTTGACCCCACTGCACTGTTTGGTCACCTTTCCCCAAGTGCCCTGGACACATGCTTATCTCCAATGGGGATTCAACAGTTGGCACACAATCAACCAGCTGAAAAGCAGTCAGAAGTGATCCCTTGGAGAAGAACTGGCCTGTTGGAGGTAGTGGGCTAAAGAGAGAGGTCACAGGCAAGAGTGACTCCATGAAGGGGCAAAGCCAAGAAGATGAACTGCAGCCCCTCAGTATTTGTCAGGCAGCCAATGTGTTCATGACTCAAGGTATGTGAGTGTTCCTAGTGTTGGAGAGGTCAACTTCTTTCCTAGATTACTGACAGTTTAGCTAAAAGGTAGGGTGAGGTTGTTAGGGCCTTTGCCTTGATATGTTCCTGTATGGGTCAGATGGAATTGCCTTGAGGCTGCCCATGAAACTGTTTTCTATTGGGCTCTTTCCAGACAAGCTCAGTGTGGATATATTAAGAAAACCCTAAATACAGGTCTCTATTCAGAAGCAGCATTTAGGAGTCTATTGAGATTAATGCTGTGGAATCAGGCAAACAAACAAATAAAGAGAGAGAGAGAGAGAGAGGGAGAGAGAGAAATAAAAAGAGAAAAGGCGAGCGAGGCTCTGGGAATTATAACTAATTTGTGGACCAGGCATCCTGTTTCTGCCGCCCGGTGCAGAGTGATCTGACAAGGCTGAGTAAATGTGGTTTTGGCTTTGCACTGCTGAGACGTTTGACTGCATCATGCTGAGGTGGACTGAAACTTCAAGGGCATCCAGTGACATATTTGTTTCGTCACCTGTCTGCCCACTCCTGCATTTATCGGTGAGCCAATGCAATATATATATTTTTTTAAACTTCACACCATGGTGTCTGATTTATAATTTCCCGGGGGCAATATTTTTTTACAGCGACTGGCAGGATTTTTTGTTCTTCATTAGGCCTTTTATTAACCCACTGCCAGAGCTCTGTATCTAACCACTCCCAGTGTTTCAGTGATCATATTATCAGTAATAGCATATTTCCTCTGGGAGATATGAATACAGTCTATTGCAGGTGGAAGGCTGAGAGGAGGCAGGGACAGAGTGAAGGAGTGTTCACATTTCTATTCAGGCTCTGCCTTCAGATTCTCCCCACTAAACTCGCAGATGTTGCTGACTAGAGATTTTGATGGGTCTTTAACTTCATTTTTATGTGAGCAGCAACTTTATTTGTTCAGAAAAGTTTTATAAATCTATGACATCTTGCTGTGTAAAAAGCAGACTTGACCACACATTTAAGAGGGTGGTGGTGGGGGTGGTGGTGGTGGTGTGTGCAAACTCCTGAGTTTTCCATAAGATGTTTGCTTTTGCCCAAAACGAAGATCTAGATAGTTAATGGAGGTGGACCAGCTTGAAAAGAGATCCATACTATGTAGAGGGGGTGGTTCCTTCCTGTCTGGCTGAAGAACTCAGATGAAAGGAAGTACGGAAGCCTAAACTTAATTATTATCATCACTGCTCTTCCATTTAGAGAGCAAGAAACTGCCCTAATTACAGGGCTAGCAGAATACTTAGGAGAGGTCTCTGGTCTCTTTCCTTACTGTTAGTGGGTACCACGGATGCAAACACTTTAGTCAGAAGAGAATATACTTTGTTTCTGAAAGATTTGAAGGGGAGGAAGTTCCATAAGTTTTCTTGGTGTTCCATTTAAGCTCCCAACAACATCTTCTTAACTCAGCATGAATATTTACTAGCAGAGTGGACTTGAACAAGTCACTTAATCTCTTGGAACCTCATTTATCAAATTTGAATTCCAATAATGATCTGTGGAACATATTTTATTGTAGTGAAGATCAAACCAAACAACCCACTTAAAAGGGATTTTCAAACTGTGAAGTACTGTACAATGATAAGCTCCTGGGATATTAAACATAATTCCTACTCATGTAGCACCTCTCAAAATAAAATACAATCAACAAAATATATTGAATTTCTTGGTAGAGATGGAAAACCAACTTGTTTCCCCCTCCTCCTAATACCTCATACTGAATAACATGATGGAAGAAGGTCAAAGGACATACATTCTATCTTTAAGACTTAAAATATCACTGTCCCTACACTTGGATATTCTTTTGATTCCCTGACTCTAGTTTCCACACCATCTCAATTATATTCCAAATGGATAAGGAAAATCATAGCCTTGTCCCATGACCTGGGACTGTGACTATTTCAGTGCATTGAATCCATCTTTCAAGAGCTTCTTTTGGTGAATTAGCCTAAGGAATAGAATGAGAAGTATCTCCCTGGGTATCTGGTGCCTTCTATTAATGATGTGAGATTTCATCCTCTATATAATTCTATAAAATGTTTTTCTTTTTAAGACACAACCGAGAAAAAAAAAAATCACTCAAAATTGAAAGTCTTTGGGGTTTAGATAGTATTTTTCTATAATTTTTTTCCCCTTTAATGGATTGTCCATTGTATTTTGGCAGAGGCAAAGGGTCTGTGAATTTGGGCAAAGCTTTCTGATGTATCCAAAAGATCAGGACTTAAAAAGGATTTACTTGCTTTTAAAATATAAAGAGAAAGCAAGAAGATAGAGAGGAAATGGGAAAAGAACTTTTCATTCATTGGTTTTGGGTTAGCTGGGCTTCCAATGCAATCAGTCTGTCTGATCTAGAATGATCCTATGAACATCACCAACAACTTTCAACTTTCATCTGAATGGACATCAAGTTAAGCTCCTGGAACTCATCAGTAGATCTGTTTTCTCTGACTAATATCTCCTAATACTTCAAGATAGCTAGTTTGGTAAAATATGGCATGGAGACAAAGAGAAAGGGGAGTTTTCAAAGTCTACCTTGATATCAAGTGGATATCCTCTTTGTTAATGCAGAAAAGCTTATAAGTAGCTTCTACTGACTAATTGAATCTAATAATCACAAAACGAGTACACTGACTTCACAGCACTTTCTGAAAGATTCTTTTCCTTTTCTAAAAAGGCAACTCTGTCATCAAATCTTTGGCCATGCAAGAAAAGCATGGCTCTAATTTCAAAGGAGCAATAGTGAGAATTTGCCAAACAAGTCTGATACAATTGTTTTCTTGTTATCCACTGGAAAAGTTTTGAGATTTGTGCCAGACACTATGCCACCCTCTTCTTGTGTATTATCTCATTTAGTTCTCACAACAAAAGTATGAGGTAAATATCATTATCATTCTCATTTTTCAGAGGCTCACACCAGACTGAATAACTTTTTAAGTAGCTGGTGGAGTAAGGATGTGATTTGTTTTTGTGGCTCTCCCAAGTTTTCTCTCTTAATCACTACAATAATACCAACTCCCAGAAGAGTTAAGTTACAGAAGACAAATTGAATGGCCGAAAAAAGCTCTCTTGCCCAATTCCCTTAAGAAGGCCCAACAGGATCACTACCACACCCTATCCAAAGAGTGTCCCAGAAATGTTTGTGTCACCCAGAACTTTTACCTTTGGCTGTTGTTTTCCCACATGCCACAAGGTGGCTCAGTGTAGAATGACTTCCCCTCTGAGTGTGAATGCCCAGAGGGTGGAAAAAGCGTGGGAACAAATTGCTGCATCTTGTCCTAACAGATTTCCGTGGCACTAGCTCATCCTATCTTAGAGGCTTGAAGAGCCACACCTCAGCTGAAAGCTCAAATTTGTGCTCATTGGACTCAAAGGGAGACTCATTTGAAGTTGGCTGAAATTTCTGATGGGAGTCTTTGTAAGTACATTTAGCCTCAAGAGACCAGATGCCTTTTGGTGATTCTTTCTTCAAATGCACAAAATAAATCTAGAAATAAATTATAAAATTTCAAGCAAAGAAGTCTGGCTTGATTAAAAAACAACACACACACACACACACACACACACACACACCAATTAGCTGCCAGTAGAGAACACCTGGGTAGGTGAAAAGCCCCTCAAGCAATAGATGATGGAGTTTGTAAAGAATGTCAAGGTTTGCTAAATTGTGATCAAACTCCTCTCACCTACTCCCACCCCAAACGCACACAATTCCACCTTCAACCTTCGGAGGATGAAATTTTTCAGAAGGAAAATTCTGTTAAGCCTATGGAAGAGTACCATGGGGTTTGCTCATCGCAGAGGCTGAAATGAACTCTTTCACCCTGTTTAAATATTTAAAAACAGAAAAATCTCCTGATACAGACAAATAGGTCATGAAGTGCCAAAAAATATATCTGAGAATACATCTGCTTTTGAGATCAGAACTCCTGATCATACTCTGTCCATTTTGATTTGCTTTATTGCTCAAATGTGAGAGGCACCAAAATCTTAGCACAAGGAATGGCTCGCTTGCCCAATGCCTCAGGAAGGGGAGATGCCTTCAGGGTAAATGAAATTAATGTCCTGTCATTCAAATGGGTGATTTTAGTCTCATTTGGTCATCTTTTGCCCGGAAGAAGTAAGAGACAGATCAATTTAACCCATGCATACTGGGTACAAATGATTAGTACCAACTCCACTGGCGGAAGAGGATGGAGTGAGCAGGGGGACACAGGTGGAGTGCAAAGGCTTGGAAAGAGAAGATAAGGGGAATCAGATACCTTTCATTTATTTGACAATTATACCTTGAGCTGACCCTGTGCTAAGACCAAATCTTGTCCATCTGTTTTGTTTTCCTTCTAAGAAACAGCAATCTATGGATCATTGCTTCCTTGCCATATAAGGCTACATGTTGCATGATTTCTTGTGAAACATCTCTGTTCAGAGTGAGAGCCTACAAAGAGTATAATTAAAACTTTAAGTTCTTTACCACTCCCTACTCAAGATTACTCTTCACCCTTCATGTGGCCTCTGACCTCTAGGTGACCTTGGAACCATATTAATTCTGCTATAGGCAGGAACCAAGCCAAGTTAGAACTGGAATTTAGTCTCTCTGTGTAGAACTCTCATGTGTTAACTGGGGAGCTTTGAGGCAGCCATTTCCTGCCTTATAAACTGAGAAGCAGGGAAGGAATATGGGGGCAGGGAGAGAGAGAGAACTAGCAGATAGGAGAGAGGCAGAGTATTATGAATTTCTAGTTCCTTAACTCAGGTCATCAAACTCCATGGGATGTCATTATAGCCTCATAATAAAGTCGCACTGACTTGCTTGAGTTAACTTAAGTCAGTTTCTGCTACTTGCAACCAAAGATTTCCAATGAATCCCAGTCTTTGGGCATCTCTGTTACTCAAGGGTTGGCAAGAGGCTCTCTAGATTCCTGTGCATAGAATAAGTGGACAATAATAACAAGATGATTATTAATCATTCAACTATTTAACAAAGTTAAATCATTCAACTATTTAACTCCTCTGCAGTTAACCTGTTTGCAGTGTTTCTCCAAGTTTGATCCAAAGACCCCCTTCATCTAGGAATCTGCTTGTTATAATCTGTTCCCTACTGAACCAGACTCACCAAGAGTGGACCGAGGAATCTGCTGAATGATTCTTAAACACAGCAGAGTTTGGACACTAATAGATTAAGGAGCTGATGCCAGAATTTCTATTACTGGTTCTAGGAAAATGAATATGCTCCTTCCATACTCTTGATGCTGAGATAAGAATTCTTCCACTTGTACTAAGGTATTAGGTTTTGTTTGCTCAGGGGCAGCTTAGCAAATCTTTCTTCATATCCTCTCTGCCCAGCCACCCAGGTTTACCTCTTAGGCTTCTGCTTACCTCCCTTCCCAGTTGGGGTTCTTCATTAGATAGGTTAGGCAGCTTTTTGGATCCAGAAGCAATTTCCTTCTGGAGGGGATTCGCCTGGGCAGCTACACTTGCAGCAACAGAGAAAGTTAGTTTGTAGGCTCCCTGGGGGCCTTTGGCAAGATTTGGTGTAAGTTTTGTTTAAACTCTTTAAAGCATCTCTGGCACAAGACCAAGAAATGGGTGCTGAAAAGGGGGGAAAAAATCAATGGCCCAATCAATATGATGAATATATGGCTCCATTAGCTACTTCCCGGTCTCTGGGATCTGAATGACGGTTTCTGCATTTTCTCTGTTGCAGGTTTTTGATGGCGTTAGGGGAAGTTGTTGCTGCCTGTTTTGAAGATGCCTCTCTTATCTCAATGGTTAGTTTTGGACATTTCCACACTTGAGACATGAGAGACTTAATGAGTCTCTTGGATCAACAAATCTGTTTTCCTTCCCGCGCCCTCCCAAGAGTTTAAGACTTCTCCAGGAGAAAATTCAATTGCCTCCAACCTACTCATTACCTGGTGATTTCACGCAGTGAATTCATCCCTTTGCTAGGCTGACTTGCACACTGACCCTGATTTTTTTTTCTTCAAGTGCCTTGTTTAGCCACATTTTATGACTCTGCTCTTGACTGAGGCGTACAGGTCAAACGGTTACTTTACAAAGGGAGGTTCACAAAGTGAATATTTCTCAAGTAACTCTGGAAACTTGAGAGGAAATGATTAGGGGACACAAAAGGGTACAAGCTAGTTTGTTGAGCTTCCATATTGAAAAATATTGGCTTTCCATAGAACATAAGCACTCTCCAGAGATGTTTCTACAAAACGCACTTACAGTAGTCAAAGTAATGCTGCTCAGAAAGGTTCCCTGGTGCAGGGTTACGGAAAGAAATTTCTAAACCCTAACCAAACTGAAAGGGGGTTTTCAGTGATGTCCTCTTCTCTCGAAGAGAGGTTAGGTACATACAATAAGTACTGAGTCAACATTTGTTTTTTGCTAACCACTCAGTAAATTCTAGAGCAGAGATCTTATACTAAGCTGTAGTCCTAACAATGAAAGTGGGACCTGTTTAGCAGTTTATGTTTCTATTGTACAGGAGAATGACTTCCTAGCTTAAGTGACTATGCCTTTATTAGAAGTGATTATGATGTAAAGGGATTTCAAGTTCTTAAGGGTAATAAGGGGGTAATAATGGACTCTTCTTGCCTCACTGTATTTCCCTGGGGAATGCCCAACGGACCCCATACATGTCACTAAATAAACCGAAGATACAAGACCCTCTCCTCTAAGAATTCCTACAGGATGCAAACATGAGAGAGACTCTCTGGGCTTATGACCTAGTCACCAAGTTGGACTTAAAAAGGCAAGTAAAGAAAATAGGGTAACATGTAAAAGTCTAAATAAGGTGTTTAGATAATGGTACTGTGCCTGTAATGAGGATGCTGAAGACACCTGAAGTGTCATCAAAAAAAATGGGACTTGAAATTGTCTAGGACAGAGAGTTTGCTTATAGCAATAATAGGAGATGTGATTGGAACACTACACTGGGACAAAATGGTGGGCAGAATATTTTGCCAATAAAAAGTTTATATTTCATTTTGTAGGCTACTATAGGATATTTACTTAGGTTTTATGTTTCCTGACTGTCTAGGTACAAATGGAATTATATTTTTTTCAAATGAAAAAAGATGAATGTGTACCTGTTAATCAAACAGGACAAAAGCTGTTTGCTCCTATTTAAGGGATGATGACTAACACTAGACAATGCTTTAAACAGTGATTTTGCTCACCTGGAGTAAGTCCTAATTGTTCTCCATGAAAGTCAAGGCCATACTCTTGACATGTGACTTTGGGAAGACCATTCTGAGAAGTCACATTAATGAGTTTCAAGCATGGAGCTTTCTTTTTTTCTTTTTTTCTTTTTTTAAACTTGGAGCTTTCTGATGATTTAACTTGACAAGAGGGTTGGCATATCCCTTAACTTAACCTCCCCAAACAACGGTTGCCTCACTAAGTGTTTCAGGCTTCCAACAAGAATTGTATAGTAGATTCTAGGAAGCAATTTGGCAAAAACTACCAGAAAGAGCCTTATAAAGGGTCAGCCCATTGACCTACTAATTCCATGTCTAGCAATCTGCCTTATCCATGTTAGAAGAATCTGAAACACATGAAGATGTTCATTTCAGTATTATGTATAATAGTAAAAAAAAGAGGAAAAAACAAGTTTTTAATTGTAAACACAGTAGATATTGCACAAATAAAATACCATAAAGCCATTGCCCTGGTAATAAATAACATTACTGGCATGAGGCTTATGATATAAATGAAATAAGCAAGATGTATATGAAACTTAGAATAGTTCTTAGCATATTAGTGATTATGCACAGGTATTAAATATTATTAGTAATTACTATATACAATGTTACCTAAAATATGAAAGTGTGCATAGAAAAGACAGATAAAATATGTTGAAGTGCTAATTACCATAGCATTATTACCAGGATTGATCATTAATAAGGCATAACTATTAAGGATTGTTTCAGTGTTTTACAAACTCTCCACAATCACGGGTTAGAATTTAATCGTAAGAAAAAAAGCTTATACAATTATAAAGAGAAACTCTTACCATCAAAGTTGAAGTCTGGTTCTCTCTTCTCCCACTGACTAAAGGGCAAGCGTGTAGTTTAAAATATCAGACACGTAAGAGGCAAAGTTTTTTAAAGTGAGAGGAAGTGCTTTGAAGCTTTTACTTATATGGAATACCTCTCCCATCCTCAAATGGAGGATGGTCATAGGGGTGCCTCAAGAAAGTCCAAAACTCTATGCCTTTTAAAACTGGATCTTAAGAGATCTGAAAAAACTTAAGTCAAGAAAAGCAGTCGAAGGGTGCACAGTCAGTTAAGTGACCAAGTCTTGGTTTCAGCTCAGGTTGTGATCTCAGGGTCGTGAGATCGAGCCCCAGGTCAGGCTCCACACTCAGCACAGAGTCTGCTTGAGAGTCTCTCTCCCTCTCTTTCTGACCCTCACACTTATGCTCTCTCTCTCTCACTCTCAAATAAATAAATAAATCTTAAAAAAAAAAAAGAAAGAAAGAAAAGAAAAGCAGATGAGTGTGGTCTGGAGCCTGGCTGCCTGGGGTTCAAATCCTGGCTGCACTACTTTCTGGTTGTATGAACTTGAGCAAGTCACTTAGCCTTCTGTTCAATTGCTGTTTCACTCTTAGGAGGTTATTGTGAGGATGAAAGCATGCAAATAGCACCTTGCTCTCTGCAAGAACTCAATAAATGTGAGCTATTACTAAATCAAAGGCTCTGTTTCTAAAGCTTGATTATAAGTCTTGTGTCGAACCCCATGGCTCCTTGTGCCCTAGGCTGCCTCTGGCCCTGTTATATTTTGTCAGCTGTTTTAGTTAGGACATAAAGGAACTCCATGTAAAATGTCTTTCTAAACTCGGTCAAGAAAGGAAAAAGAACAGGTTCACAATTATTCACTCATGGGCACAAATGTCTTTTATAAACTAAGGACATCTTGCTTATACAGATGATTGGTTCAATAATGGGAGGGTAACTTTAATGAATTAATTTACTAATTATCCATCCCAGCTCCATAAAACAATTGGCCTTTAGTAAGGATGTTGGTGCATTATTCATAGCTGCCGAAGGAAGGACAGAAGCCATTGAAAAGGAAGATGTCTATGGGAGGTGAGGGCCCAGGAAACAGGAAAGAATCTCAGCTCAGAGTTTGGTTTGGCCTCAATACTAACAGTTAACCAAATAAGAATACAGAGCAGGGTCCTGTCCCCCTGAATCCTATGGGGAACATGTTGGAATTTGTTGAGAAAAAGTCCAGGTCTCTTGCAAAAGAGTCCTGGAGCTTTGAGTTTTTGAAGAAAACTATATTTGCACCACTAATTACTAACTAACGCAAATAAAATAGAGCTGCAAGACCATATACTTCTCAAATTTTCATCAGCTGGCATTATAGTGAGATGCTTTCTTAGAAATATATCTGAGGGAGTTTTGAAATCAGGTGCCCCCCCCCACTCCGCCTTCGCAACCCAGCCCGAAATGGAGTCTCTTTGAGAAGCTAGTCATACATTAATTCTATTGAAATATATGCTTCACTTGTTAGTGAAACAAAACAGTTTGAATTCACTAAGGTCACACTAAACCAGGCCTTTGCTCTGAAGTTAAAGGCTCTAAATAGATCAAAACATTCTTTGTAATGCCCTTGAGTGATCCATTTATTGCACTTAACTTTCTCATTACTTAAATGCAAAAGACTAAAGTTGAAGAGGCCAAAACATACATTTGGAAATTTCAGAAAACATAATAGGCTGAGAGAGATAATGTAATACTTCTCCATGAAGAGGAGAGCTTGAATATCTTGATTACAGCTTCCCTACCCATCCCTCACACATTCAAATCCAATATATGTGCTTTTATTAATGTGTGAGTGCCGAGATATGCATAAATGAATATTGATAAGGCAGGATACTGTATATTTATGAGGTTTTATATGTTTTCTCTTTATGTTTTATTTGTATTTATATCCAGTGCTGCATACTGTATGTATGTGTTTATAAGTATAGCAGCTATGAAAGAAATAAGATTTTAATCGATTTCATAATATTTTGCAACCACATATACACTACCATCTATTTCACTGATGTGTATTGCTATGGGGGGTTGTGACACTTTCTATTGGTCTCAGTGAGGACTTGTAATAAATATCTTAGTGCTCAGGCGAGATTTTATAAACAACCTTGTGTTATAATGCAACTGTATCCTTGAAATTGTACATGCATAAAAGTCAGAAATTTGGAGTTGTCATAGTAACATTAATTCTGGCCCCTTCCAAAAGTGCAGTATTTTGTCATATAGCATAAAATGTTAATGCTTGTGCCTCTGTGACTCGGCAGTGAGACTGGGTTATATTTGCCACAGAAATCATGAGTTTGGAGAGCTTTACTGTCGACATTTAGAATCAGAGGCATAACATGTTGCACTAAATTTCCCTAATTAAAAAAAAATACAAGACAGAGTAACAAACTGGACAAAAGGGCAAAGAACAATGATTATTATTTTTGAAATGAATTGAGCAAATGGAAGAAAGAAATGGGAAGATGTTAAAACATTTGTTGGGAGGAACTTAGTGACCCAGACGTGTTTATTCAAATATAGTATGCATTTGAACAAAGACTCCAGCATGGAGGTTGGTGCATTTTGCCATGAATATACAGGTCTCTCTTCTGGATGAGCAACATCTGGGTATAATGCTGCAGCAAACAAACAAGGCAGAGCGTCTCGTCTCTGTCCCTAGAGATTTGCAAGAAGGAAATAAATAATCATCTTTTGGGGGCAGGATAAACAAATACCTGTCTGAAGACTGATCGCTGATCGGGACTGGTATTTTGATGTCTTTTCTAGTCCCATGATTCTATGTTCTTTAGTAAAAGTAAATATTTCTCAGTGTGCATATAAGGCCTGAAGCTGTGAGCTGGATGCCATGGTCCTGTAAATTGCCCCAAGGAAAGCATAGGAAAAGTCTCCTTTTTTAACCAGAAGCCCAGAAATGGCAGGAGTGGGAGTGGGAGAGATGAGAGTGGTCTGTGTTCCTCTGATCGTCTGACTATGTTGGCAGTGCCTCAGATGAAGAGCCTTGGTTTGGCACCGGAACTCCAGAGCAGCCTTACCTGAACCCGGAGCTAACCTAAGCATACGTGCTCTTTCACAAGAAAGAGCTTGTGTGCTCAGAGTTTGAGCGCATATGCTCAGAGTCTGATTCCTTTGCTGGTCCCATGTCTAACTGTGGCCAGTGATGGCAGAGTGACGCCATGTCTCCATTCTCTCTGGAACCTAAGTCAACCTACCCTCTTCTCATGCCCTGCTCCTTGTCCTAATGTTCTTACCTCCCGGGGCAACTGTCACACATTTTTTCCTCTAGTTACCATTTGCACAAGAATGCATAGCCAGAATTCTCTGAGAATCTGTGACGGTACTGATGGGAATCTCTCCACAAAGCTAAGGTTTCCTTCTCCAGCAGAGAAGGAAAACCATTGCATTTTTAAGGAAGACCTTTTACCTTTGCGTATTATATACTATGTTCCCTTGAGTCTAGAAAGCCTGGCTATTAGAACTGGTGTGGGGCGGCGCCTTCGGCTCAGGTCATGATCCTAGGGTCCTGGAATCGAGCCCCGCATCGGGCTCCCTGCTCCGCAGGAAGCCTGTTTCTCCCTCTCCCACTCCCCCTGCTTGTGTTCCTTCTCTCACTTTGTCTCTCTCTGAAATAAATAAATAAAATCTTAAAAAAAAAAAAAAGAATTGGTGTGTGTATATTAAGTGGTGACTCCCTCTTCCCCCCTACACAGAAAGCTGTTATTATATTGATGGTGCACCTTATAATTGAAGGCATCCTAGAAGTCAGGGAATACAGTCATTTCAATGTCCTTCCCAGTCTGGTCTTTCCAATAACTCTGAGTTAAGCCACACATGATTTTGAGAAGGATGTCTTTTTATTTATTTTCTTTCCGAAGTAGTTCTGGCGCATGATGCCATGGCTGTTGCCGTTATTACTGTTATTATGTTAATTTTAGTCACCAGTTCATTCCCAAACCCATTGAGTTTGATTCTGCCTCTCTCACAGGTATCAAAGGTCCTGTAGGTATCAAAGGTCCCCACAGTCACCTAATATCTACCGTCCATGGAGATGTTTTTGTTTGTGCATCTCCTCATGTTTGTTACATGTTCTCCTCTGCTGAAACTGTTGACCACTCTTCCTCAAAGGTTTTTCCTCTTTAGCTTTCCTTTAGCTAATCTCTACCCACCTTTTGCCTCCTCCCACTCTAAAATGTCCCTTATTTCCGGTATTCTGGATACGCTGTTCCTATTCACCCACTCCCTCAGCTCCAATTGTCATCTATATCTGCACTGGCCAATAGGGTAACCATGGGCTACATATGCTTCCTTATATTTCTTTTTTTTTTCATTTTATTTTATACATTTTTTAATTTAAATTTTACTTAGTTAACATACAGTACAATATTGGTTTCTGGAGGTTCCTTAAATTTAAATGAAATAAATTTTAAATTCAGTTCCTCAGTCACACTAGCCACATTTCAAGTATTCACTAACCACATGGGTTCACGGCTGCCATATTGGACAGCAAGATATAGCACAATTTCCTTACTGTAGAATGTTCTATTGAATGGCCTGGCTCTGTATGCTAATGATTCCCAAACTGTATCTGAAGTCTAAAATTCCTTCTGAGGTCCAAATTTACAGCTAACAGGCAGATACAGAGGTAAGGTGGGAACACAGTTCAGCCTTCAGTTATTCAGGTGTTTTTGCTAACACAAGACATTCAGCTTTTGTGTTTGGAAGTAGTTGATAGCGGTGGCTCTTAACCTGTTCTCTGCCAAGGAATATAAGGTAAATGACAACCCTCTGAGCCCAGATTTTGATAGTACCCAAAAATATCTTGCTGGCAGGTAATGCTCAACACTGATTTGAAATCACTGCAACTATTCAAGATATAATAGCAATGGCCTGCAGCGTAGAGAAGATAGGCTGTCTGTGGAAACCATTTTCGGAAACCAGTGGAATATGGACTCCTTTGTATGCTTGTCCCTCCTGCCTCACATGCCCTGAGCTTCATCATCCTTCCTGAAGTCTCCCTGCAACTAGTCCTTCTGTCCCTTTTTTTGCTGTTCACAGCATCAGCTTTTCCACCTTCCCCAGACCTTGACCACGGAGTCAGCTTTCTTCCTGTGCTTATCTCACACATACAGGCATCTGCCACCAGGTCTTGCTGGCTTCATCACGGAACCCCGAATCCCTCCTCCCCTCCTTGGTCCCATGGCGCCTTTGGAAGGTCAAGGTTTTGTGATCACTCAACTGGATGACTGCAGTAGTTCCATCCCTTTTTTCACCAAACCTCCCACCTTCCACTATCTGAGTAGCAGCTTCATTCATTTTGCCCTTATTTGAAATATTTCCCTGGTTCCTCAGGACCTACGCAAACTCCTTAGCAAGGCCTTCTAGTTACCGTGAATTGCTTTTCCTCTCCCATTCCTTACCTTACTGCCATCTCTTCTAAACAGTTCCTGTCTTCATGGTACATACCACAGCCCTTTTCTCCATGAAGCTTTTCCCCCAAGTTCTTTCTTTTCACACCCCAGTTGGTTGTGATCTTGAGCTCTTCAGTGAGGTCTGTATCTATATCAGGAGTTAGCAAACCCTGGCCCTCAAGCCAAATCTAGCCTACCTCCTGTTTCTGGACTGCTTGTGAGCTAAGGATGGTTGCTATGTTTTTAGATGGTTGAAAAGAGCAATAAAAAGAAAAAGAATATTTTGCAGTACGTTAAAGTTATATGAAATTCAAATCCCAATGGCCATACAGAAAGTCTTATGGGAAGGCAGCCATGCCCATTGATTGACAAATTGTCTATGGATTCTTTTGTCTATAATGTCAGATTTCAGAATTTGCTTACTCTCTGGCTTTTTATGGAAAACGTTTGACAATGGCCGACCTTTACATTTGTATTTATATACAATTTTTGAAATATCTGTGACACTTTGTTTACATCTCTATCATTATCACTTGGCTAAGTTTACCTAATAGTTGTTTGTTTGCTCGTCTTTCCAACTCATAAACTCCTTGAAAGCATACATATTGAATTTATTGTTCATTTTTGTGTCCCTTGCTAGCACTTAACACAAAACCTTGCACATACAAAGTGCTCACTAAATATTTTTATTGAAGTGATAAAATATGGTTTGGTATGCAAAATCACTTCAGGCAGGCTTAACTTTATTGTGAATTATAGCACATTATGATACGTATGATATGTGATGTGTACCTACACTCAAATACATGCACAGTACACACATACATGTATCACAAACAAATGTAAATATTTATATCTGCATAGTGTTTAAAAACAGAAGCTTTGAGATTTCTATAGAGACAAAATTGATATAATAACATGGAAATAGAGTGTGATGTTTATCAGATATGGACACATATTCCAAATATTTTATATTTGAACTGTCGCCCATGCTCCCAATTGAGTTGTAGTATTTTCCTTATCTGATAAATGCTTAATCCTATTGTAAGTGGTGGAAACAATTACTCATTTGGGCTCTCATATTTTCTGTATATTTGTTCTTGTCAAAGAGTGTGCCTTTGACTATCAGTTCACACATTTGTTGGATGAAGCGATAAACAAATAGCAAGTGTGCCGGTTGCGGGATGATTTAACACTACATACGCTTGTTTCTGCAGTCCAGAAGACTGTCAACGACCTATCTTTCATAGACCGTGTGCTTTGATTTTTGCCACACTGGCAAAAGATTCAGCTATGTAATTTCTTTTGGGGTCCTTTGGCCAAACTGTGCATATGTTTTGAGAAGAATGGCAGGAGTTCGACACGTGTCCATGGAAGAGAGCCCACAGTGGTTGATATACCAAAAGCTTGGACCCACATCCTCGGCCCTGGGAGCATCGTGGTCTCATCTCAGGAGAGCCTCATAAGAGTGGATGAAGAAAGAGGCAAACGGGAGGAAAGAGTTACATTCAGAACCTTCTAACTTGTGAGTATAGCTTGAAATGTTAAGGATTGAAGTAGTTTGGCATGTAAGGACTTTGAATATTTGAGTTTGGGAATAGTCTGATTAGTCTGTGGCTTTTGTTCTCAACCTTTTTTTTCCCTGCAGAGGCCACATGATGAACAGTCATTCACACACAGACATTAGCTAGACTTTGATCCCACCCTTACCAAGGCCACGCATTGTCACTATGCATCATCCCCCAACCCTATCAATTTGTAGGTTGGAGATGGCTGTCCACTGGATATGGATAACATGAGTTGTGGATGGCATGCAATTCTCCAGGTTAGTGGCAATCCCGCCCCCTCCTACCCACCTCTACTCAAAACAGCATGTTGGAACCCAAGGGGGTAAAAGAGGCATGATTAAAGGGATAATTTGAATTCACAAAGTTTTTGCTAATTTTAGTTCAGTATTGCTTGTAATAAGAAAATGCTGACCTTTCATAAGTGATTTCACATCTGCCTATACAATGTGGTTGAGATTTGCTGATCTATAAAATCAATTTAATCCTGTTATCACAATTATCAATAGCTTTTCAAAATATTTTGATTATACAAATAATACATTATTGATCCAGAGACAATGAAAAATAAGTGAAAGACACTTGCACACAATTCCACTCACCAAAGATAATCAGAGTTAAAATAATGGGAATAAGAAATGCTTTTTCATCAAAGGTCCAAGCGGGTGTGTTAATTTTTGGCAAAATGAGATTATATGATGTCTATGACTTTTTATCTTTTTGTTCAATAATATACCTTAACCATATTTCCGTATCCTTTAATACACATTGAAATCACAATTTTGGATAACTGCCAGTGTTCCAATATATGGATATACCACAACTTGAGCAGCCAGCTCCCTGTGATGGGACACCATGGCTATTTCCCATTTTATTGCCAACGATGCTATGAGAAATCACTGAGCATTCATCTTTTCACACTTGTCTAAATTATTTCCTTGGGATAAAGACTTGCAAATAAATTTACCAATTGGAATAGCAGGTGAAATCCCCAGGCATTGGACATCATTGCCAAATTACCTTCCAGGTAGTTGGTACCTAATTGTGTCCCCAGCAGCAATGACAGCACTTTTCCTACCTCCCCCACCCCAACCAGATATTATCATTGTAAATATTTTCCAGTTTGAAAAAGAAAAGGGTGGGGCGCCTGGGTGGCTCAGTCGGTTAAGCGACTGCCTTCGGCTCAGGTCATGATCCTGGAGTCCCTGGATTGAGTCCCGCATCGGGCTCCCTGCTCGGCGGGGGGTCTCCTTCTCCCTCTGACCCGCCCCCCTCTCATGTGCTCTCTCTCATTCTCTCTCAAACAAATAAATAAAATCTTAAAAAAAAAAAAGAAAAAGAAAAGGGTGTCTCACTGTTACTTTTACATTTCTAATATTATTTATGAGGTTAAACAGGTTTTGTGTGTGTGCGTGCGTGTGCGTAGTGACTATTTTGCTTTTGGATACATTGTGTAGCAGTTAAGAGTATAGGCTTTGGAATTAGGATGTGTGGGTCCATTTCTGATTCCAATATTTACCAGCTCTGTGGCCTTGAGCAAGTTACTCACACACCCTATATTTCCGCTTATTCATTTATAGAATGGGGACACCAATAGTGCCTTCCATACCAGCTTGCTGTGAGGAATAAATAGGATATATCATATAAAATACCTTAGCATAGTTCCCCGAACATAGTAAATGCTGATGAAATGTTAGAGGTCGTGAGAGAGATTGTCAAAGCATTAACGACACCCACTGGTATCTTCCTAGGTTACGTTGGTATGGCGATGAGTCAAGGGCTGCTTTTGTGGACTCAGTCTGGCTTGGTGTAGTTTGACCAGAAGCCGAGAGGTGCCTGAGAAGTTCAAGTGTGGGCACAGCTACAGGCTGGCCTCAGAACCAGACCAGCGTTCCTGCAGAGCCCTGGAATGGGGGGAACCCAGGGTCTTGCCACACTCTGTTTCTGAGATTAGATAAGAATGGAATTTTCTTTGAACCTGTGTAGGGCTTCTTTCCATCATTTCCTGAAACACTTGCCAATACCTGAACTGAGCCCTACCGTTTAGGGGAGAAACCCTGGCCAAAGAAGAAATTGCATTTGAAGGAAGCAGAAACACTGCTAGCGCCAGAAGTCTCCTCGAACAGTAAGAGTCCGTGGGCTCGTGGGCAAAGAGGCCAAAGTCCTAGCCTTGCTGACGGCCACAGAGCCCATGTGGCCGTGATTACTTTAAAGACATTTCTTAATCCTGTGAGAACTTTTCATCCATCTGTGTGATTTTCGATGTAAGTGACCAGCTGCTTTAAAACAGCCTAGGCATATGACACGGACACTCAGTACATCTTGAGAAGCAGGAGGGAATTCATTCCCTTGAAACTGCATCTCTGTCGTCTCTGCAGGGTTCACCCCAGAATTCTCTTTCCCCAAATCATCTCATGTTAGTGGGAAAAACTCCTTCCACTCCACTCCTGATCCAAAGAAACGGCACCCTTCCATCCCTGAGCTGCTTTCTTCAGGCTGTCCGTGGTTGCCTTTTTCAGTGCCATTGAAATCTGGGTTGGTTTTCACCAGGATTGCGGGAGAATAAGGGAGTGAGAAGTTTCAACGCAGATGTAGCATGCCTCGGAACGCAGGTGAGAGAGGACTTCAAGAGATTTTGAACCCGGCTTGACCTTGATTTTCTAGTGCCAACCTAAATGCAATCAGTAAGCCAGCCTAGTTAAGGAATGAGTGATTTGGGAGATTCAGGAGCACTTCAGACTGGATCAGGTTATTTAGCACAGTGAAAACCCTCGCACTGCTGGGTGGCCCTCAGACTCACAGTGGGTGCCGCCTGCTTGGGCCCGGTTCTGTCCTTGAAGACAAGGGGAATTGGGAGCCTGCAGTAATTTCAAAGCCCGAGCCTCAGACTGAAAGCGGATGGTATTTGAGTTCTGGCAGTCGCTACACCTTTGTCTGGGTTGAGCTTGAAGCCTGCGCTTTCTGGAGGCATTTCTTTTTTTTTTTTTTTTTTAAGATTTTATTTATTTATTTGATGGAGAGAGAGACAGTGAGAGAGGGAACACAAGCAGGGGGAGTGGGAGAGGGAGAAGCAGGCTTCCGGCCGAGCAGGGAGCCCGACGTGGGACTCGATCCCAGGACCCTGGGATCATGACCTGAGCCGAAGGCAGACGCTGAATGACTGAGCCACCCAGGAGCCCTGGAGGCATTTCTTTGTAGCTGCATTTACAATTAGCACGTTGAAAAAGAGGGCTAGAAGAAGGGAAGGCTACACACTATGTGGGAACAGGAGAGACTCCCGAATGCCACTCACTGCATTTTTTTCCCAGGGAATCTCAGGAACACATGAAGCACAGGTGGCAACGTGACGGAGGGGAGGGTGAGTGTAAGGGGGGTGATAATTGATGGGGGCTCGGAGTCCAGACTGCAGCTGTCCCCAGGTGCACCCAACTGCATCTGTTCTTCCGCGAGGTACTAGGCAGTAGCAGGTTTTGGATTATTGAAGCAGGGAAAAACAAATCAGGAAAGTTAACAAAGCTCTTGGAGGAGGAAGGTGAGGAGGTGTGATTGCCACATCTGAGGATGGAAGCTTTCAGGAAGGGAATAAATTGCATCGGGGGGTTGGCAGCTAGCATCAGAGACACCTCCCTTCGTATCACCTGTGAACTTTGTGGTTCTGAAAAAGGCGTGCAGGTGGAGGGGGAGGACTCTGTGGCTCCACACTGTCCCACTCTTCTGAGCAAGCTTTGGATTTCATCATGTGGTGAATTTGTGTGAAACGTGGACGGGAATGACAAAACTGAGATCAAGTGTACCCTTCCTATCTTCATCGTTCTGATTTTCTTTTCTTTCTTTCCCCTCACCACCCCCCCCCATCTTTATTGGGACTACAGGAAGGAAATAGAACTATCTGCAGCTACCAGGAACGTTCTCCCAAGTCAGTGTTCCCCCCAAGTCTCCCTGATGTAATGATATTGGTAAAAGAAATAAATTCATTTACTGGATGTGATACTTAATGCAGGCCTGAGTCTGGAGTCCCACTGTCTGTCCTGAGTCAATGAGGAGGAAGGCCAAATTGACAACATTGGAATGATGGGAAACCCAGGCCATTTGTCATCCACAATTCAGATCGTATGATATATTTTGAGATTTCTCCTGACATAGCTTATATTGGAAAAATCTTGAAAGGTCTTCACAATGTAACAGTAAAATCTGACTGTGAGAAAAACTGGTTATTCCTCTCTTTTTTTCTTTTTATATATACATATATAACTTTTCAAAGGCGGTGTTAAGGGTTTACCTGCTTTGATTTATGGGAATATAAAGACATCGTAAGAGAGGTTAGGTCAGAGTATAATTGGAAGTTTTCTTACTGTCTCATGTTGCTTCCTACATTAAGTGATTGTGGCAGATAATTCTTTTCATGGAGTAAGTGGCTAGCCATTCAGAGGGAGGGGTGCTGAAGGAGAGGCATGGCAGATCCATGGAGAGGGTATTCTCTGCACCTTGAAAGTGTATGATGAAGGATAAAGTGTCTTGGATGCTAAACAAATTATCACCAAGGGCAAATTCCTCAGGAATTCCTAAAGAATTCTGATAACTCTTTACTATAATATTTGGGCTTGAGTTACTTTTATTCTTCTGCATTACTAAAAGTATATCAATTAGTATATTTAGCGTATCCAAATATATACTTTTTAGCTGTATAGAGCAAAAATTAAGGGCTTTATTTCAAGAGCAATGAGAACAAAGCAAGTAAAGTCAGTCTATGGAATGCTTTGGAATAAGTGTATTGACTTTAGGTCAAGAAACAACACTTTTGTTGTCAGCGATGCAACCCAGGCAGTTTTGAACATTTGGTACCAATGTTTAAATGGTATTCATGATTGATGCTTTGGTAAACTTACTGAGTCCATCAGATAGCATGCTTTTGGCTGCAACTAACAGAATATGCTATTAAAAGTGTATTCAATAATGAGAAGAATTTGTAGGCTCGAAAACAGGAGCATTGGAAACAGACATTTCCAGGATTTATTAAATCAGTGGCCCAGAGATGATACTAATGACCCAGTTCTTTCTATCTGTCCATTCCCCTACCTTCAATGGGCTGGCATTCCCCCACCCCCCAGGTTTGTTTCTTCAAGGAAATAAGATGGGCTCTGTGGTCTTAGATGCTACATCCTTACATAACCATGAAGAGAGACAGATAAGAGGCAATTTCTCCTTAAGTGTCTTCTTGGTCAATGAGGAAAGCTTTTTTTTTTTTTCAGAAGCTCCTTTTTTTTTTTTTTAAATATTTTATTTTTTGGTCAGAGAGAGAGAGAGAGAGCACAAGCAGAGGGAGTAGCAGGCAGAGGGAGAAGCAGACTCCCTGCTGAGCAAGGAGCCCGATGCGGGACTCGATCCCAGGACCCCGGGATCATGACCTGAGTTGAAGGCAGGTGCTTAACCGACTGAGCCCCTCAGGCATCCCTTTTAAAAGCTCCTTAGCCCATATCCCTTAGAGTCTCATTGGCCAGTGTTGTATCACACGCCATTGCCTTAGCCAATCACTTGCAAGAGGAACAGAATTACCGAAAAAAGCTTACACTATTCAAGACATTGTGCATATTAAATTCTGACATAGCTGTTTTCATCCTGGGGCACTTCTGTATGCCATATGCATATTTCCTGATCCAAAGAGGAGAAGTTTAAAAGATAATTATTATTTGATAATAAAAAGATGTCTTTAAAAAGGTAGGAAAAACTGTCTAGTATCATGCACACAGAACACCACCACTGTGTTAAACTTTAAACTCCACATAAAAATAGGAAACTTCTATCTTGTGCAATGTATCTCCAGTATATGGAATAGTGCCTGACAAGTACTAAAAGCTCAATCAACATTTGTTGAAGAAATAAATCCTTGCTCCATATCCATTCCAGAGCCCCACTGGGTCCACCACTTGTGTCCTGATTCTCTCATCCATGAACTACCCTCTAACCCTGGTCCATCCGGAAGTCCTAGTACATTCCTCAGCCACTACCTGAGCCTTATCCATTCCTCACTCCATCACTGACACCCTGCCCATTTCTCTACCCAGCTCCAGTGTAACCTCACTACCTCTCTGAGACTTTTCTATTTATTTCCAAGAGCTGTTGATACTATCCCAGGAGTCCATGAACATTTCTTGCACAGGTTAAACTCTACGTCCCTTAGAGCTATGTCACCAATGGAGCTGTTTGGGAGAGATACCCCGATAAAGGCCACGGAGGCTGATACTTCCCCTCTAGCAAAAAAATCACAGATGCTCGTACCAACGGGGCTGTGTCCCAGCTCTCAGATCTCAGACTTGTCCAAATTGGGCTAGGTTTTCAGTGGTCCTCACGGCCTTGGGATCACACTGTGCTCTTGCCAGAAAAGCCAAGAAGGCTCCCGTTCTCATGGTGGCCCAGTTTCTCATATAAGCAGCAAATAGGTATTCTTCTATTTATTGTCTTCCAGTGCTCTTAATTTTCTTCCCATGAGACACTGAGCCATGGCCTGAGTCCCTGGGGTCAAGGACTGCCCTTTGTGTCACAGGTCACTATCTGTCCACCCTCTTTTCTCATTTCCTAACGCACGACTGCATGTATTTGCTGGGAACACCAACAACACATTTAGGGTTTTTCCTTTTCTCCCTCCCTGAAAGAACTTCAGTGTTTACTGCAGAAGCGCAGAGACCAGTAACAGGTACAAGGTATCAGAAGCACCTGTAGAAAGGACCCAATCCCTGACATCTATGGTTCTCTGATTTGTTAAATTTGTGAGCAACGCTGAGTGCCATTAGAGGTGCTGCGGGTGCCCTACACACATCCTCACAGTATTTCCCTCTACAAGCTCCCAAAGCTGCTTATGTAAGCACTTTGAGCTCTCTCTGGAGGGCCCTTCTTCTGGTCCCTGGAGGAATGGCTGGCCCAGCCACAGGGCAAACTGGAGACTTCATGTCCCTAGAAGCAGCTCTCAACAGGTACACCAGGAGTTAGCAGACAGTATCCGACCCCTGAGGTCCCTCAGTTGGGATAAGTCTGAGGTGTATTCCAGACTAGTTTTCCACAGATCCCCGGGAGCATTCTCAGTTGTCCACAGTGATTATCTCCTTGAAGTGCACATTTTACTGACTTCTATCTCTCTTTTTCCTTTTTTTGAGGGGGGAGGGGCAGCAGGAGAGGGAGGGAGAGAATCTTGAGCAGGCTCCACACTGTGGAAATCATGACCTGAGCCGAAATCAAGAGCCAGACTTCAACCGACTGAGCCACCCAGGCGCCCCCTGTCTCTTTTTTTCTGGTCTCACTTCTCCCTACCCTTACTAGAGTTTTCTGGGATCATGTTCCAAATATTCTACTTGCACTCAACTCCTTACATCAGAGTCTGGTTCTGGGGGAACTAAATCAAGAGAGTATTAAGCCTATTTGGATTAACTCAAAAAACCCTCACTTTCAAATGTACTTGGATTGATATTGGAGTTGTAGCCCCATCATGGACCAAATTCAAGGGAATTCAGAGGAGAATAATTTCTCTGTGTTAGTTTCAGTAAAGAGCATGAGATATTTTGGAGACAAAAAAAAAAAAAAAAGACAATGCGAATGTGAATATTTCCAAGAATAATACCTTGAGTTTTTGTGACATTTTCTCCCTTGTTTATAAGACATATTCCTACAATATAAATGTACAGGAGGTTTTCTTTAAAAATTTTGACTTTCTTATGTAGTGCTTCTGTTGTTGACAGTAACTCCAACTGCCTCTTGTTTGGTACTGAAGTTCATACAACAGACTATGAGCCAAAGTTAGTGATTAACTGTTTTGAAAGAATCTCCCAAAATACACTTGTTTGTAATATGTCTTGCTTTTGTGTCTCAGGTGTAAAATAATTGGCATTTCATGCCCAATTTGCCTTGTGCTAGTGATATGTTAATGTACAGTGAGACTTCAGTGTCTTTGTAGGACTCATATTTGGAGTAGTGGTTCAAGGTGTTGCTACAGTCCCCATTTACCTGGAGGAGAGGCTTCTCGTTTGCCATCTCTACTTTCGTCCAGGTCATCATGAAAATGCCCGATTTTCCTTCTGAAGTAGACCGACTCCGTTTTAAATATAACAATTCATAAACTATATTTTATCTTCTCCCTGAGTAACATTCTCTGATAGGAACCTCAACTGTATATTCCCTTTTGCAGATGTATAATGACATTCTTAAATAATTCTAAGTGGTTTGAATAAGTTAACTCAACTCTGTTGCTTTCTTTTGATGGTATAAGTTGAAGACCAAAGCAGCTTATTTTGACACACTCGGTTTGCTGTGCTTTTATTAATGTATATGTAATTATATTAAAAATCAATATCTCTTTAAAAATTATTTTAAATGACGAAATGTACACAACAGGCACCCTAGTTATATACTTGATTCCTGAGCATTAACCTATTCCTGGCTATGGGAATGAACTTCTGACTATGGACAGAGGGTTTGCTGAGATCACCTTGCCTCAAACACCTAGATCTTTGACTTGTAAAAAGCCCAGTGTTCCCTTTCGGGCACTTTAGTTGTCATATTTGTGTCAGGCATGGAGTTCTTACTTTCCCTGAAGCTGCCTTCTCTGGACCTCCTTCTTGGACTATTGCTGGAGTGAACTTAATCCATGCAGGCACGGGACTCAGTGTCTATCCTTGGTCCCAAGACTCCCCACACCCCACCCACATCAAGGTTCCTTAAAACATTCCTTTTGCTGTGTGCGCCTGACTTTATTGACGATTCAGGGCAATAGAGGGCATCTACCTCACAGAAGCACGATCATTTTATATTAGCATTTTAGCTATCCTTATACATATGTGTAATTTCGATAACCCCCTCCCCCCGGTATTTCAGGGATCACACCTCCCTGCAAGGTGCTCTGTAATCAGGCTGATCTGCTTTCCAGCTTCTTTCCCCCTTCTCATCAATCTCAGCAAAACAAGCTCAAATTTACTTCATTTTATTCCAGTGAAGAATTCAGCTGAGCTTTTGTTCTTCACTCCTTGCCTGGGGGTCTTTTCACACCTAAATGGCCTGTTAAGGGATTTTCCTAAACAGAGGTAGTTTCCTCCCTAAGAGGAATTCTAGTGCCAGCTCTTAAGATATTAATGGATGTTCCTTGTACCCTGCTATATTGTACAATTTCAAGAGCTCTGTAACTGGTCTTCTCACATTCTGCTCTGCTCCAAACCAGCCTCCCTGTGCTTTTTTTTTTTCCAAAGATTTTTATTTATTTATTTGAGAGAGAGAGAATGAGAGAGAGAGAGCATGAGAGGGGGCAGGGTCAGAGGAGAAGCAGACTCCCTGCCGGGCAGAGAGCCCGATGTGGGACTGTATCCTGGGACTCGAGGATCATGACCTGAGCTGAAGACAGATGCCCAACCGACTGAGCCACCCTGGTGCCCCTCTCCCTGTGCTTTTTAAAGGTAAACTTGATGGTGTCACTGATCGTCTTCTCATTGTTCTCATTGCTCTACCATTCAAAGCTTCCTTCAGGGTGTTGCCTGGGAGAAGGGAGCAGCAGCTTTGGCAAAAACTTGCCCCAGAACCATCTCCCTAGAGAAAAAAAAAAAAGCGCTTTCATCTGTAGTAAGGCAGCAACAAGTGGGGACTTAATGCACTAGGGAGAACTCACTGCCACCGAAGCAAGAGAAAAGAAAAACCCTTCTGCCTCTGAGGGTGAGGCACGCAGGTGAGGCCCAGAGCAGAGCTGGGGGAGGGGCAGGGCAGGAGAATGTGTGAACCGCCCTCACCCCTCCAGACCCAGGGACCCTGGGCCTGCCTGTAGCTGAGGATTAATGAGAGCATCAGTCATCAGAGCCATCTGTCTTCTACCCCTCAGCACCAGGTTGACAAATGTCAGGCAACGATAACTCTAATAAACCTGGGACAGCTGCAAGAGTCAGATTCTCCCTGGAGGGCTACACAAAGAGCAGACCCAGATCCAGGTAGGAAGTGGACACCAAGGAAATAACCTTTGGCAAGCCAGCCCCGGCCTGAAGAGAAGGTGTCTCTAGCCGAATTTGAAGTCTGAGGTATGATGAGTATAACCATAGCAATAACAAATCTTGTACCCAGCCAGCTCCCGAATAGGGCACACAAACTTCGGACACCAGAGCTGAGCAAAAGGAAAGGTATGCCCGTCTCCAAGCACAAAACATACTTACCTCAGTATTTACTAGGTAAGCAACTTTCAACAAAAATCATGAGACATATGCAAAGGCGAGTCATCATCAAGGCCATTACCAGAACCAGACTCAGATAGGACACAGACGGTGTGTTACTGGCAAAAAGACAAACACGTAGACCAGGGAACTAAATATGAAGTTTAGAGATAGACTCACATAAGTAGAGTCAACCAACTTTGGGGCAAATACTCAAAGGCAATTTAATGGACAGGAGATGGTCTTTTCCACAAATGGTGAGGAAAAAGCCTGAGATCCACGTGCAAAAAAAAAAGGAAGTTTGACACATACCTCAAACATTATGCAAAAATAACACAAAATGGATCATTGACTTAAATGTAAGATACAACACTATAAAGCTTCTGGTAGAAAATTAATGTGACCTTGGATTTGCAAGGTTCTCAACTATGCAATCAGAAGTACAGACTAAAAAAAGGGGAAAAAATGATAAACTGAAGTTTATCAAAATAGTAAGTTCTTACTTTGTGAAGGACATTGTTAAGAGAATGAGAAAAAGGCCATAGACTGAAGTAAAATATTTGCGAACAACATCTCTCATAGGACACTAGTATCCAGAATGATAAAGAAATCTAGAAACTCCACAATACAAAAACAAACAACCCATTTTTAAAAAAGGACAAGGATCCGAAGTGACCCTTTACCAAAGAGGACATAGAGGGGGCAAATACGCATATGATACTATGTTCCTCACCAGTAGTTTTTAGAGAAATGCAAATAAGGATCACACTGAGACACCTTAACATTAAAATAGCTAAAAGCAAACAAAACTGGTGATTCCAAATGCTGATGCAGAGCAACTGGAACTCTAGTTCCAGTGGAATGTGAAATGGTATGGTTACTTTGGAAACGTATATTTCACATCATTTCAGTTCACAAGTGAACTGAAAACTTATCATCACGCTGAAACATGCATGTGCATGTTTATAACAGCTTTATACATCATGGCTAAAAACTGGAAACAGCCCAGATGTCCTTCAACAGAAGAATGGATAAATAAGCTGTAGGGTATCCATAAAATGGAATACTACTCAGCACTGGAAAGAAATGAACTACTGATTTATGCAACAACATGAATGAATTTTAAACACATATTCTTAAATTAAAGAAGCCAGATATAAAAGTCCATATGTTGTATGATTCCATTTATATGACATTCTGGAAAAGGCAAAATGATAGAAATGGAAAGCAGATCAGTAGTGGGGGAGTAGGGGAGGGTTTGGCTACAAAGGAGAGCATGAGGGAATTTTGGGGAGGGATGTTCTGAATGGTATTGTGATGGTAGGTGTGTGAGTCTATGCATTTGTCAAAATTCATAGAACTGTACATGGCAGAGGATGAATTTTACTTATGCAAATTAAAAAAACATAACCAGGATGACAGTGAGAGCCAAGAAGGAATACAGACTGTGACGAACAAGTGTATGATATAATTATTAGGAGTGGTGAGGAAGAAAGGAGCTGACCTATGTGACTTTGGAAAACCATATTTAAGCTAGATGCTTTCAGGCTAAAGACAAAAACTGTGCACAAACTACTTACTCTAGTTGATAAACTGGTTTCTCACAGGGGTATGGGTCAGCCCCAATTCTGAAACTATGTTACATGTATATGAGGATTGAGCAAATAAATATATACATTGTGGAAAACAAATGCCAGATTTCTCATCGCCAGAGAAAGAAGTTTATGGATAAACAGGGGGAAGGCTAGAAAGAACCCTGTGGTTGTAGATGAGATTCAGAGATATCATATTAAAATGTTTATTTTAATTATTAAAATGTTAATTTTTATTTTTGAAAATATTAAATTGTTCAATATTAAACATGTTTTAATTTTAATTTATTAAAATTGTTTATTAAAATGTTTATTTTAATAAGTTTACAGTTAGATACAAACATGTGTGTGTGTATTTATTCATTGGTTGGTATGCATACATAGATTCCCTGAGAGGGCCTACTAGCAGGGATATCCTAGTAGCAAGAAATGTACTTAGCACCCAGAACTTGGTTTCTAAATACCATTCTCCAGTAAAAGATCTCCTTAAAGAAAGACCGGAGGCAGGGAAAATATAAGATGAGACCAGAGCATCTTATGGTTTCAAGAAGTAAGGAAGTGAGAAAAAAGAAGTCAAAAGGATACAGGAATCAGCAAACTTAAAGATCTCCCAATGGTCAAAGCTACAATAATTTGAAAAACAAAAATAAATATAGTATGGGTTTATAGCCCCAACGATAAAATACATATTGATGAGTCCATGCTTATATAAGTAAGATAAGACACTTGTTCTTTACAGAGAAATTCCGATTAATAAATATAGACAAGATGAGGGAAAGAGAAAATTACCACAAGAACATTGTAGTAAAAATTGCTGCAGGCAAGGTATACAGATGACTGCTAAAATTAGTGGGCAAAAGTTTAAGGAGAAACTTTTGCATCACCACAAATTATGTCTCCAAAGTATTTATTAATTACTGTGCTGGTTGTAATCATATGTCCATGAATTCTTGGATATATCTCCCTCCAAAAAGTGGAGCTTATTTCTTCTCCCTCTTGGGGGGGAGTGGACATAGTGACTCACTTCTAATTAATGGAGTAGGGAAAGGGAAAATGGTAACCCACAATGGAGAAACCTGACAGAAAACTATCTTAACCAAGTCATCACGGTTAATACCACCAATAACAAAACATACTGATATCATGTACCTCCATATAAGATGCACTGAGAAGGCCCCTCACCTCTGGTATTCTTCCCCAAATTTTATCATCTCAGTTAATATGAGAAAACATCAGACAAATCCAAATTCAGAGACAGTCTACAAATTACCTGACCAGAATTTTTTGAAAGGTCAAGGTCATGGAAGAGAGCGATAAACTGAGAAACTGTCACAGATTGGGAGAGATGCAACAACTAAATACAATGTGAAATCTTGGATTTAAGCTTGGAATGGAAAAGACATTAATGGAAAACTGGTGAAATTTGAATAAAATCTGTCATTCAGTTAATGGCATTGTACCAGTGTTAATTTCCTACTTTTGATCATTGTACCACGGTTGTATAAAATGCTAACATTAGGAAAGGTGGAGGAAGGGGGTATATGGCAACTCTGTACTATCTGTACTATTACCTCAAAAGAAATAGTTGATTTTTTTGAAAAAGGAATGTAACTTTTTTTTTTTTAAAGTTTTGCACCTTACATATCATCTAATTGTCAGCTCTTTGTTTCTTGGTCCTCAGAATGATCTTCAAAAATGGCTACAATGGGCTATTTTCTTTTTCCCAGAGAAAATGGATCCTGCACTTTGTGTAACCTTTGCAGCAATGGAATAATAGAAATTGCAATTTACATTTTTTTTTAAGATTTATTTATTTATTTGAGAGAGCGAGAATGAGATAGAGAGAGCATGAGAGGGGGGAGGGTCAGAGGGAGAAGCAGACTCCCTGCCGAGCAGGGAGCCCGATGCGGGACTCGATCCCGGGACTCCAGGATCATGACCTGAGCCGAAGGCAGTCGCTTAACCAACTGAGCCACCCAGGTGCCCTGCAATTTACATTTATTTAGTGCTTACTACATACCAGGCACTCTGCTGAATATTTTACATAGATATCCACTCATCTCATATTCACACTAGTCCTATGAGGACACAGTAGCCAATTTTATAGATGTGGAAACTGAGGCAAAGAGAAGTTCTGCCCGAGGCTAGGTGATTAGATGTTGAGCGAAATAGGATTCAAACCACTTAAGATCCAGGCTCCACAACCAGTGCTAATTATGATAATAATTCAAGTAATTAATATGTGCTACAGCATCAACTAATTTATTAAGAATGCTGTTTTGTCAGGGCACCTGGGTGGCTCAGTCATTAAGCGTCTGCCTTCGGCTCAGGTCATGATCCCAGGGTCCTGGGATTGAGTCCTGCATCGGGCTCCTTGCTCAGTGGGGAGCCTGCTTCTCCCTCTCCTACCCCCCCTGCTTGTGTTCCCTCTCTCGCTGTGTCTCTCTCTGTCAAATAAATAAATAAAATCTTAAAAAACAACAACAACAACAAAGAATGCTGTTTTGTCGAGCTGCCTATGAGGTAGTCATTTTTATCATCTTATTTTATTGATGGGGAAACAAGTCTGGACAGTAAGCACCTTGTTAGGATCCAGATCCAGTGAGCCCAAGACTTCCCTCTTCACTCCAGTTTAGTCTGCCTCACAATCTTTACAAAGATGAGTGCGTCTTTTATTCTTGCTGCTGCTAAAACTCATGGGCTACACCATATACATTTTTTTAAAAATGATAAAAACTCTGTTCTGATGTTCGCTGTGATTTCAAATTGTTTTATAATCAAAGTGATTTAAAATTGTTCCTTGTAAGTGCTATGTGGCCGAGGATGCAGCTGTGAGAACACCACTGGGTCCTGGGACGTCATGATAAGTGTCTCAGATAGTATTTCATATCATGACACCATCTAAAAACTCCCCACCTACCAGCCTGTGTTGCAAGCAGTTTTTTTTTTTTAATCAATATAACCAGTTAGTAGCCTTTATGTCATAGGGTCTTCCTTTCAACAACCAAACAACAGAAGCCATCTAGCAGAGGAATTTTCTTCTCACCTTCACATTCTGAAGTGAGTCCTGAGGTGAAAGTGCCATCAAATACTCTCTTAGAAACACACAAATAAACCACAAATAAAAGAGGATGGCATGAGGACACATTGAAAGTACTTTGTAGAGTTAACCAGCAGAGAAACTCCTGAGGTGGCAGGATAAGGATTGGATTGCCCTTGCCACATGTTACCTTACTCCTTTCCAATGTTGAGTCTTTGAACTGACCACCAGGGAGCCATTTTGCACAGGAAGGGGATGTTATACTCACACTTTGGCTGCCATTGATCTAGCTAAACATACCTGGAGTTTCTCATCTTTATCTCAGGAGGGGTGGCTCTGCCAGGAGACAGTTAGTCCATTGCCAAATGTAAGAAAACAATGGTACCACGTAACTCAGCAACCAGGTCAATCCTCAGACCAAGGACACTGAGGGATGATGAAACCAGACTGGAAAGCAAAGCATCATGGGTATGGGAAACAGGGTCTACTTGAAAGTGGAACAATTAGCCATTGTTCACAAAGAGGGCTAGATGAGAGTCTTTTTTCACTCCAAATTCTTATTTAATACCCCTCATTTATGAGTAGATAGGAGGGAAGATTTTTTTTTTAAGATTTTATTTATTTATTTGAGAGAGAGAGAGTATAAGCTGGGGAGAGAGCAGAGGGAGAAGCAGACCCCCTGCTGAGCAGGGAGCCCAATATGGGAATTGATCTTAGGACTCCGGGATCAGGACCTGAGTCGAAGGCAGACGCCCAACGACTGAGCCACCCAGGCACCCCAGGAGGGTGGTATTTAGATGGAGGCAACCACATTTAGCGGCAATCTGTGTTTAGTCATCTGACAAATATTTACTAAACACTCACCATATATGAGGCATTATGACAGATGCCAGAATAGAAAGAATTATAAGATGCAGTTTCTGAATTGGAGGAACTCATTGTCTGGTGGGGAAGGTGTACTTGAAGACAAATAATTCCAATCCATATGATATGTCCCAATATAAATGTTGGTACCGGCTTATCAGAAGGACCCAAAGAGGGCCTCTGCTTGTGTGGGCCCAAGATCTTCTATAAAGATTTTTCCCCCATGGGAATAAAATAGTTACTAGTGCTCAACAGTATTTGGTAAGATAGATTTACATACATCTGCAAGGATGGTGCCATCTATTGTCAGACACAAAATTAATTTGAAGCTCAATTAATCTCAACTTAGTGCTTATTTTTGGCTATTCAACATAATTAAGTCAGCTCTCCTGCACCACTAGCCTCCTAAATAGAGAAAGTCCTCCTGATCTACTCCCAACCCATTTTCCCAAGCTCACCCCCAAATGGCTCCTTCTGTTTCCACCTTATACCAAAGTGCCCATATTCTTCAAATAGATTTCTTTGGGTCCCATCTCTATGCTTTTGCATATACTAACTCTTCTACCTGAATTGTCTTCATAAGTGCCTAACAAAACCCAATTTATTCTTGTAAGGGTCCTCCCAATGTTGCTTTTTCTAAAAGCAACCTACCTAGAAGTAAAGTCTTTCTCTTTGAATGTCTAGAGAGCAATGCTTATATCCCCTTTTTCTCACTTATTACATACTTCCTTAGGTTGTAGTTATTTCTGCCACTAAATTATACATGATTTCAGACAAGGTCCATGTGACTTTTCCAGAGCCAGCATGGTAGCTGGGACATTGAATGGATTCAGCACATTTGGCAAATAAATGTACTTATGGAAAGAGATGGTGAGAAGTTGATAGAAACTTTGGGCTTGACTCACTGTGAACAAGTCACAAATGCTCCACAAAGAGACAAGATACACTGCAGAATTACCCAGCGAAGAAAGGGGAGTGAAGACATCAGTGGCCTTCTCAAACATCTGGTGGGACCCATAAGGGCTGAGCTTCATGGCTATGCAGCCTGTGTAGTCCCAGTCCAGCCTGTGTAGTTTATGCTCTGCTGTCACCATCTTGAAATTCTTAATAATTTTCTAACAAGAGACCCTGAATTTTTATTTTGCACTGGGTCCTATACATAATGTAACTGGTCTTGGATCCAGTTTAGGAAGCAGTTTTAAGATTCAGAAAAGTTAGTTAAGAACTAGCACACTGGCCCCTATTTATAACGTGGAGATTAAGAATCAAAGGAGCCAAGGTGATCTGCATTTTGTCCCTGCAGAGGTCACAAGGATATTATTACCATTTCTATTAGTATTTCTTTTTTACTTTCTTTCTTCCCTGGGTCCTTTTTTCCCCAGGAACAAGGCTGTGCCTCCAGCCAGCTGGGGGCAAATGGATGTAAGATGATATATTAGTTTGCTAGGGCTGCTATTAACAAAGTACCACAAACTGGGGGGCTTAAACAACAGAAATGTATTGTCTCACAGTTTAGGAGGCTGGAAGTCCAAGACCAAGGCAGGGTTGAGTACTTCTGAGGGCTGTGAGAGAGAATTTGTTCCATGCCTCTCTCTTAGCTTCTAGTAAGTAGCCTTGGACGTTCTTTGGTTTGCAGATAGTCTTCTCCCTGTTTCTTTACATCTGTACATGTGTTTCTGTGTCTTGGCCAAATTCCCCCTTTGCATAAGGACACCAGTCATATTGGATTAGGGTGCACCTTAATTACCTCACATTAACTTGACTACCTCTGTAAACACTCCATTTTCGAAAAAGGTCATATTCTGAGATTCTGGGGGCTGAAATTATTATACTTTTTTTTCCAGAGGTGGGGGGGCACAATTCAACCCAGAACATGTGGATCTCTTTTATACAGAATTATTATTATTTTTATATTAAATTCTCTTTTGAATAAGATTGAATTAATTCTCTCATTTTTCTGTGGTATTATAAAGGAACTGCGACCTCTCTATTCTTTTCCCTTAGAATTTTACTATTCAGAGGAAATTAAAATTTCACTTTCTCTTCACCACATACAGGGGTGTCATTAGGATGTTTTCTCATAAGCACCCTCACTCGCCTGCTAACAGGTAACTTATATATCAGGTTGACTTCCTGGCACCTATTGTTTAGCCACAGAAGACACAGCCTTCTCGACATGCAAGGGATCCTATAAGTAACTTAATACAATACCTTTATTTTACTAATGAAGAAATTCAAGCCCAAGAGGTTAAAATAATTTGTTGTAGAGCATTCAGCTAATTAAGAGTAGAAGTGGAATGAAAACCATGTCATTTAAATCTGAAGATAGGAGCTTTTTAGCTTATCACTGTTTTTGTATATACAAGTAAATATCCTAAAATCTTTAGGTAGAAAAGCCCTCAGATACACACTACTTGTATTCCCTCACCAATGTTTACAACAAAGGTTATAAATGCTTAAATGCTTACAGGAATCAGACAGATCATGCAAATGAATCAACCAGGTTGCGTGTCAGTAACAAGGCACTCGTGGCAAACTGAAGAACACAGGCCTTATCTATGAAAGGGGGGACAGGGGCAACCATTTCTCAGCCCAGCCGCTTACTGCCCTGTGAAAGCAATGTGCTTATGTTTCCAGATCTTCTGTTATTTATTTATTTTTATTTATTTTTTAAATAAAGATTTTATTTATTTGACAGAGAAAGCAGGATCCCAAGCAGGGGGAGTGGGAGAGGGAGAAGCAGGCTTCCTGCCGAGCACAGAGCCCGATGTGGGGCTGGATCCCAGGACCCTGGGATCGAGACCTGAGCCAAAGGCAGATGCTTAACGACTGAGCCACTCAGTGCCCAGATCTTCTGTTATTGAAAGGAAACCCAAGAATCTGGATTTTATTTAACATTTCCATCTTTTAAATATGGACCGAAAAAACCCCACAAATTTTAAGAGGCACTGTATAAGCCACATAAAATCTGTCAGGGGGCCTGGCCAATGGCATGTCTCTTTTTACTGACCTGTAATCCCTTTACTCTTCACACGTGACTAAATTTAAGAGCACAGAGGCATCCTCGGAAACAAGTGGAATCACCTTGGGCAATACACAGTCAAGGCTTCCTGTTGGATTTTCCCAAGTTTTCTTTTAAGGCTTTCTGTGTCACAAGTCCAAATGCCATTGCTAATTTTCAATAGCGAAGTTTGATTTGTCAGCTTAGTGTGTGAATTTCACAAAACATTAGAAAGGTCTTGTGAGAAGGACGTACATGTCTCATTATAGATGATGATTCAAGTACTCAACGATGTTGGAGGTAAACTTTGGGTCCAAATGTTTGAGGGCATGGGGCAGCCTGATGCTTAGTGCAGGTGGTTTATCACGAAAAAGTGACAACGCCAAGCTCAAACTTCATGTACATATCTTTCTCTTAATTCTCTAGGGCAAGGTGAAATTTTCATTTTTTTAATCTCTAATTTCACTGATTGAGATTGAGAGAACAATCTGTTTATTCCTGTAAAGAGCAAGTCACTCACTCATCCCAAGACAAAAGCTGGTCAGTTTTACTTTCATTCAATGACCCCTTTTCTTCTGCTGGATTTTCTACCTGTATAAAGCTAAGCCTTTTTGATTTGTCCATGAGCATCCTGAAGATGGTGTGAGGGGTGTTTCCCATTATGGAAAGAGTGACTCTCGACCATGGGCGCACTGGATCTAAAGGTGACATTCCTTAGGCAACTTACAGTCGATTCTTTTCCTTTCTTTCTTTTCCCCTATTAGGCACGCCGGCACGTGGGTGGCGTTTTCATTCTTCACAGTGCAGAAATTGTGTGGAAGACAATAGGCTTGTTTCTAATTTGGCGTTTCTGAAAGCTTGGCAAAATAGAAATAAGTCTGTATTCAAAATTTGAAAAAGAGCATGTAAATAGCAATAACTGAAATTTGTGATTAAACAATTAACAAAAAAGAACCCTATGAAGTCATTAAAAGTATAAAGAGGGAGGCGCTTCCTGCTTCATCATTACTGGGTTTGAACTGTTATTACTTAACGTTGATTGAGCCCTAGCCACGTGGGCACCATTCTTCCAACGGCGGAGTTAAAAATTGTCACTTCCCAGTAGCGTTCTTGTTGGCATTTCTTCCCAGCAAGAGAACCTGGGAACGTTTTAGGTAGCCTTCCCTAAAGACACAAGGAACGGAAATAAGGTAAGGGAATCTAGGCAACATGATTTTTGGGGACTACGGTGCGGAGAACATGGGCTATGGAACAAAACAAACACACTCGAACTTGAATCTTGTCTTCCCTCTGATTACCTCTGGGAACATGGGCAGGTCACTTCATTCCTCTCAGCCTTACTTTCTTCATCTATTCAGTGGCAGTAAGATTACATCTCTTACAGAGTTTTTGTGGGAATTGATAGTCCATGTAAAGTCAAAGAACATTCTAAATACTCAGGAAAAAAATAACCATTTTATTATGGTTATTGCTATTAGCTGTCTTCATTTATAACCGTCTCAGTGTTTTATAATATTGATTAATTCTAAGGATATTTAAATGTCATAAAGAATTTGAGAAAGAGGAATTTAAAGGGATCAGGGAGAAGTGTAGCAGTCAGTTAGGATTATGTTATTTCATTTGGCTTTAAGCCAAGCAAATGTTCAGCTGCCAGTTAAAAATGTACCACCTGCCTTCACCCTCTCTTTAATATATTCTTTAAAGTAGCATGGTGGAAGATATCCAGCTATATTCAGAGCACGCCTTTTAATTTGCAGTTTTGAGCATTCAGAATCAAGAAGGAATCCTAGTTTTGTGCCTATAAACAATGAAAGAATTCTAAGGCTTGAACCCAACATGTTTAAAGGGAACACTCCTATAGACAAATACATTTGTAATATATTTTGCTTGGGATTTTTCTCTGTTCGTATAGAGTGATATTATTCTCCCATAAGAATAATAACTGATGCAAGTTGAAGATTATGTAAGAATGGGTTAGTGGAGATAAGGATATTTTCAATTGTGAGAGATGAACCAAGTTAGAGGAGAGCAGAGAACAAAAGCACTCTCTGACAGGTGGAATATATTTAATGACCTAAGCAAATATCATACTCTTTGGAAAGTGCTTGATATTACAAGTATCATTTTGTAGTGTGCACTTCTCTCAGCACATTTGCTATTTTATTTTAATGCACATGATTAGCACTAGAAGTGGAGAGCGTTATGGATAAGAAATTATATAAACATGTGGAAAATGGGCCTTAGTGATCGGGACAAAGCTGAAGGAACAGGCATGCCGGGTACCCCACAGAAGGATTTAAATGCCCCATTCTCATCAAAGGAACATAGTAGGCAATCCAGTAGAGTTCAAACAGGCAAAAAAAAATGGAATGTGGCAATTTCCTCCAAATAAATAGAATTTTAAAAAAAATTAACATGTGGGGGGGGGCGGAGCAAGATGGCGGAGGAGTAGGAGACCTGGATTTCGTCTCCTCTCGGGAATTCAGCTGGATAGGGATCAAACCATTCTGAACACCTACAAACCCAACAGGAGATCGAAGAAAAGAATAGCAGCAACTCTCTCATCAGAAAAGCGACCACTTTCTGGAAGGTAGGACGTGCGGAGAAGTGAATCCGAGGCGATATTCGGGAGGATAGACGGCGGGGGAGGGGCCTCCGTCGGCCGCTTCTGGCAAGTGATAGAACCACGGAGCACAAAATCGGAACTTTTAAAAGTCTGCTCCGCTGAGGGACGTCACTCTGGTGGCTAAGCGGGGGGTGGAACCCTCCGGGACAGTGTGGTCTCAGGACCCTCGGGGTCACAGAAAGACCGGGGGTGCCTGAGTGTGGCGGAGCTCCCAGGTAATGGAGCAGGGAAGCCGGCTGCAGAGGCGGAGCCCAGGCGCGGGCTCTCAGCTCGGGGTTGCCATAAACCGTGATCCGCGGCACAGTCGGGCCACTGCTCCTCCAGCAGGGACCCAACAAGCGGCAGATCCGGGGAGACTCACCTTCCTCCCCCGGGAGGAGCCACACGGGAGTGCGCCGCAGGGATCTGCTGGGTTTGGAGACTCCACCCGGGGTCGGGTGCCAGAGATAGAAACGCGCGGTCACAGGCCGGGTGAGCACGGAGTGCGGCCAGAGACCGGGGAGACGGGAGTGACTGACGGCTTTTCTCTGGGGGCTCACTGAGGAGCGGGGCACCGAGTTCTCAGCTCCTCCGGGGCAGATTGGGAGGCCGCCATTTTCACTCTCCGCCTCCAAAGCTGTACGGAAAGCTTGCAGGGAACGGAAGCTCCGGAGAGCAAACCCAAGCAGATTACTTAGCCAGGAGGGGGCAAGGGCGGGGCAATTCCGCCTCCTGCAAAGACATTTGGAAACCATGGCAACAGGCCCCTCCCCAGAAGATCAGCTAGAACAGCCAGCCAAGACCAAGTTTACCGATCAGTGAGAACGGCAGAACTCCAGCGCTAGGGGAATACTGCACATAGAATTCATGGCTTTTTTACCATGATTCTTTAGTCTTTCAAAGTTAATTTTTTTTAACTGTCTTTTTCCTTTTTTTTTTCTTTTTTAATTTTTCTTTTTCCCTTTTTCAACCAACATCTTATCAATCCCTTTTTTTAAAAAAAACATTTTTATTTTTCATTTTTAGAGTCATATTCTATCCCTTCATAGTAGTTACCCGTATTTTTGGCTTATATATATAAGTTGTCCTCTCTTTAAAATTTTGAGATAGTTTCTTCTAACAGATTAAAATATACCCTAAATCTCTAGTATATGGTGTTTTCTATTCCCCTGCCTGATCACATCCTCTCCCTTTTTTTTCTTTTTTCTTTTTTTAAATACTCTTCTTTCTTTATTCAAACAACTTCTTTTCAATTCCTTTTATAAAATTTTTTATAATTTCCATCTTTACAGTCATATTCCATCCCTTCATCGCATTAACCCTTATTTTTGTACATATATAAGTTTTTCTTTCTTCAAAATTTTGGGAGGAACTTTCTTCTAAAAGACCAAAATACACCCCAAATCTAGTGTGTGGCACTGATCTATATACCAGCCTGATCATATTTGATCACATTCTGGGTTTTTTTGTTGTTGTTGTTTTGTTTTGTTTGTTTTTGTTTTTATCTTTATCTTTTTCTTTTTCTTTTTTTTCTTTTTCTTTTTTCTCTCTTTCCCTTTCTTTTCCCACTGCTTCAGGTCTTTTCTGATTTGTTTAGAGTATATTTTCTGGGGACGTTGTTACTCTGCTAGCATTTTGTTCTCTCATTAATCTGTTCTCCTCTGCACAAAATGACAAGATGGAAAAAATCACCTCAACAAAAAGAACAAGAGGTAGTACCGACTGCCAGGGACCTACTCAATATGGACATTAGTACTATGTCAGATCTAGAGTTCAGAATCATCACTTTAAAGATACTAGCTGGGCTTGAAAAAAATATCGAAGTTATTAGAGAAACCCTTTCTGGAGAAGTAAAAGAACTAAAATCCAACCAAGTAGAAATCAAAAAGGCTATTAATGAGGTGCAATCAAAAATGGGGGCACTAACTGCTAGAATAAATGAGGCAGAAGAGAGAATCAGTAATATAGAAGATGAAATGATGGAAAATAAGGAAGCTGAGAAAAAGAGAGATAAACAACTACTGGATCACGAGGGCAGAATTCGAGAGATAAGCGATACCATAAGATGAAACAACATTAGAATAATTGGGATCCCAGAAGAAGAAGAAAGAGAGAGAGGGGCAGAAGGTATAATGGAGCAAATTATAGCAGAGAACTTCCCTAATTTGGGGAAGGAAACAGGCATGAAAATCCAGGAAGCACAGAGAACCCCTCTCAAAATCAATAAAAATAGGTCAACACCCCGACATCTAATAGTAAAACTTACGAGTCTCAGAGACAAAGAGAAAATCCTGAAAGCAGCTCGGGAGAAGAGATATGTAACCTACAAGGGTAGAAACATTAGACTGGCAACAGACCTATCCACAGAGACCTGGCAGGCCAGAAAGGACTGGCAGGATATATTCAGAGCACTAAATGAGAAAAATATGCAGCCAAGAATACTCTATCCAGCTAGGCTGTCATTGAAAATTGAAGGAGAGATAAAAAGCTTCCAGGACAAACAAAAACTAAAGGAATTTGCAAACATGAAACCAGCCCTACAGGAAATCTTGAAAGGGGTCCTCTAAGCCAAGAGAGACCCTAAAAGCAACATAGACCAGAAAGGAACACAGACAATATACGGTAACAGTCACCTTACAGGCAATACAATGGCACTAAATTCCTATCTTTCAATAGTTACCCTGAATGTAAATGGGCTCAATGCCCCAATCAAAAGACACAGGCTATCAGACTGGATTAAAAAACAAGACCCATCGATATGCTGTCTGCAAGAGACTCATTTTAGACCCAAAGACACCCCCAGATTGAAAGTGAGGGGGTGGAAAACCATTTACCATGCTAATGGACACCAAAAGAAAGCTGGGGTGGCAATCCTTATATCAGACAAATTAGATTTTAAACCAAAGACTGTAATAAGAGATGAGGAAGGACATTATATCCTACTTAAAGGATCTATCCAACAAGAAGATCTAACAATTGTAAATATCTATGCCCGTAACATGGGAGCAGCCAATTATATAAGGCAATTAATAACAAAAGCAAAGAAACACATCGACAACAATACAATAATAGTGGGGGACTTTAACACCCCCCTCACTGAAATGGACAGATCGTCTAAGCAAAAGATCAACAAGGAAATAAAGACTTTAAATGACACACTGGACCAAATGGACTTCACAGATATATTCAGAACATTCCACCCCAAAGCAACGGAATACACATTCTTCTCTAGTGCCCATGGAACATTCTCCAGAATAGATCACATCCTAGGTCATAAATCAGGTCTCAACCGGTACCAAAAGATTGGGATCATTCCCTGCCTATTTTCAGACCACAATGCTTTGAAACTAGAACTCAATCACAAGAGGAAAGTCGGAAAGAACTCAAATACATGGAGGCTAAAGAGCATCCTACTGAAGAATGAATGGGTCAACCAGGAAATTAAAGAAGAATTAAAAAAATACATGGAAACCAATGAAAATGAAAACACAACTATTCAAAATCTTTGGGATGCAGCAAAGGCAGTCCTAAGAGGAAAGTATATAGCAATACAAGCCTTTCTCAAGAAACAAGAAAGGTCTCAAGTACACAACCTAACCCTACACCTAAAGGAGCTGGAGAAAGAACAGCAAAGAAAGCCTAAACCCAGCAGGAGAAGAGAAATAATAAAGATCAGAGCAGAAATCAATGAAATAGAAACTAAAAGAACAGTAGAACAGATCAACGAAACTAGGAGCTGGTTCTTTGAAAGAATTAACAAGATTGATAAATCCCTGGCCAGACTTATCAAAAAGAAAAGAGAAATGACCCAAATCAACAAAATCATGAATGAAAGAGGAGAGATCACAACCAACACCAAAGAAATACAAACAATTATAAGAACATATTATGAGCAACTCTATGCCAGCAAATTAGATAACCTGGAAGAAATGGATGCATTCCTAGAGATGTATCAACTACCAAAACTGAACCAGGATGAAATAGAAAACCTGAACAGACCTATAACCACGAAGGAAATTGAAGCAGTCATCAAAAATCTCCCAAAAAACAAAAGCCCAGGGCCAGATGGCTTCCCAGGGGAATTCTACCAAACATTTCAAGAAGAATTAATACCTATTCTTCTGAAACTGTTCCAAAAAATAGAAATGGAAGGAAAACTTCCAAACTCATTTTATGAGGCCAGCATTACCTTGATCCCAAAACCAGACAAAGACCCCAACAAAAAGGAGAATTACAGACCAATATCCCTGATGAACATGGACGCAAAAATTCTCACCAAAATACTAGCCAATAGGATCCAACAGTACATTAAAAGGATTATTCACCATGACCAAGTGGGATTTATCCCTGGGCTGCAAGGGTGGTTCAACATCCGCAAATCAATCAATGTGATACAATACATTAACAAAAGAAAGAACAAGAATCATATGATCCTCTCAATAGATGCAGAAAAAGCCTTTGACAAAGTACAGCATCCTTTCTTGATCAAAACTCTTCAGAGTATAGGGATAGAGGGTACATACCTCAATATCATAAAAGCCATCTATGAAAAACCTACAGCGAATATCATTCTCAATGGGGAAAAACTGAGAGCTTTCCCCCTAAGGTCAGGAACGTGGCAGGGATGTCCACTATCACCGCTGCTATTCAACATAGTATTGGAAGTCCTAGCCACAGCAATCAGACAACAAAAAGTAATCAAAGGCATCCAAATTGGCAAAGAAGAAGTCAAACTCTCACTCTTTGCAGATGATATGATACTTTATGTGGAAAACCCTAAAGACTCCACCCCAAAACTGCTAGAACTCATACAGGAATTCAGTAAATTGGCTGGATATAAAATCAATGCACAGAAGTCAGTGGCATTCCTATACACCAACAACAAGACAGAAGAAAGAGAAATTAAGGAGTCGATCCCATTTACAATTGCACCCAAAACCATAAGATACCTAGGAATAAATCTAACCAAAGAGACAAAGGATCTGTACTCAGAAAACTATAAAATACTCATGAAAGAAATTGAGGAAGACACAAAGAAATGGAAAAACGTTCCATGCTCATGGATTGGAAGAACAAATATTGTGAAGATGTCAATGCTACCTAGAGCAATCTACACATTCAATGCAATCCCCATCAAAATACCATCCACTTTTTTCAAAGAAATGGAACAAATAATCCTAAAATTTGTATGGAACCAGAAAAGACCCCACATAGCCAGAGGAATGTTGAAAAAGAAAAGCAAAGCCGGCGGCATCACAATTCTGGACTTCCAGCTCTATTACAAAGCTGTCATCATCAAGACAGCATGGTACTGGCACAAAAACAGACACATAGATCAATGGAACAGAATAGAGAGCCCAGAAATGGACCCTCAACTCTACGGTCAACTCATCTTTGACAAAGCAGGAAAGAATGTCCAATGGAACAAAGACAGTCTCTTCAACAAATGGTGTTGGGAAAATTGGATAGCCACATGCAGAAGAATGAAACTGGACCATTTCCTTACACCACACACAAAAATAGACTCCAAATGGTTGAAAGACCTCAATGTGAGACAGGAGTCCATCAAAATCCTAAAGGAGAACACAGGCAGCAACCTCTTTGACCTCAGCCGAAGCAACTTCTTCCTAGAAACATTGCCAAAGGTAAGGGAAGCAAGGGCAAAAATGAACTATTGGGACTTCATCAAGATAAAAAGCTTTTGCACAGCAAAGGACACAGTCAACAAAACCAAAAGACAACCGACAAAATGGGAGAACATATTTGCAAATGACATATCAAATAAAGGGCTAGTATCCAAAATCTATAAAGAACTCATCAAACTCAACACCCAAAGAACAAAGAATCCAATCAAGAAATGGGCAGAAGACATGAACAGACATTTTTCCAAAGAAGACATCCAAATGGCCAACAGACACATGAAAAAGTGCTCAATATCCCTCGGCATCAGGGAAATCCAAATCAAAACCTCAATGAGATACCACCTCACACCAGTCAGAATGGCTAAAATTAACAAGTCAGGAAACGACAGATGTTGGCGGGGATGCGGAGAAAGGGGAACCCTCCTACACTGTTGGTGGGAATGCAAGCTGGTGCAGCCACTCTGGAAAACTGTATGGAGGTTCCTCAAAAAGTTGAAAATAGAGCTACCATATGATCCAGCAATTGCACTACTGGGTATTTACCCCAAAGATACAAAAGTAGGGATCCGAAGGGGTACGTGCACCCCGATGTTTATAGCAGCAATGTCCACAATAGCCAAACTGTGGAAAGAGCCAAGATGTCCATCGACAGATGAATGGATAAAGAAGATGTGGTGTATATATACAATGGAATATTATGCAGCCATCAAAAGGAATGAGATCTTGCCATTTGCAACGACGTGGATGGAACTGGAGGGTATTATGTTGAGCGAAATAAGTCAAACAGAGAAAGACATGTATCATATGATCTCACTGATATGAGGAATTCTTAATTGTAGGAAACAAACTGAGGGTTGCTGGAGTGGGGGGTGGGGTGGGAGGGATGGGGTGACTGGGTGATAGACACTGGGGAGGGTATGTGCTCTGGTAAGCGCTGTGAATTGTGCAAGACTGTTGAATCTCAGATCTGTACCTCTGAAACAAATAATGCAATATATGTTAAGAAAAAAAAAAAAGAAGAAGAAGGTAGCGGGAGGGGAAGAATGAAGCGGGGGAAATCAGAGGGGTAGACGAACCATGAGAGACGATGGACTCTGAAAAACAAACAGGGTTCTAGAGGGGCGGGGGGTGGGAGGATGGGTTAGCCTGGTGGTGGGTATTGAGTAGGGCACATTCTGCATGGAGCACTGGGTGTTATGCACAAACAATGAATCATGGAACACTACATCTAAAACTAATGATGTAATGTATGGGGATTAACATAAGAATAAAAAAAAATTAACATGTCTACTACAGTGTTTGGCACATGGTAGACACTCAGTAGAGGAAAACTTATTGTTACTGGCCGGTTCTCTGTCAGGAAGTATGGCATCATCCCTGGCTAGTGGAATCTTAGAGACTCCATATTACATATTAGAGAGTCCAATATTACTCCAATTGAGTATCTATTACACATCATGAACATTCTGATGAAAACCGTTTTCACTTGCATCATAGCACTTAAAAATTGTTTTTTTCTTCCTGGGGACTCATCTTCCTTGGAGCTGGTCACATTAAGGGAGGTTTTCAGATCTCTCCTATGGCCTTCATCATTTCCGTCCTAAAGTCAAGTCTAGCCATGATGTGTCTGGCTGTCTAAATAAAACCAAATCAAATCAAACCAACAAACCCAAAACACACACACACACACAAAGGAAAAATAAATGAAGACCCTACCTCAAAACAAAGCTTTAATAATGTGAGAGAGCCTGAGGAACGTCAGACTTAGAAATGTTCCGCCATGGCCTTTGCATGTCCTTCCCATGACAGCTGTTCCTTTGCACTCCCTCCTGCACACATTAATCTCCAACTGTTTTTCTTCATCCTTCTTGACAAAATCTAGATTGTCCAATGGGGTGTGGCCTGAAGAATCTGCATTTTTTTTTAAAGACTTTATTTATTTATTTGACAGAGAGAGACAGTGAGAGAGGGAACACAAGCAGGGGAAGTGGGAGAGGGAGAAGCAGGCTCCTCACTGAGCAGGGAGCCCGATGCGGGGCTCAATCCCAGGACTCTGGGATCACGACCCAAGCCGAAGGCAAACGCTTAATGACTGAGCCACCCAGGTGCCAAGAATCTGCATTTTTAAAAAGCTTCTAGGTGGTGCAGATCTGCTAGTTCATAGATCACACTTGAAATAGAAGGAACCAAGAGGTTCTGTTATTTGGGGATGTATTCAAATGATGGGTTCTTAAGATTGCATGGCTCAGAGGAATAATCAGTGGTTCTGGCTATTGAACCCCTGTTATTTGTAGCTTGAACCATAACATAGTCATTTTATTATTTAAAAAAAAATTTTTTAAAGATTTTATTTATTTATTTGAGACAGAGAGAATGAGAGACAGAGAGCATGAGAGGGAGGAGGGTCAGAGGGAGAAGCAGACTCCCCGCCAAGCAGGGAGCCCGATGTGGGACTCGATCCCGGGACTCCAGGATCATGACCTGAGCCGAAGGCAGTCGCTTAACCAACTGAGCCACCCAGACGCCCTAAAAAATTTTTAAAACATAGTCATTTTAAATGTATATATGGATGTAACACTAAAAAGTCCTTTTAAGGAGGTAAAAGTTTTAAATTATCCTTTGTTTTGTTGTCTTTCTCAGTCCTTTTCCAAAATTTAAGTTCAAGATTACAGCAACAACAAAGTTTTATAACTCAGCCATCAGTTGTTACAAATAGATTTTCTATCCCAGGCTTATGAACCATATTGCTGATTGACAATTAAGAATGATGTGCATCTATTGGGCTAGTTTTAATTAATTCTTTCCCTTGGCTGATCAGTAAGTTTCGGGAGTGAGCACAAATGTTGATTTGGAGGGCTGAAGAATGTGTTTATAGGTCTGATTGATAAACTAGAAGGTCATCACACCCAAAAGATATTTGTGCCCATTTTGGGGAGAATTGTAAAGGAGTGTATTATTGTGGGATAGATAATGGTGGGTTCCTTCTACACTTAGCAATTTCGTAGCAATGATACAGCTGTGTACTATGGGAAACCACCCAAACACTTGGCAGAAATAGAATACCAATGGTTCATTTCTAATTAAGTTTATTTTATTTTTTTCTTGGTGTGTGTATGGCCTTCTTTCAGGTTTGAGTTCTTTCTGTGATACAGAGATGAATGCAGGCAAAATAGAAAGTCTGCAAACAAAGGCTCTTTTTCATGTTCCAGATTCATTTTTAAAAATCTCTTTCTTCCTTCTCTTCCAACATCCCTTCATATCAGGTACCTATTGCCTTTCTCTCTCCCTCCTATCTTTTATGCAAGATTCTTAGGGAGTAATCTAATATCAGCTATTGGAAGTATAAATATAAATCAATGTTGCTTTTCCAAAGCATGTTTATGTTTAAATTCTGTCTTATAATTTTAAATTGGAAAATGACATTCCAGTTATTAGAAAATTAGGCGTTAATGAACTGATAGGACCAGAGAGACATTGTAGAGCTTCCGGTTTGAGCACAAGGTGTTAGTGGGGTAAGGATTTACTTGAAGACTAAAATAACCTTTCCGATTGGCTTAGGAATTCTTCGGGGTTTAACTAACTTCATAATTAATAGACAACTAATCGATACCATGTGTTCCAGTTTGCCAAGGACTCTTTTTCCCCCTCTTCCCAGAAAAGGACTTAAACTTGAGAAGGATAATTCAGATTTAAAAATGGGGTCATACCACATTATACCTGGCACCACGTCTTCTAATTTTTTACTTTCTCTCACTTCCTTTTATGTTCAAATGTTTTATTAGAAAGTGGTTGCAGAACTGGGAGAAGAGGTTAAAGAGAGGAAAATGAAAGATATGGTAGCTTTTTGCTCATTCATTTATTTTTTCAACAAATATTTACAGAGTACCTAGAACTAGGTAGTGTGAGGCTACGAAGAATGTGTTTCCCCTTTGAGGGGAAAAAACACTAATTGGTTTACTCATCTTAAATTCCTAATTAAAAAACACACAACAACTTCCCATTTGGACAAATGTCTGGACAGCATGTCACACAGCCGCCCAGGGGGACTTGCGTGTGCAGACCTATCTATGGAAGGTTCCCACTGGAGTTGTGCAGTGCCCAAACTGCTCAGCCCTCTGAGACAGCCCTGCAACACTTACTGTAGGGGCAATAAAAGAAAAAAAAGGACTTTTTTGTCTGTAACATACTTCTCAAGATATTTTTTTCTCCTTTGTTAATATCATTGCCACATTCTGTCTCATTGAAACAAATTGACAAAAAATTCTAAATTGATCCAAATGCTCTAAAATGTTTTCTTTTTAAAATTCATTTTTTTTATGGATTTTGCACTTCATATGGGAAAAAAGGTAAAACAATGAGGAGGGGTTTTTGAAGTTTCTAGTGACTCTAGTTTTCCCTTATTATAGATTTTAAGGATATTAAAGGGCAGGTCTTATTTCCCATTTTGGTTGGAACTTGTTCAATTTACCCCTCCAGACAAAAATTATACTCTAGAGTAAAATGTTTGGCTTCTCTTTATGCAAACTTGATTTAAAAAAAAGAAAAGAAAAAAGAAAGAAAAGAAAAGAAGAAAAGGAAAAGAAAAGAAAAAGCACAAATTGAGCCAGTAAGGCAAAAGGCTGGGTAGATTCTGTTCAGTCACAGAAAACCCAAATCATCAACGCCTTTTCATTGTGCTTTTCCCCTTCTTTTTAAAAAAACAAAACAACTCCTAAGTAAAGGTGAGCTGTTTCACTTGGTCCAGTGTAGACACACAACCATCAAAGGATGCTGTGAGTAATTAGTAATATGAACGCAGCCGTCACATTCTGAGATGTGCACATATCTATCCAAGCAGAGGGGAAATCTTGTAATTAATTTTGAGGCTGTTATGATGTTTCAATTGATTTGGATCAGAAAAAGGAGAACAATTAAGAAGAATCAGAAAACAATATCCCTTTTAGTATTCTAAAGGGAAGAGAAAAATTAAATAGGAGTTTAATTGAAAAATTCTGATCTATATAAGGAGTATGGAATGTTGTGTATAAAGGAATCCTGACTTATTATGGGAGCACTAATACTGGGCCAGCATCTTGGGCAATAGAAATCTGAGTTCTAATAGCCACAGGGCTTTCAATAGAGTAGGAAGATCAGAAGCCAAAATATTAAAATTGTTTCAGGTACCCACTTAACCAGAACTTTTGCTTGAATAACACCCTGCCAGAATTATTCTATTGAATTGAGTATTATTCCACATTAATTCCTAGTACAAAGTATGAAATATTGTTATCATTTTTGTCATTCCGTGACTGTTTATGGGCTATTTTACCTTCTTCATGTGGCTTTTTAATTATGAAAATTGGAATTAGAACACCAGTATTCATAGTTTAGATCCTTTTGAAATGCCATTAATAACTTATTTGCTTAACAGAAAAAGCTTATTGATATGTTTTCAGGCTAATGATATAAATTTTGAAAAATATTAATACATTCTAAAGTTTTCAAGACAATCTTACATGTATAATAGCTAAGAATTACATGGTAGGAAAATTTGTCTTGTCTCTATATACATTTATCAGTTATTCATTACTTAATTAATTGATTTTTAAGTGTCCACTCTGTTTATAATCTTACTTCCTACGGATACTTAATCCAGTCTTATAGAAAAATTGCAAGAGTTTTCTTGTGTCCACTATACTCATAATTCTCTTTTGAGCATAGGTTTTTCAGGGAAACCAACTGTATTGTTCTGGAATCCCCAAAACCATGTCTCTTGGAACTCCACTTAAATAAAAAATAGTGAGGGCAATACAGACAAGTAAATGTATTATATCAACCAGAGGTTCTACTGCTTAACTGTTTAAGTTTCATTTTCTTCTGATAAGGATAGTTGCATGACCTCAAATGTCCTTGAGAGCCAGCTTATTAGAATGATTCTTTATTAATTATCTAAGAAAACCAGAGTCAAAAGAAAATAAATGGACAAAAGGTCATGTCTTGAGAAGATAACCATTTCTGGTCTCTGGTTGAATGGATTTATGGCCAGCAGGAGAAATTCTCCTTTCCCGTGAACTTGGTATTTTGGTCTTCTTGAATTCAAAGTACTCGCTCTCTTGGAAGAGAACAAATCAGGCAGACCAGACAAGATGAAAAGTTGCTTCTACCCTCAAAAGTTGATGTGCTAAGTTCAGTGTATAAGACAAAACAGTAGGGCCTGGTGAACGGTCGATATAGGAAACAACCTGTTAGAATACGCAAAATGATCTTTATTTCCTTACCATGTGTTAGACTGTATTAGATAAAAAGTCCGGTCTTATTCGTCCCATTTTAAAGTATGAACATACGTTAGGCTAAGTGAGAGTGTTGCCTTAAAGTGCATCTTTTCTCAGCTTTTTCCTGGCCCTCTTATTTTCTTCCTCTCACACCAAAAAGAAAAGTCAACTAAGACTTGTGGTGTATTCTGGGGGAATTTCATGTGTTTTCACATAGTCTCAACAACTCTTTGACTGTAGGATGAAAAGATCTTGAGTGAGAAAAAGTCACTCCACATGAACAAGCAAGATTTGACTGGTACACTTAGAAAACTTGAACTGTTCTTGTTTTTTTGTTCCATCCACTCATCACCATCTCTTCCTTTCTGTCTCAGGATTGTACTCTACCGGCTCCTTACCAGGTACGTTACAGAGATATGATGTTTATGACCTTTTTTGAAAGCAGAGTGTAGTGTTGGGTGGCTGTCATTTATCCTGTAATCTATAAAAGACTCCTCGGACCCTTTCTTCTCTGCAAAGTAGCTGTTCTGAGAATGATGTTTGCATTTCAACCCGGTGATAATAAGTCAAAGCGGTATGTAGCTTAAACTGCAATCTTTTCAAAAAACAGTACCATTTTGAGGAAGGGCAAGTTTGTGTTTCCTCTAATTACATAATAAAAGGGACTCTAGGTATAAGATCCTGGGGAAACACGCGTTCCTTCCCTCCAACCATCCCTTGCTTTCCTGCTCCTTCACTAAATAACCATGTGAATATACTGCGGGAGCCTTCTTACCTGGTGGCCAAGGCTTCTGTCGCCTTGGCAACTAAACTTTTGAAAGATTACAGGGAAGATGTTTTCTTCAGCCCTGAAGCTGTTTTAATGCTTTCAAATGTCAGAAGAAAAGATTCTGTAGTCCCACGGGTGCTGGTGTGAATGGGGCAAGAGACAACATTTAAAAACATTTTTAGTCAGTTCTTCATCAGGCAGTAACCTTCAAACACGTGTGCAACTTTTAGAAATAAAAAATTATGTAAATAGATTGTGGCAGAGGTTTTGAATTGAAGCAGAGGGAGACTCCCCTATTTGCTGCCCTAAAAGCATTGGCTTTGGGACATCCTGCTTTACCCTCTCATTGTCAAGGCAATGGAGATTTGCTTCTATAATTGCTGGGGATGAAAAAGGCAAAGGAAGTTGGGTCACGAAAGCACTCACTGATTTTCCTCTTGAGTGCAAAGGAAATGCTGTTTTTGACATTTCCCCGTTACTTACTAGATCTTCTCTATGAGCCACCACCTACCAAATATCAGTTGGGGAGGATTATTTTTAATTAATTCCTAATCTGGACATTGTTTTGAAACAACTTGGTCTAACAGAGATGATGTTCTTTTCAAACTTTTCTCCAATCCCCAGACTCTAAAACATTTTGTTTCCTCAATATAACAGCAGGTGTGGGAGACGAACTTACTGTCTTCTCATGTTGGTGAGGAGATGGATTCCTGGGTCTTTGTTTAGTCACCTTATGCCTTTTCTGGAAAGGTGACCTCTGAGGTGTGACTGATTCCATCCTTACTGGCATCTCCTGCTGAAAGGTGTACCTCATGGGCTTTGGGTTGTCCAGTCTCACTCTTCTTGGTGTAGTCAGAATACAGTGGCCCTCTCTTGCTGATTTGGCACAATTTGGACACTCCTTGGTGCTGTAGATACCCCTGAGGAACAGTAATAGCCTCTACACTTCAGGCCCAAATCTGCTTTGCACCTCCTCACCCACGGCCACTCTACATCCCTGGCTTCTTTTCTCATCTGTGGTAACTCAGCCAGACTCTAAACTGACACCCACATTCTCCTCAGACCCATGTACACACACATTTGGGTTCCATCCGTGCCTGTAAAAATCAAATTTGACCCTGGAGAACTAATCTCTGACCCTCCCTCTACTTAGGCCATTCTATACCACCTAGACTACTTTCACAGGGCTGCTCCCAGGTGGGTGAGTCAGAGGCCGCAACCCGGAGTCCCAAGTGTGAATTAGAATGAAGGCCTCCTGTTGTCTATGTTCACCTCAACCTTGTTTATCACACCATCTACCCCTCAACTCCCACCCACCCATTATTGATGGACAACCAGAAAGCAATCCTTTAACCCCACACTTCTCCCTTCTTGCTTCTCTACATAATTGCATCATGTCTCAGAGAAACAGGATTCACTTTTGTTTTCCCTTTTCATCTCTCTAGGCCTTTTCCTACCTCATGCTTCTCTTGAACTACATTGTCATGCTTAAGTCTTAATGATGGACGAATTACGCGAGAGCTGGGAGAGGAGCTCCATATAAGATGGAAATATCCCAATCAAGGGCATAAATCAGGAAATTTTTCAAGATTTATACCTACTGATCATTGTGTACAACCAAGATTAAAACCCGAGAGCATCCTGGGAAAGGCAGCAAGCAGCACAAGAGAGTGTGAGGGGGATGAGTGTCTTAGGTGGGGATGAAGAGAAGCAGCATCATTAGATGGAGAAAGGAGTGAAGATGACAGGGATAAATAGAGTTGGGGGAGTTCCACAGGACAGTGGATGGGAAGAAGAGATCTGAGGGTTTCCTTAGGGCCATCTTGGAATAGTCCAGGTAGAGAAGAAAGAATATGGGAAGGAAGATAAGGTCAGAGATGAGAGAGGCTGGGTCACACATCATGTTGGAAGGAAGAGGCTAGCACAGATCAGGAAGGGGCAGCACAGCCAGGAGGTGGGGTCTAAGAGTAGCATAAGTCAGGCAGGGGTCAATGAGGTCAAGGCATAAGGACAGATATTTTTTAACATTAGGTGTGTGGGAGGCGTTCCCTTAAGGTAAAACTTATTAAGAAGTGTGACTCCTTAACAAAATTTGACAGGATATGCCAAATCCAAAACTATCCTATTTATAGTCAATACCCTATTTATATAGGGGTGTTTATAAAAAATGATTTTTTTATTATCACTGGTCTAGGTCCTAGACCTAGGTCCCATGCACACAGGCCCATATTTGTCATCTCAACTTTGTTTTTATTTTTATTTTATTTTGTTTTATTTTATTTTATTTATTTGAGAGAGAGAGAAAAATCACAAGTGGTGGGGAGGGGCGGAGGGAGAGAGAGAAGCAGGCTCTCTGCTGAGCAGGGAGCCCGACTCGGGGCTCAATCCCAGGATCCTGAGATCATGACCTGAGCTGAAGGCAGACACTTAACCGACTGAGTCACCCAGGCGCCTCTTGTCATCTCAACTTTGAAGTCCAGCATGAGCAGACAAACAATCTTACTTATTAACAACCATATCAGAGCACTGCAATTAATACTTATTAGGTCTTTAGTATATATTTGCCAGATGAATGAATTGATGAATGAATGAATTACTCCACTGAGTGCTTAAGGAATAGAGGTCTCTAGGCCAACTAAATTTATACTTAAAATATTGTTCAAGTGTACAATCTAATTCATTCTCAGTTAAGAAAGGAGTCGGTAAGTACCAAGTCATTTAGGTAAATTAGTCATAGGAAAAAAATCAAAAGGCAGAAAGTATTCTAGAAGTGACTTGTTAAGACACCCCTGTGAGAATCTCTATTACCTTACCAGGAAAATAATGACCCATCATCCATACAGGTAATTGCTGAAGTACATTGATAGGGAAAGGATCTTAATTAAAGATTCTATTGGAAACATATGTGAACCAATCCAATTTCTAGGCCACAGGGCAATAATAACCTTCCTATTTAATATGTTTCTTATTTTTATGAGCATTTATTGTTTGGAGCAATACTGTCTAATTGGGCCAAGCACAGGAGAAAAGAACATTAATGCTATTTGCTCTGTGTTTGATACAGCCTCTGAATGGGAATGTGACCGCAGAGCACAGGACTATGGAAAGCCTCCATGCAACCTGACTTTAAGGATGTCATAAACAAAGACACGGAGAAGTTGTGGCTAAGTCCATTGCAGATAAACTTGGGTGCTGTTAATATATTTGCTGTCAGGGATTGGTGCTGACTTGGATTTCTCTTGTTATCCAAACTTCTTCTCAGATTGAGTAAATTTTTTTTCTAAATGTCACTGAATCTTAGAACAAAAGGTAAAAAGTGCCCATCGATGAATGAATAGACTAAATGTGCACACACACACACACACACACACACACACACACACTGAAGTATTATTCAGCCACAAAAAAGAAGGAAATCCTATTATTTGAGACAACATGGATGGAACTGAACTTGAGGGCATTATGTGCTAAATGAAATAAGCCAGACGGAGAGAGACAAATATTGTATGTTCTCATTTATATGCGGAACCTAAAAAAGCTGAACTCATAGAAATAGAGAGTAGCATGGTGGTTGCCAGGGCATGGGAGGAGGGAGAAATGAGAAGATGTTGGTCAAAATACAAACTCCCAGCTGTAAGATGAATAAGCTCTGGGAATCTTATGTACCGCTTTAAATTATATTGGCTATAATTAGCAATACCACATTATATACTTAAAAGTTAAGAGAGTAAATTTTAATTGTTATCACCACACGCAAAAAAATGGTAATTATGTGAGAGGATAGAGGTGTTAAACTTGTGGTAATCATTTTGCAATATATATGTGTATCAAATCATCACATTGTACATCTTAAACTTACCCATGTTGTATGTCAATAATATCCCAATAAAGCTGAAAAAATTAAATTAAAAACATCATTTATGTAAAAAAAAGAAAGTGAAAAATGGAATTTTAAATACAAGATTAAAAAAATTAAGGAGAAAACTAAAATTGTCATTAGAAGTAATAATATATATAATATGTATATATAATACATATAATAATTTATATAATATATAAATCCTGAACAATGTACAAATGCTTACTGCTTGTAATAAAAAATGAAGCCTTACAAAAAGGCTGGGCATAAAATGGCTCACATCAATTTGTCCATGAAGTAAGATTTTCTGAATTCTTTACTGAGCTTATGTTTTTGAAATGGAGGTAAAAAAGTTTCTCAATTCAAAACCATAATAGAGTAGTTGCTGTACGTTCAGTAAATAGTTCTAATTATGATTCAGGGTATTCTTAGGGGGTTTCCATGAGACAGGACAATAGATACTTTGTGGTTTGGCTTTTTATACTGGTTATTGATAGATAAAACAAGTTCTCATCTACTTACTATTTTCACTGCCTTCTTCTGTAACATTCCCCTAAAAACCATGTTGTTATTAAATGATTTGATAAACTGTGGACTCAGATTGATTAAACTAATACCTATGGGACAGTGGCACCACCACCCAACCAATGGACGTTTTGTTAAGAAATACCTTTTAGCGAAATAATTCAACCTGTCCGTGGTTTAATGATTGAGTATCAGAGTTGACACAGTATTCTTTCCAAGCATTTGCTTTTACTAATTGGGAAACACAGTTGTGAACATAAGACAGCTTCCCACTGAGCTCTCTCAGCCACCGTTGGCTTTCTCAGCATCCTTCTCCATTTGGCTGAATTTTTTACTTCTTTGTCCTCCTTTGTCCTTTGCGACTTGTGTTGGCATCTGGAATTTTTTTTTTTTTTTAAGAGAGAGAGACACTGAGAGAGCACAAGAGAGCACAAGCCAGGAGGGGCAGAGGGAGAAGGAAAAAAAGAATCTTAGGCAGGACCCACGCCCAGCTCGGAGCACGAGGCATGGCTTCATGGCAGTCTCAGGACTCTGAGATCATGCCCTGAGCCTGAAACCAAGAGTCAGGTGCTCCACTGACTGAGCCACCCAGGCACCCTGGAATACTCTTTATTTAGTTTTTTTGCTTGCTTGTTTTAGCTCCGCTGGTCTAGAGAGCAGAGCTGGAGTGGCCAACTGGGATTGGCAGGGTCATTACCTGCCCCTTTTTATTCGTGGCCTGGTCTTCAGTCCAAGGCTTGAAGACTTAGGGGAGTAGAAGCCAGAAGACCCACACAGTAAGCAAGTGGTTTTGAAAGCAAACAAAGCCTTGTTGAGTCCCCTCTGTCACATGAGAAGAAAGATGAGGTAGCTCTGACCATATCAGAGCTGGCCAAGTGGAGAGACGATTGAGACTGAGTTTTTGCTGACAGAACATGGGAGGTGATTCCGTTAGCCGTAGTTAATTAAGAGACACTTTTATTTGTGGCTAATTTTAACACTATCCATCATGAGCTATTCTGATGTCGGATTCCTTTTGACTTTTTCTGATAATCTTTTAATTATTTACTAGCCTGGAGATGTTTTAGGGCATGGAAGGGTGAGGGGAAGAAGGCTGACATATCTGAACAAGTGAGTAATTTATAATGGAACTAAAATATTCATAAAATGACAACTCAGATCCTTCAATTAACACCATCCATTCTATTTCCATTTCAAATAATACATTGAAGCCTCTAAATATTATTTGTTTTACAGTGGATAATGCATTTCTGAACTGAGCAGACAAGTGTGAAGTCACTACCTTTAGGCTCAGTTGATCTCTTTCGATCTGGGGTAGGAAATGGACCCTCGATATGCATATAAATAGTAGAAATGAGAACTCTGTTCAGTGAGTTTGCTTCCTAAGCCAGTGATTCTTCACTGTTACCAGAAGACGCGTCACTTATTTAATTTGGTTACTTGATAACATTTTGCATTGGTTTGTTAGTTTTTGTCTTTTGGAGGAGGGAGGGCTTGGGTGCACAGAACTGGATAAATAAAAATCTTTAGTTCATTATGCATTTTATAATTGGTCTTTGTGTGGCTTGGTATGATTTAGTTATATAGTGGGTTAATTAATTATTTAAAATATGTAAGCAGTTCCTGCACGTTTCAAACAAAACAAAGCTAACCCTTGATAATAATCTATATCTATGCTCCTTTCCCACTAATTTGTCCTGTCTCTTCTTCAATGGAGGGAAAATCTGAAGTCAGTTACAAATAAATGATTTGCCCAAGGTCGTATACTGGGAAACGGTAGAGATGGATTCCAAATACCGGTTTGAAACCTCCTAACCATTAACTGTAAGTTTAGAAAAATAGTAGTTATGTCAGTGATGTTTTAAGCAAAATTTAAAAAAAAAAAAGAAAAGGAAAGAGAAAAAAAGCCTTCATGGAAGAGATGACATATTATCTCATTGTCAATTATCTGTTACGTGATGGTGAATTATCTTACACAATAGCTAAAAATGAAAAATATTTTCTGATAATCCTTTAGTTATCTACTAGACTAGAAATGTCTAGTAAATGAACGTCTGTGAGTGATATGCACTTTTTGCAGACATGTAACCTTAGTTATCTGCAAAGGCAATATATATAGTATAGGAAAAGGCAATAATGTATAAACCTGAACACGTCTAAAGCCATGAGTACATACGTTGGTTACATTTGCTAAGCATTCTTAAACCATTAATCTAATATTCCTCATTTGTGCAGGCTAAACCTTCTATCATTATATGCCACATATGATTTTAAAAATTATCACCAAGTGTCCCCTTTTACATGTCTATCCAAGCAACATCATCTCCCTCAATATAGTTACTTTGGAAGACTTGGCACTTGCTCCAACAAGGCTGCCAATTTCTTGAAATGTTTTTGGAGCTTCTTTTAATTGGATTTTCACTTGCTACCATTTTAAGAGATGCCTAATAAAACCAATATCATTATTTTAATGTTCCATCTCCCCACACCTCTACCACCCAGAATAGCATCATGTATTATTATTTCCTTCAAGATTTTGAGCTGCAAGCAACAGAAACTGACTCTTACAGATGTAAGCAAAAAAAAAAAAAAAAATTATTGAGAGAAAATTGAATAGCTCATAGAATGTCTGAGAATATTAGAGAACTCAGCTTTTTAAACAGGCAGACACTAAGGGCATTCACGCAGTTAGAAGTACAACCCAAATAATCCCCATGACCCAGCATCGTGAAATGCATTTGAGTGTGGGGTGTCATGGTTTGCACCTCTGACACCATCAGATGACATTGGCATTATGTATGTTGGCACTGCCACTGTGGCCAGAGATAATTCTCTCCTATTCCTGCTCCTTGATCTGCCAGGTCCACATTCAAAATTCTGGTTTGGTCCATCTGATTGACTTAATTGCACCATGATCCTGATTTTCAGAACCTGGTAAAGGAGGGTCTGGCTTTATCACCTAATTCTTTCATGTTCAGTGACTTCTTTGCCCATTTGGGAGAGATGTAGAGAGGCTCCCAAGTATTTGTGTTTTTCATCCATGGTGTAGAGTTGTTTCTAATGGCTTTCTCTCTGGCCAGAGTCTTTATTTCCAGGTCACCTTGCATTTTGACGTGTCTCTACAGTTGGTTCTTATGAATAGAATGGAATTGAAAATGATAGTGTCACTTCTGAGCTGATGTGGTTTGGAATAGGTGTGTCTTTTTTGCTTTCTCTTTCTCCTTCTGTAGAATCTTGCATTGAAGATAGTGGGGGCCTCAAGAGGGAAGAAGACTGGAACTCTGAATCCAGAATAAAAGGCCACTGAATTCTAGCCTTGAACTTCTGTGTGAATGAAAAATAAATTTTTGAGATTTATGGAGTTTATCTATTGTAGTTATAGTCATTCATTTTTTTCTATGCTTCACACTCAATTCTTATTGGTATTAACTATTGGACTGACTCGTGATATAGTGATACCTCTAGGATTGTTGAAGTTGTGAATATACCTCTATAGTAGGAAGAGAATCAATTTATCTGCACATAAGGATGGGGAACTGGAAGAAGGCACATGGCATTTATTAGAAGTAGGCCAAACGTTTCTAACCTTTTCCTGATGGGATTCACAGAGTGAGTGGTCCAGGCATATCAGATGTATTTGTACCTAGGCTTAACTCTTAAAATAATTTTGAATCTTTTGTAATATATATGTATTTTAAAAATCAGACAACCTGACATTTCCACACTTTAACTGGCATTAATAGCAAGTTACTCATGACACACCCCACAAACATGCAACATATCAGTAAGTCAGGACCCCGAGGTTAGCACTTTTCTGTGAAGCATGGGTTTGAACTAAAAGCTACTGGGGAAAAAAGAATAGGGTTCTTTTAGTTCTAGGAAAAGAAATTTCATACTCATGGGCATAAATTCAGCCTATAAAAAGCTCTACCCTTCAACACACACTTACTCTTCTCTATTACCCTGAACAAAACCTTCCTCCACCAATTCTTTGGAACCTTTTGTAACATCATAAACCCCTCATAAATCTCTCCCTGCTTTTATTTTAGTCATGTATCTCCTGCTCATAAATGTGACATGGAGGAGCCTTGTCAAGCCCCCCAGTGGCTCCAGGCCAAGCATTTTCCCCAAAGAACAATCCTATCTACACAGAATGTTCCAGCCTGCAGAGGATTCTCCTTCTGAATTTCAAATTCTAATATCACTGGCTCCACTTAATGTTTCTTGTTGGCAGGGGAAATGAGATTTTTCTCTGAGGTAATTCTAATTAAATCCACGAGCTGCATTTTACACACCCTTAGGAAATACAGAGAACACACTCTGGGGGCACTTTCCCATGGTGTCATCTTCCAATTGAGTAGCTGTATTGAAAAAGTTGAAACTGCTCTGAGGTTGGCCATGAGACTGGGAGGTGTTAGTGGCCTGGTAAAATCGTCTCCAGAGTAAGTCAGACTCTTCTGATAGACAATGATGGGGTTTTACTCATCATCAGAAGACAGTAGTATGTGGCTTACATTGTATCTCACATACGGGCTGAATCAGATCCTACTAAGCCAAGGGTGGGATCATGTGGTAGACAGATCAGGGAATTTGGATTTTGGTTCCATTCATCTTGACACCTTCCCCAACTCCTGAAAATATTAAATACAAAAACAAAAAAAACCTACCTTTGTTTATATTTTGTCCTAGGCTTCTTGGAAAAGGAACTCCCAAATTTTCAGAGCCCTGTTACCTAAACTGTCTTAGATTTTACAACATTCCTGGCATCAGTAAGTGAAGACCAGGCTGGGAACACCTTCCCTCCCGCCCCGCAAAGAGGTAGTTTAAGTCCTCTGGGACTGAGTCACTGCTCTCAAAGTAAACTTACTAATTAACAAACCTGAGATTTATCGTCAAGGATCAAGATTGAGGAATTCTTCAGGTTATCGGCTTCTCTTCTAGAAAATTCATCTCATGAGAAATGAAAGAAAAACCATGCCAGTGGCATGGATCCAGGTGAGACTTTCAAGGTCTACAGCCTTGGCACTTTCACATTTTTCTTGCTCTCACAAACATCTAGATGAACCTAGATGTTACCTGCCCCCCCCCACCCTGCCAAAATTTGAACTAGGGTGAGGGACACAGAATTAGCAAGGGATATGGAAGAGTGGTGAAAGAGGAAAAAAGAGCCGGACTGAGTTTTTACCAGCTCCGGAAATCGTGGCTCTTCCCTTTATCGTATCTTTTGGTCAGCTTTATTGAGGTCTGATTGACAAATAAAATTGTAATATATGTAAAGTATATAATGCGATGATTTGATATACACATACATTGTGAAAGGATTTCCCCCATTAAATTAATGAACACATCCATCATCTCACATATTTACCTTTTTTGTTTTTTGTTTTGTAAGAACACTTAAACTCTACTCTCTTGGTAAATCTGTTATACAATACCCTATATAGTCAACTATAGTCACCATGTTATGCATTAGATCCTCAGACCTTATTCATCTTATTAATTGAGAGTTTAGACCCTTCTACCAGTCTTTCCTTATTCCTCCCAGCCCCCAACCCCTGGCAACCACTGTTCTTCTCTGATTCTGTGGATCCAACTTTTTTTTTTCTATTTTTAAGATTCCACATGTAAGTGATACCATGCAGTATTTGTCATTCTCCGTCTAGCTTATTTCATTTAGCAAAATGCCCTCCAGATTCATCCATCTCATCACAAAAGGAAGGACTTCCTTCTTTTTTAAGGCTGACTAATATTCCATTATGTATATATCACATTTTCCTTATCCACTCATCTGTAAATGGACATTAAGGTTGTTTCCATTCCTTGGTACTTGTGAATAATTCTGCAATAAACATGGGAATTCAGATATCTCTTTGAGATAGTGATTTCATTTCCTTGGGAAATATTTCCAGAAGTGGGATTGCTATATCATAGGGTAATTCTATTTTTAATTGCTTGAGGAACCTCCATTTGTTTCCTCAGTGATTTTACCAGTTTACATTCCAATCAACAGTGCATAAGGGTTCCCTTTTCTCCACATTTTTTTTGCCAATATTTGTTATCACTTGTCTTTTTGATAATAGACATCTGAACAGCTGTGAGGTGGTATCTCATTGTGGTTTTGATTTGCGTTTTCCTGACGATTGGTGATATTGAACACCTTTTCATGGACCTATTGGCCATTTTGTATGTCTTCTTTGGAAAAATGTCTATTCCGTTCCTCTGCCCATTTTTAATTGGATTATTTGTTTTTTGCTATTGAATTGTAGGAGTTCCTTACGTATTTGAGATTAACACCTTATCAGATATGTGGTTTGTAAGTATTTTCTCCCGTTCAGTATGTTGCCGTATCATTTTGTTAATGTCTTCCTTTGCTGTGCAGAAGTCTTTTGGTGTAGTCCTCAAGTTTACTTTTGCTTTTGTTGCCTTTGTTTTTGGTGTCAAATCCAAAAAATCATTGCCAAGAACCTGTGTCCAGAAACTTGACCCCTATATTTTCTTCTAGAGGTTTTAAGGTTTCAGGTCTTATGTTCAAATTTTTAATCCGTTTTGAGTTGATTTTTGTGTATGGGTATAAGATAAGAGGTCTAGTTTCATTCTTCTGCATTCTTCCAATCCATGAGTATGGAATATCTTTCCATTTATTTGTGTCTTCTTCAATTTCTTTCATCGACATGTTATAATTTTTGCATATAAATCATTCACCACCCTGGCTAAATTTATTCCTAAGTATTTTTACTGTTTTTGGTGTTATTGAAAATGGGACTGTTTTCTCAATTTCTCTTTCCAGTAGTTCATTGTTAGTGTATAAAAATACAATTGATTTTTGTATATTGATTCGTAGTCTGCAACTTTGCTGAATTTGTTTATTAGTTTCAGCAGTTTTTGTGGCATATTAGTGTTTTCTATATATAATGCCATGTCATCTGCAAACAGACAAGTTTACTTCTTCCTTTTTATTTGGATGTCCTTTATTTCTTTTTCTTGACTCATTGCTCTGGCTAGGAATTCCAGTACTATGTTGAATAGGAGTAGTGAGAGTGGGCATCTTTGTCTTGGTCCTGATTTAACAGAACACCACCGAGTATGATGTTAGCTGTGGGCATGTCAAACATGGCCTTTATTATGTTCAAGTACATTCCTTCTATACCCAATTTATTGAGCATTTGTACCAAGAAATGGTGAATTTTGTCAAATGCTCTTCCTGCATCTATTGAGATGATCATATGATTTTTGTCCTTTATTTTGTTAATGCCGTGTATTACATTTATTGATTTGCATTATACTGAATCATCATTGCATTTTGGAAATAAATCCCACCTGATCATAGTATATGATCCTTAATTGTGCTGTTGAATGTGGTTTGCTAATATTTTGTTGAGGATTTTTACAACTATATTCATCAGGGCTATTGGCCTGTAATTTTATTTTCTAATAGTGTCCCACGTCAGGCTTTGAAATCAAGGTAATGGGGGCCTCATGAAATGAGTGTGGAAGAGTTCCCTCTTCTTCTATTTTTGGAAGAGTTTGAGAAGGATTGGCATTAATTCTTTAAATGTTTGGTAGGATTTACCAGTGAAGCTATCCGGTTTTGTTTATTGGCAAGTTTTTGATTACCGATTCAATCTCTTTACTAGTAATTGATCTGTTCAGAGTTTCTATTTCTTCATGATTCAGTCTGGTAGGTTATATGTTTCTAGGAATTTATTCATTTTTTTCTAGATTGCCTAATTTGTTATATAGTAGTTTGTTATGATCCTTAGCATTTGTGTTATCAATTCTAATGTGTTGTCTTTCATTTTTGATTTTGAGTCTTTTTTTTTTCATAGTTGGTCTAGCTAAAGCTTTGTCAGTTTTGCTCATTTTTCAAAAAAACCCTCACTTTTGTTTATCTTTACTATTGTCTTCTTAGTCTCTATTGTATTTATTTCTATTTTGATCTTTGCTATTTTCTTCCTTTTACTAACTTTGGACTTAATTTTTCTCTTCTTTTTCTAGTTTTTTGAGATGTAAAGCTAAGCTGTTTATTTGAGTTTTCTTGTTTCTGAATATAGGCACTTATCACTATATCATTCCCTCTTAGAACTGCTTTTGCTGCATCCCATGAATGTTGGTATGTTGCATCTCCGTTTTTATTTGTCTCAAGGTATTTTTTCTTTCTTTTTTGCTTTTCATTGACCCATTGGTTGTTCAAGAGCCTGTGGTTTAATTTCCATATATTTGTGAATTTTCCATTTTTCATCTTATTATTGATTTCTAGTTTCATACCATTGTGGTTGGAAAAGATGCTTGATATGATTTCAATCTTCTTAAGTTTATTAAGACTTATTTTGTGGTCTAATAATATGATATATTCTGGGAATATTTTATGTGCACTCAAGCAAAATATGTATTTGACTGCTGTTGGATGGAATATTCTGTATATATTTGTTAGGTCCATTTGGTCTAAAATAGAATTTAATTCTAATGTTTCCTTATTGATTTTCTGTCTACATGATCTATCCATTGTTGAATGTGGGGTATCTAAATTCCCTACTGTTACTGTTTTGCTGTCTATTTCTCTCTTCAGGTCTGTTAACATTTGCCTTATAAATTTAGGTATTCTGATATTGGGTGTATATATATTTACACTTGTCATATCCCTTTTTCTCCTTCTGGTATTTCTATAATGCATATATTGGTCAGTTTGATGATATCACATAAGTCCCTTAAGCTATTTTCACTCCTGGCCTTGAAGGAATGGTCTTGTATAGGATATGTACCTTATTGTACAACCCTGCCCTGGATCTTGGCTGTCTCTCGAAACGTTGTGATTGTCCAAGCTGCTGTCTTTGTGGTTCCTCATATTTGGGGGTGTGCCAAGATTCATCAGCACTTAGATGCAAGCTGATTAGAAGCTGGATCCTTAGCCAGCACTGGGAAAGTTTGAAGTCAAACTCCTACCAGGAAAAAATTGGGAGATGGGCATTTTTGTCTGCTCCTTCTGCACTGAGCCTGGGATGGGGTGGGTGGGGGATAGCCATGGCCAGTGCTCACATGCTTGTTAAGAACTGCTTCTTTGGTTGCTATAGTCCTGTAAGACTCATGAATGCAAGACCTGTTGACTTTCTGAGCTAGATAATTTGGGGGTTTATCCCTTGGGTGGCAGCTTCAAAAGTTGGGACACTAGACATGGGAGGTTCACTTCTCAGGGAGAAGCTGAGAGTTAGGGGTTCCCTCCTAATTATAGGGCACTGTGCTGGGGGTGATGTTCATGGCAAGAATGTATTTCAGCCTTTCCTGAGCTATGGGCATTTTCTCAGTTGCCTAATATGTAGGAGTCACTCAACTGGTTTCTGGATTTCTCTCAGAAGGAATTTCTCACTGTGTAGCTGTATATTCAGTGTGTCTGTGAGAGGAGAGAAATTCAGGAGCCTCCTACTTTGTCTTCTTGGTCCAGAGTCTCAGTGGAGCCCCCTGCAATACCCAGTGATGTTTTTCACCATTATATCTCATTTAATTCTCACTAGATAAAAACTCCTAGGAGGAATAAGTAACTGTATTAATGTTCCCTTTACAAGTGAAGAATCTGATGATGGCATCCCCCTCAACTGAAATCACTGCTCTGGCTCCAAATTGTGTCTGAATAAAGTTTAAACTCTGCAAGGCCCTTCAGGGACTTGTTCCTTGCCTTGCTCATTAGGTCCAATTCTTACTACTGCCCTTTCACACCATCATGTCCTGACATATTGAATTACTTAACTTTTTTCATATGTGTGTCCCCTCTCCCCCAGCTCTCTCCTCTCTCTCTCTCTCATTCATCTGGTGTTTTAGTTATCTATTGCTGTGTAACAAACCATCCCAACCTTTACCATCTCAAAATAACAGTGCTTTATTATCTCTCATGATCCTGTGTGTTTGCTGGGTGTTCTGTCAGTCTTGCCTGAGTATTCTCAGGTGACTGTAGTCATCAGATGGGCCAGCTGGAGCTGGAGGGCCTACAATGGCTTCTCTCACATGTCTGGGCCTTGGTAAAGATGGCTAGAAAGTTGGGATGTCTCTTTCCACATAGTCTCTTATCATTCAGTCATCTAGCCCAGCTTCTTTACATATTGGCTATGTTCCAAGAAGGTGGGAATGGAGACTACAGATCTCGTAAAGTGTAGGCTCTAGAATTTCTGTATGTCATTTCCTCCACATTCTATTGGCCAGAAAGTCACAGGGCAGCCCAGATTCAAGACAGAAGTAGCTTCTATCGCTTGATAGGAACAACAGCAACATCACATTGCAAATGGTGTGGACACAGAGAGTCATGATTCATTGAGGGCCACTATTTAATAATAGGCATAACAGGAAAGATCTCCCCCTCACTTGGCTAATTCATATTTGTCACATAGGTCTCAGTTTGTAGGTACTTCCTTTTGGGGCTCCTGTGACCTACGGGGCTCTAATCCTTATTATAGCCCTTATCACAGGCTTTGAAATCACCGGCTTCCTTGTGTGTCTTCTCTGTCTCTAGGGCATGGCACAGGGCCTGGCACCTGGGCAGAGTTAGCTAAATATTAGCTAAATGGATGAGGTTCAAAAAGTTAAGAATCTTATCCATGATAACACAGAAAATAAACTCTATAGTATTTCCTTGACGTCTTCCCTCAGGAAAGGAAGACATTTATTAGCAACTTTTTAATAATAATGGTTAATACAATGGAATGATCTTACCTTGGCTTTTAAGAATCAAGAAGTAATTTCAGGAGAGGTCCTTCTCATTGTCAAGTTTGTCCTGGGGAAGATTGTTTGTCCAGGGGATGAAAGCTGGAGTAGAGTTTGCTACTCAAAGTGGGGTTCAGGGATCAGGAGCATCAGCATCACCTGGGAACTGGCTGGCAATGCAGAGGTCAGAACCTGCCCCACATCAACTGAATCAAGATCCGCACACTCACAAAACCCCCAGGCAATTCCCACATATTTTAAAAGTTTAGAGGCATTGGGTTAGAGTATATTCCTGAGTGCTCCTTCACACTTACTACAACCATGACTGTTGTCAAGAGACAGTCTCAGAAGCAGCCCTACTCTCCTAACCAGGTGAGATGATATTTCTCAAGGAATTGTCATCAAATTTCCCCTGGTGACTTGAGTTTGGCCCTCTCAGATTTTGCTTAGTATAAATAAAAGCAAAGCAACTCACAACTCTACCTTCTGCTGAAGTTTCTCAGTGGAGCCCTGATGGGGTATTTGTTACTGAAACATTGTCATAATGTTTGAGCTATTTTAGGCTTACACTGTACTTTTAAGTAAATAGTAACAAAAGAATAATGTGTGTGCAGTGTAGGCGAAACCTGTATTTCTCAGAATTTGTGTTGTTACGTTTCCAACCCTTCAATTGTGTATGGAAGTGTTTTTCATTTTAACTTTCTTTTTATTGTTTCTCTTTTTCATAAAAAAAAAGAATGAGGCTAAAGAGTGTTATTCATTATAACTAGAGAAGAAAAACACAAAACCACAGGTATTTGAAAGTATGGAAAGAGATACAAAAAAAGCTTATCTAAATTTAACCAGGATTTAATTAAGTATTCAAAACTAATCATTTTCCATGTCACACATGTAATTCAAACCAACAGCTTCAAGTGATAATCCATTAAGTTCGATATATTTATTATTTATTATATTTTACTTTATTTTAATAATTACTATTGCTTAAAACTGTGAAGTCAAAGGTTTTTTTTAATAATTTATGCTCTAAATGGGTTGATTTTTAAGGGTGCATGTATGTGTTTGCATGCATGTTTGGTTTATAGGATTAACTTTCTTTGGACCCAATCTCTGTGAACAATCTCTTCAGGAACTCCATCAGCCTTACTAAGGTTTGGGTTTTCCAAGGTAGAAAGGGTCCTATCTCTTATTGGGGAATTCCTGGGGCTGGGGACAGTCCCCTACCCACTTAAAGGCTTTGCTAATTCAACAAGGAATATTGAAAGTGTCATCAAAGCCTGCACAAACACCCTATTTGCAAAGCTTTCTCAGTGGCATCCTGCCAATTTGCCAGAGTTGCCCATATGTTGAGCAGCCCAGTTACTCAGCTTATAAAGGGTTAAATGTCTGACTCAGAGTGCTGGTACCTAGGTAGTTAGAGAAGGGCAAATTCAGAATAAAAATGCCAGGCTCTGGCTGCATGTGTCCCCCTTTTCTGTTACTGGTCAAGCAGCCCTTGAAATGCGAGCAATCTAGAGTAGTGATTCTCAAAGTTGAGCCAGTATCAGAACCCCCTGGAAAGTTCTATTAAAGCACATATTGTTGAGTCCCACTCCCTGAGTTTCTGATTCAGGTCTGGGCTGGGCTTCAGAACTTGCTTTTCTAGCAGCCAGATGATGCTGATGTTATTGGTCTGAAGTCCACACTTTGAGAGCAGCTTGTCTAGAATCTGGTTTACTGGCAACACCCTCCAAATGAAGAAAGATTATTTGAAGATTGTTACTGGGACACTCAGAGGTCTGATTTATTTATTTTTTTCTGACAGGCAAGATGACTATAAAAGCTATAGAAGTATAGGGAGCAGAGACTTTCCCATTGTCTGCTTGAAAGTCCCATTTCCAACCTTGATATCTTTCTCATGTATGACTGCTGAATCACAAAGCATCCAGATAGAGGCCCCAGTTCAATGAACATGGATTGCAGATGGGGTTATATATTTTGTAGAGGACCCGCACAGGAGGACCGGCACACGGGTCTAATCTGGAGCTCAAAAAAACTGCTTTCACTGTTTTCCATGAGTGCTTGGTTTTTCCTCACCGCATGTTGTCCTTCTTCAGTTGGTTCACTGAGCATTTAAGGGGTTAAAGCAGTTCTTCAAGCTCTGAGTGTGAACTACATAGTGTCTTAATAATACCTCTAATACCTGTGCATTTATATGAGCAGAACAAGTGAAAACCTGCCTTGCAGAAATTAGATTAAACAGTTGAAGGAGACAGTCATTTTAATAAGGAGCTTCTATATAAAAACCCTTGATACTTCATTATCTATTTATTCCTCTCAGTCACTCAATTTTATTTTATCCTTCATAATTAAAAAGGAGACAAAACCAAGTCTTTAAAAAATGATCCAATGCCACCGTGTTTTGTGTAAACAATATTGGGTGGATGCAGTTCGATGTGCTTACTATTCTTTCCACCCCATCTTTATGCTTTCTTCCCATGGGATCTTTCAAAGCTTTACGGGGGGGTAGCAATAGTTTGTGATTTACATGCTATTAGTAGAATTATGCTCACACATAGAGAATGAGACCCTTGCAACATATCAAAGACAAGGCAGTCAGTCTTAACATTTCTTCCCCACCCCCCTTTTTTTTAATCTAGATAGTATTTATCACCTTCTCTGCTCCTTCAGTAGAACATCTTTATTGGTACCAGAAGGTATTAGCTACTCACTCATTCCCTCATTCTCTCGTAAGTTCCTCGAACCAAATTTTCCTTTGGGGGCTCTGTTGTGAATTTCATTCAGCGTGAAGATTCCTGGAAAGCTGTGATAAATGTTGTACAAGAGTGTCAATGTTAGAACCCTACTTATCCTCTCCCACTGCCCCCAAAGAAGATTGCATTTGTACACAATGCATACACATTCCTCTTATATACATTAACTCATTTCATAAAACCTACACAATTTCCAGTAACAAACAACCAAACAGCCAACTTTGAGCACTGAACTTTCTGGAATGTGTTTTTTCTTAATGAGTAGTCAAGGTTTTGTCTTCTTATTGAGTTGTAAGGGTTCTTTATATATTCTGAATATAAGTCCTTTATCAGAGATATGGTTTGCAAATATTTGCTTCCAGTCTGTGGCTTGTCTGTTAACTTTCCTGACGGTGTCTCTCATAGCATAAAGTCCTCACCAATTTTTAACGCATATTCTTTGAAAGGAACTGTGTCTTATTACTCCAGCTAAACTGAATCAGGAACTACTCTATGGCCTTCTTTCCCATCATTTCTAGTACTCGAGGGGGTGCATCAAATGATTATTTTTTTCCTTATTCAGCATCTACTCTGGACCAGGCTCTACATATTTACTCTTTCTAATCCTCACAGCTGCACTACAAGGAAGGTGTTATTATTCCCATTTTATAGATAAGGAACTTGAGGCTCGAGAGGGTTAGCAACTTGCCCAAAACTAAAGCTGTATTTGAATTCAGTTCTATACCACGCTAGACCTCGTGCTTCCCAGAAGATGCTAAGGTGTGTTCTCGCAGGCATGGCAAAGCCATGGGTCCCTCCACAGTGGGAAGCAGGAGGTAGAACCATGAGAACTTTTGACTGTGCTCTGCCCTTTACCTCAGAGAGTTTGCTGGAACAGCTCCCATTTCTTTTCTGGCTCTCCATCTGCTAACTGTGAAGTCGCCCCTGTTAGTCATCATAGCTAAAGAAAAAAATACCGTTTTATTTCAAACAGTTAATATTCATCAAATGTTAATGAAAATACATAACAAATAATTACAACAAACATGGTGTCTGATTAAGATGAAAGGGATGACAATCCTGTGAATTTTTCATCTGAAAAATAAAGAATGTTACATTAATAAGACTTAATTATATCATTAAATATTTAAAATACCCTCTTTAATAGATTTTATTTTTATTTAATATATTTCTTTTTTAAATATCTATAACACTTTCATGAGATTGGTACATAAAATCCTATCAGCTGTTATGGCAAAAGAGAATTTTAACTTAATATATTCATCATATTGATCTCACAACTTCCCCTTTATTTATTGTTCAGAAAAGCTAATAACCCTTTTATACTTTATTATAATTGATATTTTCTCCACATCGAGTGATAAATAATTAATACCATTACAGGGACCTCATGTGAGATATACTTATTTGGGAAAAAAATACAACAAACCATCTCAGTAGTGTATTATACATTCCATTTTAATACTCTACACTTACAATTAATGTTACATTTTACAGGAAAACATAATTAACTTTGGGAATCTGTCTTGAAATGACCACATTTACGCAGCTGAAGCTAAGGCAGGGGATCTATTCTAAGCTACCTCTCTGGTTTTTCCACATTTCAGCTGCTTCTAAAGGATCAGTAAAATTATACACCTATCACCAAGTCTTTTCACACCTTGGGAAAGGTGTTTATAAAAGGGAAAGGATAGTCTTTTGGCCTTGTGCTCTCTATACAAAAATTGAACTTGATTTTTAATTTTTGCTCAGTTTTTATAATTGTATTTTAATGAAAAAGCAACACCTCTCCCCAAATTGCTAATAAGATAATTAAATTCATTTGACCTTTCTCTCCCACCATCCCAAGAAGCCTTTTTTTAGGGAGGAAGAAAAATGTAGCCATTGCTTCTAGATTGCTGTGAGTGACTTGACTGTTTGCATCTTCCAGGGAGCCCGCTGGATTAAAAGAACCAGGGGTGGGATCTGGGTAACTGGGATGAGATACTACCTCTGCCTCTCTAGCTTTGTAGTTTAGGGCAAGTTCCTTTACCTCTCTGAGCTTTAGTTCCTTCCTACTAGATTATAACGTATCCTCCATGAAAGCAGAGATCACATTGGTCTTGTTCATTTTATTCCTCAGGAAGTGTCTGATACATGGAGATATTAAAAAATATTTGAGAATGAATGAAAGAACGAATGATACAGTTATTGAATTGTAGAACTCTCATGCAGAAGGAGAATTCCTGGCAATGTATGAAATGAAGTCAATCAGATTAAACCATTCAGTTAGTCTGTTCTGGTTCTGAACCTATAACCCAGACAAACTCAGTCATGCTCAGTGGGATCAATCAATAAAAAAGGAAGGCTGGACTATCTGGCCCCATCGTGGGCTATTACTGAGTTTACTTGCCCCCGATCTCTGGTTTTGTCCCCTACCGCTAAGCGTGTCCTTGCCCCTTAAAGCTGACATGTGGACACTAACGTGACTCTCTTTCATCCCATGGATCTTGTTCTGGCTTATAGGTGCCCCTTTTTCAACATCTGTGTGTTTTTGCTTCTAATGACCTGTATCTGTGAGTGACTCACTTTAGAGGCTTGACAGCAGGTTGCTGAAGGCACTTTGTCCACACAAACAGACTGCTGGCAATGCCTGGGAGTTTTGTCTTGCATTGGCCTCCTGCTTTCTGCTTCCCCTCTTTCCCCTCCAGTAGTAGCTTTTGGTCAATGACTGACTGATGAATACAACCGCACAAAGCCTGGCTCACTTGCCATGAGCTGGGTAATTTATACTCTATAACTCCCCTGTGGGATCTGACTAAGGCTGGTGCTTTGCTTGAAATTTACCTTTAGTCTCCTATTCTCTCATGCTTTCTCCAATTCCTTGGGGGCATTTCCATAATAAATTCCCTGCATACAGATCCTCAACTTGACAAGATACTCAAAGACAAATTTAGCTTTTCATATTTGACCAACAACATTTTTTCTCTGCCTCACCTTTTTATCCATTGGCTAGTGTCTACTTCATATAATTATCTGATCCCGAAGAGCCCCCAGGACTGTGATGTAGCATTGGTCCAAGTGATCAGCTTCTACCCCCTGATGTGTGTGATCCAGCCCCCCTCAAGGGAAATAGGACTTCTTTTTGTATATAGTCCCACATTTTAAATATTGCATAGTAACTCTTCAGCTCATGGCAGCTTATTCTTAAAGAGGTATCTATGAAAGACAGGGCTTAGAATTGTTCTCCAACTCGTAAATTCTGTGGGAAGGATGAATATGTCTACAATGATCAGATCACATTTTGTGAAGCCAAACAGATTAGGGAAGTGTGGGATAGTATTCTTATAAAATCCAGTGAGGAAGAGTTAGATATTGGTGGAGAGTAGTTTGCATGTAGCAGATACTCAATAAAGAATATCTTATCCTGGGGGCACCCGAGTGGTGCAGTTGGTTAAAGGAACGACCCCTCGGGTCATGATCTCAGAGTCATGGGATCGAGCCCCACATGGGGCTCCTCACTCAGGGTAGAGTCCGCTGGACATTCTCTCTCCTTCTCCCTCTGCCCCTCCTGCTTGTGCTCTCTCTCTCTCTCTTAAAAAAAACACAAAACTTATTCTGTGTGTATGAATATATATGCCCCACATGTCAAAGATCTAGTGATGGGAATGAAGTCTGCAAATATGGTTCCAAAGCATGAGTTATTGGAAAGGAAGGACAAACAGGATAGGAATTGGAAGTCTTATCCCTGAACAAAACATGCACTGAAACTGAAGATTGAGAAAGGGTAGAACAGGAGGACTGGTGACATTATAGACGACTCATTAAGGTGAACAACACTAGCTGCTAAATCAAACAAACCAACCCCCTCCACCCCAGTGGTGTAACACAATAAAAGTTCATTTTTCTGCTCATGCAGAGTCTCGTGCAAATGTTCCCGATTGCCAAATATCCCATCAGTGGGCCCAATAAAAGATTGAATGGCCCTATCTCACATTTTACAAAAAAATTAGTTTCAGGTAGATTGTGAATACCAATGTGAAAGTTAATACAACAAAGCTTCTAGACCAGTGTTGTCCAGTAGAATTTTCTATGATGATGTCCATGTCACTGTCTACTAGCCACTAGCCACATACTATTGACCACTTGAAATATGGCTCCTGCAACTGAGGAAATTAGGTTTTAATGTTATTTAGCTTTCGTTAATGTGAATTTAAATGGTTACAAGTGGCTAGTGGCAACTAGATGACACAATTCTAGATGATAGCATAGGACAATATCTTCATGAACTTGGGGTAGGCAAAGATTTCTTGAACAAAACACAAGAGGACTAGCTGTAAAAGAAAAAAAAAACCAGATACATTAGATTTCATTAAAATGAAGAATTTCTGCTCACTAGAAGATACCATTCAGAAAGTCAAAAGGCAAAGCAATTTGTGATGCAAAAAATATGACAAAAGACTCAGATCCCAAATATATAAAGAAACCCCACACATCAATAAAAAAGGAAGCTAATCCCACTTAAAAATGGCAAGAGAGCTGAAGACACTTTCTAATAAAGAAATGATCTACATGGCCCAATGTGCATAGGAAAAGGTGCTCAACAATTATGTTGACTAATTATAGTCACCAGGAAAAGCAAGTTAAAACCACAGTGAGATACCGTATATCTTTCAAAATGCCTAAAAATAAAACCCAACCTCTACAACACAAAATTCAGTAAGGACAAGTTGCTAATAGAAATGGAAGTTAGTGAGACTGCTTTGGAAAACTGGCAGTTTTTAATGAAGTTTAACATATACCTATGGTCAGCAATTCCACTTCTTCGTGTATATGAAGGAGAAATGGGTACATGTTGCATCAAAAGATATAAACTAGAACGTTTATAGCAGCTATATTTTTAACAGCCTGAAACTGGGAGTGACTCAAATGTCCCTCAATGATAGAAGGGATGAATAATTGTGATGGATGTGGGCTTGTGACTATGTGTGTATGCACCCAGTGGAATACTATACAGTAATAAATACGTGCTATATCACAGGAATGAATCTTCCCAGGTAGAATATTGAGAGAAAGAAAGTGGCTGCAAAAAAAGTATGTTCTTAATTATTTACGTAAAATTTAAAAACAGGCAAAAGTAAACAATAGTGATAAAAGTCAGAATAGCAGCTATCTGTGTGTGTGTGTGTGTTGGGGTGAGGGGGTTGGGAGGTGGGTAAAGGCAGAGGCTTACAGAGGAGGTATCTGGGTGCTAGTAATCTCTATTTATTAATCCAGATGGTGGTTATCCAGGTATGAGTACATGGTAAAAATACTTTGAGCTTTACCCTTACAGTTTGTGCGTGTTTCTACCTCCGTGTTATATGCCAATAAAATATTTACTTTAAAAAAAGCTTTATTAAAATTTATGAAGCAGGTCAAGGCATGAAGACAAGAGCCTTAAAGTGTGAATGATAAAAGGTTTTATTTTCATTTAAGGGCACTGCATGTGGCAGAGCGATGAACTAGAGATTGGGAGAATTTGCCACCTGATCTCTTACCTTTCAGAGATGGCTTTGCCTTTTTGCGTTTTTGCATGGAGCGAGGGCTCATTTATCCCTTTAACAAATGTGATTGAGCACCTTTACCATGTGGTGCTAGTTTAGCAGTGCTACTCTGGAGTAGCCAGTTCCTTGATTATTCAGAGATGGATAAACCAGCTGATGAGCCATTCAAATCTTACAGTATCCCCCTCTCCGCTTCCCTGCTAGCTCTCTAAGCTTTCTTCTGCCTGCAACATTCTATGGGATTCTATGTGAGTTATATCAAGGCAAATGGTAGTGTTCAAACAGAATTAATTCAAGGCTTCTAGATGAGTAATTGTGTACCCCGGTCTGTGAAATCTCATGGGTAGAGGCTTTATGTGATTCTTCTATGAGTCCCTCTGCCCAGCACAGTGCTCAGCATAGAGGTGACACTCAGCCAAAGCCAGAAAGTGTGGAGAATGAAAAGATAAATGCTAAAGGCATTTATGACATACTTGTTTGCATTCCATTGCAGTTTTCTTTCTCACGCAAGAGGGAAAATATCTCAGGATTATTTTACCTCAACAAATAAGGACATGTAGTGACAGCTATCTTCCTCTTTAAAGTTTAGGTGTGGATACTGACTACCTGATTCCCAATCTCACCAACTTTTAAACATTTTAGTTGTATTGTTGTCCCACTAGTAATTGTCTGGGGACAGCCTATCAAACCATTTTTCTCCCTAAAATGTAGACTTCCTATATCAAGGACAGAGAGCACATCAATAACCGAAAACACTGGTATTGACCATCCTTCCATGCCAGGTTAACAATGAGGTATAGTTCTACTCTCCTTTACGATGACCTGGGATCTCTATTATGTCCCCACATTAGGGACTGAGAAATACATACTTTTGTTCTTGAGAAGGAAGGGAGATCTAGAATCAGATTTTTGCTGTTTTTGTGTCTTTTTTCTTAACCATGAGGATTCTCTTCCTGGGAACGCTGGGGACTTGATTCTGATGACCTCATTTCCTTTGAATTCTTTGATGTTTTGTTTCCTCTGTCTGAAGTATTTTGCTGTATTGCTTGTGAAACTACAGAGAAGAACATATAACTGACTGGCTGCCCTTTCTAAGCCCCATGGATATGGTGGTGGCAGGAACAATTCTTGGCTTTGCCCTGAGATATTGGAGCTCATTGGAAGAAGCAAAAAGGCTAGCTGCCTGAAGGCTGCTTTTTGTTTTCCTAGATGTATAGGCAGGATGGTAGGGTCAGATTAGTTGGTTTATGAATTATTCAAAGATGGATTAGCCAGCTGATGGATTATTCAGCCCTCTGTTCCTTTTCCATATCTCTTACTCTGCCAAGCTCCTGTTCATTCCACTCCAACATGGTTGTTCTCAAGGGTGTAGAAAGAAGCAGAGAGAGAAGATATACTGGTGACTGGTGGCTCATAGCAATGCCCAGAGGAGTGAAAACTGGTCTGATGAAGAGTGCCCATCTCTTGGGGTTAGGGGGGTGTTGGATCTTGCTGGAACTCAGCAACCTGGGTTGTTGCAAGGCACACATCTACTTTGGAAAACAAATCAAGAAACCAAAGCTAACACCTAGATATGGATAATAGTAAAGCTGGTCTTAAGTGAAGTATGCAAGACTTTGGGACCTGAGTGCCTATCCCAGACCCACTCTTCAGCTAGACTAAATCTATGCTCTACAATGTGCATCTAAGCCTATGCATTAATTTTATTTAAATTAAAATCTATCAAGGGCATGCTTTATGATAGATGCTTTACAGACATTATTAGGATTACTTCTCACTACAAGGGAACCAACTAATAGTGGCTTCAACTATAAAGTCAACTAATGGTTAAACATAACATAAAGTTTGGAGGTAGGGATTTCAGGGTTGGCACAGCATTCCAGAGATGTCCTAAAAGAGGTAGGATTCTCTGATTTTTGTTGTACAACTATCCTCTCATTTTTTTTTTAAGATTTTATTTATTTGCGAGAGAGACAATGAGAGACAGAGAGCATGAGAGGGAGGAGGGTCAGAGGGAGAAGCAGACTCCCTGCTGAGCAGGGAGCCTGATGCGGGACTCGATCCCGGGACTCCAGGATCATGACCTGAGCCGAAGGCAGTCGCTTAACCAACTGAGCCACCCAGGCGCCCTCCTCTCCTTATTTTAATGTTGTTGTTTTAACGTGGTTGGAAATGGCTGCTAACGCTCAAAATAATCATATCCTTGGGGGGTGGGAGCAGAGGTTGGGCAATGGGCTTTCTATTCCCATTGCTCTCCTTCTCATTAAGGAGGCAAAAACTTTTACAGAATTCCTCTTGCATCTCATTGGCCATAACTGTATCACATGCCTGCACATAGACCAATGACTAGTAAAATGAAATGAATTATCATGTTTTGTTTAGACCAATCAAAATTAATCCCCCAGGTCAGGGGTCATGGCCTACATGAACAAAATAGGAAATTGATAGCAAGGAATAAGGGAAAATGAAAATTGGGTATATAACCAGTGATATCTATCACTTATTTATTTGCTCCAGATCCAAGTGGACTAACTCTGCACAAAGTAGATGTTAAGGATCTGCAAGAATAGGGAAAGTGAAGATAGATCCTTATCTAACATCCCTGTTCAGCCACAGTGGCTCAGTGAGCAAATCTGACTTCTCTAAGCCTCACTCTCTAGGCTTCTCTCAGTTTTAGCTATGTGACTTATTTTCATTGTTAATAACCATTTAGTTCTTGGTGACATTGTTATCTCACTTGTAGAACAGAACAAGGCCCATAAACTTCAATTTTTAATAAATTGATATTTTCATAGGTGCCTAAGATAAGACATCTTTGGTAGACATTGGTCAAAATTATTTATGAATGGGACTATTCATTGCATATCTCCTTATGACTTCATACCACAGATAACGGGAGGACCACTTTATGCAACACATATATGTTTTAAATGTATTCATCTGAGCTAATGATGAGGATCAAAATATGATCTCAGCTTCTTCTCACTACAATTCAGAGTTTGTGATATGTAGTTGAGAATGATCTTTAAAAAATAAATTTAAAATGACCAACCTAAATTAGGATACCATAAGAATATTACCAGTCGTATCAGCTCAACCTAACCATCCACATACTAGGATTTCCATGTTACTCTACTGCTGTTACCTCCAGTTCAAACATTTAAATTTACACCTGTCCTTTCCCTGTAAGCCTGCTGCTCTTCTCATGGTCCTTATCTGGTTTATTGTATCACTGTGCACCAAGTTGCTTAGTTCTGAAATACGGTTATTCTTGATGATTTTCCTCTCACCACATTCAATCAGTTGTCAAATCTTATCAGTTGTACTTTTATCATGGTTCTCATGCTCATCCTTTTTCATTTGTCTTTCAGGCTAGAAGACTGAACATCAAAATGTGGGCAATGGTGATTATCTCTAGGGGATTTTTCTGGTGTCTAGAGGACTTTTTAAAATTTTCTAGGTTTTCTAGAATTGTTTATCACCAGAAAAATGAACATAAAAACATAAAAAAATTTGTTCTTCACAGTCGTTTATTTGGTTATTCTCAATGTCCATCTATTTAATTTATATATGTGAACTATTCCTCAATTTATGATACATGTGTCTATCTCTGTCAGAATATAATCTTCTGAAGGGCATAACCCTGGTCCTTAAACATTCTACAGAGCCTAGGCATTCCATATATGTTTGCTCAGTTAAATTTAGTTTGTTTCTGATGAAGGGAGGAACCACACAAAACCTTGTTTATCATTAGGCTACTCCTAAGGTTAAAAAAATAAAATGCATCCTTAAAATTTCAATCCTCAAAAATCGCCCAAATGGCTCAAAATTTCAAAATACAGAAAATAATGAGAAAGAAGAAAGAGAGAGAGAGAGAGAGGATCCCCCCTCCCAATTTCTAGCTTCCTTTGGAAGTTCCCATTAAGCCTGCCATCAAGTCAAGAATGTATTTTATTCTCTGTAACTTTCTCCACCTTTTAATTTAAATCATTTTTGTACATTGTTTCACTAACTTTTCCTCCTTCTTTTGGACTTTGAGTTGAATCATATCATTAAGAGTCTGGGCAGGAAGTTTCAGAATAGTTGGACATTGGGATATTACAGCTTTCAGAGAAATTTATTAGTAGTAATTCTAGATCATTACTATATACTGCACATCTATTTAGTTTAAAATTTTGACAAAGTCTTTCAAAAGGCCTGAGGGGAAGCAGTTCTCAGGCAAGGAAGAAAAGAAATTTCATTCTCACTGGCCAGACTAGATGGTATCTTGATTTCCTACCAAGGTCCCCAAATATTGGCAAGTAATGATTTTGGTGTAAATTATACACTTTGATGTGTACAGAGGTTATGGCGGATTTTATATGAAGTAATAATATTAAGTAATTTGATTGAACTAACGACTGCTTAATCTAACATCTGATGAAATAAACAACACTAAATATGACACATTCACCCTCTGTGGACTTAAATTCTGGGACAATCCAAGTAGCCAGTTTTGCTGATCTTTGTGGATACAAGATTGAGTAACTACTCTCAATCATAAAATTTTCAATCTTCAGTTAACAAATCGTGTGGCCACTTCTAGATAGATTGCTCAAGGCCTTTTTATTCTTATTAACCTGAAATAACTAGATCTGATATTTAAACTGAAAGCTTATTTCTTGTAAATTTTCATTGAGACATAAACATACTTGTTACAAAGTGTGTTCAAGTACCCACATCTTGATAGATTAGATGTCTCTCTTATCCTTGGATCCTTTCTCCCTTCTTAACTCTATATAAGAATTGCTTCCATCACAAGAGTAGCTTTGATTAGCAATATTTATAGATTTCAGTGGGCAGGTAACAGCACAGTTCTGTTTTAAAAAGGTGCTGATATAATCAATCAACACAAATCACAAAAAAAGAAAAAAAGATAAAATAATGTTGATTACAAGTTCTTAACATTTTTAAACACTCAAAAGACCTGCTTTCAAAGGATCACAGAAAAATGGACTCCGGAAAGGCTATGCACTGATTTGCTTAGGCAGAGCCAGGGGACACAGTGAAGGCACGCATTTTTATGTTACCACAGCTCTCTGGGGGTCTTGGTGAGCCTATGCTTGGAGGAGGCAATATAGAGTGCATCCGCTTCTTTTGGATTTGGATGGATCTCCAACTTGACAAAGCAGTTTTCCCTTCTACCACTATAATAAAAACAGCCATGGTCAAATCAGGGGGCATCTGCGAACGTTGGACAATTGCAGGAGCTTTTAATATAATTTGACAAAATGGAAGGGAATGAGATAAATGGTTCTCTTCTGACTCAAAATCTTTTCTTTTTCTCTCTCAGGTACAAGCACTTGTATCCACACACTTTGTTTATTTCTTTGTTATTCTTTTTAATAAACTTTAATAAATTTCTTTTTAGTAATAGTCATTAACTTTTACATAGTTCTTACTAAATGTCAGCCTTTTAGTCCCTTTATATATATTGACCAATTTAATCTTCACAACAATCCAGTGAGGTAAGTGTTATTTTCCTTCCATTTTACGGAAGAGGAAACTGAGGCAAAGAGGTGTTAACTTAAATCCTCAAGGTCACATGGCTCTTAAGTAGCAGGTGGGATTCAAATCCAGGGTCTACATCTTAGTGCCGATGTACTTCTCTCTCCCTATTTTATTTATTTATTTATTTGACAGAGAGAGAGAGAGAGAGAGAGCGCACAATCAGGGGGATCTGGAGAGGGAGAAGCAGACCCCCTGCTGAGCAGGGAGCCCGCTGCGGGGCTCGATCCGGGGACTCTGGGATCATGACCTGAGCCGAACGCAGATGCTTAAACTACTGAGCCACCTTGGTGCCCCTCTCCCTATTTTTATAGCTTTTTGAGGATAGAAACGTCTTTCTTCAGCTACAGGGTAGAAATGGCCCTGGTTTCAGAGGCAGACAGGCCTGGATCTGAATTCTAAAACTTCATACATTGCTGTAAATTGGCTCACAAAGAGAAAGGTCCTGATTTGTAGTTGCCACCAATTCCCATGGTGTGAATACTCCTAATATGACTGATTTCTAGTTACCCAGTCGTTTAACAACTGCTTACACTGAAATTTTACTTATCTGATAGCTCTTGCAAACGGGCTGAGATAAGAACGGCTCCAGCATATCACTGACGGAGGGTGGGCAACCTGTCAGTCTTATTCAAACTCCTGGGTCACCATAATCTAGAGTTGTGCTTGGCACGTGGCAGTTACTCATCCATATTTATTAAATGAAAGAATGAAAATGCCCCTGCCCTGGTTCACATACTTGCTGTTTACAGTATCAGTAAAATACTCATACTAGTAGTATTAGAGAGGTTGCTGAATGGATTAAATATTAGCTAAAAAAAAAAGTCTGCAAAATGCCCAACCAAATGCCTGGCCCTTAATGGGACATACCTGTTAATTAATTCCTGTCCTTCTGGATTATTTTACGTACAAAGTGTCTTCTACCTAGCAGGAATGCATTAGATAAATGAACGAATGAACAAGTGAATAATTGAATGACGTTAGTAAGGAGCATCCGTTTCGGATAGGAAGGGACAATTTTAGTCTTTTTTGATGGGTAATGGATGGAAATATGTGACTGCATTTATGCTTTTGTGACTTCGCTATAATTTTAAAGGCCCTTCTAGCCTTAGCACAGGGATGTGAATTCAAACGCCTGCACAGGCCAAGCTGTTAAAGTAAATGGTTGAAAGGTGCTCAATGTGAAGACCGCAGGGAGTGGTTGGGATGAAGGTGAACTAGAGATTACACACCCACCATAGAGGCACACAAATTTGAACATTTTTAGACTTCCATGAGAGCCAAATGAAACAAGTCTGAGGCTGGGTGTGGCTCCTAGGCCCCCAGCATTAAACCTTTGCTTTTGTCATGGTAAAAGACTGGGTCTCTGGAGCCAACACTGGCCTGATTTTTTTTTTTTTTAAGATTTTATTTATTCATTTGAGACACAGAGATACAGAGACAGAGAGAGAGCATGAGCAGGGAGAGAGGCAGAGGGAGAGGGAGAAGCAGGCTCCTCGCTGAGCCAGGAGCCCGATGTGGGGCTCGATCCCAGGACTCTGGGATCATGACCTGAGCCGAAGGCAGACGCTTAACCGACTGAGCCACCCAGGCGCCCCCTTTTTTTTTTTTTTTTTTTAGATTTTATTTTTATTTATTTGACAGAGAGAGACACAGCGAGAGAGGGAACACAAGCAGGGGGAGTGGGAGAGGGAGAAGCAGGCTTCCCGCGGAGCAGGGAGCCCAATGTGGGGCTCGATCCCAGGACCCCGGGATCATGACCTGAGCCGAAGGCAGACGCTTAACTGACTGAGCCACCCAGGTGCCCCACTGGCCTGATTTTGAAACCAGGTTCTGCCTCTTACCAGCTATTGGCCTTAGGCAAGTCACTTCAACTCCCTGTCCCATTATCCAAGGGATTGCAAGGACTCCCCAGAGGGAGGGGCTCTAGCAGGGCTCGGAACTAGCCCAGGTGCCCATATGCTGAACTGTGAATCCTCAGGTAACTAACAGGGCAAGAGATGGGGAGACGACCATTCTACCTGACTCTTTCATCTGCATGTAAGACCAGAGGAAAAAATTTCTCCTCGATATTGGAGACCCTTTAGTACAATAATTGGATCTCAAACTTGGCTGCCCATTAGAATCACCTGGAACTCATAAAAATAGGGATTCCTGGGTCTGAGCCCTGACACTGATATAACTGATCTGGGGTATGATCTGGGCATCAGGTGATTACTGTGCAGCCAGGGTTAAGAAACATAGCCCTAAAAGATGCAATGAGGAAAAAAAAATTATGTGATTTTCAGGGACATTATGTGAATTACTTTTATGTACCTTGGCAGCATGCTATTTTCTTTAACAAATGAATACACAAAGGCTATTTCCACTGGACTTCAAATATTTAAAAAACAACACTAGCCTGATAAAACAAAAACAGAAACAAAAAAACTTTAACTCTCATGTGCAGTTGCATTTATTCAAACTGATTTTGTTAGAAAAAAAAGAATTCGGCCTTCGCGGGACCATATAGAATGACATGTGATTGTCGCTCTGAAACGTGAACATTTCATCGGCCATCCCTCTCTGCTTAAATCCTGCCTTGCCCTCTCTCTCGGAACTCCCACCAAGAAAAAGCTTAAGTGCCTTACCTAATTTGCTATGAGGCAGCTTACCTACTTAGGTTAGGGTACCAGACGTTGATGAGAAATTCTTCGCGAAGCCAAGCACAAGTTTTTGCTTTCTACTATTTCTAGCAATCAGCTGGCTTTTCCAGTCCCTCATTAGATCAATCATGGCCATTGTCTTACAGTTGAGTGGGAAATCGTTACAGGTGGAAGAAGGCACGATGCCTCTAATTCAGCAGAGGCCCCCCTAACAGGAAAGCTGCAAGGAATTACAATCAAATAGGAGACTTGTCAGTAGAACGGGGTTGCTTCCAAGGCAGGATTTCTGAAGGCTTTCTGGATTTTGAGTCGAACAGAAAATGTAGAGAGAAACTGTAACAAATCCACATGCACACAAGAAATGACCGCCCTTTCTTTCAAGCACATTCCAAGTCTAGTGTTGGACTTGCAGCGTTAGCGGAAATGCTGCTTTGTACCGACACACTTAGCTTTGGCGGGGGCTTATTCTCTCTTTCACAGGCCATTTGTTTGGGAATGTGTTTTACAGGTGGCTTTGCTGTCGGGTCCAAACCCTGGGCTTATGTAGCCTACTATTGCTGCACATCTTTGTGACTGAGTCAAGTGTCACAGATTATGGGCTGCTCGTAGCCAATAATATGGAAAGTTCTCCTTTTTTGTCTCTCTTTGCTCTTTTCCCTGGCCTGTTGAGCAATCACAGTCAAAAGCCAGCTGAACCCATCATGAGGGGACAGGCGAGGGAGAAATTGCTGGAGCCCAGATTTCTGCCTGGGCCCGTACACGGGCTCTGGGGTGACCCTAGGAGCAGGTGGGTCTTATTTGGCACCCCTCCCATTAAAACCTGCCTCGGAAATCAGTTTATTTGAAGGAGTTAACGAAAGTGCTAGATGCTTTCTACCACTGGCAGAGGGAAAAGTAGTGCACACGTCTGAATAAATAACTGAAAATGGCTTCTCACTGTTCAGGAAGTACAATCAATTTGAAATTAGGATTATGGAAACATCTGCGAAAATTCAAGTGTCATCTCAATTTGGGCTCATTCAGATCCTGTATTTTTCAACTTCCCAAGCAGTGCATTTAAAATCTAATCCTAATTAACACACATAGTTTAATTATAGCCAACAAAATATTCTACAAAAATTGTGTGTGCTGGTTGGGGGGATGGGTGGGGAGGAGGAGGCGAGGGGGAAACCAGACAAATGTTCCCTGATTGTAAAAATTCTTGTTTGGTTAATAATATAAATCCTCAAGATTTTAAACACAAACTGAAGTTGTTTATCAGGAATCAAAGTAACATAGAGAAGCATGGAGCCTCCTTTCCTCATACTCCTACCTTTTGCTTTCTTCCTATTGTTAACCTGGGAAGAACAAAGACCTTGTTAATTTGGCTTATACACTCTCTTTTGCGAAGACCTTTGTTGCTTTGTTTATTTTCTTTCTCTGATCAGAAGATAAACCTTTATGGTTGTGTTTGAGTACAAATAAAGAAATAAATCTACTTGCATAAAGCAAACTTTATGGTCTGTTGTTTTAGTGATGAGAAACACCTCTAAGGATTTGAAGGTTTAACTGAGAGGCACACCGGCATGTTTGGATGCTTTATTGGAACCTCATCCTAATCAACCAAAACACAGCAATCAACCATCTTGCAGAATTATCAGCGCTTTCCCCTCCCAAACCTGGCATAAGTGGAATGTGCAAAGGGAACATAAATTTAAAGAAAACAAAACAAAAATCAATCAAACAAGGGGAAAAATCCCATCCAGAAGCTCAAACATAATTTTAACTAAAATTAAGTCTGGGAGAGAGCTTACAAATTCAGGCTGACTTAGTCTCAGTCATTTTGTATCGTTATTTTGGTCAATAATAGATCTAAGGGAAAAAAGTCAGATTTTCTGATTCTTCTACTTAAGTATTTTGTTACCTTGTTACTCAAGTTAAGATACAGAGAAGTGACTTCTAGTCTCGATTCTGTTCATTGTATCCCTATTGCTGAAAAAAGAAAAATATTCAAATTCTTGGTATCATTCTGAAAATTTTACTGTAGTATTTGCTGTAATGTAATTTGACCCTCTGTTAGTATTAAAGTAGTCTGGGTTTCTGAGGATAAGATGGTGATATTGCTTCTTAAATTAATACCATTGTAATTTCTGTCATTTAAACCCAGTCTTGAAGATAAGATTCATTGTCATTAGCACTCAATAGTCTGTACATTTGCTTTGCTTATAAATCAATTGCATTCCTTTGCCCACCATGACTTTTAAGAATTTTTAAGTGTGGCGTTTTTCAATTGGTTAATAGTCATGAATGAATGACAGAGGGTATACTTTGGCATTTTCTTGAAAAGAATCCTACATTTCTCTGCAGAACCCAGTGGTTCAAAAAGACCTATATAATAGGAACATAAGGTATTTCTATACTAAAGAATAAAATTTACTAAAATCAGGCTTGAAAAGTAGTCGGCAAAGCAACTTCTGATTAAATTTTATCAAATCCTACAGCTAAGAATTTGTAATTTTTTTTTTAATTATCAGTTCTTATTCTCTCTCATTTTCCTTCTCCATCATTCTCTTCTAGTGTCTTGCCTACCAAACTCCATGAAGGAAGAAACTGTTCATTCCTGTCTTTGTCAGAGAGCCTAGCACAGAGCCTGGCACATAATAAGAAAGCAATAAATATGAATTGAAAGAAAGAATGACTTCTACTTACTCACTGATTTCCATGATGAAATGTGAGATGTGATTTCTGGCTGGATGTAGGAAGGTGACTGTAGAATCAAGCATAATAATCTCATGCTGAAAAAGGTAGCAAACATTTCCAGGTCATTTTTTAAAATGACATTTTATAACTGTAACGGTCAAAGCAAATCGCACGGTAAGAATAAGAAAACTGCAAATGATTTGGAGCTCAGGCACTGGGGTCAAACCATCTGGATTCAAATTTCATGTCTCTTATTAGCTGTGTGGTATAGCAAGCTGCCTAACCTCCTAAGCCTTGGTTTTCTCAGCTACAACATGGCCTGGGGGTTTTAGTGAGAATCAGTGAGATCATGCTTGTGAAGTACGCAGCAAAGTGCCTGGAAATTAACCTAGGATCAGAAATTGAAGTGATTATGATTAGTTAGAAATAGTTTCATTTTTGGCATAATGACTTAAAGGTCTGAAGGAAAAAGCACCCATAGTGAACTGAATAGAACACCATGGACTAAAATGTCCCCAGACGTTTTCAAACTCCTTCCAGATATTCCATGGCAGAAAGTTCTATACTCTCTCTGGATTCTAGGCCCAGTTTCTTGGTATAACATGGAAACTGTTGGCTTGTAGAGAGGAACAAGCTGTTCTGGGCTGAGGAGGGGAAAATACAACGGGGGCAGAAATGCAACTACAAATTAGGGAAAAGGGAAAAGTGACAGTTAAAACAGCTTTTCCAACCTTCCACAGTTCACATTTATCTAAATGCTTTTGCAAAGAGTCAGACTCCCAGTGTGATGGAAACAAAAACTGCATTTTATCCACAGAGGACGTTCATCTGTTTAACGGGCATTCCATTATTGTGTTGATCAGAAAGCAGTGCTCAGGTCCTAAAAATTATTGTAGAAAAAAAGTTAAGAATTCATTTGTAAAACAAAAATGACTAAGAACAATGATTCCATTTTGCATTCAAATATAGAGTCATGACACTAAAGCTATATTTTAAGCCAGAGAAATTGTAAAACATGGATGTATATATAAAACTGGAGTTTTGAGAATGAATTTTACTGCTATGGCTAACCTACAAACAAACAAGTGTGATGATTTTGCTATCAGCGTGTGCATGTGTGTTAATAGTGAGGTAGACAGGGCTGCTCAAGAATTAGGGGCAACCAGGGGCGCCTGAGTGGCTCAGTCGTTAAGCATCTGCCTTCGGCTCAGGTCATGATCCCAGGGTCCTGGGATCGAGCTCCGCATCGGGCTCCCTGCTCGGCGGGAAGCCTGCTTCTCCCTCTCCCACTCCCCCTGCTTGTGTTCCCTCTCTCGCTTTCTCTCTCTGTCAAATAAATAAAATCTTAAAAAAAAAAAAAAAAGAATTAGGGGCATCCATAGATCATGTGACCAAAAATTCAAAATGGATGGAAGGAGACAGTGTATGGAGGAGACAGGTAGAAGGAGGGAAAGGTTGAATAAGGGAGGGTAGAAGCATTTGGAACTTTTAACAGCAAATTTGTGTGTTTGGCAGCCTATGATAAAGGATTAGAAGAAACACAAAATGTTATTTTCAAGTCAAAATGTCACAATAAGGCAGTATGTAGCAGGTGGTGTCAGTTGGAAACGGAACATGGTACTGGTATTCCACTTAAGGTAGACTCACTGGTGTGGTTGCCTGCTTTATGGTTCCATTTCATCTATGGTTATAACATTGCCACTAGTTTTGTTCCTTGGCTAGATAGAGATGATTAATATAAGGGCAGAAATGCCGGAGCTGGCTAGACAAAAGAGATTCTCTTTCCAGGGAATTTGAAACACGAGCTGAGATATTTAGAAGCAGGAGATGGTTTCAAGCTATTGTTTCATTATTAGTGTCTTCGAGTTACATTGTCAGAGGTCCTCTCTCATCCCAGAGCCTTGTTCTGCTCTTCCTTATGTTCTATGAGCTATCTCATATTTTCTAATAAATATCTCCCCCTGCCCCACTTCTGCTTTCATTCACCAGACTTGTTTGCCACCGAGAGGACCTTACGTGATTTATCACCTGGGCCCTTCTATTCTCCAATGGAGTTGACTGAACACTCACAGAAGATTGGACAACTAAGTATAAAATGTTGTTGGTTCTACACAGCAAGCCATTCCATGATTTATAAAATACAAAAGGCAACAAACAACACTTTCTAAGAGCTCATTTCAGTTTCCCAGCTTAGGGAAAATAAAGTGTGTAGTGATTAACTGGGCAGCCTCTGGGGTTTGAATATCAGTTCTATCATTTACCACATAACCTTAAGCTATTTAAACTCTCTGTGTGCTTGGTTTCCTTACCTGACAAAATGGAGATAAGATGGGTTTGTTGTGAGGATTAATGTGTTATATATAAAAAACAACTTTATATGATACTTTTAAAGAGATCAATACATGCTGGTGATTTCATTTTTGTTGTTGACTTATATTATGATGAGGTATCTCAGAAAATAGGCTGGATCAACATTACTTTTTCCATTTTATGCTATCAAAAACTGAGGCTCTAAAGGAGGAAGTGACTTGGCCAAGGTCACACAATGGTAGAGCTGCCATAATTCCAACTTTATAAAAAATGTCGTTCACTAATATTACAATGTACCAGGCCTTGGGAATATAGGTCCTATTCTTCATAAAACTTAAGAGTCTGGGGCAGGGGTCAGGTAACTACCCACCTGTGGGACAAATCCAGCTCCTTGTCTGCTTTTATAATAGTTTTATTGGAACACGGCCATGCTCCTTTGTTGAGTGTATTGTCTGTGGTTCTTTCCTGCTACAGTGGGAGAGTGGAGCCATTGTTACAAAGACTGTATGGCCCTAAGAGCCTGAAATATTTACTATCTGATTCTTTACGGAAAAAGTTTGCCAAACGTGAGTGTAATGGGCTTATGATTTGTTGGTCTAAAAATGTTGTCTTTAATTGTTAAAGGCCAATCACAACAAGGAAAAAAATTTCCTCAGAATGTGAACAAGTTTTAGTCTTTACAGCTACCGTTATACCCACTTTCTGTGCCTACACCCCTGCCCCCACTTCCTAAGAAAAGGATTCTCTCTTGGTAATTATAGGACGATGGAGAATGGTTTCTGATAGATCCACATTTCCTCTGCATTGTTCTCAACATTTAATCCTGGATTATCCTTCAGACCCATAGACTTCTACGTTGTCCTTGCTTTTCCAACTAGAGAGAAGCAGCAATGTGTTGTTATTCAACTTCACTAAATTACAGAACTTCTTGACAGGCACACCTGTTAGCTGTGCAGCCTAGAAATTGCTCCTTGACTCTTTCTATTCTTTAGTAATAATAAAATAAACCTCACACCCACACTCACTTAAAATATTAAATAATTAAGTCATTTCAGCTTTCCAGTTCCAGAGTTTTGAGCATGTTTATACACATATTTTAACATAATCTGGTTAACTGTTTTAACCTTCCTCATGTAAAATGTACACAATGGGGTGCCTGGGTGTCTGTCGTTAAGCGTCTGCCTTTGGCTCAGGTCATGATCCCAGGGTCCTGGGATCGAGCCCCACATTGGGCTCCCTGCTTGGCAGGAAGTCTGCTTCTCCCTCTCCCACTCCCCCTGCTTGTGATCCTGCTCTCGCTGTCTCTCTCTCTGTCAAATAAATAAATAAAATCTTAAAAATAAATAAATAAAATAAAATGTACATGATGAATGATGAGACAGAAAAGAAATAGAGATTCTTCCACAAAGGAAGGTTAAGTATAACAATGTCATTATCAATAAAATCCTCTTGGTCTTGCTGATGGGGTGGCCATGGGGGCCGGGCGGGGGGGGGGCGGCCAGCAGCCCTTGAGCCACAAAATACTGATCCAAACATCTGGCTTCTTGGCTAAACTCTACGACATGCACTCTAGAATAGTTTTGTGTATGGAAGGAATGCAAAGTAAAACTCATTGCAGATGGGCTGACTTGTTGAGAGGTATGGGATATTGACATGTGATTTTGAAGATACCATTTGGATTTATTTCCTTCATGAGCAGCGGCTTGGGTAAATGCTGTGGGGAAGGGTTCTAAGCCTTGCTGCTCAGAAAGGAATAGGCTGGAATAACCACAGAAATTACTACAAGCAGGAAATTCTGAAGCCTGTGGAGTGCACAGCACATACCTTCGAAACCTCATCCATATTAGGTTCCAACTGACCCACTCATGTAAGCTGCTTAGGGGAGAAGGCACACACCATTTGACAAAATAAGAATGATAATTTAGAAAACAATTATTGCATTGTAAAAAAGGATGAATCTGAATATCTGGCTGCTCCAAAAGTTGCATTCAAAGGTATTGAATATTGATGGGAAAGAGAAACTTGGTTTTGCCCATCACAGGTGAGTCAAGCCCACCTTGTTAGTGGAAAAAAAGTGGGTTAAATGCTCCTAGGTGTGTGAGTTACTACCCAAAAGCATCCAATTTAATGGCTACCATGAATTGACTATGTTTACAGGTAAAAATGCTGCAGGGTAGAGTAAGATATAGTGATTTAAGGAAGCTTAGGGTTTCTTGGAATTAAAACTTAAATCATAACGGGTATGCCACATTGTGGGGTGTTAGGTCAAATAGAAGAGTGTTACACAGACTCCTTGGCATTTTAAAAACTTTTAATTTCACCACCTCCTTAGCATTTCAAGTTTGAAAATTGAATGTGTATGTTTTCTTCACCTCTCTGGGCCTATTCCCCACTGGTCTGGCTACTTAATCCTCAAGGTATTTTCCCAGGGAGTAGGAAGGACTGGCCCAGTGTTTGATGAGTGCTAGCCTGTGGTACACTGCTTTGGTGAATCAAGAGGGGCTGGGTTCACAGTGGCACCACAAAGCAAGACAAAGAAGCCTGGAGCCACATGGATAGGTGGTGACAGGAAAGCCAGGGTGATCAATCCGATTAGAAAAAATTAGGAGCCATGTTGGAATGATATTCTCACATGATATTCCTTGTGCCCATCTCATGGTGTACCTTAAAAATCCCATTTGGCCTTCTGGTTCACTTTTTGCCTAAATAGCCAAATAAATTAATTTGAGGCTCCATCTTACTTTGAATAGAGAGGATCAGTCCTTTCTCCAGTATTATCTGAGGACTCTTGTGTCCCCACCCAGATTATGTACAGAGGTGGTTGCTTTCTTCTACCTCTTGCTCTCAAATCTGACTCCATTTTCCCCCTGGGTCCCCTCTGGCTTCCCAGTGGTACCCCACTAAGGAACTCCAGCCTTCCATGTTGCACATTTCCCTCCAAATGTGGATCCAGCCTCCACTTCATTCCCAAAGGCAGGATGCTCCAGGGCTGGTACTTCTTTTTGCTGTTAAAAAGACATTGGGGGTGGGGGAGGGTGGAGGAAGATGAGGGTACCACAGAAGGACACTGAAGCACAGATCATTTCAAATTAGGAAGCAGAAGCACCTTTCCAGTAGTCTACCACAGAGAGTCCTCTTGTGGTGGTTTCTCTCCCTGGAGTCTGTTCTGCAACCATACTGCTGGAGTCCCACTGTTTTCTCCCACTTTTTCCTTCCTCTGTCCTAGGTCCCACCTCCAATTCAAACATGCAGGCTCCCAGAGGAAACTGAAAAATCCCTCAAAAGGCATACCCAGACTTCAATGTCCTAAGTAGATGCTCTTTTACCTTACTAAGCTGACTCTGTTTAGCTCCTCTTTTCCTCCATCTCCCTGTCTTAGAGAGAATATGAAAACCCTCTATAACTCTATGAATATGAAAACCCATAGAAATCCTATGAATGAGAAAAAAAGAGAAAACGTTTTCTGTTTAATATGAATCCTGCAGCCATCTCTGAGACCAACCCTCAATCAGTAGCCAGTTTATAAAAGAGCAAATTTGATTTTCTTCCATTAGTCAGCGGATTGGAAAGAGAACACTGGTTTGAAAGTTGTGGACCAAGTGCTGTTGTCCTGACTCTGTCTCTAACAACTGTTGTGATCTTGGGAAAGCTTCCTTTCCTTTCTGACCCTAGGCTGCTGATCTGTAAATAGAATAAGTAGGGTTAGACCAGCATTTTCCAAACTGTGCTCTTCATATTACTAGTTTGGCAAGATGTTAATGAGTGTTCCAAGGAAAATGTGTTCTAGGGTGGACTCTTGAGGCTTGCACACTTCAACAAGATTGAAAAGTTTTCTTTGCCGTAGGACTTCTCAGATCTCTGAATAAGCTAATGGGCACCTGACTATGCAGGAGAGAGATACAATACACAGAATTTCCCAAATACATTTGAAAGAGCTCCCTCCAGCCGCCTTCTTAAGTAAGAAACTTATTAATATCTTGTAGAAATGCTGCTTATTGAACGCTGTCATTCTAGAGAATGATTAAGATGAGTAATTTGATTCTGTTCATGTTCACATCCAGTTGCGACTGTTTCTACCTGTTCAGCTTGAGTAAAGCAATACCAAGTCAGCATAAAGGGGCCTGCTTATTTCTCAATGGCTCTCTCTCTTTTTGGTCAGTTTTTAAAATATTGCTGACAATCTTGTCGTTTTCTGAAAAGTTGCAAAGCAGAGCTCGCGAAGGTTGCTCATGGCAGTGCTATCAGGTCAGATGGCTCTGGGTTCTATTATGGCCAGTTGCCTGTAATCCTGCCTTTACCTTTTTGAGTTGCTGTGGCTACCTATTACCTGACACTCAGGGTTTCCATTTGAGGTATGGCTCTAACAAAGAGATTAACGAGCCAAAGTCCTAGAAAGTTTAGGTTACTCCCCCTGGCTCAGTGTCATTCTCCCACGTGATAATTCAAAGTATCAAATTTTATTTTTCAAAATGATTCAACGTTTTATTCATGTTGAAATGAAAATAGTTCCTTTCTAGATTTTCTGATTGCAAAATTCTAAGTAAGTATATCAAAGTGGACTTTTTTTGTGTGTGGGCAGGTGGATGAGGGGTGATAGCTTCTCCTGTGGAGCTGGTTCTCTAAGAACGTACTTGGTCTGCTAGTTGGGTTACTCAGTACTAATTAGAGGCAAGGACCAAGGTGGATTCCGGAAAGCATTTTGAAGCTGTAGAGGAAGCTGGTGTACTTTATAGTCCTTACTTAATGCCCAGCAAATGTGACCCAGCAAATATTCCTTTCCCAACTCTGTCTAACCAGGTTGCTCTGGGGGCTTATTTTCTTCCTCTCATTTCCTTTTCAGCACACCCATATCTAATGTTCTTTTGCCACTAGGTTGCCCCAGGCTCAAGAAGACAATGAATTCAGTCTAGAGTATGATGGACTTTGGTGGATGCTGTGATGTGCCATCCAGATTTCCCTTCAGGAATGAGTACATATACTCCCAGCTGCTGGAAGTACTACCAGCAAACATCTACAAGTCAGCCGCCTAAAGGAATTGGCTTGGCTGAAGAGAGCCATCTTGCCCAAGGTCAATGGCATGCAGTGACTGGTGGTTGAGGAGATAAAGGCCAATGTGCCACCACTTATACTCTGAAGGGCCATCCCAGCTTCAGAACCCTGTGGTGTTGGCTGAGACCTCCACGGGACTGCATCACAGCTCAACTTCTCCCTGTCCCAAACCTGCTTCCTTCTCTTCCCCTACAGCTATTGATCCTAAGAGCCCTCCTTAATAAAATTCCTACACACTAATCTTTGTATTAGAGCTTATGTCCCAGGAAACCCAACATACAGCAGAGGCTTAATATATTACTAATCCCTGGAGGATACTTGTGTTTTAAAGGAATTCCATAGTGTTAGGGCTATGTGTAACTCCAAAGGAAGAGTCACTGATGGATAGTTCAATTGCTCAGCAGTGTGACATCTGGAAGGGAGTGGGAGTGGGGTGGTTTATGCATATAGAGGGGAGGAGTTGTTTTTTTTTTTTTAAGATTTTATTTATTTATTTGAAAGACAGAGGGAGAGAGAGAGAGAGAGAATGAGAGCATGAGCAGGGGGAGGGAGAGGGAGAGGGACAAGTAGACTCTGTGCTGAACAGGGAGCCACACTCAGGGCTCCATACTCAACTGACTGAGCCACCCAGGTGCCTCCCCCCTTTTTAAATCATGAGTGCATTTTATGTCTTATTAAAAACATTGTTTCCCAACTGGAAGTCATAAAGATATTGTTCTATATTTCCTTCTAAAAATTTGGATATTTTGCCATTGGAAATTCCATTTGGAATTGATTTTGCATGATTGATTTTCCATTTTTTTTGAAGATTTTATTTATTTATTTGACAAAGAGAGAGAGACAGCCAGAGAGGGAACACAAGCAGGAGGAGTGGGAGAGGGAAAAGCAGGCTTCCCGCCGAGCAGAGAGCCAGATGCGGGGCTCGATCCCGGGACCCTGAGATCATGACCTGAGCCGAAGGCAGTCGCTTAACCAACTGAATCACCCAGGTGCCCCAGATTTTCCATTTTTATAAGGTACAAAAAGTCAGGTAAAATTAAATATATGTTGTTTAGGGATATAAGCATTTGTGACAAAACTATGTTTCCAAAAGAAAGGAATGATAAATACAAAATTCAGGCTTATTATTGCCTGGGTTAGCAGAGATGGGGGTAGAATGAAGAGGAATATCCAAATCACTTCAGTGGAATTGGTGAGGTTCTAATAGATGAGTTGGGTAGAATTCTCATGGGGTGTCCACTTTTATCATTAAGCTTTATGATCTACATATACATTACATATATTCTTTAGTGTATCAATATTATGTTTTTTAAGACAGAAAATGAGAAGAAAGGAAGTGGATAGTGCAGGAACCCACGACTCAATGTTTTGCTGTAAAAGGTACTAGAAAAATAGGCCAGTAACAGGAATAGAATGTGGAGGTCACGCAAGGTTATTTTTAAAGACACGGGATATTACAACATATTTGTATGTGGATAAGAAAATCCAGCAGAACAAGAAAAAATTTAAATGCAGGAGAGAGAAGGGGCATTTGGAGGCATGATAACCTGCCTTCTTTTGCAAAATACTTTTCCCGGGTTATAACTTCTGCATCTATTAGGTCATCAGTCAGTACCTTTGAATTATATGTCTCATCCATTTACTCATTTGTGCTTAATCACAAATATTACTGCGTTCCTTCTAGGAGTTCATTCATAATGCAGTCAGTAGTGAGGTTTGCTTTAGCCACCTACGTTCATGAGCTCCTTGCAGTGGTGTCTTCCCTTGTCCTCCTTAATAGAACCCCCAATAACCACCAATGGCCCGGGAGCCGAGATCTGGCTCCACCCCCCACCATCCCCACCCCACTCTCGGCCCTCTAGGAACCAGCCCCCTTCCTGACCCAAGTCCAGTCTCATCTACCTTCTCTCTGGCTCTTTAGCTTCTCAAACCACTTTCTATCTCAGAACCATTGCACTTGTCTTGCTTTTGCCCAGGGTTCCCTTTCTCCTGATTGAGTCTTATTCTTCCTTTGCAAGTTTCAGCTCGCGTGTCACTCTCTCTGAAAGGCTGTCTTTCCAGCTTCACCCTCCTAACTCCACTTCCACCATATACATTCTATTAACCTCCTATGGCCTCGTTCACAATCTTTATTACAATTTCAATGGCAATTGTATATATTTATTTGTCAATCTCCCTGGTTAAATAAGCAAACTCCATGAGAGTAAGACCACGACTGCTTTGTTTCTCCTTGTGTTGGTATCTGAACTTTTTACATGGAAAGTGCTTAACAGACATGCTGTGGACTCTGTCTTCCTTCTGCTTCCATTTCACATTGGAGACAAAACCAAACTCGGCAAGCACAGAAAGTTAGACACAAATGAGGAACTAATTCTTAATCCAGTTTTGTTTCTATTATAGTTAACAGGGTTTGGTTTAATGGCTACTCAGCAAGTTTAAGAAAAATGAACTAATTGTCAAATCGGGGCACGTTAAAGCTGGAAGGGACCCAGGAAGGCCTCATGGAAATATCTCTAGGGTAGAGAATGACAGACAAGAGGGAAGGGAGCAAACGGTGAAAGCTAAAAACAACTATTTATTAAGTGCTTAATAGGCATTAGCCTTGTGCTAAGAGCCTTACCTACATGACCTAATTTAATCCCTTTGAATTTCCTAAAAAAAGGATCTATTTGTTTTAGTTTCCTATTGAAGAGACAGAAACTCCAAGAGTTAGCTACTTTGTAAAAAATCATACATCTAGTAAGTGGTGGTACCCAGACTGAAACCCAGGTCTGCCTGATCCTAAAACAATGTTTTCCCAACTTCAGTGTGGATGCAGATCCCCTGGGGATTCAATAAGGTGGAAATTCAGATTCAGCAGACCTGAGATTCTGCAGTTATAACTAGTTGCCCATGATGCTGATGTTGCTGGTCCTGGAAAGACACTTGGAGGACATTGGTCTATCTTGGAGCTTTTCAAACTTGAGTGCACAAATCAACACAAATCATCTGGGGATCTTGTAAAAAAAAAAGAAAATACAGATTGTGATCCAATAGAACTGGGCATTCTGGTTTTTTTTTTTTTATTTTCAAGCTCCAGTTGAGGCCCATTCTGCTCATCCATGGACCACACTTTGAGCAACCAAGTTCTTATGTACCCCAAATCCAAAAAGTATATATTGCAGGCAGAGGCTGGGACAGGTCTCGGAGCTTCCAACTCTGACATTCATTGACAATTATGCTATGATGTGGTATCCGAAGCTGCCTTTGAAAATCACAAAAATCCACCTTTGCTTACTAACCACCTCTGAAAGGGGAGAAGGGCAGGGGTGGCCTATCAAGCTCATGGAGCTTGAATGAGGACAAAGTTGTGTGTGATGTCAATGCGGAGGCCTGCAAGACACGCCAAGTTCATGTGTATGTTGAGCATAGACAGCAGCCCCCCTTCTCTTCCCAACGTTTCAAAGCAGTGTGATGTCACCAGCTCTAAAAAACCCGAGGTTCATAATGAAACTTGTAATCAGGTGAGTCTTGTTTTGTTTTGAGTCCATTCACACTGTTTCTCACAGTCCCTTATTCGGTGACTTCAGGGGCACACTCTGGGGGTGAATTCTGGGAACTGTAACTGATCTTTCAGGTTTACATAAAGTGGGTTTACTCCCCTCAGAGAACACCACTTGCTTTCTTGTAAATCTGCTCCCTTGCTCAGAGGGGAACCTGACTTTCCTTACTGATGAATATGTTTGGGGACAGCAGGTCTTGCAACATGCTAATATCTAGTCTCTATCATCTGATGTGAGTTTGGAGTAGATTTTGCCCAGATACCTCCCCAGGGCAGATACCTGGGAGGCTGGCCATAATCTTGAGCTTCATATCCCACTATTTTGGCCCTACGGTCCACAAAACCTGATCAGAAAAATGAGCTGTCCGATTGTTGTTCAACTGAGCCCAACCTAGCTAAACTTCACAGGAGTTTACTTTTTGAATAGGGTGGATTCCCCTTCTTGAGCATTGAAGTGGACAAGGTGAGGGGCACTTGCTAAAAGCCAGCTCCTCCTATATACACAGAAACCACCAGATGAGGAGGGCTTCTAGGGTCGGGATGGAAGGAAGTGTTCCCCCTGATTTATACCACAGCATGGAAACAAGGGAAGTGGGAGGGTATGGACTTTCAGGACTGGCAGACCCGGATTTCAGTTCTGACCTTGTCGCTTATTAGCTGTGTGGCCTCGGACAGGTTATTTTACCTCTAAGATTTTGTTTTCCCGTCTGTAAATAGAGATCATACACCTAACATCATCTTGTGACTCCAAGGATTAGATCCCACAATATATGCAAAGCCCTTTGTGCCTGGAGCACAGGAAACACTCCATAAAAATAAACCTTTCTCCTTCCCTCTTCCTTACTCTTCCCTTTCTAGATTCCAAACGCAACAAGCAAAAATCATCAGGCTTTGCAAAATGGCAATTTCAAAGTGTTTTGTGCCCAGGTCCATTTAGGTTCCAAAATACTCCCGTTCCACTGCTTATTTCTGTGTTCTTGCCGTCTGATGTGTATCTGTGCGTCTCTGTGATTACACACTGCTGTCACTCAGCACGCCGCAGACGCCAACAGATTCTGTTACAACAGCTGATTGTGCAGGCCCGCCTTAGCATCCCATCAGCAAGGATGCCTCTCAGACCCTGAAGGAAACGCACTCTTGGCCAACTTTATTTTAAGACATCGGTTGCTTTATTTACAAAGAGACCCTTCCAAAAGGTTTCCCAGCAGAACATAAATTGGTGATTTTGTGCAAAAGAATTAAAAACTAGGTTCCAACCGTGTCGTTAATGGGGGTCGGCCACATGTGCAATACAGACCACGCAAGGCCTTAATGTTTTATTAGATTGGAATCGTTTCTGGCACTTAAACATTTTGATGAAATTTGTTCAATTTTCTGGGTGTGTTTTATATGAAAAAATTAAATGTTTTTTGGCAGTTCTATTAAATAGACACCGGCAACATCTCTGGATAGTTTAGTGCTCAGAAATCAATGATACAACATTTTATTTAATCCACCAATTGAGAGTTGTATTGCAGCGATTCTTTTTCCTCTGGGCCACACATGATCATCATGACTATAAATGAAGAGCAAACCTGAAGAAGGGACGTTTTCTTTTTAGCGAGGAAAATAAGACCACACCAAAGTACATTATGTCTTTGTGTAAATTAGTAAAAGGCTTCACATCTGGGTAGATGTGGCTCACTGGCTCTCAGTTTGGCAAGTAGAAAGAGCCAAATTCTGTCACCCACCCAAGATTGGCTAAGTTCTTTTGTTCAGTGCACAGACTGAGCAAGAGTACACAGTGTTCCTTAGGAAAGCCTGGGGTACACTGTCCTTACCTAAATCAGCTTTGAACTTGCTGTTCTTTCCTCCTTAAAACTTTAGCCTCTGAATTAATTGTGTTCTCCCCACGAATTGATCATGTACATCTCGATCCTAAGAACAAGATGTATCTTTCAGCTTCTCAGCTTCTTAGTTCATGAGTGTTTATTGAGCATCTCATGTGTACCAGCATAGAGAAGATCTTTGGTAAATGTTTGTTGAATGATTCGTTGCATATTTATCTTGCTCAAATGGATTGAAATATTATAGTAAAAGTGAATCCAGTCTACTTCAGGTCCTGGAGATGACATTTGTCATATTGTGGGCAGAGGGAAGAGGTCATTTCTCTCCTCCATCCTTTTTACATCTCCCCAGTATCTAGATATTTGTTTCATAGTTACAGCTGCAGGGCAAAAATTCTCTGGGGCACAGAGATGCAACTGGTGTACATACAAGAGACTGAATTTTCTACAAATTTAGTGAAGAGCTACCATTACCCTCAGTGTCTCCGTTCCCAGTTCCATCACTGACGTCCTTCATTAGAAGTGATTTTGGGGTGCTTTAATGCTGAGTTGACTCCGGATAAGGTTTGCCCTTCTGTTTCCACCCTTATCCTTTTAAATTAGAAGAAGAGGAAAAAGGAATATAGGACTTCATAGTAGACAAACAACAACAACAACAAAACAAAACAAAAAACAAAAAAGGAGGGGAAAAAAGTAGAAAAACTTGCAACTCTCTGAAAGCTTTTTTAAAAAGCATTTCTGCATTGGGGACACATCTAAACCTAATGTCCAAATATCCAAGGACTGAATGACCTATTTTTCTTCATCTTCCTGGAGGAAGGTGCACCAAGGGGCAGAGGACTGGACAAGGCAGACGCAGGATTTTACACTAATGTGACCCTTGAATAGCACTTACCAAATGTTAGATCTCGACTTTTCTCTTTGGTATGGGATGGTGTCAGGGTGAGGAAACCCCTGCTGTATATTTGAGTGTCCGGGGAGACAGGCAGTTAGTCAACATCTTCCAGTGGTTCCCAGTCATTGTCTGAATTCTGGAACCACTCACCCTGCCCTCTTTGCCCCATCTTATTCTGTTTTCAACTTGCTCTCAGCTGCCTCTCTCTACCTTTCCCTCCACCCATCTACTTTTCATGAGTCATCTGTGGGAGGACGAACTAGGGAGACCAAAGAACCAAGAGAATCTTTCATCGCTGGATCACGATGTGATTTTAAACAAGAATTAATCCTCACAACTTCCCTGTGAGGATTATTAACATCTTGCCTGTTATTATTAACATCTTGACGTCCAGGAACTGCAGAGGTGAAGTGCCTTTCTGCCAGGCATCCTGTCAGGGGCAGAGAACTGGGCTCCTCAACTTCCCTAGTTTTCCCTTTCTCCCTGCTCTCCTCCCCCCCCCCATCACCTCCCCATCAGAGCTCCTTTGAGGAAGGAAACTGACTGCTTGCTTTCAGTGGCTGGCACTAGATAGCTTTGCATGGGAGAATAAACCCCAAGCCTCCTCTTTATTCTAGTGGAAAGAGCTCTGACTTGCAACCAGAGATCCTGGCACCGTCATGTATGACAAAGTAGTTCTGCTTTCTGAGCCTCCTTTTCCTCATCTGCAAAATGGGAACAATAGACGCAACTGGCATACACACAAGAGGAATTTTCAGCAACTTTAGTGAATGGCTATCAACAGGTACCATGTGTGGATTTGAAGAACTCTCACAAGTCCACCATAGTCCCCAAGTGTCTCCTCAAGGTTCACTTCCTGAGGTTGTTCTGAGGATTAAAAGGAACAATATGCATGTAAGGGCCAAGAGGAGGCTTAGTGAACAAGACATCAGAAGTGAGACCAAGCCAGCCTCTTTCTAGGTACATAATGTTAAATTACTTACCCAAGAGATTTTAATGGAAGGAAACACCCTTATAATGTCCAATTACCTACTTCCCTTTCTTCCTTGTGACTACAATCCTTTTAGCCTGTGACAAAGCTTATCCTCCCTCCACTCCCCAGTTTGAAGGAGGTATCACAAGAGTCATGGATGATAGCAGCAGCACTGCTAAGGGGAGACAGGAAGACACCGAGAATTAGACAAGGCCAAGAACACAGGGAAAGAGAACAGAGCTTGGAAACGGAGGGAGGGGCGGGCAATTTGGTAAGAATGACTCACTCCTCACAATAGTGTCCTGGGCTGGCCCCAAAGGGAAGTGTAGGGCTGGGTGGGTGCCATGGAGAAGCACTGTCAGTACAACTGGACTTCACACCAGTTTTGTAGACACTGAGATACTCAGTACGTGGCAAACCTTTATCATGGGACCTAGGAATACCTATTAGGATTCGTGAGTTTGGCTCCACGCACAGAAAAACAGGCAGAGATGTTTAAATGAGAAAGGGCTTTATTTGTCCTGTGCCACAGAAATCCACAGGTTGGTGGTCCAGGACTCGTGTCATCACTAAGGAAGTTTTCAGAGTCCTAGCCCCCTTTCCAGCTTCCTGATGTGCCAACCTGGTGTATGGCATTCACATGCAAGATGGCTGCTAGGGGTGTAGGTATCATGTACACAGCCCAGGCAGAAGAGACGCAAAAGAGGCAGATAGGAAATTGTCGCATATGGGAAAGGAAATTACTTGTCCAGTAACCCTCAGCTCTCCTCTTATTGGCCAAACTTCTATCACAGGGCCACCCCTAGCCGCAAGGGAGTCTGGGAAAGAGAATGCGGTGCCATGTGCAATATAAACTGCTCTATCTACGCTCATACATCCTTCAGTAAAATCGATGCTGCTGTCTGTGGAGCCGTACTGCCCAGTAGGACAGTGAATAGGCACACATGGCTATTTAAGTTTAAATTAATTAAAATCGAATCAAATTAATACTCATTCCTCAGCGGCACTAGCCACATGTGGCTTGGAGCTACCCTACTGGCTGGTACCAGATAGAAGACATTCGCATCATCTGAGAAGGTTTTGCTGCATGTCGGCAGACAGGGAAAACAGACTGCATGAAAAAACAGCTGACGTGCTTTGCAATGACCATGGCTGTAACTGTTGATAGTGTTGGAGGAGAGAGGCTGGGGGACCTGGACAAAGACTGGATTCCAGAATATTTGTGATCAGTTGGCAGCAGAAGCATAGCTAATAAAACCTGAATGCCCGGTTCTCTTCCTCAAAAATACCTGAGGTTGCCTTTCAGGTTTGGAACATAGAATCCAGTTTAGTTCCTTTTCTCTTATCCACGGACAAGGAGTATCTCCCTTCTCTGAAACTACCCTGATGGATATATTTTGGATTTAATTTTCCCCACCACTAGCTCAGTCCAGTCTTTCGAAGCTCCGGAAAGCTGAGGGGTGGAGATGTGGTTTGATTCCCAAGAATTTAGCAGCATTATTTATCTAAGCATTAGGAGGAATTATTCAGCTAAGTCCCAATGACTTGCATGTAAGTTTACCTCTGAGAGCGTATTTCCCTCTCCTTCAGCACTTCAGCCTCATTACTTGTACCATATCTTGTGTTGAATCGCACAAGATGCCCATCTGTCCAGAGGCTTATTCTGTTGGCTCGCTCTGAATGGGCTTCAATTTTAACTTTGCTTTGAACTTAGTGGTTTAACTCTTCCTGCTTTCCTTGGGCCCCTGGCGCCATTACGTCACATGGTTGTTTCTCTCATAGACACTCGGAACCAAAATAACGCTACCATGTTAAGTTTATTTTCCTCTCCTGGTTCCTTTTGAAATGGCAGCCGATTTCCTATCTGTGAATCACTGGCTCTAGCTCTGCTAAGAGAGAAGCTCTCCTGATAAAGGCTGCGTACGGTACCACAGCTGAAAGTTTTCCTCTTCCAGCTCTGGCTGAAATTAATTACACTTATTGCTTCTCTTCTCATTTGTCTTCATGTCTAGAAAAGTGATAGAAAGTTCTGATCTTCCTTTTGTGGTTCCACAGCAGTCACAGTTACCAGTCATTAAAGACGCAGGGTCCCTTGGAGGCACGCAATTGGATTTGGATTGTGAACCCAGTGAACAGGGACCGTCTACCTCTGCACAATGCTTTTGTAACTTCCTCTCTGTGGTGGGGACCCAGTTGGCACCCAATAAGTAATAAATAATAATGATAAGTTGTCTCAGCTTGTGCTTTCCAGAATGGTGCCTTGCTTTTTCTAATTTTGTAAAATGGCTTCCTGATAAAGTGGAATGTCCATGTCACCATCACAGAAAATATGGATTGGTTTTCAATGAAATATTAATGATTATCAACTCACTGGGCTTTTCCTTTGTGAGGACTGAAATAAAAAAGGAGCTGAATTTCTTGATAATGAGTTAAAATGTGATTGCTTCAGTATGAACCGTGGCTGAGCCAAGCTTCGTTTTGGACTCGCCTCTCCACTTCATCCTCTCTCTCTCCTGATTGCCCTCGTTTGGGGTATTTTCATTCTTCAGTAGAAATTTCAGACATATAAGGACATGTTTTTTTTGTTTGTTTGTTTTTGTTTTTTTTAAGATTTTGTTTATTTATTTGAGACAGAGAGAATGAGAGACAGAGAGCATGAGAGGGAGGAGGGTCAGAGGGAGAAGCAGACTCCCTGCCGAGCAGGGAGCCCGATGCGGGACTCGATCCCGGGACTCCAGGATCATGACCTGAGCCGAAGGCAGTCGCTTAACCAACTGAGCCACCCAGGCGCCCAAGGACATGGTTTTGATGGGTGGGGTCTGGGGTGGCAGAATGAGCCAGAAGTAAGTCTTGCTTCCATCACATGCCAATTCTCTTTCATTAACTTTGGGAGAGCTACATATCTGGGAAATGGGAATAATCATACTAATAGCACCACTTTGTAGGCTTGTGGTGAGGTAAGTGGGTGGGGAGCACCTTAGCAGAGCATCTGGCACACATTTGAGACTGTAAGAAATGTTAATTTTTATTGTATGGTAGGAGCGGGGGCAGCCAGAATGGAGGTAAAATCCAAATCTGTCCATTTGGTTCAAGTTAGCCGCTTGGGTGAGATGTGGTAGAGAAGCTTGTCACAAGAAGAGGCTGAAATGAGATTTGGGGATTATCGGTGGGTTTGTGCTTCCTGCCCTCTTCTGTTTTCTGATACTATGTGAGAGTTTGTTCTGCTGACTCTGGGCATGCTCTGGAGTTTTCTCCTCCACCTTTGCTGACTCTGTTAGGATTAGCAACAGAGGAAGAGTCATTCAGTCCTGACTGCCTGAATCCAGGCAGGAAGGACCCACTGGAAGGAGGAGGTGCCTCTGAGTTCTGGAAGGAATGGGTGTTGGCTTTGTGAAAGGGATTCTGACTCAGAATTCACCGTGCTGTACTTTCCTCCCTTGGCAACTGCCACCTGCAGCCACCAGCCCTACTCCCTCTGGTCCCCCGCCCCCTCCCTCTTCTGAGGCTGTCTGCAGCCTTATCTGGAAACCCACGGAGGGCTGAGGTGAGATGGAGCGATAAGCAGGAAGTGCAGTGGAATTTTCATTCCTGGAAAAAAAAAAAAAAAGGGACCTTGGCATGAGTAGCAGAATAGAGGGTTTGGGATGTTAATCACTGCTCCTTTTATCAGACAGCTTTATTAAGATCAATGTTTTTTGTTGCCAAATTAGAGTGGACCTAGAGCGAACTTCCCAGCAGTTATTAACACAAGTCCACATTTGCTGGAAGGGTTGGGTACCTCCACGTGTTCAGCCATAGCTGGAAGTTACACAATATCTATATCATTTTTCACAGCTTTGTCATTAGCTGGTAATGATTTGATTATTTTGCAGATGAATCACAGTATAAATCTCTTTCACAAACACTACCTCCAAGTATTAATCAAAACCATTAAGGCAAAGCAGTCGGTGCAAATTAAAAAATTTGCATGTCTAAATTAAAAATTACAGTAATACATCATAAATAAATCTTTTAAATTCTCTATGGCCTCTATGCACATCCTTTCTTTAGTGTGTGTATTCTATAATGAGGCCGTGAATACCAAGCTTTCTCTCACTTCTCTCTCTCTCTCTCTCTCTCTATAATATGTATATATGAGCATTATCTAATTTTAAAGGTAGAAATCAGGTCTTTAGGTGGAACCTGGTATTAGAACATTAAAGGGAAGGGGGAAGGCATTTTTTTTCTTTTTCCCATTTATTTCTTTTTTACCCAACAGAAGATTCAAAGATGGCACAAAAAAGAAGATAATTTGCAGCGTCTTCTGTTGTCGCAAAGTAAATATTTGTAAAAGGTAATGCTTCTTTTTCAAATAACTTTGAACTGTGAGGAAAATTATCAAGTTGTGTTTTAGGTAATATTTCATTTTGGAACTATTAACACATTACTTGCAATATGGGAGGAAATTAGAGGGCTTTGAGTGATGAAAGCCACCTTTGGCATTAAAAAACTATTATTATTCCCTTGAAACGCCGAAGCAAATTAAAACAGGAAAATGAAACTTTCAAGTGCCCTGGATTTGAAAAGGCATTTTTTTCCCCTTTCATTTGTCAAAAAAAAATTTTTTTTTTAATGACTTGTTTCACTGGAAACCTGGAAGAAATCATTTATAAAGCAGAAAGTACTTTTTTTCAAAATGCTTTTGCCAAAGAGTTTAGGGGAATGACAGTGCCTGGTGTGTAAGTCACCGCCATGTACCATGTTTAAATAGGCCTCTGATGAGCAGAATACAGACTAGTGTATACTGAAGTTCCATCTCAGCTCCAGGTAATACAATGGCAGAGGCAATTAGAAGCACTTGCCCTCTGCCCAGGATTTAACCTAATTAACCTATCTGTAACCTATTAACCTAATTAAATAGAAGAGCTTCTCTGTGAGAGAGGTATACAGGACTCTACCCATTCAGGGGTAGAAGTTGGGAAGGAGGGCATCGTTTAGGGAATATTATAATTTGGAGTCAGTTTTTTTTTTTTTTTTTTTTTTTTTGGTAACAGAATTGGGACATCAAAACACAATTCCAAAGTGCTTGGTGTTTCCCTAACAGAGGCCATGGAATTAACTAGCAGATTAGCTTTATACTTACTTATGTCCCTACTTCGTAGAAATTTTACCTTATTTGTTACTGATATAGAGAGATTTGGGAGGAGGCAAGAACAACTAGCCTGCCTAACACTGTCACTTGTTCCTTGCTTCATACAGACTCCAAAAAGAGTACCAAAAAAAAAAAATCCTTCTATTGTTATGCTTAGTTTAACTCAATTCTGTATAATTGTAACATCACAGCTACGCTTAACATTCACTAAAAGGTGGAATTTGTATCAGGCTCCTTACTAGCTTTTGTGACGTTAGCAAATTGCTTAATCTCTCTGGGTCACAATTCTACTCATCAATGTAGAACGAATGGGTTGAATGTGATGGTCTCATTAAGGTTTTCCCAACTGTAACTATTTTGTGATTTTATATCATTTCTTCTCCCTGCACTTCTCCTTTTGATCCCAATTACCAATACATGTTTCTTGAATGACTTTGGCTAGAACTGTGCAGTCCCATATGGTAGTCCTGTATCTAGTTAAATTTAACTAAACTGGATGAAATTAAAAATTCAGTTGCTCAAGCATGCTAGCCACCTATCAAGTGATCAGTATCCATATGTGGCTAATGGCTACCTGACTGGACAACATAGAGGTAAAACATTCGCATCAGTGCAGAAAGTTCTATGAGCTGAACAAACCTGCAACTGAGTTCTTTTCTTAGATTTTCACATTCACTTGACTGTGTAGAAATCCAATCTTTTATTTATGTAGGATGATAGGAGAAGCCAAACTCTTGTGGAAAATTTATCTTTATTCAGTTTAACTTTGGTAATATTTATAGCATCCATAATGCATTCAACTAGGTACTCAGCCACGTATGAGCTATATGATTGTGTGCCAATTATTCAGCCCTTCTGAGCCCCAGTTTCCTTATCTGTGAAGTGGGTGCACTATTCCCTTCAGCAGGGTGGTTTCCTGGAAAGCAACTATCATAGTCTGGGCAATAGTAGATGCCTAATGACTATTATTAGTTAACATTCATGTTGTGGAATAACTAAGCCCATCATTAGACTGCTGAGGAACTTCACTTGTTAAGAAATATTGGGTAAAGGGCACCTGGGTGGCTCAGTCGGTTGAGCATCTGACTCTTGATTTCACCTCAGGTCATGATCTCAGGGTCCTGAGATTGAGCCTGTGTCAGGCTCCATGCTCAGCAGGGAGTCTGCTTGAGATTCTCTCTCTCTCCCTCTCCCTCTGCCCTCCCCCCTGGCTTGTGCTCTCTCTCTCAAATAAATAAATAAATCTTAAAAAAAAATATTGGGTAAGAATGAGACTTCGTAGGAAGAAATCATAATTACAAGTATTTTGCTTCCAAAAAAAAAGTTAGTTTGGAAAATTAAATAGAAGGATAGCAAAACCCTTACATCATAAATCACTTATCAACTAAGCTGGAGGAAAGAGAACTGGACATATAAATAATGAAGAGCAGCCCCTTCAGTTGTTCCTCTTCAGTGCTTTTGGCGTCTCCTTCCCTCATTCCCACATTCGATACCTTAATGAGAACAAAGTATAATGAGGTCTACTGGTGGTCTCCACTGGCTTTTGTGAGGACATTCCTCTTCTGGTAGGTTTCTAGAAGAGTCTCACTGTGTAAGTGGATCCAGTCTTTTCTTCCCAGTTCTAACTGCAACCTAGCCCCACCATGCATCTTTTCTGAAGGCTGTGGCAGGTCAAAGCATTGATATTTCAGTCTCATGCAAAATGGTAGGCTTTATGCTATAAGAGGAAGATACTAGGGAAGGCTCCATAGAAACAGTGGCCTCTCTCATTTACTGAGGGCCAGAAGTGAAGATGGGAGTGGGTTGGATATTCTAGGTTCTTTTTTGAATGTATTGACATCCATCGTGGGTGTGTTCTCTGCTCCCACAACCCCTTATATGTATTTCTCTCATTATCTTACTAGAAGGCGAGGAATGGCATCCTTTCTGACTTCAATATTGTAATAAACATTTGGGTGAGGGAATGGCTCAAATGCTAAATATCTTGAAAAGAAAGAGACTATGCTTCAAACTATTTCATGGTTAATGGAGGTGATGTCATTTTGTAAGCTTGGAACTTCTCTTGACGTTGGCTTTCCATTTTGTTTTCCTCACACATAGCTTTCCCCACCTTTTATAATATTTATTACAATAATCCAACCACAAAAATAACCTCTGTTGACATTTTAAAAATTTATAATAGGAGCACATGAACATATTTAGAAAATTCAAACAAAGCAAAAAGGTATAAAGCAGAGAGTTTTAAAAACAACCCCTGCTGCTACTCTTCTACCCGATCCTTCCAACAAAGACAAGGGGTCATGGTGTCTGGTGTGATCTTAGAAACCTGTTACTCTTCTACCCGATCCTTCCAACAAAGACAAGTGGGCATGGTGTCTGGTGTGATCTTAGAAACCTGTATGTCCATAATTCCTGTAAGTAGCCTCTTAACAATGTGCAGAATAAAAATATAATATACACAGTGTTCTGACCCTGCTTTTTTTTTTTTGCCTTAATGATATGTTTTTAAGGCTTTTCCATATCAGAACATATAAAATACCACAGTGTTTATTGTATTGGCTACCCAGCCCTACCATACGGACATCCCATTCTGTAATATGTTGAATCCCTCCCTAATTGAGAGACATTTTGGTTATTTCCAGGTTTCTTTTTGCTATGACAGACCATGTCACTTGTATATATGTTTGCTTTAGCAAACACTGAGTCGATTTCTAGCTGTGTTTAACCATCAGGTCAGAAACAGTATGTGTTTTCCTTTTGATAGCTATTGCCTTGTGGCTATCTAGAAAGTTCTGTCCTGTTAGTACATTTTTCATCAGTGTTAAGAATGGTTCCTTCCCTGTAGTCCAACTAGTATCAGCTATCCTTACGCCTTGACATTTGCTTGTCTGCTAGGTGAAAAATGGCTTTTTGTTTTCATTTGCATTTCTTTAATTATGAGTGAGATAATTTTTTTTTAATTTTTTATTTAAATTCAATTTAGGTAGCATATAGAGAGAAAAGCATTTAAAAATATATTTTTATTGGGTATTGCCATTTCTATATTTCCCCCTCTTGGCTGCCTACGCAGCTATCTTTTGCTCGTTTGGGGGAGGTTCATCTTTTCCTCATTGTTTTGTTCAAGCACTTTCTAAATTGACCAAATTAGCCCACCGTCTGTGTTTTGCAGATATATTTTTTTGTCCGGTTTATTGTTTGGCTCTGGACTTCAGTTAGAGTGTTTTCTGCCCTCCACCTCCACCCCATATTGTCCTTTCCAATTTGTGCAGCCAATTCCCAATCATTTCCTTTACTGCTTCTGGGCAATTTGAACTTGTGATCTTCCCAAAGCAGAAAGGAATAATTTGTAAAATGTGTTGTCCCAATGTGATCATTAATAGTGTCTCCTTTCCTTCCCAAGAATGTCCTAGTTTGCACAATTAGTTAGTGGTCACTCTCAGCTTTCATCCTTTCCCACTTCCACTTTAATTAGACCAGCTCCTCTCTGACTTATTTAAAATATTGGGGTGCAAATAAGATTTAATTCAAACAATGCTTTTTGAGGCAAAAAAAAAAAAGGTGGGAATTCACTGATATAGGGTCTTCATTTATTTGTCCAGCAGGATTTGTTGAAACATGCCAACTTAAAATTTTGGTCTAGGCAGTATGAGAAGTTCAAAGACAAGCTTATAATCCATTTAAGGAAGGCATGACAACCACTACTGAAAGAAGAAAAGTGTGTTTAAACCAAAATAAGATTCTCAGCTCAATGGCACTTTTATGAGTAAATAAATGCAAATTTTCCTTTTAAATAAGCACCAACTCATGAGAGGGCCTGTCCCAGTGCAGTCGACCCATGAAGTTAAAGGACTTGGTTAACGAAATGGTTAAGGAGAACTTTTTTTTCCCCACAAGAGGATCACACAAACTGGCAATCAGCTTTTACCAACAGAGAACAGGGAGAATAATAATACGGGCAATACCAGTTGGCAGTTCTTAAAAGTAGCTAGATAGAAAAGATATTTGATTGGGTGATGAAGAGTTGGTTGGGTAATCATGAATACTGAGTCTTGGGTGTAACCATTTTAAAAACGAAAGGCCTAGTTCAGTGTTGTTCATTGTGTTACGTAGTCGTCCCCTCACAGCCAGCTTCCAGGGTCTTCTGCCTACTAACCAAGAACCAAGGCAAATCATGATCTTTGTAAAAAAAAAAAAAAAAGTAAGGAAGAAGTACAGAAAAGTGTGAATGAGTAAAAACCGATTTGTTTGTTCTTAGGTCTTCTAAACAATTATTGATGACTACAGAATATTCCCGTTCTGTGGATGCACCAAAATTAATTTAACCAACCCCTTTTTGTTGAATATGTGGGTGTGTTCTTTTATTTATATTTCATTTTTCTTTCAATTATAAACAAAACCAGGATGAACATCTTTGCACGTGAAGCTTTCTTTGTATGGCCACACAATCTGTTAGGAGAAATTCCTAGAAGAGAAAACTGTGGGGTGGAAACTTATGAGCTTTTCTAAGGCTCTTACATCCAGAAGCCAATTCTGGGTAGAAAGCTGGTGATTCCTGCTGCTGGAACTGTAATGTTACTTCTTGCTGCACGGTCCCATTGGGCAAAGATCCTGGCACCAAAGAGGAGGAAACAGAGTCAGACCAATCTGGTGTCTTTATAAACAAAAAACAAAAAACAACAAAAAAAACCAGCGCTTCTGTGACAATGAAGGGAACAGCTCCTAGTTCTTTGTTCCAATGTTAAAAATACTTATCCATGTGAAAGGGGATTTCATTTTTGTCATTTCTATTATAAATCTTTGTCATGTGGTCCAAATCAGAACATTTTCATCTGTGCTTTCTGACCTATTATTTTAGCCTTGCTTGGATAATGCCTCCTTTCCTGTTGTAGGTTCTGGGTGAGCAAGGTTCAAAAGTCAGGCAAGTGCTTTCTTCCAAAGCAATCCCTATATACTGTCTCTGTGGTTTGTCCTAGATTTACTTTCTACTCTCCCCAACTCTCTGGGGAATTTGGCTACCTTCTTTGTAGTATTCAGAAAAAAGTGAGAAAAATCCGTAACAATTCTCATCACTTTATACAGCGGGGCATGTTAAGCCCATGTGGAGTTTTTAAGGGTGAGCCAGGACTTACAGAGGTAAGTAAGATTTGTATTTAAACAGGAATAAATGACTGAGTCACTTGGGATGAAAACCTGTTTGGCAATCCTCAAGAAGGGGCAGATTACTTCTGACAGGTCTAAACAGCCCAGGCAGATAGGATCATTTAACTATATTTAACTAACACTGACAAAGGAATGCTTGATTAATGTCTCCCACCCAAATATCCAGGGACTGGCAGGTCACCTTCTCAAACCAATAGGCAGTTGAAGCTACTTCAGAATTCTCTTTTATTATGCACCGTTGCCATGTGCTTTAAAAGGTCTGATGAGGACACATTCCACCGGGATCTCAGGTTTTCTTCAGCTTTCTGGAGTGAGCTGGGATGCTTTCTTAAATTTGGGGCAGGCATTTGGAGGACATATACCTATGCTAGACGGGTATTACATTTATGATTTGAAAATAACACAAATGAAAATCAAAACAACCCCTCCCCCCAAAAATCATTAGGCGCTGGAAATTACAACGAATTTTTTGGATACAAGTTTTAAAAAATGTTGTAGATGCTTGCGCACTGCACGAACAATATTTATGTCAAATGTGGTGCCACTCATTTTTGTTATCTCTTTAGTGTCTATGAGTTTCTCACTTTTGAGATTTAAAATAAATTAATTTTTTTTTTTAATTTTAGAGAGAGAGTGAGAGAGAGAGAGGTGGGGGGTGGAGCGGAGGGAGGGGGACAAGCAGATGGGCTCGATCTCAGGACCCTGAGATCATGACCTGAGCCCAAACCAAGAGTCGGATGCTTAACCGACTGAGCCACCCAAGCGCCCCTAAAATAAAGTCTGTTCTTAAGCCTTACCACTAGGATTTGAGGAGGACCCTAGTCTGTTCTTAAATCCAGAGACCAGTTGTGTGTGTAGCATTGGCAATCCTAGAACTGGAGTTGGAATGCTCTGTCTTTCTGCAGTAACCCTCACTTAGACACTGTGGCAAGAAACAGGACACAGCAAAGTTGACTGATTCCTCTGGCTATCTAGAATGTTTTTCATGAGGTCTCTGTTGGGCCCAGCTCGTTGTTTCTTGGCATTTTTTTTTTTTAAGACTATAGCACTTTTTAAGGTCACATCAATTTATTTCGTGTGTGGTTCTGCTTTTCAAAGAAATTATGACCAAATAGAGTTCATCTTTTGCATAAAGATGAACCCCAGTTATAGAAGAACATTGAATCTCTCCTTTTGTTTTCTGTATACCCAGTACCTAGAACAGAACTGGCACATAGTAGGTGTTCAATACGTACTTGTTGATAGAGAGAATGTGCTGTGGATGGATGGTGGGAAGAAGTCCTAATCAGAGCTAGTTGGCCTCACGAATCCTGAACCAGCTGTCTCAGGAGAACACAGCTACCACCAGATGAGGCCATGGGCATCAGTGCCATGCTGAGGAGTGTGACAGGAGGACAGAGGGACAGGCATTAATGGGCCAGAACTCTATCTAAGTCCAAGGCAACTGTCAAGTCTCAGCTCAATTCCTCAAAGAGGCCTCCATTGACTACCTACCACCCTCCTACACCATTAAGTGTAGGACTGTATTAGTTTTCTATGGCTGCTTTAACAAATGGCCAGAAATTTGTGTCTTAAAATAACATAAATTTATTATCTTGCTGTTCTGTAGGTCCAAAGTCTGACACAGGTCTCACTGGGCTAAAATCAAGGGGTCAATAGTCTTTCCTTTCTGCAGGCTCTAGGGAGTGTTTTCTTTTCTTTTTTTTTTTAAAGACTTTATTTGTCAGAGAGAGAGACCACAAGCAGGGGGCAGTGGCAGGCAGGGGCAGAGGGAGAAGCAGGCTCCCTGCTCATCAGGGAGCCCGATGTGGGGCTCGATCCCAGGATCCTGGAATCCTGACCCTGAGCCGAAAGGGAGATGCTTAACGGACTGAGCCACCCAGGCACCCTTAGGGAGTGCTTTCTTGCCTTTTTCTGCTTCTGGAAGCCACCTGTATGTCTTAGCTTGTGCCCCTACCCCCGTCTTGAAAGCAGTTAATGGCAGATTGAGTCCTCCCCACATCATATCGTTCCAGCCTCCTCTTCTATAATCAAATATCCCTCTGTCTTCTTCCACTTTTCAAAACCCTTGCAGTGACAGTGGGCCCACTGGATAATTTAGGATACACTCTCCCTCTCAAGACTCTGAACTTAATCACATCTTCGAAGTCCCTTTGGCCACATAAGGTAACATATTCACACAGGTTCAGGAGATTAGGACCTGGGCATCTTTTGGGGGACTGTTAAACAACCTGCCACAGGGAGTTGTTACATATTCCCATGGCACGCTGCACTTTATAGCATCCTTTATAACATTTGACAAATGTTAATGGCTTAGCTCATTCCATGACGATTCGTTGAATGTCTGCCCCCTCACACGTAAAGCCCCGTGAAAGCATGGACAGTATCTGTTTTGCTTATTCTTGTCGCTCCAGTACCTGTCAGAGCATTTGGTTTATCGTAAGTGTCTGATTATGTTTCTGTTAAACAAATGAACATTATGCCAATCTTATTTCATGTATGTTATCACGCTCTTCTGAGACTGGGGTACCGTTCCCATTGTACAGAAGACATTGAGGTCCAGAGAGCAAATCATGTTCTAGTTTCTTACTAGTCAATACTCTCACTTCATATCTGAATTGTTTCATATTCTGCTATGTTGTAGGTGGTATGAGCCGCCACACCCCTGAGGCCAGTCGGGAGACGAAAGAAAGCTTCCTAGAAGGGCAGCCGAGATGTCATCAGTGACATCAGCCAGGGGCTGCTTGGCTCTTTTGACTGGAAATGGTTCGGTGTTTGCAATCAGGCAGCATGAGCCTTCAGTACCAAACAGGATTTCTCTGCCGGGCCGGTTTGGTGTCAGTTGCTCTCAGTAGAGGGCAGAACTTGCGGTTCACAGAGTTTTAATCATACTCCAGTGCTTTTCAGCTATTAGTACACATTTTTAAAAAATCTGTGATAAAAACAGTTTCTTTTTTCAAATTCTTCAAAACTCCTATTTGTCCATCTCTATATTGGGCTTCATGGCCATTGTGCAGCTAGTGTGTTCAGTGATTTGGTCAATCTGTGGCAAGGATTTTTTTTTTTTTTAAATAAAGCTCAGCACAAATGGCTAGCCCCTAGTAGGTACTAGATAAATATCTGCTGCATTATTTGAATGAATATTGACTGTAGCTGCTGTTCCTTGGTGACTGTTAGGGAGTTAAGATTGCGGGAAAATCATGGAAATGTCAATTTATTTATGTTGTCGGTCTCCACCCTATTCCAGAAAACGTTAGGCACAGCTATGGATGTGATGGTGAGCTTATGAAATCTAAAACCCAAAACAAGCTCTGCACCAGATGCTTTTCATAATAATGCACCAGTGGCTTGAAGAGCCACTGATCCTACAAGCTGACTAGTGTTGGAAAGAGGTAACATGGGATCACACAAGCAAAAGATCAGACCACCAATAAGGGGGACTTGGACTTGTATTCCTGGATTCACCACTTACTAGCTGTGAGAACTTAGACAAGTTACTTAACTTAGCTGAGGTTTCAATTTTCATCTCCAAAATAGGTGTGTGCTTTGAGGTTTAAAATAGATACTTCGTGTGGAAAGTACATAACACAATGACTGGCTTTAAAACTGTTATTTCTCTTTCTTTCTTCCATCTTTCATAACGTTGAAAAGGTTGACCTTTTTGCCTGGCAAACGCCTTCAAAGAGCAACCATTACCCTAAACTGCCCCGTGTCAACATAATAAAAAAAGTCTGCAATGGCTCAATGATCAGTTCAATGTTACATTAAGTTATTGGCCAAGAGACAAGGAAATGACCGAAACTGCCAATAATCCAGGGGTGCTATGCTGTACAAAGTAGACGAGACGTGGTCGGCAGGGCCAACAGCTGCGCCACCAGTGGAGGGGTACAATCCCAAAGTGTAAGAAAGAGAGCTGTGCATTCCAAATCGGAGTCAGTCAGGAAAGACACATTCAGGTTTATTTAGCGACTGTCACTACCCCGCAGGATTTTGATGTGTTTCTTGACGTGGTTACCTGGATAAATCAGGATCTGATAAGGTTTTAGGGCTTCTAAATGAGCTCTTTGTCTACATTCCTGAATAGGTGAACACATGCTTGTGGTGTGGCATCAAATGAGTTCCCAAGGAAGTAATTATTCACATGGTGAGGTGCATGACAATAAGAATAGCTGAATCCACTCTCAACTTGGGTGAATGAAAAGCAAAAAAAAAGAAAGTCATCAGCTTCTCCAAGTTGAACTTGAAGACTGCAGAGAGATGCCCTTGAAAATTAAGAAAGAAAAGCAATAGATGAGAACAAATCTTGACCTAAAGAGATAGAACAGACCGGACACTTGGGTTTTCAAAACTTGACTGCAACCTTAGTGAATAGATTCAGATTTCTAAAGAATGAATGTGTCCTAAGAAGGGAGGCTGGCAACACAGTAAAAGGAAGATTACAGGGGTGAACCCTAACTGTGCCTATCCATGCACTGCAAGAGTCCATGGGCTCTGGAATTCTGGCCTCATTGACAAGGCTAGCCCTGTCTGTATGAGACAGTTGTTTTAGGTTCTCTCCATCTGCTGCCATTACCATTCACTTCAGCCCGTTCCCCTGGTTCTCTGATCATCAAGCAACCTTCTTCTGATCATCGATTTGGCAATGATTGCCTCTATAAGGTTGAAGTGGGGATGGGACAGTCATAGGATCAGTGTTTTGGTAAATGAGACAGACGTTATATACACATCAATTTCAGGATCTTCAGTCAATTTTCATTCTAACCTTGGGTGATCTGCTCCCAGGAGGGAGACTGAACCAGGAAGTTGTTCCCCTAAAGGGAAACCAACTAACTAAGAAACTAATAACTACCTACCTAGCTATCTGCCATTCTGTGATGCTTCTTATGAGATGGTCAGCCTACTTACCCAGGTAAGCACATACCATTTGCACATTTTTTTTGTACTTCTACCTGTGCTGAGGTATTCTGTCTCTGGGCCATTGGTCTCAGCTGCAAACACGTAATTCCGCCATTGTGGTGGGAAAGCAGTCATAGATGACACCTCAATGAATGGGTGTGGCTATGTGCCAATAAAACTTTATGCATCCTGGTGTACAAATTTAGTGAACAAGCAAAAGAAGAGCACCTCCCCCAAACTGTTTTTGAAAGGATGTATTAATTCAAGAAAAGCAATAAAGTAATCATCCTGGTAAAACAATCAGAACCTAGCTGGATTTCTTTAATTTCTTAAACATTTAAGTACTGTTTTGTTTTGAATTATATATAGTGGTGATGGCGGGAGGGGGGCACCACCATAATCTCTTTGGGGATTAGGGCCTCTAAAGATCTTAATCTGGCCCTGATTTTAGGATATCAATGTTCTATTTGCAGGCATCATTGCATCTGGGGATTTCAGAGCACATTATTATTGCTCCCCTAAAGGCATTCTCCTCAGCTGCCTCCCTCCCACATGGATGAGACCTATAGTTTCTATCTTGTGTTACAGTTATTTTTATACTTGTTTTTAGATACACTCTAGAACCACCACATTTTTTAACTTTCTCATATTTACTTTTCTAATGTACAAATTGGGACCACAATACATACTTCACAGCCCTTGAGGAGATAAGCTGTGTACCATCCCTCCCACACACCCCCTGGACACCAAGCATACACTCTTGTGTGTAGTACACGCTGAATAAATTTTTAAGGAATGAATGCATTTGATTTAAGGTCTCTGGTCTCTTCAGTCTTGAATTTTGTTTTTGCCCTCTCTACAGGTGAATAGCTTCTGTCTTTTCTTGTTGGGTTGTAGAGTTCTCAGTTTGTGGGCCAGACTCACTCTGCCCAAGTCTTTTTTGGGTACCTCCCTACCTGTCTCTGAAACTTGAAGAGAATTTAGGAATTTTGCCAAAGTTCTGGGGTTATTTAAATATATGGTACAAGAAGAGCCTGCCTGGGATTCCCCTTTCTTATGGTTTCGTTTCAAGTAGAAAATAGTGCTAGAAAGATAATTTACAAGAAAATGTACCTTAAAAGAGAGAGATGAGGGATGTTACTTACAAAAAAAGGATTGAGTCTTATATTGGTAAAATGTGCAGCTCTTTGTAAATCATTTTAACTGCATGTGAATGTTTAAGCAACATAGTGATAGAACAATATGTCTATATTTATCAACTGTGTATGTATGTAATCAAAATGGACTATCTCACCAGCTGGGGGTACAAATGCAGTCATATATTTTGCATTTTTCCAAACAATCATTCAAGTACTCACCTGCTCAGGTGTATCAGTCAGGGTTAACTATATATATATAGTGAGTCTAGTGAGGAAACTGAGAACTCCAGAACCGAAAGAAAATAAACTCCAGAACCGAAAGAAAATAGTATATATATATATATGTATTATATATACACACACATACATATGTGTGCATGCATATACATAAAATATATAGAGAGAGAGATAGAAAGAGAGAGATTGATTTTAAGGAACTGGCTCATGCTATTACAGGGACTGGCAAGCCCCAAATCCACAGGACAGCTTGGCATGCTGAAACCCGGGCAGGATTTCCATATTGCAGTCTTGAGCCAGAATTCCTTCTCCAGGAAACCTCAATTTTTGCTCTCTCGGCTTTCAACTAATTAGATTAGATATGGGCCCACCCATATTATTGAGGGTAGTCTTAAAGTTAACTTATTGTAAATGTTTATCCCATCTACAAAATACCTTGATAAAAACATCTAGACTGGTATTTGACCAAACAGCTGGGCACCATAGCCTAGACAAGTCAATGCATAAAATTAGCTATCATGCCAGGTTAGGAGAAAATCCAGCAATTGCTCTTAAGTCCAGCTGCATGCCCAAATTGTCAAGGCTTCCTGGGACTTAAACTCTTGAAAGAGTTCACCTTATTTCCAAACGGCACCTTGGGGAGCACTGGAGAGGACTTCTGGACGTCGGTCTGGCCTCCCTTCTAATAGATGTGTGTTACTTCTGTTGCAGCCATGTGGTCTATAGTTGCAAACTTCTCACTTGCCCGCTTCCCACCGCATGCTTGCATGATAGGCTTTAACATACTGGATCATTGCCCCACAGCATCACTTCTGTGCCTAAGGAATCTCCAGTTGTGGAAAGATGCTGCACACAAGCCCATGAGCCACCTAACCCCAGGCGTTATATCAGCCCTCAGTCCAACTTCCTATTTCTATCACCTTTGTTTTGTCAGCCCTCAGTTGCTGAGCTCATCATTTACAGAACTTCTTACAATATCTAACCCTTAGAGAAAAGGGACTATTTTCTTCCAGAAAGCTCTTTGCCCTAATGCCAGTGTTCCTACCTCCTTCCCAGTTCTGAGCTATAAAAGGACCCGCTATTCCAGGGCAAGGGGTGACTCTCAGCCTTATGTCTGAATTACTAACAAAGACCACTTTTGTATTTAAGGAAAAGCTAAAGATCTGCTTCCAGACAATTTCTGGATATAAAGCTTGGCTGGTGGCTTCTCCTGCAAAGGTTTAAATTTCTTCTCAATAGGAACTTCACTACATGCAGAAATATAATGTGTGTGTGTGTGTGTGTGTGTGTGTGTGTGTGTGAAGTATTTTGGTCTAATTTTGCATTATATACTCTCATAGCAGGGATCCTGTTCTGAATTCTCAGTAACCCTGGTAAGAAGAGTTGGTATTTTGATGCCATCACATTATGAGACATTTTACTGCTCCAAGTTTCAATGTGGAACTATGTATATAAGTAATATATACAAGGATTCCCTGCTTCTAAATTGCCCCAGCATAATCTATAAATTTGAATCACCTCAGTTAATAGAGTCTTTTCCCTAGCCAGATTGTTCTGTGTGGACCTTATTTTGAAGTTCCCTGAAATCCTGGTGCCTTATGAAAGAGCCATGACATTTCTAGCTTAGGTAGTTTGTCCTATTGTCCTTGGCTAAATTTTCTTTGTAGCCTAGTTAAAACCTGGACACCTGGGAGCTTAAATTATCCATGTAGGATATTAGTATATTAGCTACCTATAAAAATGAAGTTTATATGAGGCATTTGTTTACACTGAGCATCCCATAAAACTGTGGCAGAGAATTCTAAAGAAAAGGCTTTCAAATGAAGGTTTCATAGCCAAGAGCAAAAGGCTCTTAGAGTGGCATCTAGATAACTAATTTCCATTTTATATATTAAAAAGATTTTTTAATAGACAAGGATTTTTTTCCCCCCACATGGCAGTCTAGAATATACAAAAAAAAATTCAAGAATCCTTCTCTATTTATATTATACGTTTCAGTGCCATTTTTTTTTTATAATTATTGTTGGTTCCAAGAGCAAATAAAGGAAAAGAATTTTAAGCAGTCATCTGTTGACATGTCGTTGAGGACTTGGTGAGCAAGAGGAACAGCCCTTGATTCACAAGTCATTCCAATTGTTAACCAGTAGGGAGAGATTATATCAAAGATTATATCAAGAAAAATAATGGAAAAACCTGAAGTTGCACATGAGGGCAGATCCCAACCTACAAATAAGTGTGTTTTATTTTGTTATTTTTAAAAAGATTTTATTTATTTTTGTGAGAAAGAGAGAGTGTACAAGCAGGGAGAGGGACAGAGGGAGAAGCAGACTCCTCGCTGAGCAGGGAGCCCAATGCGGGACCCAATCCCAGGACTCTGAATTCGTGACCTGCTTAACCAACTGAGCCACCCAGGTGCCCTAATAGGTGTGTTTTTTATTTATTTATTTATTTATTTTTTTAAAGATTTTATTTATTTATTTGAGCCAGAGAGAATGAGAGAGAGAGAGAGAGAGCACATGAGAGGGGGGAGGGTCAGAGGGAGAAGCAGGCTCCCTGCCGAGCAGAGAGCCCGATGTGGGACTCGATCCAGGGACTCCAGGATCATGACCTGAGCCGAAGGCAGTCGCTTAACCAACTGAGCCACCCAGGCGCCCAGTAGGTGTGTTTTTTAAAAAAGTCATTATGAAGGTCAACAGTAACAATTGGATTTCCAAAATAGTCCAGTCTTTCTCTAGCATTCTTTGGTTGCAAATACACGGGCAAGTACCTATGCTTAATCCAAAAGGAAAAAAGAAGGAAGAGGAAATGATCTTTAAGATAGGTAACTCACAGGGGCGCCTGGGTGGCTCAGTTGGTTAAGCGACTGCCTTCGGCTCAGGTCATGATCCTGGAGTCCCGGGATCGAGTCCCGCATCGGGCTCCCTGCTCCGCAGGGAGTCTGCTTCTCCCTCTCCCACTCCCCGTTTGTGTTCCCTCTCTCGCTGTGTCTTTCTCTGTCAAATAAATAAATAAAATCTTTAAAAAAAAAAAAAAAGATAGGTAACTCACAGATATAAAGAAAGAGTTGGGGGTGCCTGGGTGGCTCAGTCATTAAGTGTCTGCCTTCGGCTCAGGTCATGATCCTGGGGTCCTGGGATCGAGCCCCAGATTGGGCTCCCTGCTCAACAGGAAGCCTCCTTCTCCCTCTCTCACTCCCCTTGCTTGTGTTCCTGCTCTTGCTAACTCTCTCTCTGTCAAATAAATAAATAAAATCTTGAAAAAAAAAAAAAAGAAAGAGCTAAAGAACTGAGCCTTGGCATGGGCAGGGACCAGGCAATTTAGAAATCATACTCAAAAAACTTAACAACAGGTATAGCATGGATAGAGGCCAAATGGAATAGGTAACTGTGTGAACAACTGGTACAGTCATGGTAGAGCACACCCACTGAGGATGAGGCCTGAATCTGGGAAGCAGGTCCCAAAAGGCCATCTCTTAAGGAAATTCCCATGACAAGAAGGCAATAGCAATCCTGTCCCCTCCTGGTGCCACTTCCATCAAGAGGAAGAGGTGATTAGTCCCCCTAGAGTTTTTTGGCTATAGCTCACCAAGAAGAGGGCACAACTAGATCTACATTCTACTAAGCCTGTAGGCAATAGAGTAGCCATGGTTTCCAAGGGAATATCAAGGGGCTACTACCAGAAAATGGAGATTGGGCACTGGGTAGACAAAACCAACAGATGGTTTTCACATCCACCTAATCCTACATCAACTTCAGCCATTGCAATGGAGTTATTTTATTCCTTCCCATGTGGGTGAATCACTGAATGCCACTCACATAAGACTCTTCTTCTCACTTACTTAGTCACATTCCTTTTCTGCTAGTTTTAGTATTTCCTCTAGTTTTGCTCCTCTTCTCCTTTCCATAGTATTTCAACTGTAGGGTGAATTAAATATATTTGAAGCGTGTGGGGAGTATTAAGCTAAGGATATAAGCATCATCATGACGTTTCTCTGGGAAAATGCACTGAAGAAGAGAATGAGGTATTTCAGGGAGAGTATGTGTCTCTTGGTGCAGGTGCAACAGCTCCAAAGTGGGGTTGGAGGCCAACATGGTAATTCTCCTTGGTATTTTTCCTTGAAATAGTGTGATTGTCTGCAATGTAGTGAAAAGGAGCTTCCACGACCCAGAAAAAGACTTTTCTTTGAAGCTGAGCTTCCCCATCCCTTTCAGGCATAGGCCAACCTTGTCACTCATATCTGCAGGTACTTATATATTGGGAAGTATCAACACACAAAGATTTTTTTGACAGCCAAGATTACCAGATGCAAAAATGGGTTCTTGGGGAGTATGGATAATATTAGCTACCAAGCCTTGTTCCAAGAGCTTGACATGCATCACATCAACACTCAATCATACTATAATTTCTTCCACATCGAAAGTCTCTCTTTAACTCCACTTCTTACAGCAGCTACCACTCCATTTCTTTTCTCCCCTTTACAGCAAAACTCCTGGAAAAAACATCTATTCTCTCTCAAAATTTTCTCCTATTATCTCTCAAACTTGGCACAGTTAGGTTTCCCCCACCACTGGCACCACTCCACCAAAACTGCTCTTGTCAAGGTCGCAGTGATGTTTATGTAGCCAAATCACTCCTCATCTTACATGACCTGTTGGTTACATTTGTAATCATCGATTGCTCCCTTCTTTTAAATGTGCTTCCTTTGACTTGGCTTCCAGATGCGTTCCCATCTTTTTCCCTCACCTCACTGGTCACTGGTCTGTTTTCCTGGCCCTTAGTTCCCTGTCCCTCTCTGGCTTCATTCACTTGCCTGTTGATCTCACCTAGTCTCATGGCTTTAGATATCTCTAAGTGTTGATGACTCCTGAATTGAAATAGCCAACCCAGACCTCTTCTTGGAGCTCTAGATTCATAGATCCAACTGTCCCTTGGACAGCTTTACTTGGGTGTGCAGTAGGCATCTAAAGCTCATTATGTCTAGATTGAATTCCTTCTGTCTCTGCCTTGAAACTTGCTCAGCTCATAGTCTTGCCCATCTCAGCTGATGGCAATTCTATTTTTCCAGTTGCCTAGCATGAAAATCTAGAGATCTTGCTCAACTCCTCTCTCTCACTCTTAATATTCAGTTCATCAGAAAATCTTGTGGGCTTTCCTTCAACTTAAATCTAGACTTTTGCAACTTGCCATTCCATTATCACTTGCTTTATTCCTCTCCCATATTCTCTTAACTGGTTGTTCGGCTATTAACTCATGTCCCTGCAGTTGAGAAATCTCAACACAGCAGCTCAAAAATCCTTTTAAAGCATTTAGTACATCATGTCATTGCTTTGCTCAAAACCCAAAGGGTCTCCATTTCTTTGAATGTCAAAGTCCTCACAATGGCCTTTAAGCCCCTATGTGATCTGGTCCCTATTGCCCTTCTTGTCTCTCTTCCACTGTTCTCCCTGTTACTTACTTCTTTCCTATCATATTGACCTCGCAGTGGTTAGGGCTTTTGCTTTAGCTGTTCTTGCTGCTTAGAATGCTCTCGTCACATTACCAGTTGACAGACTTATTGACCTTCTTTGAGTTTTTGCTCAAATTTTACCTTCTCAGTGAGCCCTACCCTGATCATCATATTTAACCAATAACATGATTTCCCCTCCCTTCACTGCACAAAACTTCCTGCCAAACCCCCAATCTCCATTACTTCTTATTTCTTCTATAGCACTTGTAACTTTTAGCATACCATATACATTATTCTACTTCTTATTTCATGTCTATCTTATCCCACCACAATTAAAACCTACATGGGACATAGATGTGTGTCCTATTCACCGATATACTCCCAAGTGCCTAAGACAGTAGCTGTTCAAAAAATATTTTGTTGCATGAATGAAACAATCCATTTTAGGTAAATGATCTCCCCTAATACTCAAGGAAATATCAGTGGATCTGAAGAGAAGACTGAGGCTCAGAGAGATTTGAGAATCAAAGTTCACAGAACTTACAAGTATGGAGATGGGATTCAAAACAGGCTTATTTACCTCCTAATCCTTGCCTTTATTCAAACTTACCATGAATGTGTGGGACTTCTGGCTTTAGGTGATTTTTTAAAACACAGAATGATTTTGTTTAACTCAATGGTTTTTAGATGTAGTTCTTCCCATAAATGGGTTAAGGAGTAGTAAGTAGGTAGGGGTGAAGTTGACATTTAGTGTAGTGTCTTTTCTGAAATTTAATTACGACATCTCACTTACTTCCCCAAACAACCCTTGAAATTACAGGCTTGTCCCTATTTGTAGGTGAGGGAGTGATATGAAGTTCAAAGAACTCAGAGAGTTAAGTGACTTAGGTAATGCCATTATTAATGACATCGGATTTTGAGTTTGGGTTTTTGATTGAGCTCCATAATGGGTAAGTTGAAATGACCCTTTAGGTCATCCCACCCTTATGAATTTGTAAAACCTAATTGTGGGACAGGATATCTGGCTGCAAGGAGTGAGAACATGTAAAGCCTTCCTCCGGCGACTTCCTTTAATGAGCCTGAGGGAAAATGTGAACCTGGTTTGAAAGTGGACATGTGTTTAACCAAAACAAAAGCAAGAAAAGTTATGTTGGAGTATGTGGTTTGAGGACCAAACTTCAACACTGCAAGCAAGGCAGTCTGGAGTGACTCATTTGCATTAAAACGGTACTATGACAATGTTTGCTGCAGAAAAGAAGGAACCATGAATTTTAGAGATCTTCTTTCTTCCCGCTATTTCTAATGAGAGCATTAAAGAAGGTGGGAGAGAGAAAAGACCAGATCTCATTCAGAACTCAAGTAGTAAAATACTCAGCTATAAATTTGCTTCACATTTGCATTGTGGTGCTCTCTCATGCTCTCTCTCTCTTCTCTCTCTCCCTCTCTGGTATCCTCAGCTATAGGTGACACTGCGGTGGTCACACTGGAAATCTTCACCTGCTCTGTCATCTCTGAATTTAGGTTGCACTTTTTCGTATCGGCCCCAGTGATCTTTTCTCTTTCTCTTTCTTGCCTTGCGCCTTTTTGCTCACTCACTTCCTGACAAAATAAAACTAATTTTCATTCTGAAACTGTATTTAACCCTCTTCACTGTTGCCAGTAATTCAAAACCAATAATTCCCCAGACTGTTTATATTCAAGGAACTTTATTAAATTTCCAGGTTACTGTGACTTTCTTTGAGAAAGCTAAAAGAAACTTTCTCACCATGCTTCTGCATATGGAACTGCCACCTTATTGCATATTCCACCATCTTTGCAAACTCTTAATCTCTCCATAGATCTATGGCAATCATTACTCTCGACTTTATTTCCTGGCAGTGAACTCGATAAGCAAGAACTCCCTTCATTGTGGAGGCCCAGGGAAATGTGAAAAATCGTCACTTTGCTGAGTGGAAAAGATTTAAGTTTTGGATGGCGCTGGGTTAATAAAGGTGATATTTGAAAATCTGCTCTCTCTTTAAATTATCACCATCAGAGTTATACTACTTTCAACAAGCAAGTTTTCTCACTTGCAGGGACACAGGAGACTAGCAGGACAACCAGATTTCGTATCTTTCAGAAGCTAGGCCATATTGTGCACTTAAGCAAGTCATGGACATCTAGATGTGTTGTACATTGTAGCTATCCGCATGCTAACTGAGCGGTGAGACTATTTCTTCACACTTTCTGTCAATACTAGTCCTGGGTTAGCTAGATGTGTTTGAGTTTTGAACTGAACAATCAAAAACCCAAAAAATACATAAAAATTCTAGAGTTATGGTAAATCCCATCTCGGAATACGTATAGAATTTCAATACTCCTTGGAGAGCAGAATCATTTGAGAACTAAATAAATAAGGAAATAATGATTAGTATAAATATGAGTTGCATCATGCTCAGCAATTTTAAATGGTTTTACATAATTATATTATTTAATTTTTACAATAAACTTGGGAATTATATGTGACAGACTTTACTAGTGTTCTTATTTTACTGGTGAGGAAATTAAGACTCAATGTGTAAATGACAAGTTTAAGGTCACACAGCTGTCAGTAGCAAAGATGAGCACAAATATCTATGTTCTTAACTCAAAATTCAATGCTTTTATAATTACATAAAATTGGCATTTTTATGACCCAAAATTAAACTGGGCATTAAATAAGTAATAATAAATAACAAATTAGAGTAAATACTTATTATTATAATTGTTATATTATTACTCTACTAGAAAATCCTAACATGAACATTAATCTTTTGAAAAGACTGATTTCAACGTAGACTTGAACAATTTTATTCCTATGGATTAAGTATGAAAATGCACACAACAATAAAGAATGGTCAGAGTCTTTTTTTATAGATTGAAGAAAAGATGCAATCATGTTCCTTTGGCCTTTGGAGAAAGGAGAGAAAGAAATTGCATTTTTCCCATGGCTAGCAAAACTGCTGAAAATGGATGAGTCGCCAATTTTGATAAGATCCATGACTGGTATCATAATTTGCAGTGATTCATCTGTGATTTTTTTCCCTTTCCAAAATAAGGTCTGAAACAAAACCAAAGCCTTAGGAAAAAGATAACAACTGGCATTTTTATCTCTTGTGTGTGTGTATGTGTGAAATGGAACTTACTTACGATACATTTAGAATACATTTGATTCTGGCACAGTAAGCAATCTTAAAGATCATCTGGTCCACCCCCTCACTGCTCTTCTTCCAAATTCTAGGGCTGAAGAAAATGAGGCCTCAGGGAGGGTCCTTCAACTAGTTCATGATAAATCTAGGACCAAAATCCAATTCTCTTTCTGCTATGTTAATTGTCCTTGTGATACAATATTCCTTCTTCCTGGCTTATTTTTTAAAATTAGAAAAAGTAGGAGGGGTTTCCCTCCACCATGTGATAGGTCTTTCTTATTGTTTACTAAACATTATTAGTCATTCTTCTTTACTCTAACTGGTACGTAATTCGACATTCTAGTTTATACATAAATGCACGGTTCCCAAACAATATAAATTGTTCCATATCATGACGCTTTATTCTCTCTTTCCCTTGTGCCCATATTTCTTTGTAAAACTAAAATTAACATCCTCATGCGAACCCAGAATCCTTAGGCATTTAACTCCATGGCACACAAATTTGTAAGCTATATTTTAAAGGGTTCCCTCTTCATTAAATTCATAGATAAAAATAAGTTCTGGGTCCTTGTGATTTTTGAAAAAAGAAATTTCAAAGATTGGAATAAGAAAAAACAATAGCACTATGTTGTTTTTCTTGCTACTTTTTGGACCCCAGTTAGCCAAAGACTTAAAGGAATCTTTCTGACTGCTGGTGATTATTGCTATTGCAAAATTTCTCAAATGAACTTCTCGGTTGGGATTTCAAGTTATCTGATTCAATTGCATCTTCGAGCAGGATATTATCTGTTTTCCCATGTTTGGGGATATCGTTTTAGATAGAGGCAAATCTCAGGCAATGCTGAGGAATTGTAGACATTCTGGATTCGTGTGTGCGCATGTCAGTTATTTGCTCTCTGCCTGCCACCTCTGCTTTTCATAATAAGAAAAGATTTTTAAAAATGAGAAAATAAACAGCAAAAAGATGATTTTTCCCCCTTCTTTTCTCCTTTTAATTTAATTTGTGGCTTTTTAGAATGAAAGTTCTTTGTAATCATCTATTTCGTCTTTCTAGACATTTCATTCTGTGCCAAGAACCCTTTGGATGTCCAGAGACCAACAATGGCACCAAAGTAATGATATTAACAATTACTTCTTTGCAACTTTGTGACAAAGCAAATCCCCAACTCCAAATTTCTATTGGTTAGAGTTTTGGACCCATTTTTGGAACTATTAATATTTATTGGCTCACTCAAGTTTTAAAAATCGTTCTCTTCTGGATCATGTGGAAAAGATTAGGAAACTTCTCTTATCGATGCTTATTCATAACTACCATATGTGGTGCTAAATTATTATAAGAAATTGAGCTGAGTATGGGCAGTGAATATTAATTTGCTGCCTAAAATCTCTTCATTGTTGGATCTCAACATTACCTTGACAAGCATGTTTTTTTCTTTCAGTGAGGGGCTGACAAGGTGGTGAAACATAAAAGCAGAGAAAAAGCAAGGGATTGGTGAGTGGGATGTTTCTTTGGGCCAAATAACATAAGAGAAAGTTGCAAGCATGAAATATAAGTTCATAAATAAAACTCAGGAGGCTTGTGGTGATCTGTTCACAATCATGATCTACAGCCAGCCACGGCTTCAGCACTTCTAGGAATATATTATTTCTAAAATGATAACATGAAAAGTAAATAATTCGTACTACAAAGCCCAGAGAGCTGGTGGGAGGCAGACATTGTGTAATGGATTATGACAGTGAACCACTACCCTGGACCTCCTGGCCTTCCCAGGATTGGACCGAAGTCTAAGTCCTCAATCTCTGAGTGACAGAAACAGGAGTGTTTCCAGGAAAGCAAGAAATAGCACACTCAAGCAGGGTAATTGAGAAGCATTTAATAAAGGAACTCCACTGCAGTATGGATGGGGTTAAAGGAAACTAATGAAGGGTAGACTACCCAAGGGCTAACAATACTGGGGAGCCATTGCCACCCTTAAATCCTAACGGGCAAGTGAAGGAAATGATTAAGGGAACCCAGAGAGAGTTATTTGTAGCTGCAATAAAGGTCTACATGAGAAGAAATATGGCTATTCAAAGAAGATGCAACAAAACTGTGGTGACCCAACAAGGATGGAACCAAGGGACTCCAATCTCCCAGTGGTGCCTCCTATTGGTCAAACTCAACTGGAAGCCAGAAGACAAGGGAACAGGTCAAGGCTCAAGGCTGCACTGAAAGAGGTGGTGGATTCCAAAGCAGGCAGAGTGCTTTGACAACTCAGATCCTTCAAAACTCCAAGCAGTGGCAAGGCAGTGGGTTTGCATTTCTTGTAATGTACTTGAGAGGACTGGATCAATTAATTTCTAAAGCCTTCAGTGACTCCTTTCCAGGTAAGATTTGCCCAAACTAAAGATAATGCTGGGTGTCTAGACATGCTATATAAGACTGTGGTCCCCAAATTTTAGGATTACATATTCTATGTAACTCTCTGCTGCAGATCCTGGATCTCATGATGACAAAGATAAGAGAAAAAGAAAGAGAAAAGAAAGAAAAATCCTACTTATCCTCAGAACATTGTCATATTCACTAATATTCTGCTTTATATCGATCATTTAAAGTAAACGTTAAGTAAAAATGTGTACAGCATGTTGAAAGTCAGTTTTATTAGTGTGCCTTAAAAACACAAACAAAACTAACAAACTAGTAGTTAAAAATTGTTATAATGCTACTGAGTAGTTTTCACTGCTCTGATACTAAAACTCAAAGATGATAAATAAAACATTCACGTTATAGTATTGGTGATGGATTTTTATTGCTAGACTAAAATCTAACAAACAAAAATAATACCTATATGATATAGGAACTGTAGTCATTAAGGTGTGATAGAGACAAAGTGATGTAATGGCAGCTAAGAATATTCTTATCCAAATATTAAAGCATTTCTGAGAGGTGCCCGGTTGGCTCAGTCGGTCAAGCAGACATCTGCCTTCCACTCAGGTCATGATCCCAGAGTCCTGGGATGAAACCCCATGTCAGGCTCCCTTCTCAACGGGGAGCTTACTTCTCCCTCTCCCTCTGCTATTCTCCTTGCTTGTGCATTCTCTCAATCTTTCATGAAAAAAATTTTTAAAAACCTTCAAAAAATTAAAGCATTTCCAATAGATTCCCGAAACATTTACAGTAACAATTACTTTCCATTCATAACAGTTAAATGACATTTAAGGTGATTAGGTTTTTTGGTTGACATTAGTATTTACTCCTAGATCCCCAGGTGAGCTCATTGCTGGGAGAAAGGAGTCACACATCCCTAAATTAATGAGAAATTTATGTCTGTTTTATCAACTAAAGTATGTACTAGAAGACACAATTCAGAATAATCACTGATGCAGAGATGACTAGGCGATACTGTCGTAATACCTCCAATAATCTTACAGTTAGTAAGAACTAGAATGTTATACCTCTTATCTCTCAGATTATACTGCAGAATTTTCTGAGGAGTCATTTAAGATTCTGTAACTTGTTCAAGTTTGTCATCTGTGAGGAGCACACCATGCTCTTGTCGCCATTTTTAGAACCATCCAGCCCTATTTAAGGGAGAGCAGGGAGAACAAGAGTTTGGGATGCTGCAAAGGGTCTCAACTTTTATATGGAACTATCATAGGTCAAATAAGTGAGCCGATGAAATAATGAGTAAGGCTGTGTTGGTGGAAGAGAGGGTGTCAGTGACTCTAGTAGATGGGGAGAATGACAGTGGAGCAGAAACTCAAAGGGCTGTCTCAGGCAAGCAAAGAAAGAACCATATCAAAATATGTATGGGGTTGGCAAGAAAGACAGTCATTGGGAAATGACTGAGTGTCCATGTTTGTTTTCTGCTGGTCTGCTGAAGACCAGATGGTTAATTCTTTGCACATAGGCCCAGCAGAAGATTTTTAGGTTATCGTGGGAACTGAGTAAGAGGATTCATCATTGTTCTTAAAAATGAACAAATAAACAAAACAAAACAAAGCTGTTACATAGATGCCATTTCCCTAAATTTATGTCCTATTCCTGTACCATAGGCTGGGGAGAGAAAGTAGAAGCTGCTCTTTATTGAACTCCTTTGCTCCTTCCATTTGGTTAATGAATCCTTATCATCCTATTCCCCCACTACAATTTTTTTTTTTTGGCTGCTTTTCTTGATTCCCAGAGAGGTCATTACCTTGTAACATATCCTCTTAGCATCTCACACTGTTCTGCACCCACTACACGTGGTTATTTATTTCCTCCTTTACCATCATTTTACTTGGTATCTGGAAGGAGCGGAGATAAACACTGTGATGGTTAATTTTATATGTCAACTTGGCTAGGCCATGGTACCCAGATATTTTGTCAAACACACCTGGATGTTTTTGCAAATATTTTTAGGTGGGATTAATGTTTAAATCAGTAGACTTTGAATAAAAATTACCTCCATAATGTGCATGGCTTCATCCAATCAGTTGAAGGCCTGAAGAAAACAGACTGACCTCCTCCAAAGAATAAGGAATTCAGCCAGCAAACTGCCTGTGGACTTGAACTGAGACATCAGTTCTTCCCTGGGGATCCAGTCTGCCAGCCTACCCTGTAGATTTTGGACTTGACAACCTCCACTGTCATGTGAGTCAGTTTCTTAACATCAGTCAATCTCTCTCTCTCTATATTTTTATTTATACTTATTAATATATAATATATAAATAATTATAATAGAATAATATAGTTAGAATAAATTAAAATTATAAATTATAAATACATAAATATAATATATAATATAATATTTATTAATATTATATATAAAATTACATATATATTTCTCTAGAAAACCCTAAAACAAACACATGTGTTCATTCCTCCAGGTTTAACTAAAAGTCACACTTTATCTTCCTTGAGCATGATAAAGATGTCAATTCTCCTTCAATTTACTATATTTTCATATATTGATATATTGCTTTTTCTTACATAAAAGGTAGCATATTTACTGTTTTGTACCTTTTTTTAACCTAAAAATGTGTCGAAGATCTCTCCATCTCCATATGTAATAATTTTTCTTTTTTATGACTGCCTACTACTCCATTACTTGGATGTGTCCTAAAGAAGGACATCTGGATTGTTCATAATCTTTTGATGATAAAAATTTCTTCAAGGAATGACTTTGTCATAAATAGGTTTTTTTATGGCAGCTTAACTTATGGATAGATTTTTAAAAGTGAAGTATAAGGTTGGAAAGATAATGCATGTTATTTTTCTAGTTATTAACAAAGTTTCCTCCATTAGCCTTTTACCATTTTACATTTCCATCAGTAAGGTAAGAAACTGTTTATTTCTATACAGTTTTGTCAGCAGAGTATTTGTCAAACTGTGATTTTTACCAATCCAGTAGGTAAGAAAGAGAACTTCATGTTGTTTTATTTTTATTTCGCTGATTAGGTGTAAGGTTGAGTATTTTTTCATGTGTTAAGGAAAGTATTTTTATGTGTTAATCAGTGAGCTGTCTGTTCCTGGCTTTCCCTCATCTCTTGGTGTGTTCATTCTGTCCCTCAGATTTTAGTAGTCCTTTGTGTATTAGAAATACTGATCTTCTGTGATATAAATTTTCCAATAGTTTTTGTTTTTTATATTTGCTGGGTTTGCCTTTACTTTTTTTATGTAATAATATTTACCTATTTTTAACTGCTTTTAGATTTTGAGTCATAGTTAGAAAGAATCTCCCCATGCCCAAATTACAAAATTCTCTTCCAGTAGTGATAGTTTCAATGTTTACTGTTAGCACCTGTAGTCTAAATGTATCCATGATGTTTGTATGAGGTATATATCTAACTTCATATTTGCTTTTTTTCCCAAAGTGACTATCCAGTTAACCCAACACTGTTTATTAAAAATTCCATCTTTCCTGCACCGATTTATGTTGCCATTTTTATAAAACACTTCATTCTCATAATCATTTGTGCCTTTTTCTTTGTTGGTCTCTCCATCTACTCATGCAACAATATTTACTATACCGTTTCAACTGTAGAAAGTTTTTAGAAGTTTACTTTTAGGAAGGGCTGGTAGCCCTGTATGGCTCCTTTGTTGTGTCAAAGAAATATCATTGATTCTTATTTTAGTGTGTTTTATCAAGATCGTTGAATTTTCTCCAATGTCTTTTCACATCTATGAAGATCATCATATAATTTCTCCTCTTAGTTCTATCAATGTGATACATTACCTTATAGATTTCCTAATAGTCAACAGTCCTTGTATTCCTGGAATGATTCTGACTTAGTCATAATGTATTGTTATTTTTTAACTTTTATTAGGAAATAACTTTAAACTTATTTTGTATTATTTTAAGTAAAATGTAAGAAAACCCGTAAAATTTTTTATACTCTTAATTCAGCTTCTCTGATTGTTAAGATTTGACACATTTAATGTATCATTCTCTCTGTCTCTCTCTCTCTTTCTCTGTGTCTCTTTACACAACACATACACACATGCACACCCACACACATACACACACACACACACACAGTTATCTAAATGCACACATACCCAACCACATATACACATACATAAAATTTTTTTCCTGAACCATTTTAGGGAATTACATCATACTCCTTTACCCTTAAATACTTCATTGTATTTTTCCAAAAACAAGAATATTATCTAAGAATATTATCTCACATAATCTTACTGCTACTATCAAATTTACAAAAAAAAAATTAATGCAATGCTATTATCAAGTTTTTCTTTAAACATTTGGTACAATTCACCAATGAAGCAAGCTGGGCCTGTGCTTTTCTTTGTGGGAAGATTTTTATTGGTAATTGTATCTCTTTACTTGTTATTGATCTGTTCAGATTTTCTGTTTCTTCTTGAATCAATTTCAGTAGTTTCTGTCTTCTAAGGAATTTGTCCATTTCATCTAGATTATCTAATTTGTTAGCATACTGTTGTTTATAGTATACCTTTATGATACTTTTTATTTCTCTAAGGTCGGTAGTGATGGCTCTCTTTCATTCCCACTTTTAGTTATTTTAATCATCTCTCTTTCTCTTTTAGACCGTTTAGCTAAAGGTTTATTAATTTTGTTGATTTTTTCCAAAAAACACAATTTTTTGTTTCATTGATTTACTCTATTGTTTTTGTATTTTCTATCTCATTAATTTCCACTCTAATCTTTATCATTTTCTTTCTTCTGGCTGCTTTAGGTTTCACTTGCATTTTTGGGGGGGGGTGTCTTAAAGTGGAAGATTATGTTATTGAGTTGAATCTTTCCTCTTTTTTCATGTAGTGTTTTCAGCTATCAGTTTTTCTCTATGTGGTGCGTAGCTGCATTCCATAAGTTTTGGGAATTGCATCTTGATTTTCATTCATTTCAAAGTATTTTCTAATTTTCCTATGATTTCTTTCCTGACCCATGTTTTTTAGGAGTGTGTGTTTCAATTTCCACATATTTGTGAATTTCTCAGATTTCTTTCTGTTATTGAATTCATTGTGGTTGGGAAACATACTTGAATGACTGCAATCATTTTAAATTTCTTGAGGCCTATGTTACAGCCTATCCTGTAGAATGTTCCATGTGTGCTTGAGAAGAATGTAAATTTTGCTATTATTGAATGGAGTGTTCTATAGATGTCTGTTAGGTATTTGGTTTACAGTTGTTCAACTCTCCTATTTTCTTTTTGATTTTCCACCTACTTAATGCATTATCGAAAGTATTGAAGCCTCCAGCTATTACTGTTGAGTTGTCTAGTTTTCCTTTCAATACTGTCAGTTTTTGCTTCATGCATTTTGGGGCTCTATTTTTAGGTGCCTATATGGTATAATATGTTATATCTTTGTGATAAATAGACTCTTTTATTACTACAAATTGTCCTTCTTTATTTATAATAACTTTTTTGTATTAAAATCTGTTTTGTCTGATTATTAGTATAGTCACTTCAGTTTTCTTATGGTTGTTGTTTGCATGACAATTTTTGTCAGTTGACATTGGTAAGTGAAATTAATCTAAAAATTCTCTTTTATTGGGCAATCTTCATCAGATTTGGTATCCATCTTACACTTGCTTTATAAAAAAAAAAGTTTTCTTTCTTTCTTCATGTTTTGAAAAACATACTAATTATAGATAAACTTTAAAACAATCATGAAAATTAGATTGTGGACTTGAACATTAGATGGTTCCAGATAAATATGGTTAATTTGATTGTACTATGGTTATATAAGAAAATGTCTTTGTTTTTAGTGATGCATACTGCACTATACAGGGACAAAATGATGCAGTGTCTGGGCTCACCTTAATATACTTCAGCAAGGAAAAAATATCTCAAGTCTGGATAATTATTAAATCCAGGTGATGGCTACATGAGGATTTATTATATTCTTTCTATTTGCTTACTTTAATTTTTTTCATAATATAAGATAGACTTACGTTCCAACCCAGATTTACTTTATTTGGTTTTCAACTAATAAGCCAAGGTATCTGCATTTTTAAAAAACCTCTCAAGAAATCAAGACTATTGTCTAAATCCTCAAGAACAAACAGTGGAAGGAGGCATCATCAATGGAGAAGTTTCAATCAAATTTTGGAGATGCAAAGCATTGGAGGTGTGGGAGTTGACAAAATGAACTGGGGGAAGGCACAGGTTAGAGTTTTTACAAAGAGGAATACAGAAAAGAGGAAAAATAATATGCACTACAAGCTCAGATGCATCAATATGGTGCATTTGGAGGCTAAAACCTGGAAGAAATTGAATGAAAATCTGTATTTGGAAATGTTGATCTCCCTACCTCCCACTAGAGCAAGCAGAACCCATGCAGCCAGATGTCTCCCTCCAGAAAGGATATTGGAGCTTTCTTCTCTTTTGAAATTCAGTGGCCCCAGATAAAAGATATTGGCATTTAAGAGACTGTTCAGTGTCTAGCACTGTACCATTCACTCCTAAAAATGTAAAAGTTGCTTCAAGAGGAACTTACCTTTAGAAGAGCTCATGCTGACTTTTCTGAAACAATAACCACAAGTATGTCCAACTTTCAGAAAGCTGTTAGATTTGCTCCCACTGTGCTTTCTATCCACAAATGTCACCTTCTAAGGGAAGGTTACCTAGAACCCCCACGTACTTCCCCCCCCCCAGCTTTATTGACATAGAACATTGTGTAAATCTAAGGTGTACAATGTGATGATATGCTACACATATATATCATAAAATGTTTACCACAATAAGGTTAGTTGACACATCCTTTACCTCATGTAAAAACTATTTTGTTGTTGTTATGGTGAGAACATTAAAGCTCTACTCTCATAGCAACTTTCAAATATATGATACAATGTTGTCAACTGTAGTCTCCATGGTGTACATTATGTTCCCAGAACTTGTTCATTTTACAACAGAAAGTTTGTACCTTTTTAAAAAATATTTTTTTACATTTTATTTTTTTATTTTTTGAAAGTTTGTACCTTTTGACCAGTATCTTCCCATTCTCCTAACCTGTGGCAACCACTCTCTGTTTCTATGAGTTCAATATTTTTAGATTCCATATATAAGGGAATCCCCATGTGCTTTGACCCAAATCCTGACACTTGATGAACAGGTCTCCAAAGTAGGGTTGCTCAGGTTCCAATCCTGTCTTTACTACTCACCAGACTCCATTTCCCAGACTCCTTGAAGTTAAGTATGACTAGTAGAATGTGAGCAGAAGTAGGGTGTGCTACTTTGAGACCTCCCATGTGTGGTCTTCCCCCATTCATCTGGCTAGAATGGAGTTATCTACCAATGTGAACTCCTTAGCCTCAAAGTGAAAGCCCCGCCCCCCCCACACCCAGTTCCTTGGTTCGTGCTTAAAAGAACGTTGTCTGCCCATTAGTAATACCTAGCTTAGAGTTTGGATGAGTAAAATAAACTTGTATTGCATTAAGCCACTGGGATTTGGTGGCTTATCCTCCCAGAGAAGCCAGCTACACTGCAGCTAATGCACCATTCTTTTCTTTTTTCTTATCTATATTAGCAAATAAAAACACAACAAGTCCAGTGGCACCAAAAGAAGTTCAGGGAGAAGCAATGGCTTCACTTTTAGCCTTTGTTCCCTTGTAGATAAGGGACTGGCTATTCTAACACACTGCAGGGAAAGCAGTGGAATGTTTGAAAAGACCACAGAAAGCTCATTTCCAATAAGCAACGGATAATAACAACAATAACCGTAATAGCATTAATGGCAATAATAATAAACATTAATCTCTCTTCAGCAAACTCTGAATGGCATTCAGTGGCCCAAGGGCCATTATGACTTGGGTGTGACTGGGCCCTGCTGTGGGCCTTTTCTAAGGCAAAGAGAGGGATGGGAACCTATAAGCCTGGCACACAATGGAACATAACCTCCTTCTCTCTGTTGCTTTTTACAAGAAACCAGTGGAGATCTGTCAGGGCAAAAGCTTTCTATAGAGCCTCCCAGAATGAGAACGCCTGGTGCCCAATGCTTTTACTGGAGAGCACCAGGCAGGCATAATAAAGTCAGTAATTTCTCCTGCCTGCAGCCTTGAATTAGGCCACATGGTAGAGCTTTTTAGGCTGATGAAAAAATACCACAGAACTTTAGAAAAATGGTTACGCCTTATTAAATTATTCGAAATCTCTGGAGTTGTATCTCTTTTATGGCCCCAAATTGGCATACCTGTTAACTTCCAGTGTTCAAATTTCTCTAAAATATTATTATATTTAAGACATAGTGCCATCCTCAAACTGCGTATGAATTACAGAGCGTCAGGAAAAGAGAGAGAGAGACTCACCATTTCCCGGCTTAAAAACCTTTACCACAATTAGTAGCTAGTAGCTTTCAGAAACATTTGCTGGATAAGTAACCACGGTCAAATCGCATAATTTTGCCCCTACCCCCTCCTTCTCTCTTTTCTTTTCTTCCAGGGTTTTGAGTGCTGGTCTAAGAGCTATAATTTCATCTTTAGGCATATTTCTTCAGGCATTCTTAATGAGACATTTGATTTGTCCAGTCCTGCCTTCCTGCATTCCGCCTTTTAGGGATTTGGGGTTGGGAGAGTGTGGGAAAAAGGGAACGTGGAATACCACCATGCTGCTGAGAAAATAAAATGTAGGGATTCAAAGAGATTGTGAATGATCTTTTCTTCCCCTTAGGCAAGGCTATATCTAAAAGTATTTTAGTCAGATAATTTTCCATTCTCAAATATTTATTTCATGCCTATTGTGTTCTGTACATATTCTAGGCATGAGAGAAACAAAAAAATGAATTTAAATTATTTTTTAAAAGCTTTAAAAATGTGAGAAGCTTAGTAGTTATGAACTTCTTTTTATGAACTTGGTCTAAGAGTAACTCAATATTCTACTTTTATTATTTAGCAACTTTGGACACGAAAACAAAAAGAAGGAGTAGTCTATTAAAAAAACTGTCATTTCGCCTATATGTTTACTCACTTTTGAGAACCCTAAATATGTGCTCAATTAATATTTGCCCTGTAAATAAAAGAGTTATGAAGAAAGTCATTTAGATAATTATCTGATAATTGAAATAAAACAGTTATGTTTAAGTGAAATATTTCCAGAAAAGGTAAATATTTCCATACCAGGAGTATGAATTTTTGTTTTTATTATTTGACTTTGTGTTTGTGGACTCACCACAAACTGGGGAACTGGAAACCCATTGTGTCCGAGAAATAATGCTATAAGTGGTGGGTAGGTCCCCAGTCTATTCAAGATCCTGCAATACAGCTTTTCAATGAATTAAGTAGGAACTTCTTTTTTTCTCAAAATGGATATATTTTAACACTGAAATTCAGTCAGAGACTGAATATTCTTTTGCTTGGCTGTTACCTGAGAAAAGCAGGTTTAGTTAGGAAGTATATGAGGATATAGGTGACTCTGCTCTGGCAGAGATTTGGAGATAGATTTTTCAGTTCTGTCACTGGTTTGAATAGATGAGAGCATTTGTTTATTTGTTTTGTGTTTCTTTTTGTGAGGGATGGATGGGCAAAAGTTTTCATACTTCAAAATATTTTTTATTTTCCTTTCTTAATACTGGCATATTGGTAGAAACCCCCTTTTATTCATCAGGGAGTATTTTGGTTCACCAACAAAACCCAAGGCAGGAGAAGGAAGAACAAAAGAGGAGTGCTTTCTAAGGAGAATAGAAAATGATTGGAATTATTTAGAGATCAAAAATGCAAGGAAGAGACTGTGTTGTGGAAGTAAGAGTAGTGAGTGGTAAAAATAGTGAGATACCAGGGGCCTGGTGTTTGTTCACTATTCCTGAGGAGGACAAAACATGGTGTTAGGAGAACCTTCTGGAAGTGACTGTCAGGAACAGCCCAAGAGAGCTCCTTAAAAGAATGTGGTCAATGGGCAGAAGAGGGAGACTATTAAGTAGGACAAGATAACCTGTCTGAGAAATGAATGGTGTCTTACTGCCTTGGCTATGGGCTCATTGCAGAAGAAGGAAAGACACTTCTGTGTTTTTCTTTGAGGGTTGACAGAGCTTATTATCCTGAATGCCAGTTTTCCTTACTATTGGAGGGGGGACTTAAAAAGCCTTTAGTGTGTTAAGCTGGTGGTTGAGAACTATATTGCCCCGAAGTTGGAGGGCTGGGATATTGAAGGAGCGGGAGGGAGGTTTAATTCTGGGAAGAATTAAATTGGGGTCAGGGGTGGGGTTGTAGGTCTTTTGCTTTGTGCCTAGACAATTGTGTCAAGGTTCTGGGACCTCTGGGGCAGGGGTTGCATGGATGCTGAGACTGAACACTAAGTATTGGTAATGCTGGGAGCTGTGAATCAGGTCCTAGAGGCACGTTTGACATAAGGGAGTGGATGCTGTGAAGATTCAGCCTTCCGGCTTTCCAGAGGTCTGTGTAGATTCAGACAATGAGCATCTTAGGTGTGACCCCAGTGAACTGAAAGCTAGCGGTTCTCTCCAATGTTCCTGAGTTGCCATAGCAGACTTCTTGTAAGATTTCAAGTGAGGGGGAAAGCCAATCTCCAAAATGACTGAGATGTGATTTCTTGGAACCCCTGATGTCTGGGGACTGAACTACATTTAATCTAAATTGGAAAAACAAAAAATATGTTCTGCTGTTGGCGTGTCCTCACATTCTTGTTTTTATAATTTTACTACATATGCAGTGGTCCTTAAAAATACATAGAATTGTTTTGAATGTTTTAGAATTTTATATAAATGGTATCATACGGTTAAGAGGAACAGGATGAGGGAGTAGAGCTGTGTGTGTACAGTGCTATTTATTTTTAAAAAGATCTAAAGCAAATATAGTAAAATGTTAACATTTGTTAAATCTGGATGGTGGATATACAGGTGTCTTATAAGTTTTTATTCCTCTACTTCTCTGTATGTTTAAAACATTTTGTTATTTTTAAAAAAAAAAAAAAAAAAAAAAAACCCCGAAGACAAAAGCCAGCATAATGTTTCTGGACTCCAGGCGCCATGGAATGTTTAATACCGATTTTACTTAAAATGTTTGCAAATTGGTTTGTTGCAACTCCTGAGGTACTTTTACAGCTTGAGTTGAAGCCTTTCCAGTTTGATGACATACTGGTATTGCCTACTGAATGTGTCCCCAACAGAACTCTTGAACTTTTACCACCACGTCTGCTTTCCACTTCTCCATTTTAGTAAAAGTTGCAACTATCCATTCAATTACTCTATCCAGAAACCTACTGCTGATCCAGGATTCTTCTTTTTTCCTAATTTCCCATATTCAAGTAATTGATTTTGTCTCCAAATATCTGCAAGACATCCAGATTTTTATCTCCAGCACTGCTGTCACCACCTTATTTGGGTCATCTTCTTCCCCTCAGCATGTACCTCAACATCCACCCAACTCGTATCTCTGGTCTGACTCTTCCCATATCAACTCCTTCCCCAGACAGCAGCAAAAGTGATTTTCTTAAAAAATGGAAATTAGATCACTTCATTCCCCTACCTAAAAGTCTTTTCATTTATGCTCTAGCTATTAGTAGTTACAGGAGCACACCTAGCTTCTTCTAATCCTAGAGGTCTTTGTGTTGGTTCTGTCTTCCACCTGTAACCAGCCTTGCTGGAGCCAGATCCTTCCTTCTTGAAGTCTAGCTTAAGTCCCTCATTGATCACTGTATGGCAAGTAGATCACCGCTTTTTCTTTTTTTTCTCTATTAACCCCCATTTTTGCTTCTTTCAGAGAACTTTCTGCAACTTCCGCTTATTTCACAGTATTTATTTATTGGTTGATTGATCGTCACTTGGCATTAATTTTTGGCTACCCAGGATCTAAATTCCCTTCGTATTTGAAGAATCTCCCACCTGAGGAATCTAAGCCTACCTCCAGTATGGAGGTTAAAAATGGCTGATAACACACTTTCTCAGAGTTCCTTGCATCTTGGACACATGACCTACACTGTGTCATTCAGATCACTTGCCCAGACTCTGACTTAAAGCTAGTGAAGTGACAAAGCAGGGACTCTTCAGAATCCATGGTGACAGTGGCAGCAGCAGCAGCAGTAGTTAAATCCATTTCCAGAAACAACAGAGACAGTGGTTCCAGCGGAACTGGTCTGCTGTCCAGACCCAGTGTGGTGGGCAGTGCACACTTGGGTGTGTCTCCAGCAGAACAGTGTGGGATGTTGTCACCGTACCTGTGGCATACCTGGAGCCTTGTTCCTCACCATAGAGCCTCCAAACCTATTTCCCCAGCATTCTTTTTGATTCTATGAGCCACCCAAAAATGTCTTTAACAAACACCTTTTCTGCTTAAATTAACTCTGGTTGGCTTCTGTTTGCTTGTCAAGGTTGGGAGTAGGAGAGGCAAATGAGGCATATGCGACATAAAATTTAAGGAGGCTCATAATCAGATCATGGAGTGCCAACCCTGTACTTGCACATCCCTGAGAGTGAAGCCTTCTTAAATTGTGTGCCCTAAGAGGCTGACATGCCTCATCCAAGTCCCAGCCCCATGCTTGCAAAATAAGAGGATATTAAATCCAACTTTTCTGGAGACCTGGAATCTCTGCAAGCAGGTGATGAATGGCTTATCTCATGAAACTAGGTGGTGGAATATTTCTGCAGGACCAGCTAAGAATGGGAAACTTGTTCTTCCAGAATTTACCCATCACTCTGTCCCAGTCTTGTGGTCTCTGGCTGTTCATCTCTTGGTTTGGCCAGCTCCTCTACAATTTTCTCTTGGGAAAAGTAAGTAGGCAGGCCAGCTCCCATTTACAATGCCTAAATTTCCCAATGGGAGACTCACTTATCAATTGTCCTGCACAACCCAGGAAGCTCTGCCCATTTCTGATGTCTACTGTGCCATCCAAGGGCAACAAGCCAACCACAGCCTCTCATCTCTATAATGAGCTCAGAATACTGGTTCCTGTGTCCTTCAGTCTTTACAGGAGATGTTAGGACAGCAAGCCATTCCTTGAAGCTCTGAGGTGAGGGGAAAGCATGTCTCTCCTCTCTCCTATTGCAAGGGGAAAGAGAAACATAGCACACTGACAATGCCCTTAAAAAAGATTCTTCCTACCAGCCTCCTCAAATTACAGTTTATTTCTTGCTTCCCCTTACACAGACTGGGACAGAGTGATGGGTAAATTCTGGAAGAACAAGTTTCCCATTCTTAGCTGGTCCTGCAGAAATATTCCACCACCTAGTTTCATGAGATAAGCCATTCATCACCTGCTTGCAGAGATTCCAGGTCTCCAGAAAAGTTGGATTTAATATCCTCTTACTTTGCAAGCATGGGGCTGGGACTTGGATGAGGCATGTCAGCCTCTTAGGGCACACAATTTAAGAAGGCTTCACTCTCAGGGATGTGCAAGTACAGGGTTGGCACTCCATGATCTGATTATGAGCCTCCTTAAATTTTATGTCGCATAAAAGACATAAAATGGAGAGGGTTGTATGTGACCAGCTAGCTGGCGGGGCCTTGACTCTATCAAGGAAAATGCAGATGTGAGATCAGCAACAGGAAACCCCTAAAAACCCACAAAGATGCCTTAGGAGAGAGAGACTCAATTCTTGGCCTCCCTCACATCCAGAGGGTATTCCATGAGATGCCAACTGTTGCAGTTGGGTAAAACTTTTTCTGCCCTCAACCCCTTAATTGTATCACCTCCCTCACCATTGGCCGTGGCCCTGAGAGGCTTGAAAAATAAAAGGATTCACAACTTCCATGCCACCAAGACCTCTCACCTGGATTTCTGCAGTAGTCTCCTGATTGGTCTCTCTTTTCCTGGCCTTGCCCCTTTCCCCATCCATTCCAATCACAGCAGCTAAATGATCTTGATAAAACCCATACCATATCATGTCATTTCTCTACTCTGAGCCTTCTAGTGTCCCACAGTGACCCTCAAGGCCCTATGTGATCTTGGCCTCTCTTTACACTCTGGCCTCACATCTATCCACTCTCCTCCACTCACCATCACTCTGCTCTAACAAAACTGTCCTCCTAACTCTTTTTCAGATGAGCCAGGTCATATCCCACTCCAGAGTTTTTGCATTTATTCATCTTTGACTTAGAAACTCTTCCTTCATTTGCTCATTTACCTTTATTCCTACTTAAATGTCACGGTCTCTGGACACCCCTATCTAAATAGCACTTCCTTGACATTTCTTATCCCCTTTTCTGCTATAGTTTTTTACTCTAGAACTTATCCAATTAGTTTAGTATTTATCTACTAAAATATAAACTCCTTGGAGATAGGAAATTTTGTCTGTTTTGTTCATTGCCATATCTCCAGCATCCAGAACAGTATCTGATAGAATAGGTGCCTAATAACTATTTGTTCAAAGAATGGGTGGGAGTAGAAGTATATCCAAGAAGAGAAAAGTGATCAAGACTCTATCTCTCATACACAAATACCCGCTGAAGTCTTCCAAACCCCAAGCCGAGTATGTGGTGAGATTTTAAATCAAATGGAGCTTGGAGTTCTGATATTACACTAGAATGAACTACTTGCTACCACAAGACAGAGACTATTTATTACCTGATAACAACGAGAGAAGCTATGGGAAAACCCAAGATGACATGCTGGGGAAGGAGAAGTAAACAGGTTATTCATAAGTGCAGTGTACCAGAGAGTTTAGTTTTCTGCTTCTGGGCACAGGAAAGAATTGCAGTTCCCCCTTCCTCTTTAGGCATTAGGCGTGGCCATATGACTTTCTTTGCCAATGAAATGTGGGTGGGATGACAAGTGTCATTTCCAGACAGAAACTTTAAAAGCTAGTACATAGCGTACCACATTCTCTTTCTTTTGCTATGATCGTGGTGAAAACATACATTAGGATGACACCTCAGGGTCACTCCTTAGGGTCACTGAGTGACTCTAAAAGGAAAACCCTACTTCCAACTCATGATGGGCATGCAGTAGGAATGAGAAATTAACCTCTGTTGTGACAAGCCTCTATGATTTGGGGGTTGTTTGAATGGGCTGCATATTTGGTGGAGTATGGTGGTCATTAAATTTTTCTAGCTTCCTGCCTTTGAGGCATGTGGTAGTTTTGAATTCCTTGCCATCTACTTGCCGTGGTTAGTTGGGCCATATGACTAGTTCTGGTCAATGACCTGGAGTAAATGTGACATAGATGCCTTATAGATGTGAGCATTAAAGGCAGGATGCACCTCCAAGACCTCATTCCTCTCCTAAAGGGCCAAAAAGTTCATTTTCCCAATTGAAATTCTCTGAAATTTAGAGAGATCTTTGAAATGCAGTAACGATTTATAAAGGCTGGGTTTGCCAAATGAAAAGGCTAATTCTAGTTTGTTTTTCCTTCCTGCCTTCTTTCTTCCCTGCCTTCTCCTTTGTGGTAATTATTGTGGTTGACCCCTCACAATTCACTCAATCCTAAATTATTAGTTTTAACCAGCTGGGTAATCCCATTCCCCTTGACAGTAATTGGCTTAAAAATAGCATGTGACTTATTCCTGCCAATGAAACATGACTAAAGTCTTCTGGGCAACTTCTGTGAAAGGTTTTCTTGCTCCAAAAAGAAAACACAAGAACAAACAGTGTCCTTCTTTCTCTTAATGTTGTTGTATCTAGTGTGATGCCTGGAATTACCACAGCTATTTTCCTGCAGGGCCAAGGATGAAGCAAACGCAGAGAAGGACTGAGCCAAGAGAATTGCTAAAAAGCATATATGGAGTTCATCCTACTTCTAGACTTTTATTATGAGAGTGAATAACTTGTCATATTGTTTATATCAGTTTGAGTTAGAGCTCGCTGCTGGTTGTGGTCCAAAGGATCTTATCAGATACACCTTTATTCCTTTATTGTTTCCTCATTGTACTTCAAAAACTGGATTTTCATCCAAATGTAAACGAATTCAGTGAGGAAATAAAGACTTTTAGTCAGCAGACCCATCCAAGAAAGTATCTAGTTAAGGACTCAAAAAGGTCATGAGTTAGGGAGAATGGGTAAGAGAAATGGAGCCAGAAGTAAACAATAGGTTTGAAAACCAGAGTATTTGGTAAGACACCGAGTAGGGAAAATGTGTTAAGCGGAGCAGAGGCAGATAGATGGTCGTTCGGGATTAAATCGGTGAATGCTAGTTGCCTATTGGAATGTTTCTTTACCTAAAACCCCAGATATCCTCAGTCAGTAGAGCTTTCAGACTGTAAAGAACCAAACTGTATCTTGTAGAAATGACAATGCCCTTCATTGTTTTCCATCTTGAACATAATTTTATAAATTAAGGAAATTAAAGATTACTTCAGTATTAGCACAACAAATCTCTGCTTTCAGGGCATTTGTGTTGTGTTAAAGCGAAAAACACATTGAACAAATTTAACATTTCAAATTTTGTGGTATCTTTTAGTTCTAGTAGTTACTAAGAGTTTTAAAAATTAAACTACTGAACATGTATTCAGCATACTGTATTCAACACATTGAGGTTGTTGTTGTAGATAGAAGGGGATTCATGTCTACAGCAGATCTTTAAGGTGCAAGCAGTCGAGTCAACAAGACAAATCCTTACATTGTTAATGTTAAACACCCAGAAGAATGAATAAGTGTGAAATAAGAGTTCTTTCAAATATGCTTTAGGAGCTCTTTGAATGATTGTTTCATTCTGACTGGGTGACTCAAGAAAGGCTTAACAGAAGGAGGGAAACACCCAATAGGGTCTTGAATAAGAGGTAGGCCTCCAAAAGACAAAAATATTGACTGGTGTGAGACCGGGCATAGAATAAGGAAATTTCCAGGAAAACAAGAAATCCAGGTATGCTGGATAGAGTTACACATAAGGAAGTCTATAGGAGGTAAGCCTGGACAGGTACACTAACAAGTGGCAGTACCTGCTAATCATGCAAGGAACATAGTCCTTATCGTCCAGGCAAATAAGTTGTTTTCAATCAGGGGAATGAGATCAGGTCTGTGAAAGTTAATGTAGGCAGTAGTATGAGGGATATATGTTCAGGGACAGGAGAAAAGAGAGAGGAGGTAAATAGATTCTTAAGGAGTTACTTTCGTGGTACAGATGAAAGATGAAAATTATCTAAAAAAGGCCAGTGTCAGTGAGGGTGGACAAAAAGGAAATGGTTCAGATGCCATTGAGGTAGAATCAACAAGTTTGGTGGGCCTTGTGACTGAGTTCTGGTTAATGGAATGTGGGTGGAAGTGAGATAAGCCACTGAAAGTCCTGGTCCCACAAACATCTGAAGTGACCTCTCAGTCTCTTCCAGAAACAACCTTGGACGGTGTGCTTGATGGTGTGACCATGCAAGGGAGGGAGCTCAGATACTCTTCACGAGATGCTGATGAGAGCCATCTGCCCTCTGCTGGTTGGTGACACGAGGTTCTATTTGTTACGGCAGCATTGCCTAGCCCACACTGACTTACTTGCTTTTGGAGAAGTCCATAGATCTGCTTTGAGATATGATGGGTTGGTGGTAACTACTAGGCAGTTGGAAAGGCATGTTTGGCATTTGAGAGGATGTTAAGAATAGAGTTGCCACTTTCCTATTTATCCACATAAAAATTTCATATGAAATGATTAGTATATACAGTTCAAATAGTCCAAGAACCTTTATTTTTTCACTTTAAACAAAAGATCTATAGCTAAAGTTAGCTCCAAAATTTCAACTCTTTCATCATTTATCGAAATAAACCTTCCCACCACGGCACTCAAGACCAACACTTCAGAAGGAAAGCCTACTCCATCCTTCCAAAGTACTCTGGGGTTGTAGGACACAAGAGCAGGAGAAATCTATTTGTGAAATATGGAGGTCACCAAGGAGGGCTAAAAGCTTCTAAAACCTCTCCATCAGAAGAGATTAAATTGGCATCTGAACAGAGCTTTATATCAACAGGCAAACCTTCTCCTTTAGAGATAAAAGCCCATTCAGTCAGATGTGTGTTCACTCTTCTGACTAAGAGTAAAGAGCTTCTGAAAAGGAGATTAAAAGGAGAAGAGTAGATTGCTGGACTCTGCCCGGCACCTAACAGGAGAAACCCTATACGATCGGGTCATAAAATCAAGGGCTTTCTTCGGGCCCCTACTGACAATAGCAGACATTTATCAAGGTCCTACTAGACCCCAAATCCCTGGCTTTACATTTTTTCTCTTACTTAACCTTCACAATAGCCCTCAGAGTTAGATTGTAATAATAGTCCCGTTTTGCAGGGGAAGATAGAGGTTTAGTGATTTGCTAAAGATCAGAGTATGTTGGATGCCTAGATTTCAAACCCAGGTAATCTGATTTCAGAGTTCAAGTTCTGAATTACTATATTCTATTGATTTGAGAACTTAATTTTTTAAAAATCTAAGATATCAGAATTGATTGCATGCTAGATTTTCAATGGGAGTGTTTTTCTTTCTTTATATATAAAATAATAGTACACCTTACAATTGATTGTGTCTTAGGTTCCATAAATATAATACAATGCTAATTGGCCCCTACTGACTATTCAGGCATGTGTAATTAGGCAGGAGAGCAGGGACTGACTTAGTAAGAAGCTATATATATTAGAGAAGAGGCTTTCCAACTTTCTCACAGAGCAGAATGCATTATGCAAACGAAATCTGACACAGAACTCCAATATGTAAAGCAGAGAAAAGTGGCATTTTATTAGTATAAATGTACTTTATGTTCAAATATATAACATGTATTTATTATATGCTTAATCAGGGAGACTACTAGTTAGCACATTGGAGACATCTAGTAGGTTGAATTTCCATTTGAATATGCAGGGATTTTTTTTATTAGTGTTTTAAAAATACTTGATATAATTTAAGCCATTACATTCAAATCGAATATGAATGTGCAGGTTTTTAAAAAATTAGTATTTTAAAAATATTTGAGGACATACTTTAAACCAAACCATATAATTTAAATCAAATATGGAGGAAATCAGGACACATCTTTGTGAGTCCATAGCTTACAAACCATTCTTTAAGGATGGTTTAAATAACCACCTGACAATGGTCTTCGTAAGGTCAAAGGATCACTCCAGTTTCTTTTTTTGCTCTGCCATTATTATGTTGAAAGAGATTGGAAATGAATAACTATCCAAGGATTAACACTGTCGAATCACAATCCCTGATGCTGTCCACCTCACGGCCACCATCACCAAGTGTTTTCAGCCGTAGAATAGCGTTTCCTGAGCCCCAGTTTCTAGGCAGGTTTCACCTGTCCTACCTTTGGATTTCATCTCTAAATAAGAATCAAAACTCCCATAGATATTTTGTAATACTTTTTTAAGAAACAGATGAGATAATATGAATAAATCACTATCTGTAATGTCTGCAGTACACAATTAATACGTTTTAGTTTATGTGGTTGTTACAGTGCCTCTACAAAGGGAAAACTACCATGTTAGGGACTGGAGACAGAAAGACGCTCAAGGAATGGTTGCTCCTGTCCAGGAGGTCCCATCTATTTGAGGGGTTAGAAGTAAACATGAAAGCTCAATAGCAATAAAAGGCAACCCAAAGTAAGAGCCAAGTGAATGACAAAGACCAAAGTGCTAAAAAATCACAGGAGTGAGAGTGCCTTGTCTTCAAATTATATTTATTAAGCAAGTTTCTAGACCTCATGGAAGGATAGATACGTGTGACACAAGTTGTCATGTGGAGGTCTGTGTCATATATCTGCACCACTGATATGCTGGTATTGGACTACAGTGTTCGGAAAGCTTTGGAGTCAACTTTTAAATATCAGGATATTTCATTTACAAATCTGATTTCCATAGACCTGTGGCTCCTGTGAAGCCCTGAGACCTCATCTCTTTCTGGCAGAAATGTGGAGAGGAGAGATCCAGCCTGAGCACAGGAACCAAAGGGAAAACACATTCGAATGGCTGGCGCCACATCTACCAGCCATCTGCAGGCGGCAGTGATGTGGTCCTAGTCTTCCTCTGAGATGTGCCACGTAGGAAGTGTACCTCCAAATGGAAGAGGAAGCTTAGCTGGCCCTCAAGGGGTTGTGCTGAGATCCTTTGGAGGCTGGGGGGGGAAACTTCCAGAGGGGCCTCCTCCCTTTGCTCAGAGCCATTTTGTTAAAAGGTGAGAACCAACAATCTTTGTGAGGAGGCCCAGTGAGGCTCAGCACAACCAAGCATCAGATCAGAATATCATAATAAAAAAATGTGAATGAAGTTTAGATTTAACTTTTGAGGGAGCACGATAAACTACCACCCCACCATATGTGTGTGACTTCTCCATTTCTTACTGCAATTTCCATTTTTTAAATAGGAATTTTCAACCTTCTGTGCTTGTCTAATGTCTGCTCGGAACAGTTTGAGACCCTGTTACTGTTTTAAAATGCATGCATGTTAAGATGAATCTCCTACCCAAGGAAAAAAATAAAATTCAAAAAGTTTTGTTTAAAAATAAAATCTGAATTTCCAAGGTTTTTTTTTTTTTTTTCTTTTAACCGAAAGATCTTATACACTGGACCACCATTTCTTCATATTAACAATGACTTGGGATCAAGCAGTAGTTGCTTCTCTTACCAAAGTGAATGGGCTGTCTACTTGGCCAGAGACTTCACCACTCCTTACTGCTCCCCTAGGCTGTGGCTCATCAGACATCTCTATTAGCACTTCCCTGTGCTTTTGTATGTTGTTGTTGTTGTTGTTGTTTTTACCTCTTCTTTATGGAAGTAAAGAATATAGTCGGCCTTTGAACAACATGGTTTTAAAGGGTATATGTCCTCTTACACACAATTTTTTTTTTATAAGTACAGCACAGTACTGTAAATGTATTTCCTCTTCTTCATGGTTTTCTTAATAACATTTTCTTTTCTCTAGCTGACTTTGTGGTGAGAATATAGTATATAATACACATAATATACAAAATATGTGTTAATCGACTGTTATCAATAAGGCTTCTGATCAACAGTTGGCTATGAGTAGTTAAGTTTGGGGAGAGTCAAAAGTTATACGTGGATTTTCCACTGTGATGGGGTCGGCGCCCCTAACCTCCGCCTTGTTCAAGGGTCAACTGTATCAAACTATATGTTTATCGTGGAAACAAATGTTTATGATACCTGGTTTGCTTTACTCATTTACCATATCTGTCTGTCTCGGGTAGGCATGTGAATTTCTACCCTGAATGATTTACAAAGACTTGGATACAAAACGACACTTGAAGAATGCTTACATTGGGAGGAAAACCAGGCAAGGAGGGAAGTGATAACAGGAGCAAAAAACAAATGCTACAGGGATCGGAGAAGGGGATTGGTGTCATCAAATATGATTTCAGAGGGGAGGTGGGTCTCGGAGAAAACGTGAGTTCTCAGACTAGGAGGAGGATGTTTGGACAAGTAAATGTCTAAACTATGCAAAACAAATAGTTGCCTAGAGATTCTTGACATATTTTGTCCTGTCCCCAAATATAATCACACTACTCCCCTGCTTCATAGTTTTCAGTGGCTTCCCATTGTCCTTAAGATAAAATCCAAAGGCTCTGGACTGACTGGCATCGGAAACTCTTTGTGATGTGGCCCCTGGCTACATTCCTAGGCTTGTTTCAGGCCGAAACATGTGAGTTAGCCATGCTCAACGGCTTGCTGTTCCCTCGGTACCAATCTGGTATTTTGAACGCACTGTTTGTTCAGATTTACCCCCTGCCCCACCCCACTGTTGCCTCTTCTGAGAAACCTTTTCTGATATCGTCTTCCTCCAAGGTGGAGTCTGAGGCTCCTTAGAGGGTTCACTTAGCATGCTAAGCAGGACTGCATCTTCACATTTTGCCCCTTGGGTTGTCTTGGTCTCTTCATTCATTTGTCCCCAAGGGTACCAGAGAGCAGCTCTGTGAGAAAACATAGTAGGGCTTACTACCTCTGAGGGAATTACTATATGGGCTGTCAGAGCACTGTGGAAATGTTCTTTCTCTCATGCAACTAAGCTGACAGCCAGGGTTTTCGGTCCCTCAGGGATTCAAGCCGACTCATCATGAGCTTCTCTGAAAGTCCAGAGCCCTCTTCATGGTTTTTGCAAATGCCTGACAACTTACTTCCTCATGCGTCTGTCCATTGACATTCCGACTGTCACACGTGAGTCCTCTCTTCAATCCTACATTGTCTTGGAGGCAACATCCAGGCTCTCCATCAGTCCCTTTGAAAGATCCTCTAGAAATTAGCTTTGTACTGATTTAATTATTTTATTGAAAATCTGAGGGGACAAAGGAGAGGTCACCACACGTAGAAGAATATTCTGCCCTCACATAATTCTCTATGATGCTCACCTTCTTCCTCAAGCCTTTGTCGGGGCATATCCCTAAGCAAATATTGTACCCTTTCAATAAGCAAATAGGATACAATGACATTTTACACCATAAACTCATATTCACCCTCTCTCTCTCTCTTCATATATTTCTATCCATTCTATATAGTTCTACCCTATGGAGTGATCCAAAAGAAGTTTATCTTCTGCGAGACAGATTTTCAAATATTTTCCTTAGTACTGACCTTTTATAGGTCAAACATCTACATTATCTCTATCTGGGATGGGGGGCTTTGAGAAATAATTTTTTTATGAGAAAAAAGTTCACAGATTTTCATAGTAATATTTTTGAGAGTTTTTATGTGCAAACTTTTGTTCAAGGTTAGCCTAGATCAATCCTGTGAAATCTAACCTTTCGCTTGCCTTCAGGTGGATGAACACTTTGGGGACAAGTAAAATGGATTATTTCACCTTACTTATTTACACAAAGTAAAAAAACAGGTCACAGCCTTTTTATTTAAGCTGATCAACTTAATTATAACTCTTTGGATGCAAGCATTTGCAATGTTTTCTGTGGTTTGGGTGTAATTTCCTGCCAGGGAGGGATGTGGGGGCGGAGGGGAGAGGAGGGGCTGCTGAGTTTTGGCATCAAGTTCCCCAGTCCCTCTGCTCTCTGTTAAGTGTCAATGACCTTACTCAACAGCACCCAGACAGTCAAGGTCCCTGTAATGAGAAAACCAAATTACAGGTATGTAATTCTCAGTTTTCTGCCAGGATCTCCAAGCTGGTGACAAATTGATATACTACTGTCTGTATGGAAGGCTGGCTTTCAGAAAACAGGCCACTCTCAGTTGAAATGCTATACCTGAAGGATTGTGCAATTTCAAACCTCTGAGATATAAAAAACATCCTTCACCCAAGTCTCTTGTAGAACTGTGAACTGTAGAGCACATTTGTTTACCCTTGGAAAGCCCTGACAGAAAAACAAAATGTGAGAAAGCTCTTCAGGCACCAGGAACCAGGAGATCATGGAAAAACAACTAACTATGGGAAGATAATGTAGGTCTCGGGATTAAAGTCTCAAACCGTGAATTTTATTATTCATTCCCCTGCCTAACTTGTAAACGTTGACAGTTCTACAATAACTCCCTTATAACTACTGTTTCTGGAAGGTAATTTCCTAAAACAATAATAAAAAAATAATAGCCATAATAGTAATAGAAATAACTAACATTAATTAAGATTTTCCTACGTGTCAAGTTCAGTTCTAAGCATTTCCCATGCATTCACTCACCTGACCCTCAATCACTTCATGATATAAGGACTATTATTGTTTCCATTTTGCAGGTGAGGGTGGGGGGGGGTGGCGCAGAGAGGGTGTAATTTGTCTGAGGTTGTACAGCCAGAGAATGACAGGACCAGTAGTCAACCCAGGCAACCTGTTTCTGCAACTCTCGGGCTCAGTCACCAAACTGGGTCTTTGTAAAGCACAGTATCTTTTCCCATATGAGAAAAAGCATCATCAGTTGGTGTATCCCTTGACTAAGAGCTTAGCCTTGAATAAAAATAGATGAGGTCAACATCTCAGTTTTGTTTTGTTAATAAAGTTTTGTTAACTTTAACAAAAAAGTGAAGGTATAACTCAATGCATCCCTTCTCGGTAGAAATAGTAAATAGTCAAGCTGAGGACTTAGTTCCCAAATGCAGAAATAGGCCCTAACCCCTGGAGTTTATTCACTGGGTTCAAAGTCAAGCACGAGAATCTATAGTTCTAACATTTCTCCAGGTGATTCTAAGGCACACACATGTTAGGAGATCACTGATCTGAGTTTTATTTTCAAATACTTATTGAGCATCTACTATTTGCTGGGTAAACAGCAGTAAAAAAAAAAAAATGCGCCATGACTTCAAGATGCTAAAAAATCTAGGTTTGTGTGAGGGTGGAAGGAAATAGGCAAGTAAACAACTATAACACAGTTCAACAAAAATCTCTGACCGAGTAAAGGGAATGTGAGCAATTCTAAGAAAGGGCAAGAAAATACTTTGCAGAAGAGACGACCGGCAGGCTGAATTATCTGAAAAAGATGAGGATGAGTTACTCAAGAAAGGGAGGATGGTGGAAGAAGGGCTGGGAGGATGTCTTCTGGACCCAATGACGTATATTCATTCAAAAGCAACAACAGCAGCAACCGTTTAGTGCACATTTGTTGTGTGCGAGGTATTCTTCCTGTGACAGACACAGAATACGCACAAAAGGACAGAGAGGTGAGAGGACGTGGCCTGCTCAAGGGACTGAGAATGGTTTATTTTGTTTAGATGGGCCACCGGGTTGAAGGGTGGTGTGGTGAGAGATCTCAAGTTGTGTTTCCTGAGAAGTGGACGCAAAGATGGAGATTAGCAAGTAGGTTGTTTATCTGGGAATGCCCCCAAGGGCAACACTTGTGGGGAAAAAAAAGGGGGAGGAAGGTGGGACTGTGCTTAGGCAGAAGCTGAGCTGTGATACCGTCCCTACTGAGGCAGTCCCACAGCAAGCTCTGGATCTAGGGTGGCCAGAAACTTAAAAATCTGCCTAGAACAGAAAAAGGAACCTTCTAAAAATCTGAAAGTGGACAAAATGATGGGTGGGATTCCTATCTGTTGCCATAATGGGAAGCATGACATAAGATTGATAATTCTGTTTCAGATGCTTGCTCTTCTCCAAAGACTTGACCACGCATCTCCAGAAGATTCCCCTTTCTTACCCCTTAGCTCCTTCGGGTTAATAACCCAGGATCATGCACTGAGAGACAGAGATGGAGCTTTCTCTTCTGCAACTCTACCATGCTGCTGATGAGCTGAAAGCAGAGCCACATGTGGTCCTCTTGCCCCAATGTCAAAGAGAAATGTTCTACATGGTTATGAAGTCAGCCAAGGGAGCCCTTCTGTTTCTGTTACATTAAGTGACCTTCTGATGCTAAGAATTATACAGAGTAATAAGTAGAATCACCCCAAACGCATTACCTACCTATTCATAACCAGAATATTGATTTTATTGCTGATATTAATAACAATTACCTAGGTATTGCTTGCCAAAACACTTTTATCATAATGGGCTCATAATGCCCTTCATATAGTCTTAAGAGCCAGGTGGCAAGAAATTTAGTTCCATTTTGCAGAGGGACAAATTGTGGCAAAGCAATGTTAAATGTGTTACTTGGCCTGATTTCTTCAGGTTGAGGGAATGGCCCTCCCTCCTCTGAACACTGGCATTTTCTCCTTGCTATCTTGGACGGCATTCATTTGTGGGCACGTGCCTCATTCTGCACCATTACACGAGAGCAGGAATGTTATGTCTCAGTCACCCTTATATTCCTCAATACAAGTCCTGCAGTTCTTACACATCTTCCCAATGCTCACATGGCAAGCTGACAGGGGGAAGAAAATGAGTGAATTTTTATAAAATACCACTTGAGGGTCTCCTGGGTGGCTCAGTCAGTTGAGTGTCCAACTCTTGATTTCGGCTCAGGTCATGATCTCAGATCATGAGATTAAGCCCTGAGTTGGGAATCCCTTCTCAGCAGGGAGTCTGCTTGAGATTCTTTCCCTCTGCCCCTCTCCCCAACTCTCATGTATGTACTCTCAAGCTCTCTCTCTCTCAAAATAAATAAATCTTAAAAAAAATACTTGAATTCAACAATGAGATAGACATGTGCCTGGGTTGTCTGCCTCCCAGATAAGTGCTCATGCCTAGATTTCCTTGTGACTCAAAGTCTGGTCTATAGACCAGCAGCAATGCAAAGAGTTGGCCCCACCAAAGACCTACTAAGGCAGAATCTGGATTTTCACAAGATCCCCGGGTAATTTCTTTCAAGCATATGGACACTTGAGAAGCAAGGGTCTAGACTGCACTTCTTCATGTTTAAATCTATTGAGTTCTTTACCACAGATAAATGTACACCCACTGGCTTTCATTCTCTGTAGCTTACCTGTATGGTTCAACCATGATCCAAGTGCAATGGACCAGAAGCATATATGACAGCACTTAAGAAAACTGACATGAAGCAAATTAGTTATAAAAATCAATATTTCATTAAAACAAAACTAATAATAATAACAAACATAAGACTGAGAGATAATATTTATTGAGACTATGGCAGTACTGTTTTAAGTATTTTATTATATACTTTATTATATATCTCATTTACTGTATGCCTGGTACTTTTCTTAATATATGTGTGTGTGTGTATCAAAATTTTCATTTATCATAGTTTTTCCCTTGATTCTCATTTATTATTAAATGAAACTTTATATACACATACAACCATAATATGGGTTAAGTTCTACTGTTGTCCTCACTTCACAGATGAGGGACGAGGACACTGGTGTCCCAGATCCCACGGCTACATGTGGAGAGCATGGACTCACACTTAGGCACTCTGGCTCCTGAACCCATGCTCTTAATCACCAGCTGAAGTAGGTTTACAATGACCTTGGTCCATATGTGTATTTTTTTTTCTGTTCCTAACATCTACAGCAATGAAACAGCTTTGGCAAAATAGTCCTCATACCTAGAAGTAGGGGAAAGGAGCACAAGTTGGGAGATGCAACGGGTCCTCTCTGCATGGATTATTGGCACTGGATCTTGCTTCGATCTGGGCCTGAATGTCCAGACTCCAGCACCAACCTCCCACGATTTGAGCAACATCTTATTCCCTTAAACTCCTATTATAGCTTAAAAATTCCATTCCATTGTCTTGTGTTTCTCCCTCCCCCTTGACCCCTCATGCTTATGTATCTATATAAAACTAATAAAAGCTTGAACAGGAAATATAAAATCACTGTGAAACCAAACCAAACCTGCAGCAAGACCTCAGAGGGCCCCGTGCAATCAGAGCTGTGTGAGGCTATTTTCTGGGAGCTGTAAACCTAATAGCTCGCTCTGTGCAAGGCACAGCTGCAAGGCTCTGGGGACAGATATGCCCCTTGTTGGAAAACAGAAGGGCTTGTAAAATTATTTTCACAAAAATTTTTTCTTTAATATTTTCCCAGCTACCTCAGGCACTCCCTCCCCTTTGCCCTACTTAGCTAAATAACTGGAGTCTGGGAGGAGCAATGATGAAGGAATAATGATTTTTTTCCCATTTATCATTATTGATGAATAGAAAATTATTTTGATAATATTTTCTATTCAATGTTTGAACAAATGATTTTTTGTAGTTTTTTTTTTTTAATTTAGGGATTTTCTTTCTTTATATTTGTGGGATGTGTGTATGTGTGTGTGTGTGTGTGTGTGTTTGGGAGGAAGTCATCCTAAGTTTGTGGCCTTAATTTCGCCACAGGAATATTCTGTTGCTTCCAACAACCTTGCTTATATCCAAGGCAGTCATCTCTCGCTTTTACCACAATATCCTCTCCTCACTTCACATAGACACGTCTCTACCCCAACTCTTCCTTCTTGCCCACCCTCACAGAAGCCCATTCTTCTCTGAACTTACATACCTGCACAGTTCTCTGTATTTCTGGATACTGGGATTATCGTTTGGTGTGTGTTCCTAAGCCTGTTGTCCTGTTAAAAGGGATTGGATGCTCCTTTTATTTGGCTTATGTTTCCATTCCCTCGGGCGCCAAAGCTTTGGAATCAGCCGCAGCCAGGTTCAAAGCTTGTTTTGGTGATTAGGACACATGTAAAATGGCCCTGAATGCAACAGTCCATCTCTCTCACACTCAGTCTCCTCAATTATAAAACATATTCAACAGTATGCACCATCTTAATAAGTATTTACCATGTGATCAGTCTCTGTCCACATAATAACTTGTTTAGCCCTCGTATAACCTTTAAAGGAAGTGCAATCAACATCCTGTTTTATGGAGGAAGAGAAGAGGGGGTAAAATCATGCCCAAGCTCACAGATATAGTAAGTAAAGACCTGGAATTCACATGGGTGTTATGGCCCAGGAGTCTTTGCTTTTAACTACCCTGTGATGAAATCTTCTAAACTATAGCATCATTGTGAAAAATGTAGAAATGACGAATGCTAATTCCGTGGAAGGCCACCACTGGGCTCTGAGATCATGTATAGTGAATGTTCTTTTTTTCCCTCATTTACACTCAGTAAAGCACTCGGAAAAAATCACTATTTCTTCTGTTTCTTGGTTCACTCCAACATAACTTACTGCATCTTGTCACCCCTGTAGAAAGCTCAGTTGGTCATTCTGTAAGGTTATGTTATCCTAAGTCCATAACCTTCAAAGTTCACATCAAATATCATACACAAATATATGGTTATGTATGCATATATCTGAGTCTTGTCTAAGACAAGATTAAAACTTGTCACAAGTGTTTCATCTTCGAAAGATGGAGAAGGGACAGGCTCAAAGGAATGGAGTAAGTGGTGGAGACAGGCGCTGTCAATCTATGTTCAACATTCACTATAACTCTCCTTATCACTCCTCCCTCCAGCTCCTCATGCATACACCTCCTCATGGACCTACAATAAAACAAAGAGAGAGAGGAAACAAAGACAATAATTTCATTAAAATTACCATCTCAGGGTGCTTGAGTTCACTAAAAATGTAGCAAGACAGATTTAGATCTTCAGGATGGTGATCTACTTTAGAGTCAGCAACTGAAGTCCTGTATACTTATAGCAGTGGTTCTCAAAGTATGTGCCCTGTTCCAGTAACATCGTATCATCTTGGAACCTGACAGAAATGCAAATTCTTGGACATATCCCAGACCTACTGAACCAGAACTTCTGGGGGAGAGCCCAGCAATCTGTTTTAACAAGCCCTCCAAGTGATTCTGATTTGAGCTCACATTTGATCATTATTGGTTTGGGAAGCTGTGGGGACAATGGGTTGTAAGTCTTAAAACTATAAGTGTGGGGTGACCGGGTGGCTCAGTCGGTTAAGTGTCTGCCTTCAGCCCAGGTCATGATTCCAGAGTCCAGGGATTGAGCCAGGCATCAAGCCCGCATTAGGCTGCTTTTTTCCCTCTCCCTCTGCTTCTTCCTTCCTCTCCCCTCCCCCTGCTCCCAGCTCATGCTCTCTCTCTTGCTCACTCTCTCTCTCAAAGAAATAAAAAAAAAAAAACCACAAAACTATAGGTGCAAGCTAAATATAGCCCACCACCTGTTTTTATAAATAAAATTTTATTGGAACACAGGCATACCCCATTCATTTATTTGTTGCCTTTGACTGCTTTTGCACTATAATAGCAGCATTGAGTTGTATGAACTGCAAAACTAAAAATATTTACTATTCTCTAGCCCTTTACAGAAAAAGTTTTCTGGCCCCTGGCTTAAAGAATTATAGGAACAGAGGCTTCTAAACCAACCACTTGGAAGTGGCTCTGTCACATATATGCTTTATGACTTTGGAAAATTTCCTTCTGATCTTTATGTTTCTCCTCCAAATGTAGGAAGAATACTCTATCCACTTTGCAGGTTGTGATGATCAGTTAATCTATGCAAAGGTATGAGCAGAATTCCTAACACTTAATAATCACAAAATAAGTGGTAATTATTACTGAAACAATACTAGAAAAAATTAAATAATTGGTTAGTTTCTAATTAAGTTTGAACAAAAGTAGAAAAAAGTACATGATTTATCAACTAAATTAATTGGTTTTGTGGAGACCAAAAGAAGAAGTAGTTTAGGCCTACAGTCCTTTAAGAGGAAAAACAAGTTTTCATATGCCTCAGTTTATAGTTCAATTTTACATGTATTTGTATACTTAATGTCTTTAGCCTTCAGCACAGCCAATTAATAAACATTTATCTCTTAATACTTTAGAATTTTATAAGTCATCTCAGGGTTGTAAGTCTGAGCCCCATGTTGGGTGCAAACATTACTTAAAAATAAAATCTTCTAAAAAAAAGAATTTTATAAGTCTTAGTCAATGCTTTTATTTATTTTGAGTACAAGTATGGTGAAAAATACTTTTGAAAAAGAGATGTTAATTCAGGCACAATTTATTTACACTTGACAATTTGTCTTTCCTGTCTACTACGGGCATTAAAGTTTGAAGTCTTTGTGAATAATAAAAACAATGACAAGAACTACCATTCATATCACAATTATATCTTATAATATAGATATATAGATATATCTTGTAATATATATACATATATGCATGATATAAATATATGTCCATTTTGTATTAACTGAAATGTGGAGTTAAAACTATATAACATTATAAATTTTTATATCTTTATCTTGAGGTTTAAAACAACAATGATTTATTATTATTTATTATTACTCCTGATTCTGTGGGTTGACCGTGCTCAGCTGGGCAGTTTTCTATTCTGCATAGTATAGCTGAGGTCACTCAGTTGGCTACTTTCAGCTGGGGGAGCTGTGCTGGGGGCTGGGACTTTCAAGACAAGCTCCCCTCTGCCAGGGCCTCTCTCTACATGGCTTCATAGCAATCAGTAGTCAGACCAAGCTACTTTCAGAACAGCAATGGGCTTCCAAGGTGGGATATTCCAAGACGATAAGATTCAGTACATAAGCACTTTTCAAACCTCTGCTTGCTTCGAGTTTGCTAAGGTCCCATTGGCCAAAGCAAGTCACATGTCCAAGCATAGACTTAATGTGTGAGGAGCACAAGGGCATGAATACCAGGGGGTGGGCTCATGAGGGTCCAAAATTCAAGCCAACCACTACCAATATCTTCTGAATAATGAGAATTTAGTGAATCTGGAAGATGGATTGGCTGACTAGACTGTTTCCAGGCTTGTGGGTCCTGGAGAAGAGCTATGCACACTTATTTATTTCAACATGTGCTTGGAATCCATTTATAGAAGACAAATTTGTTTCTGAATGTTTGTTTAAGGACCTAGTTTTGAATAGCTAAAGCACAAAAGGAAGATCTATTTTCCATTAGCCTATATCCTCTTTTAGGGATTTTGAATGCAAAGTGCAGGACAGATGTTTTGGATTAGCTTACCATACTACACCAGGCAGACAGAATTTGGAGTGCAGCCATATAATACACAAATTATGCCAGATTATTCTGAGATGAGTCAAAAGCCAAGGTTTGGTAATGAGAAATCAAGGTAGCATTTAGCTGGTATTATTGGTACAGCTTAAAAAAAAAAAAGTGGAAATTTCCACCCAAACCACCTGCTATAAACAGGATCATATCTACAATCAGATGCTACAGTGACAGCCAATTTCTAATCCATGGGCGAAACCTCTGATTCCTTATTACTTGTGCTGAATATTTTAGGAGGTTTACACTTTTTTTTCTCAAATGATACTGGATTCCATTAAGATTATTCAAGGTAATAAAAACAATAAGTAGTAAAAACAATAAAAAATAGGAAAATAAATAAGATGTCATCATCTCCTGCAAAGGACCAATTAATCTGAATGAGTTAGATATCATTATAAAGCCTTTTGGAAATATGAACCAAACTTGAGTAGAGATTTCATTTGGGGTTCTTGAGATGTTGTCTTTCCTGTCCACTATGTAGAATATACTTGAATTTAAAAATGCCCTTCTCTCTTTGGGGAGACCATCCTCTCTGAATAAATACGGAACTTGAAGAGTGAATACACGCCAGCCCAAGTAGCTGAAAAAACCCTGGTGATTAGTGGAGTGACTGATGGGTTTCTGGATCATTCTCACTTCTCTATACTTAGTATTCTCTAGCTTCTATGGGGTATGCACCAGTCCTTAGAATTTAATAATGCCATTTAGTTTGTAGATAATAATAAATGCAAGGGGATATTTAATAAATAATTTATTTTGAGGGATGATGGTGTGACATAAGAGTGCATTTGTGAAGATAGAAAACATATAAATCATGGGATAGACTTAATTAATTCACTCCCTCAAGGAGCATTTCTGAGTACCTGTTACATGCCCATTGTGGGGCTCTTTAAAAAATTTCCCCTTCTTACAGAGCAATAGGGGAGGGGTGTCTGGAGTACGGAAATGGATTGGGGTCAGGTGAGCAGAAAACGTCTGTGAATCCCCTGGATTATTTCCAAAATTTCTGAAGCATTAACTTTTTTTTTCCCATAGTTTTTGTTAGATTCTCAAAGGAACCCAATGACCCCAATATGTTAAAGCCAGGAGAGCATTATGGTTGGCTGGAATCATGATTCTTTGTCTTAAAGCTCATTTTCTAGTCTAACCCCTTCATTTCTCAAGTGAGAAAATCTAGGCCCAGAAAACTGACGTGATTGCTTTGTTTAAAAATTACTCATCTGGTTACTCACAGAGCTCCGTGGGTTTCATTACCTCTTGAAATGATAACTGCAGTTTATCCAAATGTCTTATTGATATAAACATCCCACAACACAGAATGGAATTGATGTTCCAGCTATGAAGAGGTGTTTGTTGTCCTAGCAGGAACTAAAGCTTTTTTCCTGGTTTCCCCATTCTCTACCCTGTCATTCCCAGGGAAAGAAGAGGGGTAGGAAAGAAGACTACTTGCTTGGCTGAGGACCATGGAACCTGTGGGGAACGGCTTCAGTGAACTGAAGTCCCAGGTAGAGCAATTCTACCCACTGACTTCTAAACAGTGGCAGCTGGGAGCAAGATTGTGCCTTCTCCTTTCTAAGTCCCTCTTTCCTGGTGTAACGTATTGGATCTGTTGATCCGAAAATGATTGATAATAGTAGCATACTTAGTAGATAGCATGTTAAGTCAGAGAAAAATTAGGAGGATTCTGGAGGACCTTGGAGAGACAAGACACAGTTCTGAGAAGGAAGCTGCACGTTGCTTAAATTCCTAGGACCACAAGAGTAATGTAATACAAGTTAGGGTCCAATCAAATGGAGTAGAGGGTCAGGTTGTGACTGAACTGCCAGGACCTGCTTCAAGCTACGTAATTACAGGGCCCCTCTTCATAAGGATGTTGTCCAGGAAAAAAAGCCACATATAAATAAGCAAGCCATAGTTATGGGTGGAGCAGCATACTAGCTCTACCGGGAGTTATGGTCCGGGGAAGAATTTGGTAGAGTTCTTGCAGTTGACATTGAGAAAATCTACTTGCGTTATCAGTGGAAGAGATTGTATTAAGTCTGCCTACACTGGAAACTCTCAGGCACTATATGTCTTTTTCATTGACTTCTGACATGATCATGTTTCCTTTAAGAAGTAAATACGTATCTATGTCACTTTTCCCCCCTGCCTGATGGTCATTGCGAGGTGGGAAGGAAACCCAGATGGGGAACCTGTGCAGCACTTCTCCTCATGTGATGGCTGCCATTTTTACACTGGCCTCATTTATTTGTGCGGACCGTGTGGATTCCTTTTTGTCCTTGGAAGTGCGAATACTTTCCCAACACAGCTACTTACCTATGTTGCCATAAGGACCTAACCATTTAGAACATCTTTTCCAAATATTCAACTTCTCTAGTCAAGGGTCCAACTCTACCCAGCGTGGATTCATCTTGGGTCTAGGGAGCAGCACAAGGCGGAGAGAGGGGTCCAATTCCAGGTTCTGTTTTAAGACTGAGACCACAGCAAGTTCAATCATTACCTCTAATTTCCCGTGTTTTCACCACATAGCGAGAGAGATTTTAAAAATGCATGTTTGTTAAAGCTTTGAGAACCCTGGCTACAAAGCTGCCTTGTAGGCATAAAATATTAATACTGTTGGCACTGCCTGCTTTTACTTCCACCCCCACCATGAGTTTTTAGACCATTTAAACTCAGGAGACTTCTTTTGTGGGAAAAGAAGGTTAAGCTGTAACTGCATTCCCTAGACCCTATTGCTCAAGGAAATGTGTCCCAGGAGGACTCCTGTAGGAGAGTTTAATTAGCCCCAAGGTAGAGCAGTGGCAGAAAAATTGGGGCCAAATTGGTACTTGGCTTTGTATTAGTTCATCATGTTTGTCTGACAAACTGTAAACTCCAGGAAGAAAAATTTGGCTGCCCAATGGCAAGGTGCTTGAATGCTTAGATGTCTGGATGCTTGGATACATATCAACTCCATTCATTTTTTACCTAGGTGAACAGCAGTACTTTCCAAACACAAGTTTTAGATTCTGCCACTCTTTTGCTTGAAACTCTTTGATGAGTCCATGTCACCTACTGAAAAAAAAAAAAACCCAGTCATCCTAGGATGGAATTCAAGGCTCTTTCATACCCTAATCTATTTTTTCTGGCCTTCTCATTTTCTGCAGTCTTCTTTCTCCAGCCATAATTGATAACATTTCTTTCTCTGAAATTCCTACCTTAACTCACACCACATTACTTGTCTCTCCAACTGGGATGTCTGATGACCTTTTACAATCACTCAAGGGTCTCCTTCTTTTGGGAGATTGTCCTGGCTGGGCTTTTTCCAAATTAGGAAAATTGGCTCTCTTATCTGTGATTCTTCTATCCCTCTCTACATGTTATTAGTGTGGACTTCTCTTAATACTTATATTTGAACTTTTCAGGAATTATATGTTATCTGTGGCTGTTTCCCCAGCTTGTATGTGGAGGACATAGGGAGTGCTCAATAAGGCATGAGAGAGTAACTGGACAGCTATTGGTCAGACTTTGGATAGCATTGCCACTGAGGGTGTTCTCGAATGTCTCACCCTTTGGTTGAGTGGGAGGAGTGCAGGTCAAATCTCTTCTTCTATGTAACAATGCATAAAAAATCTTTTTTATGGTAGCAACTGTAATTTATTATTATTCTTATTATTGTTATTCTTATGCCATAACACCAACTCCTTTACAGAAAAGAGATTGATGACATCTCCCACCATTTATAAAGTCTCACTAAATATTGAACACCAAAAAAGTACTCACTTGCATTGACTCATAGGATGTCAAGGTCTAGTTCTGCAGCTTTTTATGTTGAAAGGCAAAAGAGAGTCATGGCTGGGATCACCGATTGAACTGAAATCTCAGCTTTGCCACCTACTAGCTGTGTGACCTTGGGCAAATTATGTAACCTCTTTGTGACCTTTTCTTTCCCCACATATAAAAAAAAAGGGGATAATGATTATACCTCCTTATAGGTACCATGAGACAAGGAGTCAACCTGTTGATATTAAAAGCTTAAATAATGCCCAGCAAAATACCACAGAAAGCCATATAAAATAATGGCAACATTCAACAATTTTAGGACAGATAGATCTGAGTTTCTGGTCCCCCATTTACTAGCAGTGAGACCTGGGTCACGTTGTTCAATGTCCGTACACCTTAGTTTGCCTTCTCTCTAAGTTGGAGCTAATAAGTATACTTCCTTCAACTTTCCCCCATAAGTGAGAGATCTCACTGAAAGCACTTAACATAGTAAGTGGTCAACAAATGCTGCCCACTATCATTATGCCATAAGATAAGCTCCTGACAAATATTTGGGACTAAATCTCAATTTGGGTTAATGCTATAAGTTATTTTGCCATTAGAGTTGAAAAAAATAGTCTTTTGCATCAACAAATCAGCTATGGATCTAGAGTCACGGAATGTTATACTTGTGGAATCTTAAAATAGAAAGCTATGGTAAATTTTACCTGCTTTATTTTAGGCCATTGGTTCTCCATGGAGGACAATTTTGCCTTCTCTCCCCCCCCTCAAGGGATCCTTGGCAGTGTCTGGAGACTGTCACAACTGGGGGTACTACTGGCATCTAGTGGGTAGAGGCCAGGGATGCTGTTAAACATCCTACAGGGTACAGTATAGTCCCCTATGACAAGAATTATCTGTGCCAAAAAGTCAATAGGGACAAGGTTGAGAAACTATGGTTTAGACTTAAGAAAATTGAAGCCAAGAGAAGCTAAATGACTTGGCTATGTTTTTTGGTTTGATGGCATTATTTCTGGCTCCCGTCTGATCTCTTACAGGATTCCCTAAACAAACCCAGAAGCCAGAAGACAGCTTAGCATTCAGACTCCCCTCTCAGCGTTCCAAACCCCTCTACTATAATATGAGAATACAGAACCCTTATTTGCCCCACATATCAGTTCCCCACCCCCACCCCCCTTTAGCCTCCCATCCACTGAAACACAAACACGCGCACAGAATTTCATTACTGGAAAAGTAAAGCAGAGAGTTTGACTAACTCAAGCAAAGGCAGATTTCCCCCTTGATCACATTTGTTTCAAACCAACCAGTTTCATTACCACTGAGAGCCCAAATGGGAGCATAGGTGAAAAGGCAGTCCAGGGTCCAAGTCTTTGTTGCTATAGGACTAGAACTGGGCCAAGGTTCTCACATATGATAATCATGGTTTATGGTGAGCGGGGTCCATAGACAATTGCAGAAATACTGTGACTACAGAATAAAGAATAAGAATTAAAAAGGGGATATGACTTGATGAGCAAGCCACACAAATTCACAGGAAGTAGACTTCATCAGTTCTAGTATCTGTGGTTTTCTTGAATTCTCTTCAGATCTTATTCTGGGAAAAGAAAGTTATCAGGTCAATAGTGTTAATGTGCTTTGTTTTGTTTTGTCTCTGCTCTGTTCTACACAAGCTGTATGAGGAGATACGCACACTCACAATGGACTGGGAATAAAGAAGAAAAAGAGGTCCTGAGAAGAAATCCCTGCTACAATTCAGGGAGGGATGGAAAAATGGGAACGAAGGGGGCAAGATGCATAGTTTTGCGACACTAAAAGAATGACTGAAATTAGTTTGTTCTCCTCTAATATCATTAATGAAACCACACAGTGATGTCACTTCTGATCACGCTGTAATTTGAGTTGCTGATCTTGCGATAACAAGCTTCCTTTCTGCGCATTCACAGCGTGTCTACAGTGGAAAAGACCTTCAGGTTAACAGTGAGTAGGTGGAACTCGTCAAGAAAAATAACTTCACCACAACAACAACAAATGACAGGAGAGAAAGAAACTTCTTTGGGAGAGCAGAGGGAAAAAAAGTGAAGTCTAAGTATTATTACACATGTGAAAGAAGAGTCATTTATTTAATAGGAAGTAACTCATTCACATGAATGTAACTTTGTGGTCCCTCACAAGTACGTAAATATTACCAACCAGTCCTCCACAGATTATCATCAAAATTTCTTGGGAAATGCCTCATTAAAGAGTCTTTAAAGAGTAATATGAGTGTGCATTGCTCAAATTATTTCAGAAAGACATTCAGCGCTACCGACTATAATATAAATTTCTTTCCCTTCCGTGGGTATCACAGTTTGCCAAATTTAGTATGAGTTTTGAATTGAGGCAAAACGTGAATCCTGTGAACAGCATTCATCTTTGCAAGAGAAAGCCATTTCCTGTTTCTAAGAGAAAGGCCTTACGTGGACTGAGGAAAACTGTTCTTTGGCATTAAATAGCTCTTCCCAGGTTTGTTTATGGGAAATAATTCTACCTCATAAAACTTGTTGGGAAGTAATTGGTAAAAACTTGTTAAAGATTCATAAATCCCAGACTTTGAAAGATACTTTTTTTTTTTTAATTGATACTCTCAATCCTGCACCCGTTGTGCATGCTCATTTTTGTCTATGGCTTTATCCCTGGGGTTGTTGACTCTGTATCCCTTTTCCTAAAAGAAAGTCAGTGGTCACAATGGTTTTGTTTTGTTTTGTTTAAGTCGGCTCCACCCCAGCATGGAGCCCAATGCGGTGCTTGAACTCGTGACCCTGAGATCAAGACCTGAGCCAAGATCAAGAGTCAGACACTTAACCAACTGAGCCACCCAGGCGCCCCATATCATGGTTTCTAATTACACATGTCATCGGAAAGATGCACATGTGACATATTTGGAGTTGTTAATTAGTTCATTCCCTACTGTCCACTGAAGTTTGTTTCCATCAGTTTCTGGCCTGCTGAAGACTCGAGGTGTCTTTGTTTTGGTTTTAGGCCAATGTGTTTCTCAAAGTTGAAGTTCCCTGGTCCACCTGCCTCATAGGCCCCGAGATGTACTTGTGAAAAAAATGTGTATTTCTGTACCCAATCCCAAGCCTACTAAATCAGAACCTCTTGGCAAGTGGAATTCTGAAATGTACACTTTAACCTGTTTCTTAAATGACTCTCGTCTGTTTAGGAGTGACTGTTAAAGCTTTAAAGGCAAGAAAGACAAGAATGCATGTTTACAAGTTGAAAAGGGAGAAAAAACAGCATAGGGAGACATTTTAGAGAATCGGATTTTTTTGAGGAAGCGAAAAAGTATACTGTAAAATCGTGTGTGTGTGTGCATTCACAACTGATTTCTATATTTCATCCTTTATCCAAGCTCTTCACTTAGCTAATTTCTCCTTACTTTCTGATTTTTTTTTTCCCCATTTAGTCTGTTTTCATACCTTTGCCACAACAGGAGAAGGAAAACAAGGAGGAAGGCTAGGTGAAAGTAGGAATTTAATATGCCCTTGAAAGTAATTCAACATTTTAAAAGTGTATCTATTTTGACCTCTTTAAGGCTGTTAACTGGCATTATCCAGTTTGTGTTTTGTATAGTATCAGATGTTGGGAAGTAAAAAAATTAGCTAGAAGTATTTTCCAAACCTCAATTAACATTATTTACTCTATTAAATTGATGTTATTTCTGTGATCATTTTAAAGGAAGAGTACACACGAAGGGTACAGGTCACGTCCGAAACACGGAAGAAGAAACGTGAATTTTTCAAGTGCACCTTCTGCTTAACCTTACTTGCCCTGCAGTGACTTCAACACCTCTTCTGTTTTCCCGGCCATGACAGGAAACTAGGAATTTTCTAAACATTTTGATACGTTGAATCTTCTGAAACCTGCTTCTGATAAAGTAAAAATGTTTTATTGTCACCAAATTTCAGTCACAATAGCAGTCTTAAATCTGCTCTCTGCCGGATTTCCAACATGAGGGAGAAATAATGGTTTTGTGACAACTGTGTAGACGATGCCTCGGTTCCCCCACCTTCTGGGTCCACATTTAATTTGCAGACTGTTTGGATTAAAATCTGAAATTATGTTTTTATTTTAGTTTAGACTTCTTGGGATTCTCATAATCATCATTAAGAAGATTCTTGCTTTGTTCAGAGAGTTGTTATTGTTATCATCAGTAAGAACGACAGCTATTATTATTAACACTGCAGGGCAGACAGAGCATGTTGGGCCGAATGGAAGGCTCAGCGTGCGCATCCCCGGGTGGCCACCGTGCACAGTTGCACCCAAACCCCTGGGCAGCCCCAGGCTGGTGCAGTCAAGCCGTGGCAAAGGGAACTCAGGACATCAGCAGGATAGGGAATTTGGGGGCTGGTCCTTCAGTGACTTGAGAAGAGAGACCCTCTTGAATACGAATATGCTTACTTACTAGAAGATGAAAAATCAGGCGGATTTAGAACATTCGTGAAAACGTCTGTGATGGCCAGGGTAAGACGATGCAGGCAGGGTAAGACAAGGTTATGTGTACCAAGTCTGTTAAAAAAAAAAAAAAAGGGTGAGTTCCAGTCAAGTCAGCTGGAGCCAAAGAATGATGAACAAAGCTTGTGCAATTTGCTTTCAGAGTAAGCTGCTCACCCTCTCTGCAGAGGCAAACTCTCCATTATGGCAGCCTGATACCCAGCGCTCATCCACGAGTGGCTTTAGCATCATTTCCAAGTGATCTCAAACCTACTTGTTCCCCAAAGGCCTGCGTAGCGGGGAGAGGATGTGGCAGGCTGCAGGGGACATTGCGGGAAGGCAGGCCCAAGCAGATGGCTTTGACTCTTACCATCCTGTGAGTGTCATCCTGGGAGGGGTTTAGCTAGGGCAAAACGAAACTCCAGCCTCTCATCTGGAACTCTGGTAGCCTTTCTTTAAGCACTAAAACTTTCAAAGTTTGTTGGGGATTTCTCCTTTGCATTTAACAAAAATTAGAACAGCATTTTTGTCTTCATGTTATTATAGTACAATGGTAACAATAATCCTAAGAGTGCCCTGTCTTATTTGAAAAACTTAGAAATGTCAACTATCCTTTTAGCTGTTGAATGAACATACACAGTCTCTCTCTCGTACACACACTTCCATACACACTCACATACTTTCCATGATCTCTCACACACATTCTCTCATACTCTGTGACACACTGTCTCAGTCTCTCATGCACACTCACACATACACACACACTGTCTCATACACTGTCTCACACACTCACATACACCTTCTCATGCGTATTCACACACACACTCACACAAACTGTCTCACACACTCACATACACCTTCTCATGTGTATTCACACACACACTCACACACAGTGTCTCACACACACCTTCTCAAACATACTCGCACACACACAGTCTCTCTCTGTTGCATGTACACACACACAATCAACCGTAATATGTATTTCACCTTATCTCCAGTGAGCCCATATTTATTCCTCTCTCCTCTGAGAGGTGAAGGCAGCAGGAGATGGGGGAGATTGGGACTGTGGGAAGGGCAAGGGAGAAGAACACACGTTGTACCAGCGCTCTATGCTGGGTTAATAGACCATAGGCTTGTTTCCCTTTCCAAAACAAAAGTGAGGGCCAAGTAACTGATGACAAGTGATGTGTGCTACCAGTGTTAGGACACCGAGTTCTGGGCCCCCCTCCGCCGTGACCTTTGTTATGGCTCTCAGCAGACCATGTCACCAATCTGTGCTTTCAGTTTTCTCATCTGTAAAATGTGTTTAATCATATTGACTTGTTTCCCAGCAAAGTAATGTGATATATTAATATTTGCGAAGCACTTTGAGATGTGACGATAAAAGGTGCATTATACTAAATAGTGTTCACTTCTCTCCTTGTCCCCCACCCCCCCATATAACCTATTCCCCCATCATATGCATATTTGTGCAAAGTTCATGTAAATGATTCCTGGCTGTATTAAGAAAAATTAATGCCTGTGATATTTTTCAAGAAGAACCTGACAAAATCACTACAAAATAAAAAATCAAAAGAATAACTGTGACATGCAATGAAAATTAAGGTTTTAAAAAAATCCATAAGAAAACAGATCTCAGTTCTGGGCTCATATAGAGTTATTATAAGCAACAGTGAGTAATAATGATTACAAAAATGAGGAAAAAAGACATTGACAGTGTCATTTGAAAACAATTGTGTTAAGAGGCTTTTTACACACATTTTACACAGTGTGGATATCCAAAATGCGTTTTAAATATTAAGAGGATTCTTTTTCAAGGTATTAAATGCACAAAGAGCAAGAATGAAAAATATGGAGAGTTGGCGGGTAGAACCCAGCCCAGGGAAATGATCTGGCTACGTATGAACAGCAGTGGGACCCAGAACAATTTCTGCTTCTCTGGACTTTCAGGAGTTCCAATATCCTTTAATAATATCTTTTCCTTTTACATAGGTTCAACCCAAAATGTTTTCCTCGCTTTTCCCTCTCTTGCAGTTTCTGTCTGTATCTGTGGACTTCTGATATTGAAAGTGAGCTGCATTTGATTGCTATTAATTTGATTGGCAAAAGTTTGGGTGACGCAGTTCCTCTTTCCTGAAGCTTAGTGGCATCATTCTGCCTCTCCCTGACTCCCACTTCAAACCAGTTCCTCATCTCATCTTCCGGATTTTAGTTAACGTGACCTTTATTTTCCTTGTCACCCCCACTTGAAATCACAGTCTTCTCAAACCTCACCATGACACCGCCCGGAGCACTTAACACGTCACTGGACTCCTTAAATTAGCATGTGCTTTAACTCAATGCTTCTCAGAACTCAACACACACACAAATCCCCTGGGCACCTTCAAATGCAGATTCTGATTCTGTGAGTCTTGGGTGGGGCTGAGATTCTGCATTTCTCATGAGCACATTTCTCATGAGGGATATCCATGGTACTGGTGCATGGATCACATTATGGGTGGCAAAGCATTAACCTTGGTTTTCAGGCAAGAGAATGGTTTATATTGGTTTATCCCTTTTCGGCCCTTTTTTACAGAAATTCCCAACCCAGGCAGGAATGCACTGATGATCCTGAGCATATCATGCTCTGAGTTAAATTTTTTAAAAGGAGAAACGATATAAGATACAAACTCCAAACAATTGGGGAGCAAAGGAAGCTTCTTTATCTGTCATCTTCTCCTCTCTGACAGATGCTTGTTTTGTCATAATTTGTTCCTTCAATTAGTATTTTTTGAGGGTTCACTATGTGTGAGACACTAAAGTACATTCAGGGGATAAAAAAACGAAATGATTTCCCACCATCAACAGCTTACAATCTTACATAGGAAAGAGCCAAGTAAGCAAAAAATAAAAATAAAAAATAAAAAAAATACGGTGAAGTTAGATATTTTCCTGTGCCTAGAATGTTCTTCTCACTGTTTTGAACATTTCCCACCTCAAAACCTTCATTGCCACACACACACACTTTTTTTTTTTGAGAGAGAGGGAGAGAGAGTATGCACACAGGAGCAGAGGGAGAGGGAAAACCCTTAAGTGGGTTCTGTGTGGGGCTCGATCTCGTGACCCTGAGATTATGACCTGAGCCTAAATCAAGAGTGGGATACTTAACTGATTGAGCCACCCAGTCACCCCACCACACACACACTTTAAATGATGGCACTACTATATTCTGTAATACTCTAATGTAAGTCATAATTGTAATCCTTAGAATCGTGATACTACCAATGATCCAATTTCTATATATTTCCAAAACTTGTGTTGTAATAATTATTTTAATGAAAATGGCTATGATTTTGAGTCTGGATTGTTTTCAGGTCCTGAGAATTCATAAACAAATAGGACTCTAAATATATGGTACAAAACATAAAAATCCCTGAGAAAATGTGGTGAGTAAAACCCAACAGTATCAGTCCTGGTAATAACATAAATTTGAATGTAACGTGACTGGTGATTGGTTCACCCAGTCATCATCATCCCAGTCCCTGTTCTCACATGGAGAGTCCTGGAGGAGCTGAAGGCAGTGTAGGGGACACTAAGACAGGAGGGAAACAGCCATCAGGCAGCTCTATCTTGGGAAGGGTAGGGGCAGAGTGCAGATCCCAGGGAACCCCAAATCGTCTCAGCCCTATTTCTTCAGAGTAGGATGCCGACATAGGCATTTAATGCCCAAAAGATTCCTGGAATTTTGGTTGCTGTTCTGAACATTTTGTGTAGCCCCAAGATCTCCAAGACCATCATCAAGAAACATCTCCATTGATACTTAATCAACCACTGGTTGGTGCTGTCGCCAGAAATAGGACAATTTGAGATCATGCCATGCGATCAGAAAATACAGATTGCACCAGAAATGTGTAGATTGCCCAGCTGGTTTCTTTCACATTACAGTGGTGCTCCCCCATGTTTTATACACTTGTAAGTTTCCTCTATTTGATTCCAGGAAGCTTGTTACCTCTACTGACGGCATTTCTCTTTCTACCTTATCAGCCCAGGGCTCATTCATTTTATCTCCTTTTCACATTTTTTGTGATAAAGCCCAGAGCCACTCAAACGAAAGTAGCTTGATTACTGCTAATTCCTGATCAAGACAACCCAATATCCAACAGCAATCTGCTAATATACCTCACTAGCCCATCATAAATCATAATAAAATATAAAACAGTGTTTATAATGTGCCAGGCATTATCCTAAATGTTCTGTGTGAATTGACTTATATAATCTTTACAACAACCTTATGAGTCCTTTCCTACTATCGTTCACATGTTACAAATGAAGAATGTAAAGTGCAGAGAGGTTAAGTAATTTGCCCAAGGTCACACAGCAGGGAAGTGTCAGAACTAGGATTCAAACCTAAACAGTCTAGCTTTGGAATTCATATGCTCTAGTGTCCTTCAATCATGAAGACTCTCACATGCCCTACAGGGTTGTGTTCATATATTATTCTAGAAGGAACCATTGAAGGCTTTTCAGAGAGGGGTATGATCAGATTAAATACCTGAAAAAGACGGAGAGGAGCTAGATGATGCAAGACAGACAGACGTTGGAGGTAGAATCAGTAGGGTTTGTTGATGGCATGGAAATGTCAGGAAGCTGAAATTAGCTTTCTTTTGTTCTTCTTCATGAAAACTGTGGTTCCCCTTCTTCTTAAATGTATACCCGAATCTCCTTCCAGATGTATTTTTTACCTTCTGGAGATGTTCCAAGATTCACAATATACAAGAATACCTTTTCAAATGTTTGTCGTCAACCTTGTGATGTGTGTTTATTTTGAGTCTAAGAGTCTCCGTTTCCAGTGGACCCCCAAATAAATTCTGGAATACTTGTGTGTGGGAGGTTTGCAGGGTTTACTCATAATAAACTTTACAGATTAATATGCTAAGAACCGAGGTGTGATAGTCCTTTGCTTTTGGTTGGTGGTCAATCTTCCTCATTTCTTCCTGGATTGAGGGTCCATGTAAACAAAAAAGCTGAGTTTCTGAGTCTGTAGTCTTATTTCCATGATAATTGTAAATATATTTAAGTGTAATAATATCAGAAAACCATTTCCACATTGTAAGTTTTTAATATTAATTTGCTAATATTAGTATTAGTAATAATCTTAGTAGTAGTATTCATGCTATCAGTAGTATTAGCTTGGTTATTAATCAGACTGTAGTGTTAATGACCAAACTTTTAAAAAAGAGAAAGGACTGCGATCCCAAGCAGTTGAGTGAACCATTCACAATCATGAAAGAAGACACTGGCATAACTAGGTTAAAAATTGATGAACGGAAGCCTGACTCCTGTTCTCCATGTATGAAACAATGAGTTCTAATAAAAGAACTCTTAATCACTGCCTGAATAATGACATCTTCAACAATACTGTTAATTGCAAAACAACTTCCATGTGTTTGCACATGGAAGCTGTTCTTCCAAATGGCAAGGTTTACATCATTTTTCTTTTAGCTTCACGTTCCCATCATCCGTTACTTCATTCATTCACAGAGCAGGTGTTTTTGAAACCTGTGTGCTGTTCCAGGCACTGCGCTAAGTACTAGAAACAAGAAATGAGTAAGTCACCTTCTCTCACATAAGGAAGCCAAAACTTCAGTGTTTTTTTCATATGATATGTTTCTCAGTTTCCATTTCCGCTTCTTTCCATCTCCTTAAAGGCAGCCCCAAGTGCTTATGACAACTGACTCACCTCATTCATTTATTCAGTCATTCATTCCGCAAATATTTATGGAGAGCTCATTATATGCTATGGGAATAAAGTGTTGAATGAGATAAACATAGCCCCTCTCTAATGTTCCTTAAATTTTGTAGTAGAATGCACAGAATTACAAACAAATAAATAATTACAATGATAAACACTATGAAAGAAACAAGCATGAGTGAGTTAGTAACAGAGTGGGGGACCAATTTCAGAAAGGATGGCTAATGAGGCCCCATTGGGGAGGTGACATTTATTCTGAAATCTAAGAGATGAGAAAGAACCATCCATGTGAAGAGTGTAAAAATCATTTCAGTAAAATAGCAGAACATAAAGACCTGGAGGCAGGAAAGAGCCAGGAGATTTTCTAAACAGAAAAGAGACATAATCTGATTTTGTTTTTGAGACTATAATTTTGGCTGCTGCAATATCATAGATTGGAGGGAGGCAAGAATGACAACTGGGGACCTCTTGCATGGTCAGGAGATAGTTCTGATTGTCTAGGTGAGAGGTGGCTGTCAGGGTGCGGGGGACAGAGATGGAGAGGAGCTGGAAGACGCAAGATCGATGATGGTGGTAGAACCAAGAGAACTTGTGGATGGATTGAAAATGACAGGAAGGTGAAATGAGCAATCCAGAATAATTTCCAAGTTTCCAGCTCTCAAAACTGGATGATCATTGTTGTCATTGACTAAGATGGGGAATCCTGGATGTCAGGAGGCTGGTTTTGGGGGGGGGGGGACAAAAATTAAATGCAAAGGAAAAAAACAGCTTAAAAGCATTCTCACATTCCTAATTTAGAAATTCAGGGTAATATATAGACTGAAATGAGTAGAGCAGTGTCTCCAGAAGGATATTTTGATCTCATTCTCAAAGTAAGATGCTTGTGCGTCGCAGCAAAACATCTCTGGTAGTCCAGGATAACATCCCCACAGAATATCTTGGTCGGAATGTATTGATTCCAAATACTCTTCTGATGCTACATTCCTGCCAAGGGATCAGGCAGCCACTGTTAGAACAGGCACAGTTAACAGAGCGTGCAAGGTTAACAATAATAGCCAATTCTTACATGGCACATAATATGTGTCAGGCACACTTGTAAGGAGTAAACAAAAACAAGATCTGCTTGTCAACCATTTCTTCTAGACTCAGCGGGAATCTGCTTCCCATTCTCCCTATTTATCAATCTTTGGCCCCCTCCAGATCATGGTGCCAAGAGAGAATATTAGCAGGGGATTTGGAAGCTTTCCTTGTTCCTTAATATTGCAGGGGTTTTTCTCATTGTTCAGTGATAAGGTTGGATGAAATGACCTTTGAATTCCTTCTGGTTCTAAACTTGCACAGTTCCCAAAATATCTACATTTACTTGTAAATGGACAAAGGAATATGCATAAGCTATGAGAGGATGAACCTGGGAAAGGACTAAAGTGATCCAACCTTACACTTCCTATGAATGAAATGTTATATTTAAGCTTATAACAATTAACAGAATCCTTAGTCTTTTTAAAGAACAGAAGTGCCATTCATTTCTGTATTCATTTTGTACATTTCTGATTTTTTTTTTTTTTTTTTGGCCAAAATCCAGCTTGAATACATTGTCTCCTTTTACGCAAGATATTTTTCAGGGATCCGTGTGATGAATACTTTCCTGAGTCCTCAGAAAATTTGATCTCTGCAGACAAAAATGTGTATTTTCCATACTTGTTTCAAGGGCCACGCCCTAGTTGAGTGATAACCCAGGAGAACCACTGATGGAGAAGCGAGAAGGTAGAAACTAGCCAGGATGTCACCAAGTAAAGGTAAGGAAAATGGGTGTTCCTCCACTTCTGCACTCATCCACCCCCTTCCTAACTTCATCAAGAACAATGGAGACACATGATAATGATAGCCATAAAATTACCCTAGTGTCTGGAGATCTAACTTGGGAGCCGTAAATTAATGCCATGATTTATGTCTCTACAGAGAAATCTGAAAGATGATGTAACAATAACTCCACAAGGCCCCCATTACCCCATTTGCTGGTGATGAGGACATAAATAATGTAGCTTCAAATCCAGCCCTCATTGAGTTTGAGATGGCTCAGAGCCAGGGTGGAACTGAGCCTGCAGGTGGCTCTTTCCATCATGGGTCAATGGAGTGGAACTCTAACAGTAATGCAACATGTTTCCCTTTTTGACTTTACTGCCAGGGCACTCAACGTCCAACTCCAACTAGCAGGTCATGTTAGGTGCCCGATAACACTATTCCTTTAGTCTAAATACTTCTATTTTATTTATGATTGTTTTTAATGGATACTAACTATTCCCTAATCATTTTGCTGCATTAATTGCTATTCTCCATTTAGTCTGGAAAAAATTCTGAATGATGTCCTTTCTTATGAGCCTGTGAGTTTATGTTCCCACCAATTGAACAGAATGTTTACCAGGAGACAGTTGTGCTTGATCCTATGCTTAGTTTATCCCAGTTGTGTTATAACAAATTTTAATTAAATATTTCATAAAGTTTGAAATATTAGTGCAAAAAGAAATAGAATCATTTTTATGAAAACAAGGTTGTATCCTTTGGAAAGATTCAATAACATTACGTTGGTAAAAGTAATGATGTGGAATTAGGCATCAGTGAAGTAAGTGGAAATGCTTGGGGAGAAAATCAGTTATCTAAAAGAATTCCACATTCTGATTGTTTTGAAAGTATCTTTAAGTTCTTCCTTCTTTTTAAGGAAACCAAAACTTGAAACTGCAGACAGTGGTGGATTATGAGTAGAGCCATTTATTCAAAGAAAAGATTTTTATCTTATATCCAAATGTTAGTGAATGAATGTATATTTATATATTTAAGGTAAAAGGAAATGATCAGGGTATATAACTTTTGTTTATAATGTCCTAAATTCATTGATCCTCTTTCAAAATAACCAACTATTATATCAGATAAGAGACTATTTACTGTTAAAAGTCAATTTTAATCAATTTGTGAGTAGAAGGGGCTTAAATCTAAAAATATACAAAAGAAATAAAAATTAATACATAAGTGCTTAATAAGTCCAACATCATTACTTCAATTTGGCCCAATTATCCTGGTAACAAGGTGATGAGATGAGTAGGTAAGACACATATTCACTTACCCTGGGATTACTTTAGAGAAGAGCTGTCCTGCTATAGCTAACATAAGGTCATACAGTGTATGGATGGAAGACAGGCTCAGAGCTACAACCTAGGACATCCTTGGAGACAGTTCTCAGCAGGTAGCTATGGTAACAGAAAGATCTTGAGCTCTGGAGTGAGCCAGACACAGGTCTCATAGCCCAGCTCCATCGAGGGCCAGTGTGTGAGCTTGGACAAGTCATTTAACCCTTTCGAGCCTTGGCTTCCTCATCTGTAAAATGGGATTAATATGCAAGTTTCTGGCATGGTAGCAGTCTTCAGAAACTCAAGAAAAGATTCCTCCCTCTCTTCCCTGTTTCTTCTAAATGCAAAAACTAGCATTTGGGTTATCAAATAGTTGTACAAAATATACAGGCTCTCACCCTGTTGCTCTGTCTGTTTGTTTAACATCAGAGCTCACATTTGTTTACTCCTTACACATAAACATTACATTAAAGAAGTGCATCAGCTATTGGCCCTTTGGTACATCACAGTATTTAAAATATTATGGAATGACACAAAGATACCTCTAGACAATTGTTGCATTTGAGCCATTCCCATAATGTTGCAGAGACTCCTACCTTATCCATGGGGCCAGACTCAGAGATGGCAGAAGGCTTCTGCTCTTATTCTCTAAGTCTACATGAATAAATGTGGTAAACTGAGGCACACGTTCCCCTTAGGGTCTTAGGCTCAGCCTGAGTATCTGTAATTACTGGGCAATATTTTAATGTCTTGGTCTTGAAATTTCTAAGAATTCCAATTCACCCACCACCTTCGTTAAAATGAGTTGAGAACTGTAAGTGAAGAAATGTTTTTAAAAGACCCATTGATAGGACTTCGTAGGGCATTCTGTTCTCTGGGCTGCCGTGGTAAATCTAGGCCAGTAACCTGCTTCGAGTACTTGACAAATTCCACTGTTGCTTAGTTTTCTTTTTTCTTCCATGAAGTTTAAAATAAACAATTAACCTATTTCCAACACAGTGTTTGGTATTGATTTAATTTAGCATGTGTTATTCATCTGCATGCCTCACAACGGTTGCTTAATTGTCTAAATCTTCCCGTGTAGAGTGCTGCCTATGGAATCTCTTTCCACAGAACACTCTTAGCAGAGTGTGGCTTACTATTTCCATAACATCTGTCTTTTCTACTAAAGAGCAGATTAACAATTATGCTTCTTTAAAGGTGTGTGTATGTGTGTGTGTGTGCGTGTGTACGCACAAGCGCGCGTGACTTTGTGTGTGTGTGTATTTAGGGGAGGTTGGGCCAGAAATTCGCCTCTTCTACCATTAGCTTTCTGGTACAATAGTTTGCAGTCCTATCATGAGGTCAGAGATTTGCTCGTACCCATAATGCCGCTGGCAGGATTGCCCTTTTCTTCTGCCTTAGTATGCCCCAGAATGCCACATTATTTCCATTAAACATGATCGTCTGCAGAGGAGACAACATATGCGACCCCCTCCTTCTGCTACCACTCCCCATGTCTCTCTCTTTCACACACACACACACACACATACACACACGCATGCACACATGCACACAAAGCTCCTTTCAATTGTGTTAAGCAGTAAAGCAGAAGGATTTTTTAAATTAGTGTTTTGTTTTGGCAATGGTTGCTGATGTGTTCATGTAATACAGTTTTAATCAAATCCCCAAAGCTGAAGACCTTTCAGCGTATCTTAGGCTGCACTGTGCAAGGCTTATTCCACTTGAAGTGGCCACCAGGGAGGTACAATTAGCTGTTCCCATGGAGAAGTTTGTAATAGTAATAAATAATAAGTAGCATAGGTAGCGATGGAATCAATTAAAGATATTTTTGACCATCTAATGGTTTATGGGAATGCTAAATAATTGACGACAAGTTTTTGACCGTGTTTTCCATCTGCATGTCTCCTTGTAACTAAACCTTGACCATGCACATAGGACGGTGTCTGAGGTCACTACTTTTTCTTTCTTAAAGCCACATTGTCAAGGGTACTGCATGAAAGGCAGTTGCAGCCCTTACATAAGCAAGCTGATTTTGAGAGGGTTAAAACTCTGCTGTAAATATTTGCTGCAGGCGGAAATCTAACATATGAAGCCAGAGAACAAATTGTGTTATCAGTTTCAAAAACAATCTGTTTTGCCATTCATTTATTTATTTTTTTAACCCGTGTAAAGCAGAACAATAGGAGTTGACTGGCTGAGAGGGCTTTGTGCTTTGTCTCAGGGTTCCAACGGCTTTGATGTTAAAATGGAAATTTGGCAAGTGGGACGTTGGTAAAGCACTCTAAACGCTTTTGGCATCTTGACAGGGGAAAAAAAATCATCAGGCTACCTTGGTTGGAAATCGGTGAGTGCGTGCTGGCGAGTCACTTTAGAAATAAAATCTCAGAAGGAAATAGGGTGGATGAGTTCGTTGTGTGTATTCGAGGATGAATTGATATGCCACACATCACCTAAAGCAGGTCAGTGATCCATGAGCTTAGCAAGATTTACATGAAAAGACACAATGGTTCCTTCGAAGTTATTGGATAAGTGACATATGGTCTCAGGGCCATTGTGGGTATCAGTGGGGGATTCATCAGACAGAAATTTGGGCTAAATAAAACTTAAATTACAATTTCTGTCATTTGATTATGAAAAGTAGTTCTATCTGATGCTCTATTTTGCAAATGTTATTATATTAGTAAAAAACGCACTCTCCATTGGTTTCCCTTAATGCAGAATGCTTCCACTCTTTCCTGGGGATCTCTGCGAAGTCAAAGTGAGCAACACATTACCCAAGAGCACCAGAAACCCTCAATGGGCTGCTGGGGTGTGAAATTTTTTTATACCTCAAGTAAAATGCAGTTAATATAATAATCACCTTATGTTAGCAGAGATTGGCAAACTCCAGACCATAGGCCAAATCTGGTCCAGTGTTTTTATAAATAAAGTTTTATTGAGACACAGTGACATTCATTCATTTACCTATCATCTGTGGCTGCTTTCATGGTATGAAAGCAGAACTGAGTAGTTGCTGCAGAGACTATATGTGTGTCCCGCAAAGCTGAAAATATTTACTATCTGGCCCTTTACGGAAATGTTTGCCAACCCCTGATGTAAAGGAGTCCATACTCTGACGTCATAAAATTTACCTATTATCTTCACCATGTTCCTTTGAAAGGGAATTTTTCGCCTTGTCTCTCCCCTGCTAGCTTCTCCAGCTCTCCCTGTGGAAGGTGGACAATTTCTGCATTTTCACAGTAGCTATAGTCTGTAGAAAAATGCAGGCTGGTCTCTTTCTCCTTTGCCACATATAGGATGAGTTGCAGCAAGCGAGTTAAAAATGATGAGAGTATAAAGCGCAGGAAGGTGGTCTTTGTTTGCTCTGAGCCAGGAAATCACTCAACTCTCACCCACATAGTTTAAACATATTGACACTACCAGTGTTTCCTTTGTTTGGGGACAGAGTGTAGAATGATATACTTTCTAGAATTGGCTCATTTGACAATTTCTACGTCTTTTCTGACGAGGTAGGAATTAGTAAATGTGACCTGGGGTTAAGATTCCTCCACTCAGAAGAGAAGGACTGTTTTATTGGTACTGTTTTTTTATTTGTTAAAGTTACTTGATAAATAGAGGAAAAAAGAGTCAAGGGAAGAGAAAGGATTGAGTGGTTTGACCCCCTTCCTTTCTCTAGATGTAAAAGGCTGAAGTCACCTGAATTCCATACTCCAGTTAGTCTGCGGTCCTTATAGCCCTGCAAGCTCACCATCCCCTTTTTCCTCTCCCCCAGAGTTTTCTCTCCATTTTGCCCAAATGATTCCTTCTTCCTCTTTATTTCTTGGCCTCGGGTTAGTTCTTCCTGGACACCTGCTTGACTCCCCAGACAGACAAGTTTGGGTCTTCCTGTTCCCTGATTCCATCATACCCTGTGCCACCCTGTATATCATGTCTGTGTCCTTAAAATTATTAACTTACTTCTGTTTTGGACGGCGATCATCATGATGATGTGCTGGCTACTCAAATTTGGAGACTGGATCTTTAGTTTCAAGAGGAGAAATGTCATGAATTTTGGTTTCTCTAGGTTGGGTAGTTATTATAGTTCTATAATAGGGTTCACGAAAGCTATAGGACTAACCTTTACTGATCACCATCTCTGTGCAGCCATTGTACCTGACGTTAAGCACAGTATCTCATTTAACCATCTCAACAAGCCTATGTGATCGCACTGATACAGAACAGATCCAGAGAGGTTCAGTGACTATCCAAACGGCATGCTGCCAGGAGGAGAGGGGCCAAAATTTGAATCCAAGCCTAACAATTTACACAGTCCAGCCTTTCTTACAACTCCAGGCTACTTCTAGTAAATTGCTTTTTCTGGATGAGTATCAGAGAAAGTCAACAATTATTCTTGCTCCTTCTCTCTTTGTTTTTCCTCCTCTTTCCTTCACTCCTCTTTGTATTTCTTTGTTCCTTGTCTACTGGCAAAAACCAAGCCCTGCCAAAAATATCTACAAGCACTCTTTACTGTGACTATGACAGAAGTTGTTGACCTCTGTTTTATTTGTTGGAAACAGCATATCAGCTTCTCATTCTACTTTTTCCCAGTCCAGACCCTGAATTTTCAACCACCTAAAATGCTTGCAAACTTATAATTAGGTTTTGTGTAAATATTTAAGGGTTTTATTTTCCATTTAGAAAGGGGTGTTAAGTGAGATTTGGGTGGGGATTTTGGCACATCCAATCTTTATTTTTTCAAATGACTTATTAAAAAGCAACAACCCACATACTTTTTATATAACATAAACAGGAATTCATCTCTCCAAACCCATCATCCCTACCCAGCGTTCTATAAAATTAGCAAAAGATTAGATAAAAATTATTAATCAAGGAAATCAAAATGGGACTAGTAAAATAGGTATTCGCTCAAAGTTGTTTTACCTTTGTTGTTATCTGAAGAACTCAGAGATAAGCCTGTCAAGGTGCTCTTTTGAGGCCTTTCCGTGAACCAATATTTAATCTTCAAAATTAAAGCCTGAAGAAGGAAAACTTGTTGTTGAGTATCAAGATAAATTTGAAGTTGAAATTATCTTTGAATATGACATTTAATTTTTGAGAACCTGTGTTGCCTAGTAATTCATATCTACTACTCTTCTGCTAGTATAATGAAGGCAATCTTCCTGAAAGACCAAGACATGGATTTTTGTCCTTCAAGGTGCTGGGTTCTCATTTACATTTTCATATTCTCTCAGTCTCCTTGATGACTGACACTCTTGTCATCAGATTGGCAGAGCCTGAATAACTATCTAATTTTGAGAGCCCTGTACTCCTGATTCCCTCTGTAGCCTGTTCCCGGGCTTTAGTCCAGGATTCTTCACCCTCTGTCCTGTGCCTTCCTCCTCAGCTTTACTTGTATGCCCCACCCCCACATCATCTTCCAGCAACACAAAGGAGAGTTGCTCAAACGGATGTTCTATTTTGTAATTTTTCACATTCTACTCCTTTTTTTAATCCCAATCCATTCTCTTTCCTCTTAGTTATGCTCAAGCATTATTTCTCTTTATGAAGCCCACCTCAGTGCCTTACTTCAGAAGAATTGCTGCTTCCTCTGATGCACCTCATTCACACCTCTTGTGTTGCATGGGTCACACTGTCCAGTAATTATTTGTTAAATGTCTATCTATCCAAAGGGCAAGTGCCATGACCTTCTTTTATCCCAAGTACTTAACTTAGGAGCTGGCATATATCTCCTTTGGTTGGTCTTCCTAGCCCAGGTATGTGTTGAACTGAACTGATAGATAGATAGATAAAACCAAAATTGTCTGGTTCCTGGAAGATCAGACACAAAACCTTCTAACCTGTTGAGACATTTTAAAATTTTAATATAGATTGCCATTAGCTTTACTAGTGTTGCTTTTGTTAGCTTCTTTATAGTTGAATGTTGGGTTAAGAGTTTTAGAGGTACTGATTAGGAGACAGAGTGAAGTTTAATTTTTTTTTTTTAAATAGCTGGATTTCAATCCGATTCATCCATGTTTTGGAGCCAAGGCCAAATTTACTTATATTAAAAAACTGATATAATCTAGTATCTGCAAAACCAACAAATACAAACAAATCCCTCCTTCTAGTGAGTCACTTGAATGCAAAATCAACTGTAATTCAAGCAAACGAAAACACTAAGGGGTGAGCTTTGTCAGACTGGACTAACTTGTTCTACCTGTTACGGACTCAAAAGGACTGAGGGCTCAGGGTACAGGGAGTTCTATCTTGGGTTACAAGGAGCATTCTGTGTCTCCCCCTGCTGGTTGGTGGAATAACTAAATGGGACAACCCCCAGACGTCTAAATGGCCATGACCTCACAGTTCTGTATCATCCAGGTCAACTGGACCCTGTGAACTTTTAATAAGAAAGGTTGATCAAGAGATCATGTCAGGGTATTTTATCTCATCCCCAGCTTTTAACTCTAGTTAATTAGCATTCCGCATTTCTTAACAATTCTAACTTCACATCCCATTGAAATAAACCATTAAGAAACCCACTTCTTGCATATTTAATTCCAGGCTATAACTACACTTTGATTAGATTAAAATTGTTTTTAAAAGGTTGTGTTTGAAAATAATCTTAAGTGTTACCACAAGGGATAACATTTCTTCTAGTCTTCAAAAGATTGTTTTAGTCCATCAGTATATTTGGAAATATGAAAAAAGAAAAGTAATTCTTATAAACAAGGATATTAGATAAAGTAAATTCACAGAAAATGTGGGAAAAAAAGCTTTAGCCAAAATTTGTTTGTATCGTTCTATTACCTTTATTTGGTGATTATATATCTGATGGACTCAAGTTTCAAAAGAATTTGAAAAGGCTTTTTATTGTGAGTATGTGAGTATTCATGACAAGAGCTGAGACAAGCCAAGAGTCCACAAAGAATATATTGTATGATAGATGGTTTACAAACCAGAAAATGCTCTTATTCAGTGGTGACAGCTAAAGCATTCAAGCCTCGCCATTATCAGCTGAAAAGCAAAGACTATACAACAAAAAGTGAGGGGAAAACGAGAAGGAAAAAACAAAAATGAGAAGAAGTAGAGATTCTCACATCTAAGAATAGATATGAGAACCAACAATGAAGCCCCCAAGAAGTCAATGCAATAGTGAGCAAAACAAGGAACATCAAAAAAAAGTAATCATGGTAAGTGGAATGGTTTTTGAAAAGTATAAAGGGCACACAGCAGTGTACATTGCAAAAGTCTTTGTAGGTCTGGTTGTATGGCATAGAACAATATTTGATACTAATGATTAACTTGTGCTCATTATATTTTGTTGACTATGTTAGAGAACACAGTGTTATGTCTTTTAGGGAGAGTTTGATTAAAAATAATATAATTTTTTATTTATTCAGAATAATCACAAATATTTATTAAGTGCTGTATCATTCAGAGTTATGTTAATTCCTTAAATGATTCTAAAATATCAGTTCCTTAATTCAAGGATTTACTTCCTGCTGTGTCACAGTCCAACGCCAGTCTTCCTAAGACCCAGGCTCCTTCTCCCGAAGGTGCTACCTTCTATAACAAATGGCCTCCAAGTTTGCTGAACAAGAAGTGAAAAGAGCATCACTCATACAGGGTTTTATGGATCAAGCCTAGAAGTGCCTTACAGCTCTTTTGCCCACATTCCACTGACCATAAATCAGTCATAAGACGCCAGTCTAACTGCCAGGGGGCTCTGGAAACTCTTGTCTTCCTACTTTCCAAAGAATACAATAACAGAGATATCGACTGGCAACAATATTATCTGGAGATTCAGCAGTGGATAGCCGAACGGAGGAACAGAAAATAATCCTGCCTTTCTAGACAGGGAATAAAAATAGTAAACAAAATAAACGAGTTAAATGCATGGCATATTAAATGGTAATAAGTGATAAGTGCTAGGTAGAAAACTAAAGCACCCAGGTAAGGAGGGTAGAAAGTATGGCAGGACTCACTTTCCACTGAAATAAGGTAGTCAGAGAAGGCTTCACCGAGGAGACATTTGAGAAAAGATCTACAGGAGGTAAGGGAGTTGGTGGATATCCAAGGGAAGAAAAGTTCAGGCAGAAGATACTGCTAGTCCAAGAGCCCTGAGGCATGACTGGGGCTGGCATGTTAGAAGAACTGCAAGAGGAGGCCACAGTGGATGGAGTGGAGGGAGCTGGTGGTGATGGTGGTGAGGAATTCATAGGCGATGAGGTCAGTGAGGTAATGGGGAAGGCAGATTTTATAGTGTTTTTAGGCCATTGTGAGGACTTCAGTGTTTTCTTTGAGTGAGACTGGAAGCATCGGATGGTTTCGAAATGATGATCGATATGCACAAGGATACCTTTTTTTATGTATGTATGTATGTATGTATTTATTTATTTATTTATAAAGATTTTATTTATTTGAGAGAGAGAGGGGCAGAGGGAGAGTAGATGCAGACTCCCCACTGAGCAGGGACCCCCCCCCCTGACGCAGGGGCTCAATCCCAGGACCCTGAGATTATGATCTAAGCCAAAGGCAGATGTTTAGCTGACTGAGCCACCCAGGTGCACCCAAGGATACCTTTTAATGGTATCACTACAGTTGCTTGATTGAGAACAGAATGTAGGGGAAAGCAATGGATGTGGGAAGATTCATTAGGAAAACATTGCAGTAAGTGAGATGAGATTGGTAGCAGTAAAAAATAAGAAGTGACTGGATTATAGGTATATTCTGAAAGTAGAGTCAATAAGATATGCTGATTGAGAAGAAATATGGTAAGGAAAAGGAGACGGATCGAGTATGACTCCAAGATTGTGTGCCTTAGCAAACAAAAGAGTGTGGGAGGTACAGATTTTTAGAGGGGGAGTGGCAGTCTGATCAGGAGCAAAGTTTTGACATGCTAAATTTGAGATGGTTATTAGGTAGTCATGTGAAAATCTGAGAAGGTTCTCAGAAAGAATGAGTTGAGACTTCAGTGGAGAAGTCTGGCTGGAGACAGAAATTTGTTATCAGAACCTAGTCAGATGAGATTCCTCAGGCAATGAGAAAAGGGTTCCAAAGGCTCAACTTTGAGGCACTCCAGGATTCTGAGGTTGGATAGATGAGGAAGACCTACCAAAGGAGATGGAGAATAAGTAGCTAGTAATGTAGAAAGAAAACCAAGTGGCCACAGAGGGAAGGAAATGCTTTCGGAAGTAGTGAGAGATCAAATGTAACAAGTTTTGTTGACAGATAAGTAAAATAAAGATTGACATTTGACCATTGCATTGAGAAGGTCCTTCTTGACCCTGACAAGAGCTTTGTTTCCATCAAGTGATGAGGGTAAAACCTGGCCAGAGGAGTTCAAAGATAATGTGAGGAGAACAATTAGGGATTATGAGTATAGATACTTGATGTGCTGTAAAGAGAAGGGGAGAAAGAAGGTGCTGGCTGGAGTGAGAAGTGGGTTAAGAGATGGGTTTTTTTTTTTCTTTAGATATTTATGAGATGATGAGAAACATTTGGGACAGGAGTCGTTGCTGTAGGAGAAAGAGAGGAAATTGCTAGAGTAATGTTCTCAAGTAGACGAAAGCAGATAGGATCAAGTACAAAAGGGAAGGGATTGGCCTTTCCTGGCAGAGGGGACACTCATTCGGTGACAGGCGAGAAGGCAGAGTTAGATGATACAGATGCAAGTAGGTGGTGGGCGTGGGTGTGAGAACGTGTAGAGCTTCTCATCTGATCGCCTCTACTTCCTCCGTAAAATGAGAGTGAGAACAAAGGAGGACCTGTCAGGTATTTGAGGAGAGAGTGGAAAGAACAAAACAGTCACCTGGGAAAGCAGGAAGGTGAATGGACTGGGGACAGGTAGTATGATTGTCCAGCCACTCTAAGGACTCTCTTGTGGAGAGTGAACAGGAAATCAAAGGGAGGCAAGTGAGCAGTTGTGTGTTTGTTTCCAGCTTCATTTAGTTTCATGGGTGCGGGTGGGCATACAGGGAGAGTGGGATTTGACTAGAGCTGCATTTTTTCAAGTGAGTGTGCCAGAAAGAGAGCATAAAGGAGACAAGGGCATATGCAAAGAAGCGATTCTAACAAATGGCTTTAGAATTGTCCCTGGATAAGGAATGAAGTGGGGGTGTAAAGAGCTAAGAGGCAGTTTCAAAGGTCGGGGATCGATGGGTTGTATAGGCCCATGTTGAGCTGGAGTAGTAGAGGATGTCAGCTGGAAAGCCTGAAGATGGTGAGCGGAGAGGGGTGAATTAAGAAGAGGTTACACATTTTGGTAACTAAGAGGTCTAAGGCACCAGGACTTCAAGAGGGGATGGATGAAATAGTGTGGAGAAGAGTTTAAAGAAATGAGAAAACAGGATTTTGAAATTCTCACCTGCACAGATATTGAAATAACTAAGGATTGTGATAGAAGTGGCTTTGCAGTAAATGACACTGTGCTAGAAACTAAATCCTTCAAAGAATGAGAGAGGATGACCCATTAGCCCATACATGCTTAGAGTAAGAAAGGGTGGTCTGTAGTGTAATCTGATGACAAGGGATTCAAGCTGGAGAGTGGGAGGCAGAAGGGTTTGATGTGGTCAGAGGATTAAATGAGGGCTCCCATCTCCCAACCAGCCTGGTGGTATACAAGGGGTGGGAAAGAAAAGGGTACAGGGGAAATGGTGTCCCCAGGAGAGAATCGGGGCTCAGTTTGAAAAACACGATAAATGAGAAGAGATGGAGGATGTTGGAGATTTTGGTGATGTACAACAGTGAGTTCCAAAGGGCACTATGGAAAGGGTTCCAGTGACCCAGAGAAGCGAGAGCTGTGTTCAGAAAAGCAATTAACACAGATGTGTATGAGGATTAGAATATGGGGACAAAATTTCTTGCTAAAATAAAGGGCACTCAGTTAAATTTGAAGTTTAGATAGACAGTGGATACTTTTTGTATTTGTACCCACTCCCAGCTCACCACTGCCCTCTCCCTCATCCTCACCCCCTGGCATCCACTAATCTGTTCGTGTCTATAGTTTTGTCATTGTGAGAATGTTGTATCACTGGAATCATACAATATGTAACCTTTTATGATTAACATTTCTTCCTAAGCACCACGCCCTTTTAAGTCCATCCAGGTTGTTGCATATATCAATCTTCATTGCTTTTTATTACTAATTTGTACCCCACTGTATGGATATGACAGAGTTGGTCCAGCCATTTGCTTATCTAGGGGCATTTGAGTTGTGCTTTGAACTGCATGTTCATGTCCTCCCCAAATTCGTATGCTGAAGTCCTAACCCCCGACACGATGGCATTTGGATGTGACATCTCGGCTTCAGATGAGGTAATGTAGTTGATTAGCCTGAGTTGACTAAAACAAGTTATTTTTAGTATTTTGAGCTTACCCATAAAGTTGCTATGAACATTTCATGTACAGGATTGCAACCATCTTCTTAAAGTTGGTTTTGTTCTAAGCTTCCTCGAAATCATAGGTTTGGTGTTCTTGTTGTGTTTTTGCATTACTAGAAATAAATAAATGCATAATCATTAAAATTATAAAAAAAGTTCATCCATGAAAACAACACTGAGACACATCCTATAGAATGAAACACACACATATACAATATGGATGGCTGTTGCCCACATAATGTGGAGTCATTGAAGCCGGTCACAAAAGTTTGATTTCCTTTATATAAAGTACAAACTAGCAAAGTTAATGGACATGGTCAGAAGTCTAGAGAGTGGTTATCCTTGAGGAGAGGTCATCATTGGCTTTTGGGGTACTGCTAATGTTCTGCTACTTGATCTGCTTGACAGCTTCCTTTGTCTGTTGGTGAACATTCATAGGGCTGTACACTTGTAAGAGGTGCACTCTTCTGAATGTATGTATACTCCAATAAAGTCCAAAAAAAATGAACTTCAGCATATGACTCAAGGACTTCCCTCACACATTCCTTTGCTTCATTGCTCATAGTCAGCTGGAATCCATGATTCTACTTAAAGTTGAAATCATCAATAACATTTTATTTTCTAATGCTCTCTGAGAGAAAAGGGGAGAGAAGTGTTTCAAGCTTGGTGGCTTGAACAAACTCTCACTACTTTACTTATAGTGGTGGCACTGATTTCATCGGTAATTCTTTTTTCTCCCGTAGTCAATCTCACTGTCAAAACCCAACCTGAGAACAATGGAATGGGTAAGTAGAGTTTTTATTTATTAAAAGGTCAATATCTCAGAAATGAAATTACAATTTAGTTGGGATAAATTGTCCTATAACTTCATTTTTTTACATTAAAGCTATAATTGAGGGGCATTACATGCTGTTTATCACTGCAATGAAAATGTAGTCAGAATGAACTTCTCGAGGCTGTTAAACTGCCTCTTATTAGCATTGAAACTATACTCACAGCCCATTATCTTGGGCTATATTTTTTGGTATAAGGGAATTGCTATCAAAGTGTATTTAATCTGAGAGGAATTGGGTTATAATTGGAGTCTTTGCGAGAAGGGAGTTAAAATTATTTGGTATTGTTGTAAGGTAACAATGTACTATTCAAATATTAAAAAAACTTAGCAGTGGCACTGGAAGGGCACGTTGGGTATCATCACTGATGGCAAATGATACTCTGTGTTTTTGTTCCTAATCAATCTGGGTAGCAAAGGAGAGAAAACATTTATTTATCAGCTCATCCGATAGTTCTGGATTTTCAAAGAGTGGGGAAGAGTTTCCATCGTGTCTTGTTCCCCAATCATAGATATCACTTCGGTCCTTCTTCATGAGCAGTGTTAACATCTCAGAGTAAGAATCTCTATTTTGGGAACACAGTAGGTGTTCAAATGTCAGTTAAATTAAATCAAGTCTCCAGCAGGTCTGGGTAAAGGGAAACAGAATATTCCTGCTCATAGATTATTTCAAAGGTAGCAAAATAATGGATATAGGTTGGTTTTTATCATTTTTTGTATTATGATATGCCAGCCTAATTATGGTGAGGCATGCCTGTGAAGATAAAAAAGGAAAATTAAACACTGTCACATAGTCTAGGTCAGAAGCTGGCAACTTTTTCTGTAAAGGGCCTGATAATAAATAGTTTTCACTTTGTAGACCATACAAGTCATTGTCACAACTACCCAATTCTGCCACGGTCGCCTGAAAGCATCCATACACGGTATGCTAACAAATGAATGTGGTTGTGTTATAATCAAAGGATAAAAGCTGACAGCCAGCTGGATTTGGCCTGTGGGCCATAGTTTGCAGACCCCAATCTAGATGATTGCCTGGTAACTTTGTGACTGTAAATTGGAAAACACACCCAGACACTAAGTCTCATGCCTGTATAGGGTCATAAGTTGGCCATCCAGATTCAAAATACGGCTTTTTCTGTGATAATATTTATCTGATTACATTATTATTAAATCGTAAGGTAATTGTAATGTAACAATGTGTTTTAATTATAATATACTAATGACATCTACTGTCTCATTAAAAACAAACAGCATTTTATTCTTTTCTCTTCCCAAACATTGAACTACAAGCATCTCCTAATCTTAAGTAGAAACATAGAAAGCAAGTCAGTATGATTTCTAAATAAAGAAGGAATTTGAAAGTTCATTTTCAAACTTGCTTCCTCTCCTTCCTTGATATAGTATGCAACCCCCGTGTGTGTGTGAGTGTGTGTGTGAGTGTGTGTGTGTGTGTGTGTATGAAGCGTTGATTGAAATGTTTCTAGCTGTGGGTGTTCCCCAACTCACCATTGCTTTCTCAAAGTCTTTAAATAAGGCAGAGAGGAGTGGGTTTGTCTTTCTCCCGACTTATGAGCAATTGGTGGCATTACTGAAAAAGCAGTTACAACAGGATCTTGCCAAAGCTTTGAAGCATTGGAAGAAATGCAGAGAGGACTAAGGGGATTTCTTTCACCAGTGACAGACACAGAAGGTCTCATTGCTGATCCACGAGTTAGAATTGAAAGTTCCCTCAACAGAAAGCCAGTAAGAGTTGACTTGTGCCATCTCTGAGAATGGCACATGTTACCTTGCAGCCAGTAACTGCACCTGTCCCATTGCCAGAAGTGAGATAATATCCCCACTTCCCAGGGTTGCCATGAGCATTAAATTAGTGCTTGGTACACTCAACCAAGAGCCAGTGTTACTATTCAAAATTTTGTTACTTTGTTTGTTCAGGTCTTCACTCAGTTGCCCCTGCCTCTTTTGCGTAGGACTAGTACCAGCTGAATTGCAGGCACTGATAAACGATCACTAACTTATTTTCCTATCTTCCAATTTGGATTCCTCTTCAAAATCTGCCAGACCGCCGACCCTGAGCTGCAGCGCCTGGCATCTTCGTACCCTTTAGCTGTACAAGACATCTAGGACAGCAGTTGCAGCCCATTTCCCAATACTTGTATTTCCAGTATTTTTTGACATTTAACACCATTAGAACATATAGCAGAATCCAAGTACAGTTTCTTCGAGGTAAAAATATGAGTGTTTTTTTCAGATCTCAGTGTGTTGAGTAACCTTTAGATGTAAAGTTAGCACAGCAAACATTGACATGATGCAAGCAGCTCAGTGCAGAGTGCCTAAAAATAAATATAAGAAGTTCATACACTACACACAAAAAAAGTTACACATTTAAATGGAAAAACAGCTTTGAGGCTTACGGATTCATGAGATCCCACTATTGTCTTTGATCCCATGGATGCAATTGGTTGGAAGATACTATGTGTAGTTGTATCTATTATATGTACATTGCTTACATGAACCTATCAATTTACTTTGGGGTTTATTGTTTTAAACGTTTTCTAAAGGCTGTGAAGTTTGGTTATTTCAAGTGGGTCCTCAATTTATGCAACTCTACAGGGCCATGTTATTTTTAAGTCAGAATTTTTGGATTTGAGCTCATCTTTTTAAGGCAATTTGGATGACCTTTTAGATCCTTGATTTTCTTTGGTATGGTTATTGTGACATCCCTTAAGGGAGAGCCTCTACCCCTCCTGCAAAATGATATCCTCCTTGCTCTCCACCCTTGCCTTCTACAGTGTGCAGTCCTGGGATGAAGCTCTAAAGCCTGGTTTCTATCATCATTGAAGACAAGGTCTTTTCCAAGGTCCTTCAAGCACCATTATTTGCTGGCAAGCATCCATTCCCTCTCTTTAATGATAATACTACTTCTAAGGTCTTTGGAAAAAAACTTTTCTCCCTTATTTTCAGCCTCGTAGTTTAAGGAGATTAACCCTAATTCCAGTTTCACTAGAGGGTTCAGATTAGTTTAAGCAAATAGTATATCCTGTCTCCCTAATCACAGTGAATTGATTAAAGGACACACAAATGTCCCAGTATCAGCTCTCACTGGGACTGCTGGAGTCATGCGCCATTTCCTGGAACCATGAGAATGAAACAGTGAGGGCTTTGGCTTGAATGCTCAGATAAAGACTTCCTCTTTTCTGCTGAACATGAAGGCACATCCAAGTACCATGGAGAGCCTCTGGCAGTCATTTTTGGAATTAGATATGAAAATAACTGGGCCCTTGGTGACATTTTAGAGCCATGGGCTCAAGCTCTGCTTGAAGCCACTGTTATTTCTCTACTGTAGTTACATGAAACAATAAATTCATTTCAGTGCTTAAGCTGTGTGAGTTGCACTTTTGTCACCAGTCAAAAAGAGTCCAACCTGAAGTTGGTAGGCCTTCCCAGAAATACACATGCATATTTGAACCTGAGGGGGACACGGAGTAAACTCAAATGGAACCTTAGTTATATATTAAAGCTTAGTACAAGATTAAAAGCTACACCAACACTGTTACTCCAGTGTTCTCCTATTCCATCCAGCTTCCCAAGTTTCTTTCCTTCTCCCTCTTAAATCCCAACACTTTTTGTACTATCCGTATTCAATTCCACTGGCGATCCTATTTCTGATAGTAACAAGACTATTATTTATTTAGCACCCATTAAGCTAGACATTGTACTGAGTGCCTAATGTGTAACAACCTATAACAATGTATAAGGATGCCTAATGTATAACAACCCTAGGTTGTTACCTTAGGTAAGTATTATTATTCCTATTTGAAGATGAGGAATTGGAGGTTTAGGATAACTTGCCCAAAGTCACACGCTAGTAAATGGCATAAATGGGATTCAAGTCCAGGCATCCTGGTACTAGAGTTTTGGCTCTATCACTTTGTTGAAACAACAGTTTATGGACAAGTTCTTAAGACACGAGGTAAGTTGATACGGACCTCCAACATTCCATATTTATTCTATTCAAATCAAAAGTGTTTATTGAATGTCTAATATGTGCTAAACAATTTGCTAGATGGCTAAATACAATCATAAACAAGCCAGGCACAGACACTGCCATCCTGGAGCTTATAGGACAATAGGGCCCTCATATCAGATAGACTGCAATTATCAATCTAGTGTGGCCAGAGCTCCACAGGAGAAGCTTCAAGAAAGCATGTAACAGAGTCACCCAACCCATCTTAGGGCATTAGGGATACAGGGAAGCCTGCACCATGACTTGATAGGAATTAGCCAGGTGATGGTGAGTGAGAAGTATTTCAGGGTGAGGGAATAATCTAAGCAAAATCCTGGAAAGAGCACAGTGGGTTCAGAGAACCAAAAATTTTTCTGAATCATGTAGAGATAGTGGTCAGAAAAGAGACATGATAGGTAATCTTGGGAGCCAAGTTATAGAATTTCATTTTTTTTTAAGAATGGTGGCAAGGTTGAAACATTCAGGCAAGCATCTTGATCAGAACTGTTCCTTAGAAAAATCACTTTTGCTGGGGGCACCTGGGTGGCTCAGTGGGTTAAGTATCCAACTCTTGATTTTGGTTCAAGTCATGATCTCAAGGTTGTAAGATCGAGCCCCACATTGGGCTCCATGCTGGGTGTGAAGCCTGCTTAAGATTCTCTCTCTCTCCCTCTGTCCCTCCTCCCCACCCATCTCTCTTCTTCTCTAAACAAAACAAAACAAAAAACAAACAAAAAACAGAAAAAAAGAAAATCACTTTGACTGTTTGGAAATGGATTACAGATGGGTGAGCATGACTGGGAACTGGGAGACCAGTTAGGAGACTAGGCAATAACGTGGATGAAAGGTGGGATGATCTCAACTCAGAGGGTGGGAATGGACAGAGAGAGACACATGACAGATCTGAAACCTCTTGAGAAAATGGAATTGGCTTGACTTGGAGGCTACTTGGACCTGAAATTTGAGGAAGAAGGAACATTAAGAATGACTCTTGTGTTGTGTCTAGGGAAACTGGGCAGACTGACCATATTCACTGAAATGAGGAGTACAGGTGTGCAGGAGAAAGGAGATGAAGTCATCCCTTTACTATGTCAATGGTTTCTGAACTCTATGCTTCAGGGCTGTTCTTGATTTAATTTTCCTTCTGCTCTTTTCCTCTATAATGGCAACTATAATCACTATACAGGTCTTCCTCAACTTACAATGGGGTTATGTCCAGATAATCCCATTATGAGTGAGTACACTGAAAATATCATACGTTGAAACACATTTAATACACCTTATCTACCGAATATCAGAATTTAGTTTAGCCTACCTTAAACATGCTCAGAACACTTACATTGGCCTACAGTTGGGGGAAATCATCTAACACAAAGCCTACTTGATAATAAAGTGTTAAATACCTCAGGTAATTGATTGAATACTGTACTGAGAGTGAAAAACAGAATGGTAGAATGAGAACAGAATGGTTGGAAGTGTATCGGTTGTTTACTTTCATGATGGCATGGCTCACTGGGAGTTGCGGCTGGGGCCACTGCCCAACATCAGGAGAGAAGATTGTACTGCATATCACCAGCCAGGGAGAAGATCACAGTTCAAAATTCAAAGTACAGTTTCTATGGAATTTGTATCACTTTTACACCATTGTAAAGTCAAAAAGTCTCAAGTTGAAACATCTTAAGTCGGAGACCATCTGTAGTTGGTCAAATACATTGTCTTTCTCGGGAAACAAAAATATGGAAAGGCTGCTCTCCTCAGCATATACAAAAGCCACTACAGTGAGTAGGGAATCTGTAGCTCCTCCAGACCAGAAGCTCAGCATTTCCAATTATGCAGAATTTTTATTAGAGATGGACATTAAATAAAAACAAACAACTTGATGGTACTTGAAGGTTTAGACAATTTGGGGAGTAGACAATAGATTTCGTGTGGGTGTTCAAATAGTGGTGTGATAGAAATAAAGCTATAAGCCAAAACTTCTTTGCCAGCCATTTTCTTAGGCTTTTAAGCAAATTATCAACAAACTTTAATAAGGAGCCCACACAGGAGAAATCTTTTGATGAACCCAAGTTATAGGAGAAAAACAATGGACTTTTTGAAACCAATTCCAGAGTTAGCCTTGCAAAAAATTAAGCTCCTTTTAGCCCAACATTTGCATCCCCCACCCCCCGCCCCACACTGATCTGCCACCTTTCTATTCTCCTTAGCATTCTCAGTTCTTAAGAGAGGGAAATATAAGCATCTCACTATAGCAAATATAGCCAGTGGTCTCCCAAACACAGACTTTAGAACAGTGAAAAGGAAAACAAATAAGTGGTATAGTACACTAGACAGAGCTACTGACCAGTGATGTTTCTTAAGCTCTGGGATCGTTGACAAATATTTGCTTTCTTGATTCCCCTAATCTGATTCTAACTTTCTCTACAGCTTTTTGCTTATGTCATCAGATATATGGGAGACTGTGAGAAGCATGGCAAATTTTAATCATGGCCCACCTTTCAATAAGTCCAGTTGAAACTGAAATGAGCTCCCTTGAAACCTTGGAATCCTTCTCAACAGTGTTCCAGGAGACCACACGCAATCGGTGGAAATTGCCCAATGCAGTATACTGAGTTATTGGCACCTGTTGCTTACGCCTCCCTGACTACACCTTTTGCCAGGTATTTTTGCATTTCCTTCCACCTCCCTTCCTGTTGACTTTTGGATTGGCCATGTAATTTGATTTGGCCAATGGGATGCTATTAAACTAATGCAAACAGAGACTTGAAATGTGCATTTGTGAATATATGTCTGCCTCATTCTATTGGTTAAGGGGAATAACAAGGGCCAGATGGGAAGAGACTGGAAAGTTACACAGAGAAGTCCCTGGATACAGGGAAGGGTAAAAAAAACTGGTCAGTAATAAAATCTGCCACAAACTTATCATTGCTTTGTTTTGCTGCTAAGAATTACATAGTGGATGACAGAGAGTATCACGGAAAGAGTGTGTGCTTGGAATGAGGAAGGGGTTTAAATACTATGGTCAGTGAGAGCTTCTCTGAGGGGTGAGATCTGAAAGGTGGAAAAGAACCGGACTTGCTAAAGGCTAGAATAAGGATGTTTCAGGTCCAGGGGCCTCTGCCAGCACATACAGAATCTCTGTATCAACTGCAAAAAGACCCCCTGCTCTGAAGAGTTGAATTTTAAGGGATGTCCTTCCACTGGGCTACCTGGCTTGGCCAGTAAAGTTAGCACTGCATTTCAGCTCCCTTTGGTTGAGCTTTCCCAGGTAAGGGTACAGACATGGAAGTCTCATGGTGCATTATGAGAGCTATCAGAAAGCCACCATGTTGGCAGGCAAACATGATTAGCTAGGAGTGATTATTTATAACACAGAATCATAAAGATTCTATATCAATAAAGATCAATGCTGAGGGCACTATAAGCATCTGGGTTTGCCAGACCAGTGTGTGTCATTGCACAAAGAGAATGCATTTAAAATTAAACTGTTAAGAACCACACTGTCCAATAATCAATCACCAACAAAGTCAAAGAGCCTCTGAAATAAAAATACACTTTCATGAGAAAATACAATTGGTTTTTTTAAGGTTTATCTGTGTTATTTTTAAAATACACCTATAAGGTAGGACAAGTCATGACTCAAGACAAGGCAAAGCAGAAAACTATTTCTGTGACTTAAGCACTGAGAAAGCCAAATGGCAAAAAAGACAATGGAACTTCCTAATGCGTTTTTTGAGATCATCAAAGCCATTCCTTCATCTTGTAATTGGGAAATAGGATAAAGGTAGATTAGTGAGGTTGGACCACAGCTCATCCCATTCCATGAGTTGTCCAATCAAAGAAGCACGGTTGTCCCTAAGCACTGGGTAGAACCTGCTGGTTCTCCCTTATATTTTATAAATGGTCAGTTTAGTATCATACTAGAAGTAGAAGGGGAGGGTGAAAAGGAAGGTCAAAATTCTATGTTCCTTGCTCAAAGCACCCCAAGTCTTGGTTCAAGTGTTCTTGGGGGGATTCTTAGACTGTGTTAACAACTCTTTTTTCATGGAAGAGGCGGAGGGGAGGGAAACCGAGAGAACAAATATGAGGAGAGATGAGAGAGTGGAAGTTGAGCATTCTGCAGTGACTAAGCAAGCAGCTGGTGTGTGGCTGGACAGCTTGAATTCTCTGCGGGTAGATTGGATATTTGGATGGAAGGGCATGAGTTGTTTGGCTTGGGCTTTCATTGTGAGCAGCAGGTGTTATAATGGGCAGCCTGGATAATTTTTTTTTTGAGAGGCTGGAGAGGGAACCAGACTTTTGCCATTGCTACTTTTGTAGCAAAACATTTTTTGCTATTGTTTCTAGTACAACCATTCTGAATCTCATCTGATGGGATTGGACAGAATTAAGCCATTTTAACAGAACTGGGCAAAATTGGGTATTTTAGGAGGGTCACGTTTGCATACTTGAACACTTGGATTCTATTTTATCTTATGGCCAGAGGCTTTAAAACGAGCAACATTCTTTTCAAACAACTATCATGTAAAAATGTCTTCATGTTATTTTCTTTAAGAGAGGGAGAACCTATGGTCACCTGTATTGCTATCACTGCCTGTGGCAGATTTTGGAGTGGAATCCATTGCCACTGTGGAAGGTGTTTTTGCTACTGAGGGCAGCTATTCACTACATTTACCTGTTTCCTTTTGAAGGCTTCCTGCAACTTATGCACACTGATGCTAGCTCCAAATTGTACAAAACAAAAATTCAGGCAGTGTAAAATGGAGTAAGATGGAATGAAGGTAGCTTCTCCCACCACTCTCCTTCTCCCCAGGAGGACAGGTGTCCCCATGGCGACCTCTCCTGGGAAACACATTAAGTACTTCCAAGTCCAGCTGGATTTTCACGGGATGTATAAGAAGGTTCTTGCTCATCTCACTCCTGCTCTCTGTGAATGACTGCTTTACTGCACTGACATTTCCTTCTGAAATCAGGTGGGAAGGATTTTCCCTGTCTGCCTGCTCCCTTTTGAACAGAATGTCCTTTGCAACTGGTGATGCAGTTGCCCATCCACAGCTCGAGCCAGACAAACCAGCAGAGCATTGCTTGAGCACCAGGATGGAATGTCTCACTGGTTGGGTAATGGTGACAATCTGGGAACAGGCAGTGACTTATGTTGATCAGCATCTCTCCTGCCCAAACTGATGGCTGGGAAGCAAGCCCCTTGGCCCGCAGAGAGGACAGCGTGTTCCCTCTCTAGCTGGCTGCAGGGTGGGAAGTGCTGCTAATCTGAGCAACGTGAGCCTGTTAATCTTGGAATTATCTAAGAAAAGGCAATTGCCTGGCATTTCCTCAACCTACAAAACAGAAGCCACTATCAGTACTGCCATCAATAGGTTCTAATTGGACAGAGGCTTCAGAAGAGCTGAATAATGTACACTCAAATATCTGCTGGTCCTAAAGATGCCCGCTATCTGAGTTCCAGATGAAAGTAGAAATGCACAGAAATGCATGGAGGCTGACTAGAAACTCTACACAAGTTATTCTCAAACTTTGGTTGGAGAAATTGTTAAAACACATAGCCCTGGGCCCTTCTCTAAGAATTCTGAGTTAGTAGGTCTGGAATGGGGCCTGAGCCTTTGAATTTCCTACCAACTCACAGGTGCTCATGCTGCAGATCCAGGGACCACATGCTGCAGTGCGCTGCTCTACATGCTAGAGGCTTCAGTTAGTTTTCTGGGAAGTTTCTGCTCTGCCCAGAAGTGTCCTGGAACCTCTGGAATTTCTGACCACTGGTCTTTTTTTTTTTTTTTAAAGATTTTATTTATTTATTTGAGAGAGAGAGAATGAGAGAGAGAGAACACATGAGAGGGGGGAGGGTCAGAGGGAGAAGCAGGCTCCCTGCCGAGCAGGGAGCCCGATGTGGGACTCAATCCTGGGACTCCAGGATCATGACCTGAGCCGAACGAAGGCAGTCACTTAACCAACTGAGCCACCCAGGCGCCCTGACCACTGGTCTTTGAGCTCTGGTTGGCCCACTGCTTCAAAAACGCCTCAATGATTATTAGGTTCAAAGATGAAGAAATCTGATATAAATGTATCCATTAGGCACCTGGAGTTGTTTCCCCATGATAGGATTTGTCTGGTGGAGCAAGAAGTACCTTATAAGGAGTGGAGAACAGGAGTGTGAGAGACAGAATGAGACAGAGAGAGAGAAAGAGAGGCAAAGTGTGTAACTATATTTGTATTTCTATTTTATACTAATGAAATGTAGTTTTAAAAAGATCCCCCTCTGCTTCTCAGAAAAGATGTTGGGTTAAGATTTTTTCTTACAAAGATCGCAATGTTGCTTTAATCTGAATAAAGTTGTATTTTATTTTGAAAAAAAAAAAGTGCCCAGGGAACCCTACCAAGGCCCCTGAGGGGTTAAACTCAAGCCGTTTTGCATTTACACACTTCACAAATGTTGATGATTTTGAGATGATCCCTTGATACTGAAAACAGAGGTATGCATTGATTCCTGCTGTGACCAGGCTGCTGGAATATTTGACTGACTCAATAATAATTATCCCCATAGTGTTCTCAGGTAACTATTGTGGAATTGCTGGCTCCACACTCAGTTTTCCCCTCCCCCAATTAGTTTTACTCTCAACACTACTTACACTGATTTTTAAAGACATATCTACTTATACACAAAATTATATGTTAATGACCCTGGTTATATATGTAATTATAATCCAGATAAATAACTATCTGTAGTCAAGTTAGTTTCCAAAAGTATGCAATAATATTATATTAGATGAATAAATGAGTTCCATTGCACTTTCAAGGTATATACACAAAGAAAAAAGTAATGATTCTTATCTTGCCTGAGTGTGCATCATTCAACACATTTCTTTGTCTAGCTAAATTGTGAGTGTGGGTCTACATGTTTCAAATCCCATAACAAATCAAGAAAAGCTTGATTTGGTCAAATACTATTGTATTAGTCAGGATAGGACTGGTAATTTTGCCATAGCAAATGGCCCCCAAAAGATCAGTGGCTCACGCTACATACCCAATACTGGCCAGCTCTGCTCATTAGAGTCACTCAGGGACCATGAGGATGGACAGGCTATTTTGATGTATAGGGTCTGGATTAGAAAGACAGGGAAAGGGCAAGGTTCAGGGTCTCACACCAGCAATAAAATGATTTGGCCTAAATGTGACACATGTCCTTTCTGACTGAAATCAACAAGTCCCCTAACTGACCAGGAAGTAGTCATGACATTGCCTATCTTCAAAGAGATGATGAAGCACAACTTCCCAAGAGGGAAAATGGATATTAGTGAACAGTAGAAAGTTTGGCCTCAGGTGGAATCTATACAATAGTTTGAATATGGAAAAAAAAGAAGATGGGAATTCTTTGTTAGTCTACAAACTATAAATGCATGTCAGGTTCATGGCATGTTTCCAGACCTAACTAGAGCCTTCTCTTAGAGAAGGTCATAGCTCTTTTTGGAGAGTGGTGTAATTAAAAGTTAGATCAATTACTTTAAGATAAAAGATTCAGACCACCAGGTTAAACCTCTTGTGCTATTAGTCTATAAGATGTGGTGGGAAGTACACCATATGAGAATAAAACCATGATTCTAGGCTCGTATCTTCCACTCAGTACTTGAGACAAGTTGCCTCATCACCTCTGTATATGAAGTGGTTAGATGAAATGACCTCCTCTTTTCGTTCCAAGATTCTGTGATTCTATGAATTATAATCTTCCTTTGGATTTATATGATATTGACCAGAATATGGTGTGGTGGAAAAAAAAGATACTGGGAAATATTAATGATAATGGGGTTGGCCTTAAAATGGAGCATGTACAAGTTATGTAATGAGTTCCCTTTAATACCATACATATTTCTCTTTGGTGCCACAGTTGAGTTATCACCCAAAATCAACTGAAATGCCAACATTACATTCTGGATGGAAGTCCCTTATGTGGTGCTGGGAGGGAGCAGAGCAGTAATGATTAATTGTAAAGGACAGGGACTCTGGCTTTTCACCTGCTTGGTCTCTGTAGCTTTCGGGGTCTTGTCTATTTGGATCGATGGTTTGCTAATTACAAATTGTCTTTGGAAGGCTCCAGCATACTCCCTGGTGATTCATGTCTTTGCATTGATTTTCACATAAGCTAAGATGCAGTTGCACCATTTAAGCACGTGGAAATTGGTCATCAATGAACTATTTTGGACTTAATAGATTTGATAACACTTGAAGACCCTTTATGTTTTGATTTTTGGATTATACTACCTAATATAATGGAAGCTGATGCTTATGTCCTATATCTACCTTTATAAAGAATTCCAGTAAGGATAGGCTCTGATTTATGACTAGACTTCTATAGGCAGCCTAAGATGAAACAGTCTAAAAATTAGTTCACTTTGCCCCAGGCCACTTATTCAGAGAACATTTATCTTACTTAAACCTGAAGTTGGCCCCACTTATTAGGCGATCTTCATGTTAAATGGGGGAGTCCTCTGCACTGTGAGCAAATCTCAGTCACCAAACCATAAACCACGTTGAGTCCTTTTGATCATAATTGCTAATTTAAGAAAAGCAGTCACTAGGTTGTCTAAGAGATGCCTGGAGTGAATGATCTAAAATGATGCTTTTATATATGTATATATATATATTTTGAGGACTGGAAAGCAACATGTTCTTGATGAAGATGGTGCTAGATCTAGTTGATGTGGGGTTCCTGGCCTAGCACCCCAGTTCCAGCTCCAGCTCCAACTTCTCCTGATCTTCCCAGGTTGTCCCGAAGGCCGGTCGATGGCATGCCAAGACACCAAGGAACACATGTGGGAACTCTTCCAGAAACAACCGTCTCTGGAATGGCACCTCAGCACATTGGTTGAGAATTTGGACTTTGGAGGCCCTACACTCAGACCTAAGTTCATTTTGAACACTTCCATTTATCATTGGTATTATCTCTAACCTCCTCAATCCTGCTTCCTTATATGCAAAATCAAGATAATTATACCTAACTTAAAGAGCCCTCCTGAGGACAAAATGAGAGTAAGGAAATTAGTGAGGTGGCTTGGCATGTCGTAAGCATACAACAAATGTTAGCTCTTTCTCCTCCTCCTAATAAGCCACATGTCTTACTCAAGTCTGCATAGTTTAATAAATTAATAGGAAAATTGATGCTAATTTTGATCAGTTGTTGATGTGGCGATATCTGGTTTTACATCCTAAATTTAAGAAATAATTCATATACCAAAGAAATGAATCAACACATGGGGCACCTGGGTGGCTCAGTCGGTTAAGCATCTGCCTTTGGCTCAGGTCATGATCTCCAGGTCCTGGGATCGAGCCCCACATCGGGCTGCCTGCTCAGCAGGGAGCCTGCTTCTCCCTCTCCCTCTGCCTGATGCTCTGCTTACTTGTGCTCTCTCTCTATCTCTCTGTCAAACAAATAAATAAAATCTTTAAAAAAAAAGAAAGGAATCAACACAAAAGAAGCAAATATTACAGATGGAAGGAGCATTGTTTCATTCATCAAGTTTATTCTTCTCTAGGTAACTTAAGTTTCACTCATCTGGGTGACAAATCTATCCCCAAATCTTCCACTATTGTGAGGTCACTCTTTCTTGGATGCTTAAATAAAAGTGGTTTGAAACCATCCCATGAATACTCATGGGAATCCTCCATGGAGATTCCTGGGCTCTAATCTTTTCTTTGAAATAACTCCTTATTTTATTTCTTGAATTTGCTGCATCCTCCAAATCCTTCATATTTCTCCTCCAGTGGTTAACCTCTTCTCTTTACTCAGATCTAACCCGAGCCTCTTGTCCTGGCTATCCCTAAAGCATCACTTATTTATAGCAAATGTGTGAAGGTATGGAGATAATGCAACACAACCATTCATTTAAAACCTTGCCTAACACATCCTTATTCTTACAAGTCATTGCTTAAGCCCTGTGATGGTTGGTTTTACATGTCAGCTTGGCTAAGTTACCATACCCAGTTATTCAATCAAATATTAGGTATTGCTATTAAGGTATTTTGTAGATATGCTTAATAGCTACAATCAGTTGACTTTAAGTAAAGGAGATTTTCCTCAGTAAGATGAGTGGTCCTCATCCATTCAGTTGAAGGGTCTTCAGAGCAAAAGTGAGGTTTCCCTGAAGAAGAAATTCTGCCCGAGACTGCAGCATCAGCTCTGCCAGAGAGTTCCAGCCTGACTACCAGCCCAAAACACAGTTATGTAAAGCCAATTCCTTGAAATAATCTATTATCTATCATCTATCTATCTATATCTATCTATCTATCTATCTATCTATCTATCTATCTATCTATCATCATCTATCTATCATCTAGCTATTCATCCTACTGCTTTTGTTTCTTTGAAAAACCCTGACTACTAATACAGGCCTTGCTCTTACCTGAAATTTCCCACCCATCTTATTTTCTTTCATAAAACAGGTATTAGAGAAAAAACTGTTAGCAATAATTTGTAACACTTCTTCTTATTAATATTTGGTCATCATTTAGTCAGAACTGGTATGTGTCAGCCAAATCATCATTCCTGTACTCTAATGCCTACTCCCGTTCAACCACCTCTCTATGGGCTGGTGGTCCCTCAAGGCGATGTCCATTTCAACCAGATGATATAATTTTGCAGGGAACCTTGTCAGGGTCCTCTACCCAGAAAGCAACCAAAAGTGGACTACTTCAGTACTGGAAACTCTACTCCTTCTTTGGGACAAAGATTTTGTTACAGAGAATCCTTTGGAGGAAAGAACCAGGCACGGGAGTGATAACAATTCAGCTGCTAGGACACCCAACATTTTATCAAAATTTTCTTGATAGATAGGCAAAAAACAGTGACCTAAATTTTTAATAAGTACAGTTTTGAGAAATGTCCCCAGGGAGCAGAACTGGATGCAGTTCCCCAGTGGGGGGCCACTGGGCACCTGCAGGATGTGGTAGAAAAAAAGAGTGAGAAGAAAGGCAGGAGCTTGCCAAAGGAAGCGTCAGCTCCTTCACACTTGAACTGGTTCCAATCACACCTGCTCCCTTTAGGGGAAGCCTTTCCATTAAACAATGATTGTGACGACTTGGCAGGCAGACTAAGTTTGGATGCAGGTAGATTATCAAAAGGATTTTTTTTCCCCTAATAACTATACCCTCTCCTGCACTGAAAAATATTTTCTCCTCTCCTGGCTTCTTTCTCAAGGGTCTCGTAGAAAGGAAAAGATGATTATCTTCCAGCCTAATATTAGTCCCTGCAATTGTTCCTTTGGCCTTATCATTTTCTTTTGCTTTCTCAAGAATCTTTTTCCAGGGCGCCTGAGTGGCTCAGTTGGTTAAGTGTCTGACTCTTGATTTTGGCTCAGGTCATGATCTCAGGGTCCTGGGATCGAGCCCTGGGGCAGGCTCTGTGCTCAGCAGGGAATCCGCTTGGGGTTCTCTCTCTCCTTTGCCCCTCCCCCTGCTCTCTCTCTCTCAAATAAATAAATCTTTAAAAAAAAAGAATCTTTTTCCATCTCTCTTTCCTTTCTCAATCTTTTCTCCAATGCTGGATCTTTCTTTTCTAATGTACCTAAGTCTCCTCCAGCTTAACAACAACAAAAAACGTTCCCACATCTTGCTTCCTCTTCTCCTACCTCACTATCAAATATTTCTATAGTTTTTCTCTCCATTTCTTTGCTGTCCTTAACTCAAAGCAATGCAATTTCTGTATGTCCCATTGCATTAGAACCCTCCGAGAATCCTTTAACCCAGTTGTGAAAAGCAGTAGTCTTTCTTCAGTTTATGCCTTACTTGTCCTCTTTTCAGTACTCAGCACATCTGGCCACAGAGTACTTCACACCTTTTCTCACTTCGGTGTCCTTGACACTTGCTGATTTTTCTTTATCTCCCCTTTACTGGTTGCACTTCCTCTTTGCATCCCCTAAATGTCAATTTACTCGAAGATTTAGATCTTATTTTTTTGTAATTATATTTAATCAAGATTTATCCTTCCATCAAGACTTCATCTATTATCTCTGGAGAGATGGGTCTCTGACTACTGGTCTAGAACACTCTTCTGAATTCATTTCTACAAAAATCTCTAGCTGCCTACTGAACGTTTCTACTTGGAAGTTTTTCTATCATATCACACTTAGCGTATGTGTAAACAAAGGGCTTATCCATATTCACAAACTAATATCTCTCCCCCAAATATTATTTTTCACCTAGTTCCTGGGCTTACACACTTTAGAGTGCCTCCATCGGTACTCACAAAATCTTTTTGTGTCTTATTCATAGTGCCTTTTACAGTAGATGCTTTCATTTTCCCATCACCATCCCATCTCTAATCTCCAGCATCTAGATCTAGATTACGGTTCTCTTCCCTCCCCTGACCTGTCCCACAAACTGGTGTCAGAGGAATTATGTTGTAATACCTTTTTTTTTTTTTTTTTGCCAGTTATTCTCTCCTCCATAAACAGTGGTTAAGGAATAAGATCCAATTTCCTTCCCCTTGCATTCAGACCCTCTCTCACTCAATTCTAATCTTTCTCTCTAAAATTCCATATTAACAGTGGCCTGTAATCATTGGGTGACACATCATTTTTTTTGCATTCCTGTCTCCAAGCATGATATTTTTATTTTTTTTCTGGCTAATGCAATATAAATGTATTGATTGCTTACAATGTGCCAGGAACTATGCTAGGCGTACATAAATACATACACACATAGGCAGTGTGATAGTGTTTAATTAAAGTATTACTAAAGTGCTAAGTGAACACAGAAAAAGGGGGAATTAAACCAGACACAGAAAAGCAAATATTGCATGATCTAACGTACACGTGAGATCTAAAATAGTCAAACTAATAGAAACAGAGAGTAGAGTAGTGATTGCCAGGGTCAGAGTATACAAGAGGGAAATGAGAAGATACTGGCATAAGGGTACAAAGTTTCAGTAACACGAGATGAGTGAGTTCTGAGATCTAATGTACAACCTGGTCACGATAGTTAATACTGTATTGTGCACTTGGAATTTGCAAGGAAGATAGATCTTAAATTAAGTATTCTCACTACATACAGATATACACACACATACACACACAATGGTAACTACGAAGAGGCAATGGATAAGTTGTTTAACTTGATCTTTTCACAATGTGTGCATATACTGAAACACCAAGTTGTACACCTTAAATGTATACAATTTTTACATGTGGACGATATTTCAATAAAGTTGCGTTTTAAGAAAGGAGTAATTAATTCTTCCCTTAGAGGGAAATAGCAAAACTCTGAAGAGGTAACATTTTTCCTGGACCTTAGAGGTTAAGTAGGGGTTTGCCTGATGCACATGAGGGTGGGTATTTTGGGCTAAAGTAACAGCAGAAGCAAAAGCAGGGAGGCTTGCAAGTGCTATTGTATTTATGAAATCATAGGCACTCTGCTATGATTAAAGCATCAAAGTGTGCATGTGTGTTAGAAGGAGTGGTGGGCTGGTGCCAGTTCATACAAGCTTATTCATGAGAATCAACTGTCCACATTTCTTCCTGTTTTTGCATTCACTAATATCACATTGGTAACTTGAAATTTGCCATTGTAGGAGTATTTACACCAGGAAAATTGGCAAACACTATAAATCAGGGTTTGTTGTTATTACTGTTGTAATTTTCCTTCAGAGAGCTAGTTGTTAAACATTCATCAGCACACAACTTGTTAGAAGTGGCAGTTTTGACAAGGTTAATCTGAATAGTTAAATAAGGTGGTATTGTAAATGGCTTGGCAGGATAAGCTGTGGTTGAATCTTAAATAAACCCCATTTGCAGTCTATACTGACATGGGGGCATTTTGTGGGCAAACCTCTAAGGAAAAATGAAATTTTGCAAAGTGGTAACACAGATACAACTAAACCGAAACCTAATTTTGAGGGCAAATGGTTATAATCTGTGTGAGTAGATCAGCATTAGCAATACTCAGGGTAAGATATAAAAACATTTGGAAAATACTTGATTGTCTTGTCATCCAAAATAAAATATTCTCTGCAGTTGTAAGAATTCTAAGAGTCATTTCTACTATGTAAACATTTCTTGGTACTGCTGACATTTCCTCTTGACAACACTTCATCTTTCAGGCAATAACAGGTAAACATTGAGCCTATAAAATTATTTTTAAAAAACCTTTTGTCCTTGTGTTCTTTTAGAAAAAAGTGACTGGTGAAGCCTTTAATATGTAATAAGGAAGTATACTAAAGTACAGAAGTGGCAAATTAGGTAACTTCTTTTAAATAGATGATCAATCACAGTTCTGTGGGGCTTGGTTGTTCTTGAAATAAAATAGTCAATGAGAGCAAACTAATTACTGAGCTAATCTTGAATATGTTTAACTATGTGATACTAATCTGAAAGGAAGAACAAGAAATAGGAGAGATCAAAGAAGAAAGCAGAAAGACATTTTTAAAATCCTATAGAGGAAAATGGCATAAGTTTATACATGTCCACATTGATTTTTATTAATAGATGATCTCTTCTAAAGGCTAGGTTTGAGTAAACAGTTTGTCAATAAGGATTTGTTCTCCAAGCCTTACATGTGTTTTCTTGTTTGATATTCTCAATAACTCTATAATATAGATTATTCTTACAATCCCTATCTTACTATGAAGAAGTAGAGGCAAAACATCAAAAGAAGAGAAAGTAGCAGATCCAGCATTCAAACCCAGGTATGCATCAGCAGCAACATCACTCTTAACTACTACCCTATAATATAGTGCTTCTCAAAGTGTGAGCCCTTGAACAATAGAAGCAGCCTTACTGGGGACTTGTTAGAAATCCAGATTTTACAACAGGAGGGAAGCTGGAAAATTCACAAATACATGATAATTAAACACCACACACATGAACAACTAATGGATCAAGAAGAAATAAAAAGGGACATTTAAAAATGTGTTGAGACAAATGATAATGGAAACACAAAACACCAAAACCTAAGGGATGCAACAAAAGAAGTTCTAAGAGCTAAGATTTTAGAATGAATGCATACATCAAGAAGAAAAAATAAGTACACAATTTAACTTTACTCCATAAGGAACTAGAAAAAGAAGAACAACCTAAACCCAAGGTTAGGAGAAGGAAGGAAATAATAAAGTTTAGAGCAGAAATAAATGAACTAGAGAAGAAAAATGATAGAAAATATTAATAAAACTAAGAGTTGGTTCTTTCAAAAGATAAACAAATTTGACAAACCTTTAGCTAAACTAACCAAGAAAATAGGAGAAGAACCAAATAAGCAAAATTATAAATGAAAGACAAGACATTACAATTGATACCAGAAAAAAATAGAGAATCATAAGAGACTATTATGAACAATTATATACCAATGAATTGGACAACCTTGAAGATATGAATAAATTCCTAGACACATAAAACCTACCAAGACTGAATCTTGGAGAAATAGAAAATCTCAACAGACCAATAATGAGTAGGGAAATTGAAGGGCGCTTGGGTGGCTCAGTCAGTTAAGTGTCTGCCTTCGGCTCAGGTCATGGTCTCAGGGTCCTGAGATTGATCTCAGAGTCCCTGCTGAGTAGGGAGCCTAGTTCTCCCTGTCCCCGCGTCCAGCTCATGCTCTCTCCCGCTATCTCTCTCTCTCTCAAATAACTAAAATGTTTTTTAAAAAATGAGTAGGGGGGCACCTGGGTGGCTCAGTCGGTTAAGCGGCTGCCTTCAGCTTGGGTCATGATCCCGGGGTCCTGGGATCGAGCCCCACGTTGGGCTCCCTGCTCAGCGGGGAGTCTGCTTCTCCCTCTCCCTCTGCCTGCCTCTCTGCCTACTTGTACTATCTCTCTGTCAAATAAATAAATAAAATCTTTAAAAAAAATGAGTAGGGAAGTTGAATCAATAATCAAAAACCTCTCAATAAAGAAAAAGCCCTGGGCCAGGTGGCTTCACTGGTGATTTCTTCACTGGTGGTTCTTCCACTTAAAAAAGAATTAATGCTAGTCCTTTGCAAATGTTTCTAAAAAATTAGAGGGAACAATCTCAAATTCATTTTACCAGCATTACTCTAATATGTGAGCCAAATTAAACAAAAAAAAAAAAAGAAAGAAAGAAAAAGAAAAGAAAAGAAACAGAAAAAAAACTGCAGGCCAACATTCTTGATAAATACTGGTGCAAAAATTCTCAACAAAATACTAACAATCCTAATTCAACAGCACATTAAAAGGATCTTACAACATAATCAAATGGGATTCATCCCTGGGATGCAAAGATGGTTCAACATACATTAATCAATAAATGTGAAACATCACATTCATAGATGAAAGATAAAAATCATATCATCATCTCAGTATAAAAAAGCATTTGACAAAATTCAACATTCATTCCTGACAAAAACTCTCAACATATTGGATATAGAAGAAAGGTACTTCAACATAATAAAGGCAATGTTTGACAAGCCCACAGCTAACAGAATACTTAAATGGTGAATGGTTAAAAGTTTTTCTTCCAAGATAAGGCACAAAACAAGGGTACCCACTCTCACCATTCCTATTCAACATAGTACTGGAAGTCCTCGCCAAAACAGTCAGGCAAGAAAATTAAATAAATGGCATCCAAATTAAAACCAAAGAAATAAAATTGTCTCTGTTTATAAATGATATTTCCTATATTTATAAAAAATTCCTGAAGACCACCAAAAAAACTGTTAAAACTAACAAATGAACTCACTGAAGTTGTAGAGTACAAAGTCAACATACAAAAATTAGTTGTGTTTCTACACACTACCAAAGACTATGTGAAGACAAAATAAAGAAAACAATCCAATTTACAGTAGCATGAAAAACAATAAAATACGGAGGAATAAATTTCACTAAGGAGGTGAAAAATCTGCACCAAAAACTATAAGATGTTGACAAAAGGAACTGAGAAAGACACAAATAAATGGAAAGATATCCCATGTTCATGAAAGAAGTAATATTGTTAAAAGGTTCATATTATTCAAAGCCATCTATAGACTCAGTCTAAAACCTATCAAGATTCCAGTGATATCTTTTACAGATATACAAAAAACAATCCTAAAATTCATATGGAACCACAAAGCCAAAGCAATTGATATAGCCAAAGCAATTTTGAGAAAGAAGAACAAAGCTGGAAGTATCACACTTCCTGATTCAAACTATATTACAAAGCTGTAGTAATGAAAATAATATGGTATTAGCATAAAAACAGACACACAGATCAATGGAACAGAATTGAGAGACCAGAAATAAACCCATGCATATATGGTCAACTAATATTTGATAAGAAAGACAAGAGCACTTAATGAAGAAAGGGTAGTCTCTTCAATAAATGATGCTGGGAAAATGGCTTATTCACATACAAAAGAATGAAACTAGACCCCTGTCTTAAACCATTCACAAAAATTAAAAATGGATTAAAGACTTAAATGCAAGATTCAAAACCATAGAACTCCTAGAAGAAAACATAGAAAAAAAGCTTTTTGGCAAGGGTCTAGGCAATGATTTTTTTGGAGATGACACCAAAGCCCAAACAAGAAAAAAGGAAAAGTGAGATGACATCAAACTAAAAAGCTACTGCACAGCAAAAAAAATAATGCACAAAATTGAAAGGTCACCTGTGAAATGGGAGAAAATATTTGCAAGCCCCATGTCAATAAAGGGTTAATATACAAGATACATAAGGAACTCAATACAACTTAATAGCATAAAAACAAATAATCCAATTTAAAAATGGACAAAGGACTTGAATAAACACTTTTCCAAAAAGGCATTCAAATGGTCAACAGGTACATAAAAAGGCCTTCAACATCACTAATCATCAGGGAAATGCAAATCAAAACCACAATGAGATATCACCTCATAACTGTTAGAATGGCCATCAACAAAAACACAAGAGATAACCAGTGCTGTCAGCATGTGGAGAAAAAGGAATTTGGGTACAATGTTGGTGGGACTGTAGATTGGTACAACAACTGTGGAAAAGAGTATAGAGAGTCCTCAAAAATAAGAGATTAAAAATAGGAATATCATACTATCCAGCAATTACACTTCTGAGTTTGTAGCTGAAGGAAATGAGATCACTATCTCAAAGAGATATCTGCACTTCTGTGTTTACTGCAGCATTATTTGTAATAGCCAAGAAATGGAAACAACCTAAGTGACCATTAATGGATGAATAGAAAAAGAAAATGGGATATATATACATATCATAAATACACACAGTAGACTATTATGTAACCATAAAAAAGAAGGAAGTCCTACCATTTGTAATAACACAGATGAAACTTGAGGTCATTGTGCTAAGTGAAATAAGTCAGACAGAAAGACAAATACTGTAGGATCTCACTTATATGTGGAATCTAAGAAAACTGAACTCATAGAAAGAGAGACTAGATTAGTGGTTGCTAAAGGTGGGGGGGGGTGGGAATGTGTGAAGGTGGTCTAAGTTAGAAGAGGAATAACTTCTAGACATGTAATGTACAGCATGGTGACTGTAGCTAACAATATTGTATTATACATTTGAAAGTTTCTAAGATAGTAAAGGTTAAAATTTCTCAATGCATGCACAAAATTGTACTATGTGCAATGATAAATACAGTAGCTTATTGCTTATTGCAACATATACATGTTATCAACTCATCAATTTATACAACTTAAACTTACACAAGGTTATTTGTCGATTATATCTCAATAAAGCTGGAAAAGTTAAAGAATAAAGAACAAACAAAAGAAAACCCAATTTGAACATGTGACTATAAAAAAGAGAGAGAGATGCAGATTTAGGCCCCACCCCAGACGTCCTGACTCAGAAAATCTGCAGTGGGGCCCATAATCTGGGTTTTTAACTTGCCCATCGGATGATTCTGTTTCCTGCTAAAGTTTGAGAACCATTGCCCTGTAATATACTAAGGATAACTAACATTCTTATGAAAATGATCTTACATTAAACAACATGCATCTGCACGTCACAACAAATAGAGCAATCAGAAAAGCCTCATGTGTGTTGGAAAAGCAAAAAACTGACACCTTGTTCTACTTCTGCTATGACTGTGCACATCACATTCCACAGAAAGAAAAAAAATGTACCGTGAGACAAATTAAAGCTAACAGGATCACCCTGTTAGGGTTAGTTAAGGTACAGGCAGGTCCTCAAAAGAATAAAGACTTTACTATTTCCCATTATCCTGGGCTTTATAAAAAAAGAAAAGAAAAAAGGAAATAATTTGATCCATGCTTTCAGCTATGCTCATGTCTGAAGATGTGTTATAATCTTCCTGAGTAGATAACTCAGATCATCTGAGAAAGTTGCTGTTTTTCCACCATGATAAGAATAATACGCTTACATTGGTAGGGGTGTGTGTGTGTGTGTGTGTGTGTGTATTTTAAAATACTTGTTATGTATTTTATTTGGTGACACGGGCCTTCTGAAGTCTAATTCTGCTCCATTTATCTATTACTTCATAATAAACTACTCCACAACTAAGCTGCTTAAATAACCTCTGGTACTGTGCGTTGAGCAGGCTTAGCTGGGTGGTTCTCAGTTGAGGTTTCTCATACAGTTGCATTCAAGTGATGGCTTGAATCACTGATACCATCTGGGGGCTTTACGGGGCTGGATGTTCAAGGTGGCTCACTTACGTGTGAGCTAAGCGCTCAGTAGGGACTACTGACAAGTGCTCCTTTACTCGGCCCCTGCATGTGATTTAGATTTTTCTTAGATTATGGTAGATGAGTAACAAAAGAGGTTGTCCCAAAAGCAAGTATTCTAAGATCCAAGTAGAAGCTGATAACCTGACCTTAGGGATCTCAAGTCTCTTATGACGAGCAGTAAACAAACTGCCCTTTGCTCCAGAGGGAAAGACTCTCTCTCTCTTCCAGGGCTGTTAGCTATATAAGTATCCTTGATGGCTGCTCCTGAGAGACTGGATTCTCCTGCACTTTGGAATCCTACCCGGTGAGGGCAGAGCCCACAATTGCACCCAGAGCAAAGCTTCAGAAGGTGCCACTGGTAAGACCTGAGGGTTGAGATAGAGTACTGGCAAGGTCTTCTACCAGTAGATAGAAAAGATCTTGGGTCTTGATAAAGTGAAAGCAAGTGAGTTTAAAAATGACCACCCCTCTGTTGGGGCTAGTGGAATTTTTAAGAGTTTAAGGTTCACCTTTAGGTTGACTCTTGTTCAGTGCTACCTTGTCTTATCTTGGCAGTAAAAGTTCCATACTGTAGGGCCCCATTATGTGCCATTTTGCTTGCCACAGATTTTAGTTACCCATGGCCCACTGCATTCTGGAAGCAGATGGTCCTCTTTCTGACATAGCTTCTGAAGGCCAGTAGTAGCCTAAGGCTATGTCATTGGCCTCCCATCATCTCATCAGGTAGGCATTTATCACAAGCAGCAGAAGGGTGAGTACAATACAATGAGATATTCTGAGAGAGAGACCGCATTCACATAACTTTTATTACATTATATTGTTAGGATTGTGTTACTTTATTATTAGTTATTGTTGTTCATCTCTTACTGTGCTAGATTTATAAATTTATAAATTTATAAATTGATCATAGGTCTGTATGTATAGGAAAAAACATAGTTTATATAGGGTTCAGCACTAACCTTGGCTTAAGGTATCCACTGGGGGTCCCGGAATGTATCTCCCACAGATAAAGCGGGGGACCGCTCTATACAGAGCAGCTGAGGTGTGTTTGGGGGAAGTAAAAGAGCGAGTTGCCATTTCTTGGCAGACAGCAAGAGAAGGAAAGCATAGTAACTGCAGGGATGAGGATTAAGATATTTATTAGTACTTGAAAGTCGGGAGTAGCAGGAAAGGAGACACAAGGGAGTGGGACTCGGAAGCACTCACGTCAAAATACTCCTTTTCCGCAAACACTCCAGAAGAAGGCGATCTCTGCAAAGGGTGTTAGTGAGATCCTGCTGTTCTTTTCATGCAGCCAGAGTGGCAAAATGCTGGGTAACACTGACATTGTGAAAAGATGGGGAATTGGTGAGTTATAAGCATACGGAGGAACTCCTCTGGTCAGCTTTTTCATTTCTACATATTTAAGCATTCTAATTGTCACTGATACTTTAAATCCAATATATATATTCAACACATGCTTTTTGAGCCTTTTCTTACAAAATACCAGACACCAGCCTGGAATTATTGCGACATGAAGGAAATCAGTACGATCATTTTACCAATTAAGGATATTGCACCTTAGCTGCACTTAAATAACAGAAAGGCCTTCCTTGGCTCAAAGCACATTTCTATCCTGCTTGCTTGCCTTTTCCAGGAGATGCAGTATAACTAGCCCTATGAACCACTGAATAGAAGTCGTTGTCCTATTTAATGCAAGGTTCCCCTATCTTCTCAGGAGCAAGCTTTCTTATCACATTAGAGGAAATTATGGCCACCCAGCATCTCAGAGCTGGGTAGAACCTCTGAAGCCACTGATTCTCTTATTTGCACTTTGTTAAGTCAGCCCGGACCAGGTCTCTCTCCGGCTTCTCTTTTTTTCCAAAAGCTGAGCCACCACCATGGTAGAAAAAGTGTGAGAGTTGAATATGAAGACCAAGGCTAATTCCAGCTCTGCTTTTGTTTTAACATATATTTTAAACAAGAATTTATTCATCATTTACTCTCCCAGGCCCCTATTCTAAGAAATAAAGCTATAGGGGTGCCTGGGTGGCTCAGTTGGTTGAGCGACTGCCTTCGGCTCAGGTCATGATCCTGGAGTCCCTGGATCGAGTCCCACATCGGGCTCCCTGCTCGGCAGGGAGTCTGCTTCTCCCTCTGACCCTCCCCCCCTCATGTGCTCTCTCTCTCTCATTCTCTCTGTCTCAAATAAATAAATAAAATCTTTAAAAAAAAAAAAAGAAAGAAAGAAAGCTATAGTGTTATCCATAGCATCATGAAGCTCAGCTTAATTTCTGATGGGGGAATAAAATAATAATACTATAACCAATAAGTGAATTGATAAATAACCATAATCATTTTAAATAGCATTTTTGCTGCAGAGCAGAGATGAATATCCACTGAAACCTGCTTTCTCCCTGCAGGCTGCACTCATAGCTGGGAAGTGGCTGGACAGCCCTTGTAGCTGCTTGTGTGGTCAAAGGAGTCAGTCTCCCCTCAAGGAAAGAGCGAAAACCAAAAAAAAGTGTGTGCCACAGCCAGGACAAGTCTCTCTTTTCCTCCCATGGAAGTCTTAGAAAAGGGCAGAGCCACCATATGGAAGCATCCTGGGTCTTCGCATTACTGCAAGTAGAAGATTCCCCATTCAATTAGGAATACCCACCTTGGACTCTTATATATGAGAAATATATTCCCATTGCCTTTGAGCCTCACACAGGGGGAGTGTCAGCCAGCCTTCCCTTCCTAATAGAGCAATACAGCCTTTCACAAAATGTAACAGAATTGTATGCTAGGGGGTAACAGGTGGTTGAACCCAAGGGCAACCTGACAGTAGAATGAGAGAAGGCTTCTCTGAGATGACATTTGTGCTGATAATGTCTGTGCTAAGTCCAGCTATGTTAAGAGCTGGGGAGAATATTCTAGGCAGTGGGAATGGCAGGTGGGAAACCCCTGAGGCACAAAGAGGTTTAACTCGCTAGTTGAAGAAACACAAGGCTCATGTGACTGGGGCAACATGAGCAAGGGGAGACAGTTCAGAGATGAGGTCAAAGAAGTAAACAGGGGTGAGACCATGTAGAGCCTGCTAGGCCACGGTAAGGAGTTTGGATTTTATCCCAAGTGTGATTGGAGTGTTTTGAGATGAATAGGAAATGGCATAGGGATGGATATTGTAAAAAGAACACACTGATTACTGTGTGTAGAATGGATTCTCCTGGGGCAGAACAAAAAATGAGATTTGCTTTTTGTGATGGTTAATTTTATGTGTTGACTTGGCTGGGCTGAGGGATGCCTGGATAGCTGGTGAAACATTATTTTGGGGGTGTCTGTGAGGGTGCTTCTGGAAGAGATCAGCATTTGAATCAGTCAGGAGACTGAGTAAAGAAGATCCATTCTCCACCAATATGAGTGGACTTCATCCAACCCACTGAGGGTCTGAACAGACAAAAAGTCAAAGGAAATGTCCACTCTCTCTCTCCTTCTCCCTCTCTCTCCCTCCCTGAGCTATTCACCTTCTGTTGCCCTTGGACATTAGGGCTCCTGGTTCTTGAGCCTTTGGACTCTGGGACATACACCAGACCCCAACTGCCCACCCCACCTCAGGCCTTTTAATTCAGGCTGAATGATGCTACTGAATTATGGCCCCAGCTTTCCTCATTCTCCAGCCTGCAGATGGCAGACTATGGGACTGCTTGACCTCCATTACTGTGTTAACCAATTTCTATATAAACAGACAAATAAATCCTATTAGGTCTGTTTTTCTGGAGTGACCTGACTAAATACAAGGTTAGAATAGAGTTCAAATCCTTTAACATGTCTTACAAGGTTCTCTGGGGTCTGGTTCTGGTCCCATCCCCAGTGCTCACCATTAGCCTTCATACCTCACCAAACATAGTCAGTTTTTTTCAGTCCCTACTTCCTTTTTCCTCAGAGATTGCATATGCTGAACTTTTTGCCTGGAACACCTTTTCCCCACAGCTCTCCTCTTTCTACTTCTGTGAAGAAGTAGAAAGTAGTAGTAGTTCTAATCAACTCTCCAGTCCCATTTTGAGCTCCAGTCATTTTGATCTACTTTTAGATCTGAAATTATGCCATAGAGTCTCTTCTTCCTGGGCCTTTGAACATAATATTTTACTCTATCTTGTTTTGTTAACTTCTATTCATTATTCCAGTCTCAGCTTAGCTGGTACTTCATTTAGAAAGCCTTCCCTTCTCCTAAGTATGGGGAAGGCACTCTCCTCAATGTTCCCAGAAGCCTGTAGAGCTTTGGTGTTCATGCCGCATTATAATCACTTGTCTGTTGGAGTATCAACTCTGTAAATTAGGAAGCTTTGTTTCCACAAACTCTGTTGCATCTCATACATTCAACAAATAGTGGTTCAATGAACAAACAAAACCAATACAACACTAAGTCCAGAGGATTTTCTCAAGGCTACAAATGAGAGATGAAGCCATAACTCAGAAGCTGGGAAGAAATTCATTTGAAATGGGATAAGGTCAGGGATGAATGGAGAAGGGTCATGGAAAATAATCTCATAAGGTGAGGTACCTCCTTATCAATTATCAGGGCAAGGGCATATTTGGCATACTTCAAGGTATAGACTTGAGCTCACCACTGCCTCAAAGAGAGGAAATGAACTGTGACAGCACTTTGTAAATTGGAAAGCGTTGCACATATATTAAATGATATTTTAATAATCTACAAATATATTAGTATTATTATCTCAGCATTTGCGATGGACTCATTTTTCCATCCAAAAAAAGAAAAACAGCTTGGGAGTCTTCTTAAACATGCAAATGCTCTTGTCTGGAAGACTATTTGGTGATAAAGGTCACTATGAACTTATCGAGGAGCTCAGTGGGATGGAAGCGGCATTTATTTATGTGTATTTATGTGCTTATTCATTGATGGCTTTGCTGAGGAAAGCTATATTGTCAAGTGCCCTAATTAAGAAATAATAATGTAATTGATTTTTTATGGATTATCTTCAATTGAGTCCCTTTACAACAGCAAACTCTCATTGACTACTCAGGATAATTGATGGTTTCTCAGCACAATGCCCTTGGCTGATTTCAGAGCCGTTGATGCTGTATCTGACAATGACTGTGAGCTATCCCTGTTCTTGCAATGGTGACCCCTAGAAAGGCAGCAAGCTTAAGTGAGGAACACAGGTCAAATCACTTTCATTTTTGTAAAATGAGGGGGTTGAACTCATCAATGGCTTGAAAAATAAAAATACAAATTCGGCAGAACCCCTTCATCAAACAAATTTTACCTAGAAGCTGTGTTTGTAAAGCAAGCCCAAGTGGTGTTAACTTTGGCAGAGGCGAGGTTGGGAAATGCCGAGCTTGCTCCAGCTCTTGCCTCCCCCACCAGAACAGGCTCTGAAGGACGCACAATTTGAGCTGCCGGACCAGATGATCTCCAAGCCTGATTCCAGTTCTACAACTCCAGGGGTCTGTGATGTGACTTTCAAGGGCTCCAGGACAAAGCAAAATAGCCATTTGTCTCACCTTTGGAGTAGATGTGTCTCAAAGCATTTGCTATCAACCTTCGCTCAGAACCCCCCAGGCTGTAGTTTCAGCAAAGTGAAGCCTATGCCTCTGATTTTTGTGATTTCATGTCAGTGTGCGTGTGTGTATACACGTGTGTAAAATGGTCAGCAATCTTACAGGAGCTCTGAGTTTTCTTCTTTGAGCAAATTTTGGTGGGTTTGTGAGGGAACGATAGCTGTCTAGGAGAGAGAAATAATAGCTGTTGAGTACCAGTGAGTACTGTGCTGGATACTTTATGAAAGGAAATATATTACCCACATTCATTGATGAACAAATTAAAGTTCAGAAATGTCACCCAAAGTCACAATACGTCTCTATGACTTCAGAGTTCATACTTCTTACTAAATGGTGATTTCTGTTTATGTAGAAAGTGACCTAGTTATATTGTTTGGGGAGGGGATGATTGAAACATACAATCATTCTGAAAAACGTAAGATTGTACACTTCTTAGTCTTTGAGGGCCTGAAGGAATGGGGGGAGTTGAATCAGATACCATTTCAATTAGAGTGTGTTTATATAGTCTTTATCTAGACTATATGTGTATGTGTGGCTTGTGTGTAGTAGGCAGAATAATGCCCCATGCTCCCAAAGATGTCCATGTTCTAATCCTGGGAACCCATGGCAAAGGGACTTTGCTGATGTGATTAAGTTAAAGACCTTGAGACAGAGAAATTATCCTGGATTATGTGGACGAGCCAATGTAATCACAAGAGCCCATAAAAACAAAAGAGGCAGCAGACAACATCAGAGTGATTTGATGTGAGAAGGACTTGAACAGTTAATGCTGGCTTTGAAGATGGAATAAGGAACTATGAGCCAAGGAATCCAGAGAAACTTGGGAAACTCAGGGTATCTGAAAGACTGTCTGAGGAGCCCAAGAAAAAGTGCCACGAGCGGAGTAGAGAGCACCTCTGCCCATATTTGTGTGGATCTGCAGCAGATCCAGTTTTTGCAGCAGAATCCGGAGGGGACCATAGGAAAGAGGATGGTTCTGTGAAGGTCACACCAACAACCACACGATCGAAAGACCTCCCTCAGATGAACAAAGGCAGTATACTTTACTGGGGGATCTGGGAAGGAGGTTATTCAGGGCAGAGAAACTGTTTCTAGAGCTTCGTTTATATCTGTCCACATCTTATCTTCTGTTTTAGTTAAGTTTTAATTGGAGAAAATCTCTGAATGAACTTCTAGCACATTTTCTCATAGTAGGTGATCTTGAAAAGAATTCATCATCAAGCAAATGGATTTGATTTATTTAAGCAGACTAGGGAGATTTAATTATTTTCTTACCATAAAACTAACAAATAACCAGTCAAAGGAATATTTTTGGAATCTTGTTTTACTTAATCTTGTATCATAATTCCTGGCACATAGTAGGCGACATTTGTTTTTAGAATAAAATATTTGGCTTTTATTCAGAGAACAACCTAGTGCTAAAACTGACTGAGCAACTTATTGTATGTTTGGCTAATGGAATGTCAGCATAGAATATTTTTTTAAATGAGAAAGGCAATGGTTCTATTACTTCCATGGAAAAATACACCAAAACAAAAAAAAATCTAATACAATATAACTTTGTACATTTTACTATTAATAGCCCCAGTGAGTGCTGACAAATGTTTGGAGTTTACCACAATGCCCAAATCAAAACCCTCAAATGGTATGCCCACAAAGGCTGGGAACTCTCAAGCCAGTAAGCTAATGGACAAGATGCTAAATATCAACCCAGGACCAAGATATATTTTTAATTACTGTTGGCATTTTGCTTCTGCTTAATCCATTACATAGGAGCCAACACCATGCCTTTTTCTCCAATTTCTGACTTCATCTATTGCTAGGACTCAGCTTTAGTCAGTAACATTAGGTAGGAGGCCAACCACTAAGGAGGGTGAGTGATTGACCTGGATGACACATCTGTACCACAGACGAAACCAAATGAACCTAAAGCAGCATACAGACAAGGTCCTTCGATAAGCACTGCTAATGTTTTACAGCATTTTATGGTTCTTAGGCAAGATGCTGTATTGAATTCCAGGTTGGGGTAAGGTCTTCATTTTTACTTTTCTCTTTTCCTGACAAAAGTGAGATGAAAAAGCATTGTTGTGGAAAAGGCCAGGCCTAGGAGACAAAAGACTTAGAGTCAGATGTTTGCACAGGGTGATAACAGATGAGCCATTTAAGCTTTCTGAGCTTTGTCTGTCTAATTTACGAAATGAAGATTAAAAAAAAAAATGTCTTCTCCATTTTCTTCATTTGCGTGTTGTGGGGGGTCACATGACAAAAATTAATATATATGAGAAAGATTTTTTTTGGTAAAGTGTAATATAAATATGGGGCACCTGGGTGGCTCAGTCGTTAAGCGTCTGCCTTCAGCTCAGGTCATGGTCCCAGGGTCCTGGGATCAAGCCCTGTGTCGGGCTCCCTGCTCAGCGGGAAGCCTGCTTCTGCCTCTCCCACTCCCCCTGCTTGTGTTCCCTCTCTCGCTGTGTCTCTCTCTGTCATATAAATAAATAAATCTTAAAAAAAGTATAATTAAATATGTGACTATATTTTTATGATCGACATCATAATCCTAGCTATCAATGAGGTATAATGGGACTAGGTCTATTTGTCCATTTATTTTGCTTGTTTTTCTGAACTCATTTGTCCCTCTTCTGACATGATCCTGGTCAGAATTTTTTTTGTCGGATGCTTATATCAATTCCCCTTTATGCTTTCTCTCTGCCTACTGTTTGCTTAAGTAGACCCAGAAATCAAAAGTGTAAATACAGAGTATTTAGCAAATGCTCTTCAAAAATCCACTTATCCCATTCTCCCCAAATCTTCAGAATACACCAGAACCATTTATTTCTCACCTGTCTGTAGGTCAGCTGGCGCTGGGATATGGAGGCTGGGCTCTGGGTGGGTCTACCTATAGGTCCAGCTGGGTTTGGTGTCTTGCTCTGAGCTGGTGTTAGATCTGTTCTACATGTGTTCAGCTTGGGGTCCAGGCTTAAAGGGGTAGCACCTGCGCTGGTAAATTTCTTCCCATAAAGATGGAAGAGGCATAAGACAGCAAGCACAATCAAAAAAGATAGCAGGGTACATTTGGTCTCAAAGGAAGTTTGGCAAAATACTTACTGTGAGACTAAATCTACTCTGGTAATTCTCTCCTCAAATAAAATGTTCATTTCAGCAAATCGTATGCTTTCAGGTGCAAGTTTTTATGCTTTCAAGTTTGTCATGACCCCCATGACAACTTTTTCACACGGTTGAAGACCAGGTTGTTGAAACTTTGGCCAGCATGCGTGTGTGTGCATTCTCTCTTTTGACAGTTTATTATGGAAGGTGCATTTTCTTCAAACATTTTCTTCTTAATTTTCAAATCCCCTAAAAAGTTAGAATATTGAAGTAATAAATAATTATTAAGACAAAATACGGATGCAGGAATATCTGGGTGGGAATACAGGCATCATTTTTCACTGGGTGTGAATCAGTGAATCCATGCTGAGAATGAAGTTTTATGCAGGGAGACACGTGCCCTCCTGAGTCATATTCACATCCCACTTTGCAGTGCAGTACTCATTGAATATTCTGACCAGGTTTTTCATTTGCTTCAACGATTAGCACAGTAATCATTAAAATAAACTGGGCTTTATTTTACTGAGGAGCTATTTTGCCCATTTCATTCAAAAATGCTCATGAGTTGAACTGCATGCCTGATTTTTATGATACTGTGCTTTTTGTGAGGCATAGGAAAGATCCTAGGGCAGACAGCACATTCAGTTTTCATGACTGAGAAGTTCAAGATGATTTCTGACAAAAGCCAGTTAAAAGCCATCTTTTCTTTTTTTGAAGAGATACTCAAGTTAACATTACAAATATTTACTAAAAAATCAGGGTCAATAAAGATAACTATATCATCTACACAACACACACACAGCCCTTATTAAAGTATATACTTTGTAGAAAAGCTTCTTGTTTGGGTCATTTCAATATTAAATGAACAGTTTATAGATTTTAGATGAGTTCTAGGAATCTTTACTAAATCTTTCCTGAAAAATGGAGTTTACTTACAAGGTAAATTGAGGCTTCTTTTGAGCAAAGATGTTCAGTTCAAACATTATACCTAAATGAATAGGTTTACCTTTCCTGGCCCTAGAGGGCTAAATTCTTATGTCACAATAACCAAAGGGTACATCAATTGAGATTTAATACTCTTTCATGGTACATTTTCACTGATGAGCCTCTGTGAAGACTTCTTTTAGGGCTAGCATCTGGGCTGCTCAAAATATAATCCCTGGAAGAAGTATTTCCAAAGCTCTGCCATTCCTGGTAGAGTACTACCTGGCAAGTCAATTTATTAAAAATAAATAGCATTCAAATCACAACCCTCTTCCTCTCCACCTCGTTCTCCTTCTCTATCTCTCTGTCTCTGTCTCTCTCTCTCTGCCTGAATATATTTTTTTAAGATTTTATTATTTATTTGAGAGAGAGAGCAGAGCGAGAGAGAGAGCACATGAGCGGGGGGTTGGGGGGGCGGTCAGAAGAAGAGGGAGAAGCAGACACCCGCTGAGCAGGGAGCCTGATGCAGGGCTCAAACCCAGGACCCTGGGATCATGACCTGAGCAGAAGGCAGACGCTTAACTGACCAAGCCACCCAGCAGCCCGAGTTAAGTATTTTTAAATTTTAGTAATAAAATTTTAAATAATTAAAATACAGTAACATTGTTTAAAAATATTTTTAAAGGGTACATAGTGACAAGTGTCTCATTTGTGTTTTCTTGTCTACCTTGTGCCCATCTCCCAGTATATACATGCTTATTTGTTTTTTATGAATATACAAAGGTACCCTCTTATTGCGGGTTTTATTTTGCATCATTTCTTTTTAAATTGCAAATATGCATGTGCATGTATTATATAGACTTATACATGCGCACATACCATACACATAATCTGTGTAGGTTATCTACTGCACACTACAAAGCACCTCAAGACACAGTAGTTTAAGACAAAAACAATGTATTATTTCTCAGCATCCTGTGGGTTTGGAATTTGGGCAGAGCTCTTCTGAGCAGTACTTCTGCTACAGGGTATCAACTAGAGTCATTCATTTAGCTGCATTCAGTTACTGATGGGGCTGAGGTGGAAGGTCTAAGAAAGTTTCGTTTATATATCTGGCACTGCAACACTCCTCCATGTAGCTTCTCTTTCCAAGTGAGGTGGGCTTCCTTGCAACATGGTGGTCTAAGAGTAGTTGGACTTCTTACATGGTAGCTGGCTTCCTAGCATGAATGTGCTAAGAGGTAAAGGTGAAAGCCCTAGGGTTCTAAACTCTTATGTGATACCAGTGGGTCATATTTGAGACTTAATATTTTTTCATGATTGTGTTTCCACTGGTGAGACTAGTTTAAGATTACTCTTAGGGCTCATATCTTAAGACTTAGCCATGCAATTTAGAGTCACTCCTACCACATTCCGTTGGTCAAAACAAGTCCCCAAGTCACCCCAGATTCAAGGGGGAGGGAAATAGATTCTATCTTTCAGTGGGATGAATGGCAAAGAATTTGCAGCCATCTTTAACTGACCACAGTATCTGTTTCATTTTATACATGTTTTAAAGTCTACAGACACCAGCCAGTCAGTGATTGAAAGATGCCTGCTAATACACCATGAAAAATTTGATGCCAGTTTTCAAAAAAATTATGAAGTTACTGAGAAATATTGATGTAAGATGCAGGGCTTTTAGAAAGTAAAAAAATAGTTTTCTTATTTTAAAAAATAAACCTTTCATCACAACCTCATAGGTTTGCTGAAAGTCTACAGTTTTGTGACACAATGTGTCGTTAATTAAAAAAAAAAAACCAAAAACAAACCTCACCAAAATATTTTTAATCACTTGGACATATCTTAGCTGCCAATTTGTGGAGAGGCTAGTTTCTCCATGTATGTTTTGACATATACATTAAACCTTCTCTTACTATTCTCTTGAGAATCTAATTCCCATCAAACCTGTGACATAACCTATAACTATCACCAGCTTCTTTGTGGGGGTTTATGATCTTTGTGATATATGCCTTCTGAAATATATGTCTGTAGGCTTATGGTAAAATTAATAAAACTGAAATTAAAACTGACAGCTCTGAAATGATATGCTACCCTTAGCATATGGAATAACTACCGTGAACACTTATGGGGTTTGTTGCAAGATTATAGACAGTTACCCAATAGGGGATAACTTCTGAACTGTGTTGCTAAATCTCATTTGACAGGTTTTGGATTTGGTATAATTTTTCTATAGCATCTTAGTGTTGGGTGAGCAATATGTTAGCTATGATTCAGATGACATTTTATGCCTAAGCTCCTCAGTCTTTCTCCTCCACATCTTCCCTCTCTTCCCTGTCACACCCTCCTCTTTCTTCCCCTCCTTCTTTATACACTCAGTCTTATCTAAATATTTTAGCAGTTAGTTCATGGCTAGGGGATTCTTTATGAAATATGATGATAAAAAACACTTTTGTCTGGCTGCAAGTCCGAGTGTGCACATCTGCAAATCTGAGGATACATATCAGAGTATTAGCTACCTATCTACCTGTCTATCTGCCTATTGATTTACTATGTTTATACTCATTTTTTCTGTTATGGTAGGAATGCAAGTTGCAAGGATTTAGTCCTGTACACTGTGTTAGGTGAGCCAGTCTTTTATAAAATCTATCTTGGCCCCACTTCATGTGTGTATATGTGTACACACAAACACACACATACACACACACACTTTTTTCTTTAATGGGGATATTTATTTCTTTTTCTGGTGAATGAAGGGCTGCTGTCCAGATTTTGGCTTTATAAAAAAAATAGCACTATTCCTGTAAAAGAAAAACTTATGCAGTTTGGGGAAAAAAAATTAAGAATTGGTTGCTATAATAGCAAAGAGATACTCATGTATTGTAATTCTGTTACCACTTCAGGATTCTATATACTGGAAGGTATGAGAGATTATTAGAAGGTGAAACTAGGAAATGGGGCCAGAGGGAATTTGAGGTGCTTTTAAATGTACTCCTCCTCCTCTATCCAAGTTTTGCCTTGGAAACACAGAAATTATATAAACGTGCTTTGAACAAAGTAAACAAAAAATAAACACATATTAACAAATTTACTGTGGTTCTGAGTAGGGATATGGCTCCCCATGGGCCTTTCTAAGGTTTGTCAGAAATAAGGTAGGCTCTTGCTTCTGACATAGTTTAGACTGGGTTGCCTTTAACAACTTTTTAGTAACTCTGCAGTTATATATGCCTTCATCCTTTGATGTGAAACTTTTATAAATAATAAAATGCAATACCCATGCTGTTGACACTCTCGGTTTTCTACTCCACATCCAATTCACTCTGCTTTTGTGGCAACAGAGATTCAATGAGCCTTATTAGATGTTCACGTCTCAAGGCTTTCTTTCACTTAAGAGTGAGCTTGATTTTGAACAATGAGTTTTGTAAGCAGATAGCCACTGGAAGAGTCTTGGGAAAATTTTCCTTTCTTTACAGAAGGGATGGTGCCCCTCTCCCACCACTTCTCCCGTCTTCTTGCTTCCTTGAATGAAGTTGTGATGGTTAACGTGGAGCAGCCATATTGTGACTACATGGAAAAAGTTAATATATTTAAGAGTCCTTGGCCCTGACAATGTACAACTGCTCTGCACCCATGTTAGCAACTGTCTTCTTTCATGATTTATTACAAGCTAAAAAAAGTAACTTCCTACTTGTTTCAATGATCATGTCTTTTGTTGCTATCAGCCAATTCTAACTACTTTAAATGGTAAATAGATGTAAAAGGCTCATTTGTGGATATTAAATTTGTAATTTTAATGTTAATTTTTCTGTTGTTACTGTTGTTTTACCTGTATTTTTCTCTTTTCTTACCCCCAATTCAAATAGGTCCCAGGTTCTGTGCTTTGATGCCTAGGGATGCTTGCAAGTATAATTCCTGGGTGCTTTCTTCAAAAGCTTATATCCACTGAAGAGTTTAGAGCTGGAGGCAGGGGTACCCTTCAGCTTGAAAAAAAAAGTCCTTGGCTTGGGGGATTCCAGAGGGGTCTGTAGGTCTAGTGAACCCTAGGGACTAAGGGTGGTGTAGAGCATTTGGTGCCCACCCCCTATGACCAGAGGTGGCAAAAGAGGCCTCTGTGGGGCTTTTCAGACCAGTCCATGAAGGCAAACAGAGCACACACACCTTCTCTATGCCCTTGATCTAGGGTAATAAGAAGGTGTTCTGATGAGACTTGATATCACCCTGACAACTAGAGTAGTAGCAGGACCTAAGGCTCCTCTACTCTTAGAGCCGCAAAATTTTGCGGGAGTTCTGTTGTCCCTCCTACTCTTTGGAGATAATTCTGAATTGGGAAGAGGGTGCAGGGCCAAGACCCCCTTTTAGAAATATTGGCTAATTTTATATTGTGAATCATAATTCCCATATGAAAAGTACATAGAACATAAATATACAGCTCAGCAAATTCTCACAAAGTGAATACCCATGTCACTCCTTCTAGCTCAAGACATAAAACATGGCCAGTCTCCAAAACCCTCTTCATGGGCCCTCTCAGTAACCATTTTATCATTCTTCCCCAAAGAGAATCCTGATTTTTCAATATAGTTTTTCTTGCTTTTATTTATAGCTTTATATAACTTTTTTTTTACTACTTAAGTATGAATTACTAAGCACTAGCTTTGTCTATTTTTTAATTTTACATAAATGGAATCATGCTTTTTTTGGTTTGTGGTTTTTTTTCACTCAAAATTATTTTGTTTGTGAAGTGTATACATGTTATTGTGTGTAGCTGCATTTTATTACTTTTCTATTGCTATATAGTATTCTATTATATAAAAACACCACAATTTATTTAGTTGTTTTATTGTTGAAGGGAATTTGAATTATTTTCAGTTTTTAGAATAAGAATTCAGATGATTTTAGCAAAATCATCCAGGTTCAAAATTAATACACAGGCCCCCCCCCCCACCCCATATCTCTCCCCACCCCCACCGTCCTTCTACCCCCACCAACTTCCATATTAGTTACTTGATCTACAGTTGAACCTCTGTCATAGAATAAGTTAACTGCAGTGTCTTCAAGAGATCTTTCCTATTTGGTCATCATGGATTGATTCAGGAAACTACTTGGTCTCAAGTTTCTCCAATGAGTGCCTTCCTGGGAATTTTGGATTAGAACAGAAGGAGAGTGTATGTTCTGAGTTGCTAGAATATAACCTGTAAATCTAGGAGCTATTGGCAGCCATGTTTTCCAAGTGGACAGGAGAAAAAATTAGAAATATCGACCGAGGAAGAAAAGAATGAAGCAGATGCCCAGAGGGGCACAACTATAAGACTGTAAAGAATCCTGATGATCAAATTCCTGGTTTCAGTTTGTTCTGAAGCTTTTACTTCCTTATAATAAATGTTCCAGTGGCCTAGGAGAGTTTGAGTGAGCTTCTGTTACATGGAAATACAGTAGTCCTAATATTATAGATATTTTTACCTATCTAATTTAGAGACTATTCATAACTATTTCTTAAATAATGATATTTTTCAATAGTTTTACATTTGAGCATCCAAGTATCTGCTACTTGATACTAATGTGTTGAGTGAATTTGGACAAGTAAAAGAACTTCTCTGTGACTTAGTTTATCATCAGTAACATACGGATGTCTGGACAATAAAATCTCTAAGATTTACTTTGTACCTAACACAAAATTATTCTATCAGAGTGCCAGTAGGCAAACTTATTATTTGCACTTGACTTTTCAAAGGAAGCAGTGGGGAGTCTGGTGATAATTTATTCTAAAAAATTTTGAAACCAAAATATTTCAGAACTCCTCTACTTCCTAGTAAATGGTGCATTCTCCATTAAAATATTTTCTGATGCATAGCAGGCTCTCAGAAAATATTTGTCAAATGAAAGAAAGAATGAATGACTATCCACTTGAGATATTTTATATCCCAAGATCTAGAACATTAAGCACATGTTTTAATGATGTCAGTTCCCATTCAACCCTTCCCATAAATCCCTAGTCTTTACAAAGACCAAATGCAACCTTTCAAGTATGTGGGTTTCTGTAGCTGGGTGATTCAGTACTGAAGGGGTTAATGAAGAATCAGATGCCTCCATAGGATTCTGTGAAGCACAAAAAGTACAGTGCCAATAAAATCCCCTGAAGAGTAAACAAAACTTGGAACTGTTGCAAACAATAAATTGTCAATACCTTATAGAAGCAATGGATAATGAAAACTTATCATGCCTATAGTTAGTATCCTCTTTAAAAGAATTTACAGAGTCTATGAAATTAAATTCTGTGCACAGTTCTCTTAATTTGTCCTTAATTAAACAATACTCCATAAATGGTGCATTCAGTGACCAAATGTTCAGAGACAGCAAAATGGTGGGTCCCAAGCCATTAGGAATGAAATAAAGGCAGTCCCTGGAGAGTCTGCAAGAATCTGGTCTCTCTAAGTGACAACTGATGGTTTAGGAAAGATAATTAACTTTGCAATTACAAACTGCAGCTTTCACCAATGCTGTTTTCCCCCAGTATAATCTTTTAAATGTTGGATTATTTCCTATAATCGTGAAATAGTTTGCTTGGAAAAGAGAAAAGCAAACAAATACCCCACTTTAGGCTGCTGAGTTCATCAGGAATTAAATCCTTATTGATTAATTTAATGGGTATTGTTTTTTATTTCTAATGTTAGATCAATATCCATTTAATGTGCGATGCTAAGCTGATTCACAACACTAAAATTTCAGCAGTAAATTCGTACAATGAGCAAAACAATATTTAGATTTCACGCAAAACCAGAAAAGATGGATCTTTTCTTTTTTATCAGAAAAGAAACATGAAATTACTGTTTAAAACATTAAGAGCTAAAACTTTTAAAGAACCCTTATTCTGCTTTAGATTTAATAACTTTATGCCATTTTTTCCTGCTTAAGCGATTCTCTGAAAATCTCATTACTTTATTATTGATATTTAAATGAATTTCATACCAGAATAATCCAGTTTTTCTCTGCCTCCCCCAAAGAATTCAGTCTACCCTAACTGTACCTGGCCAACTTTTCTTCATGTCAGCTGACAGTATCCATTAAGCAAATGTTAATGTCAAATAAAAATTGCTTTTCTTTTTCCTTTAAAAACGTGCTTGCTGGAAAGACACCTTTATCGTGTCTATGTAGACAAAAATTTTGAACTGTAAAAATATGGACTAATTTTAGATCCCAAATACCCATCTTCTTCTCAGCACTCTTCATCAGATGACAACACCCCCTCTACTTTGCTCCATTTTCTGATTATTTGTGTTTCTAAATAGATGTGCCTTAGTGTGCATGCTCAAATGGCTCCTACCATTCACAGCATATACACAGGACAATAGTCTTTGAAAGCTGACTCACTCATGCAAATACCAAACTGCATTTTGTTAACACTATATTGATAAAGGTAAAGAATTAGAAGGCATCTGAGAGATACACTGGTTTTGATATGATGCCTCAAAAAGTCAGAAAAAAATTTGTTGGACCATGTCCATGTTATTAGGCTTTTTCATAATGTACTTAGGTTTAATCAGAGACTCTCATGTTGTTAAATAATCTTTATATGTTTTCTGAACTTAGGCAGTTTCACCCTCCCCCCTTCCCTCCCTTCTTTCCTTCCAACTATTTAAAAAGCCTAGAGATAACATGAGCCTTAAATATGCTAATGTACTGGTAATACTCCAACAGGAAGTTAAAGGATATGGTACTTGACCAGGAACACCCTTTTTTTTTTTTCCCCCTAGAGCACCTTGAATAGCTAGTGCTAGTGCTCTGTGGGGCACCCATTCAGTAAAATACTGTTCAACAAAATAAAGTTTTAAGTAATTAGAGAGCAATTAAAAGGCTTCCATGATTTAGTCCTCATTTCCCTTCTACAAATTTATCCTATTTACCCTCTACAAATTTCTTGTTACTAACTTTATATTCTAGGCAAAAAGGCCATTTACTATTCCAACATATCCTATGCTTTGCTAAACACCTGAGTTTTTTCCTTTTTTCCTCCTACTCTCTTACCTAACCTTCTCCAGTTAAAATTTTACCGATAATTTAAGATGGGTAAGATTAAAAATGTCTTTTTATCCATAAAGTTTTGATTTATTACTTAACTAAATTTGACTTCCCTGTGTTCTCAAATTATATGCCCCCATTTTTATGACATATATCTCAATCTATTGGATATTGTGGCTAATGGTGGACACATTTCCATTACTAGTTTACAAATTCTCATCATGAACTAGCCGCTCTTCTAGGCATTTTATTCATTAATTCATTCAGTCATTCATCCATGTATACCCCCCACTTTCTCTGCTCCAGCCATCCATCATATTATTGAGTATCAAAGCATGTTTTGGAGCCAAGCATTGGGACTACAACAGTAAACATGGTAGGAAAGGCACATTGCCTTATACAGTGTATATCCTAGTGGAGGAACGTAGGTCATAAACATGTGAAAAAGAAATAAATAAGACTCTTTGGAGAGAGGTAAGTGATATGTAGAAATTGAAACACAATAATGGTATAGAGAATAACAGTGAGAATTGGGATTATTATATTAAGTTAGAATGGCCAGGGCATTTTGCATATGCTAGCTCACTTAATCCTCAAAATAATACTTTGAATTACTTATTGCTATTCCCAGTTTACATATGAGCAAATTGAAACTGAGTGAAGTTCCACGGGTTCACCAAGGTCATTTGGATCATAAGTATTAGAACAAGGCTAACAAATATAATTGTACAGGTTGCACATTGCAAAACCCCAAAGAGCACCATGTAAATGGTGCCTCTACCTTTCAGGATTTGATAGAGAAGCAGAACCACTAACAGTGATGTAGAATAAGGATCTATGGTAGAGATTAGGTCTTACATAATTGTGAGAGCTGATAAAGAGTCTATGGGAAGTTGGTGGCTCTAGAGTGGGATGAAAGTAATTGTAGGTGACCAGGGCTACAAGTGCTAAGACAATATTATATAAAGTGGGGGAAAGCAAGAACAAACTGAAAGACCCAAGGAAAAATGGATACCACAGGGACATATTGGAACCCATATCTGTGTCTTGCTGCCCCCAACCCCAGTGAGTTGGGCAACGTGCAGCGGGAGCCAGCGCCTTTCACCTTGTGGCTGTACTTAGACCTGGCCTAGGTCTCAGAGAAGCTGAACTGGAGCTACAGCCTGGCTGTGGCCCGTGCCTCAGAGGTGAGCCATGAGATCGGTGATAATATGCACAAGCTACTACACTGTGTGTTGCCCTACAGGGGGCTTAGAGTCTAATGGCTGCTGCTTCCATCTTGCACAAATTTCTCTTGGGACCCACCCTGACCAGAATCGTACAAGGAACAGAATTCTTAGACATGTAGCTCCAGCTGAGCAAAGATGACACAGTGGCCCTGAATTTTACAACGCAAAGCCTGGGGAGCCATACATAGCATCCCTTGTAGCAGAGACAGGCTTTCGCCTAGACTTTGGGACTCCAAAAGTTGCATGCTTTTGATTACACAGTATTATCTCCTTCATATAAGGCACAGAATGTCTCATATTCATATACTCACAATACCTACCACAGAAAGTAGGTGCTTACTAAATATGTAGTAAATAAATAATTCACACGGTACTGTATAGGCCTCACCTGAAAGTGAGTCTAGAGAAAAATTCTTACATTCTCCCAATTGACTTTGTATCAAAGCACACAGGCTGGAAAAAAATGGAATGATCCCTTTGTCACTGAAACACTTGGCTTTTAGGAGAGCAAGATTAAGGGTCCCATTTCAAAACGTAAGCATTTGTACTCTGGCATTGCTAGACCAGCATTGCCTGGGAATGTGTTAGAAATGAACATCCTCAAGTTTCTCCCCAGACTCACTGAGTCAGAAATTCCAGGGGTGGAGCCTACTGATCTGTGTGAACAGGCCCTCCAGGTAATTCTGACGCACATTCAAGTTTGAGGATCACTGATCTAGAAATGCTGAATTCCTGAGCTACTGAATAAAAGGAGAAGCTGAAGTAGGTCCCATTAGGTGCACATTTGGTGAGTAAAAGAAATGATACACGGAACCACTGAGCTGCAACTTTAGGTAATTCAGAAGAGCTAGGCAGAAGCGGAAAGAGTAAAAAGCAATATGAGGAGCAAGTACGTCAGACAGATGCAGATAAGAAACAGTTACCCAGACGCAATGTAGGGGATTTCTCCAGTGGTATCTGGCCTTACCTTTTCCACACAGGCTTTTGGCAGGTGGGTAGCCGATTTCCTGTTGGGCCAGCTCTGGGTAAACTGATGAGTTGTATCATGGGTTCCCACCCTGCTAATCAGGCAATTTGATGTAAATGATCATGAAAGTGTGACACAACCGCATTTTGTTCTCTAGCTTGGGTGTGGTCATGTCTCTCCTGAAGAAAGTCCTTGTTTATCTAAAGTCAGTCAGTCCCTGTAGAAACAACTATTTAAAAAGCCTAGAGATAACATGAGTCTGATTAGGCCTAGGATTTTCAACTACCCCACCTTCTCTGCCTACAGCTACTTCTTAACCCAATCGTAATCTCACTTGCTCCAGACTCCTGCTTCATTTCCTCATCACAGCCACATGCTTATCTCCCCGACTCAATGTATGATATTATGGTAGGATAATATTCTGAAATGCTAATCGCTGTGCGGGGCTTTTTTCACCCTTTATTTCCTCCTTGTTCCTTTGCTCCTGTGATCAAAGCTGAAGACCCAATTCTCTGTGGCTTTTCTGTTCCACCCTGCTAAGACTTAAGGGGACTTGAGCAGACTGGTCAACAGCTGAAGGAAGAGGACTCCACTACAGACAAGATGTCTTAGTAAAAAACACAGAGGGGAAGGAGATTTCCCCTTGGCTGAAGGTTAGAAATTCAAAAGGGAAGAGAGGAAAAAGATGAGATAGAGCTTCCACATGGCTTGATAGTGAGAAGGATTTCAGAAAGAAAATGATTTATCAGGTATGTCTAGGTGTCTGGGAGCAGAGGAAGCTTCACTGAAGGATTTCAAGGCCTCAAACCGCAAGCAGGTAAAACAGAGCTTCCAGGACCGTGGAAGCCATGGCAGTATCTCTGTGGACAAATGACTCATGACTAGTTCCACAGCATTCCTCCAAACACCTTGTCACTGTAAAATTCCAAAAGTGGAACATGGAAAATGGCTAAAGTTCAATTTCCCTCTAAGCTTTTGAAATGGCCTCATTTATGGAAAAGAGAGTAATATTTCTTGCACAACTAAGCATACAGAATGAAGTTAATGCTTCCTAAGGCTGTACCTTTTTTCTCTCTAGGATTATGTTTTTTCATTTACTTTATTTGGACAAACAATGTATTATATAGGGAAGACCTATGGTCCTGAAATGAATTTAAACACCACTGGCTTTTAAAGGTCAATTGCCAGGAGCAGGGGAGAGGGCAGATTTAAACAAATTCTAGATGTAGTCATTTTAATTGGGCATATGAATTCCACTTGAAGGGTTGGATTTCATTTTTACTAATGGTGCCCCTACAGTATCTGACTTGATAGTTTGTTCCTCTTAGCCTAGTAGGAGAGTCAGACTGGTATATATCATTGTTTATATAAAATACAATAAAGTATGATTTCCTAGATAAATAGAATTAAATCCTGGAAGATTAAAAATTAAACACCTGAAAGATAGAGGAGGGTGGGGATTGGGGATGTATCAGTCAGGGTCCTAATACAAATCAGATATATTCTATTATAAAAGAATAATTCTGTAAGGATTTTTTTTTTTAACAAACATGTGGATGTAAGGGAGCATAGGCAAAAAGCCATCATCCAGGATTTAGTACAAGCTCAGCTATTATCATCCATGGTCCAAAGGGGAGGAAAGGGTCCTGGATCTGAAAGCAAAGCTGTGTAGTCAGAGGCCTTGAGAAAAACAATAGACTTCATTTGAGAGACAAAGCCAAAAGCAAGTTCACAGCAAAGATCTAGGGAGATACATCCCCAGATCTTACCCTCTTGCCTGTTTCCTATCTCCACCTGGAGGGCCCCACAGCCTGAAGTGACAGGACTTGAGAGCCTAGCTGACATAGTCTATGAACTCAGCCTTTCCAGGCAGACGGCAGAAGGGAAAAGTGACCATGGATCTAGAGGGCAAACAGACAATAAGGTGGGCTGGAAATGGTGTCTCTGAGATGACGCCTCCACAATATTTTGAAGGATCCGTAGTTTTCTAGGCACATAATGGAAGGAATTTACTTAGGTTTCCTTTACAAGTTGGTTTTATGTTGATAAAATGTTAAATTCTGGCATTTTTTGAGCATGTTTCCACCTGTTAGAATAGGAAGGATATAAGGGCCATGTCAGAGCATTTTCACCCAGGGACACTGAATTTCATATGATAATCCATATATTAATAGCATGTCCTCTGTCACCACCATGTTGAAGTCCTAACCCCTGGTTATCTGTAAATGTGACCTTATTTGGAAAGTTGGTCTTGGCAGGGGATCAAGTTAAGATGAGGTTATTAGGGTAGGTCTTAATCCAGTATAACTGTGTCCCTAAAAAGAGGTGGGGGGCAGTTAGGACAGAGACAGACAAACATACAGGGAGGGAGAACATCATGGAAAGATGAAGGCAGAGATCAGAGTGATGCATCTACAAGCTAAGGAATGCTAAACATTACCAGGAAACCAGAAGCTAGTCAAGAGGCAAAGAAGAGAAGGAATCAGTTCTGTCAACGCCCTGATCTTGGACTCCTGGCCTCTAGAACTGTGAGCAATAAATTTCTATTGTTTAAGCTGCCCAGTGTGTGGTATTCTGTTATGGCAGCCCTTGCAAAGTAATACACCTGTAACCCCAGTGTATCCTCCATAATTTTTTTGTCTGCTACAAAACACGTATGCCAATGGCAAGAAATGTCCTGCTCATGTTTACCCAAAACTTAATATAAATGATGAGGGCATCTGTGGTTTTTGGTAAGATTTTACTTCCTAACAGAGGCAAATTTATCATGAAACCAATGACACTTAAGCTTTAAGGTGCCCCAATTACATGCACCCCTTCTAAGGCCCAGTACCTAATTTTATACTCTAAATTTGAATTCTTTTTCTTAAGGAGGGTACCCCACTTTATAAAAATGTTGGACTCCACAAAATCTGAATCCACTTTTTATCTCAACTTTTGTTGTTATAAACTCCAACTTCAGGTAGTTACTCACACAGCTGGATATGATACCTTTATATCCTAAATCACTGCTAATACTCTTTGTTCTTATAAGCAACTACCATTAAAAATAAAGGAAGGAATAACTAACAAAAAAGAACAAATAACTTTGAGAGTCCTTGAGCATAGAGTGTTCTAGGCCCAGCAGGATTCCAAAATGAGGACAAGAAGCCTTCTCTATTCTGCACCAAATGGTGATTTTTATATGTTATTTATTTATTTATTTATTTACTTTGCATGAGGGTTCCTGTTGCAGGTGAATTACTTCAGGGAGAAAGCCTATTTCTGACACTCCTCATCTGTCACTATTTTTTCCAGGTTTTGAAACCTCAATTGCTTTGGAGAGAAGATGGAATAAAATTATAATTACATTCATTAGCATATCTAGATGGAAGCATCCTGCCCTACTGTATGTACTCATTAAGAATGATTATCAACAGGGCGCCTGGGTGGCTCAGTTGATTAAGCGACTGCCTTCAGCTCAGGTCATGATCCTGGAGTCCCTGGATCGAGTCCCGCATCGGGCTCCCTGCTCGGCGGGGAGTCTGCTTCTCCCTCTGACCCTCCCCCCTCTCATGTACTCTCTCTCTCTCTCATTCTCACTCTCTCAAATAAATAGATAAATCTTTAAAAAAAAAAAAAGAATGATTATCAACAGATTCCAGAATCTGCCTCATTAATTAGGTGGTGGAATCATACAGGATGGTGGGAGGAGCCTAGGTGCTATGACCTGACCTTGATCATGACTCTAGATCTTTCTGTATCTTTAATTGATATACACCCTCTACAACATGGGCCCTATCCCATCTGTCATTCAGATAACCTCCTTCAGGCTCCACAAGTATGTACTCAGACTTACAATACTTAAACATTTTAGAAGAAGAAAAGCAGACATCTCTCAAGTATCTCCACCTGGAGTTAGGCGAGGTAGCTGAGGTGTTGCTGATATCATCTCAGAAAAAGAAAACCCATTTGTTTTTTCCATTGTCTTGGACAGCAGCATCCCGGCATTTTTCCAGGTCATGTTGACTAATGTGAAGTTGTAAAGTTCATTTACCACTTGATATTTTGTTTTGCATGACTGCCTCGTGTTATAGTGGACCACTTACCCCTTCATGCTTCCATATGGAGGGGGCTCTACTTAAGAAACACTCTCGGCTCCTCTCCACTCTCTTACTCATTCTTACCCCAGGGAAGAACTCATGTGATTCGTGAGTTTGGGAGAAGGAATTGGGAGTTTTTGGAGAAGTGCCTTTTTTCTTCTTTTTTGAATCCACTTGTCTATAGAATCTCCTTGTCTGTCTGCTCTCTGCCATGCAATCAGTATCCCTGGGGCAGAGAGGCCTGATGTTCTTTAGCTATACCTATGACTAGGTGTGTAAGTCTGGTTTGGATCTCCCTTAAAAAGAAAGAAAGAATGAAAGAATGAAAGAAAAAGGTTGCCAACGCTTCTTCCTCTTCCTGTACATGCTTGCTTTTTCTCTCATCAACAAATGAAATCTGTTTACCCACCTCTTAAATCCAGGCTGGCCTTCTGATTTATTTATGCCAATAGAATGCCGTGAAAGTGATGCTCTATGTGTTTTAGGCTTAGTCCTTGAAAGGCCCGGTAGCTTCCATGTCCTCTCTCCTGGAATCTGGTTAGCATGTTTTATGGAAGTCCAGCTTGCCTTGCTGGAGAGAGAGGGGGTGTGGAAAGGAAGCACCACATGAAGTAAGGAGCCATGTAGAGGGGGATCAGAGTACCACAGCCAACTCCCAGTACCTAAGGGTTCAAACACGTGAGAGAGCTCTCTTGAACCGTCCAGCCCCACCTCCCTGCCAACTGAATGCACCCATATGAGTCACCCCCAAAAATACCACATGGAACAGAAAAACCATTTAGTCAACCCATAGGATCACCCAAAGTAATCAGTCATTATTTTAACACACTAAGTTTTAGGGTTTGTTACATAGCAATAGATAATTCTTCTTTTTTTGGTAATTTTATGCAGTTTTAGGGTTGAAGACTTAGCAAAACCGCATGGACACAGACTTAAATCGTGTTCTCCAAATAGCCTTGGCAATAATTAAGATATTTTAATTTCCATCTTTCTACTCTCAAGTCTGCTTATCAATTGAGTCCAAACTCTGGAAAGGAAGAAAACAGTACTATGTATTGACTGGCTAAGACTCCACAACTGGAAAGAAAGTACCTTTTTAATCTAGCTAAAAACCTGTATATGTTCTGAGAGTCAGCCGAAATGTCACCTCCAAAACCTCTTATTTGACTCCAATCCATCTTCTCTGTATTTTCCCAGAGTATAACTTTATCACACCATATATTTGCATCATGTCTTCCACATCACTCTACACTCATAGAAATCAGTTTATGTCTTATTTGAATTTACATTACCACACTCAGAAACAGGCCCAACACAAAGTTATGTTTAGTAAATGCCTTTTAAATGTAACATTTGAGAAACTTTATCTGTGTTTGCTTCAATAAATAGCATGAAATGTCTTCAGTCCCCCACTTTTTTTCTGCATTTTTTTTATTTCAATACTTTGTCCACAGTTTGGTGATGTGGAAAGAACAATAACTTCTGACCAAGATGGAGCTAGATTTCCAACTTAATCTCTGCTACGTTTTGCTTATATGGCTTTGAGCAACCACTTTCTATTTTTGAGATTTAATCTTCTCATAAGATTGGAATGACTACTGACAGAATTTTAGTAATAAATTTTTTAACAGTTGATTTAGATATAATTCATATATCATGCAATTCATCCATTTAAAGTACACAGTCACCACAGTCTAATTTTTTAAAGATTTGTTTATTTATTTGAGGCGAGGGAATGGGGGGAGGAGCAAAGGAAGAGGGAGAGAGAAACTCTAAGCAGACTCCATGCAGGGCTTGATTTCATGACCCTGAGATCACGACCTGAGCCCAAACCAAGAGTCAGACACTTAGCTGACTGCACCCCCCCCAGGCGCCCCACCACAATTTAATTTCGAAATACTCTCATCATCCTTCAAAAGATGCCCAATACCTACTAACAGTCACTCCCTGTTTCCCTCTTCCCCTAATTCTGACCAAGCACTAATCTGCATTCTGTCTCTATAGAATCATCTCTTCTGGATTTCATACAAATGGGATCATACAATATGTAATCTTTTGTGACCATGTTCTTCCACTGCCATAATTTCTCCACATTGTTGTCAACGCTTATAATTGTCTACCTTTTTTATTTAGTCAGACTAGTATACATGAAGTGGTATCTCATGGTGACTTTGATCTATATTACTCTAAAGAATAATGATGTTTAGGATCTCTTACCATGCTTGTTTATCATTTGCCTTCCTTGAAGAAATGTCTATCCATATTCATTGTCTATTTTTAAGTTGCTTTTTTATTGTTAAGTTTTAGGATCTTTTTTTATATATTCTGGAGACAATGATCTTATCAGGTAGATGACTTGCAAATATTTCTTCCCATTCTGTGTGGTATCTTTGCACTTCTTGATGCCCCCACCCTTTCTTTTAAGATTTTATTCATTTATTTGACAAAGAGAGAGAGAGAGAGCACAAGTAGACAGAGTGGCAGGCAGAGGGAAAGGAGAAGCAGGCTCCCCACTGAGCAGGGATCCCGATGCAGGTCTCGATCCCTGGATGCCAGGATCATGACCTGAGCCGAAGGCAGACGCTTAATGACTGAGCCACCCAGGCACCCCTCTTGATGCCCTTTGAGACACACACAAAAAAATGTTTTTGTTTTGATGAGTCTAATTTATCAATATTTCCTCTAAACTTGCATCTATGGTATTATGTCTAAGAAAGATTTGCCTAACCCAAGATTATAAAAATTTACTCCTGTTTTTTACTAAGAGTTGTATGGTTTTAGCTTTTACATTTATAACTATAATTCATTTTGAGTTAATTTTGTGTATGGTGTGAGGAAAGGGTCCAACTTCATTCTATTGCATATGGATATCCAGTTGTTCCAGTACCATTTGTTACAAAGATTAGTCTTTTCCTATTGAATTATCTTAGCACCCTCATAGAAAATCAATTCATTATATATGTAAAAGTTTATTTCTAGACTCTCAATTCTGTTTCATTACCAGAATTGATTTCAAATTTGCACTTATGTAGTTCCAGTGAAATAAAGAAATTTTGTTCCTATAAAGCTCTCCTTCCCTATTTTTATTTTATTTTGTTTTATTACATTCTCTATATTTATATTAACCTTTTATTTACCTTTTCTGGTTCTCTTTATTTATTCCTATGGATTTTAATTATTATCTGATGTTGTTTTCTTGCTCCAATACAGCTATGTTCCTGCCTACCTCCTTTGAACTGTCATCAAATATGTTACATTTCTATATGTTATAGGCCCCAAGATATAATTATATACATATCATTTTATGCTACATAATTATCTTTATTGTCACTTTTTGGGGTTTTATGTATATTCAAATTACTGTTTCAAGTAACTTGCTTTCAGCTTGAAGGATTTTCTTTAGTATTTCTTGTAAGGTAAATATTCTTGCAGTAAATTTTCTCAGTTTTTGTTTATCTTGGAATGTCTATTTCATCTTCACTTTTGAAAGATAATTTTGCTGGATATAAGATTCTCAGCTGACATTTTTTTTTTTTAATTTTTAGCATGCTAAATTGCATTTTGGTATTCATTGTTTTTGACGAGAAGTCATCTGTTATTCTTTGGGCTTCACTTATACATGATGAATCCTTTTTCTCTTATTGTTTTCAAGATTTTGTCCTTGTCTTTGTCTTTCAACATTTTAACTATGATGTGTCTGAGTATGGATTTCTTTCAATTTATCCAACTGAAAATTTTTTGAGCTTCTTTGATGTGAAGATTAATGTTTTTCATCAAATGTGGAAAGACTTCAGCCTTTATTTCTTCAAATATGTTTGTTGCTCCTTTTTCTCCTTTCCTACTGGTACTCCTATTAGGCTTATGTTAGTGTTCTTAAAATTATCATATATCTCTATTAATTTTTCTTTATTCTTTTTTGCCTCTATGTTCTTCAGATTGCATATTCTCTATTGATCTGTCTTCAGGTTCTCTCATTCTCTCTTGTGCTAGCTCCAATCTTTTAGTGGACTCCTCTAAAGAATTTTCCATTTTCTTTATTTGACTTTTTGACTTCACAATTTCCATTTGGCTATTTAAAAAAATATCTATGATATTTTCTATTTGATGAGACAATATCATCTCATCAAGGTGTGATTAGACATTTACTTTTCTTTGATTATTGAAGTATAGTATTCTTTAGTTCTTGAAACATATTTATAATGGCTAATTTGACGTTTTTGTTAAATCTGACATCTGGTCCCTGTCAGAGACTATTTCTGTTGCGTGCTTTTCTTTCCTGTGTATTGGTCATATTTTCATGTTTATTTGTATGTCTTATAATTTTTTGTTATGAGAAAATGATAACCTTTTTATTATGTACACATTTTAAATAGTATATTGTAGGTACTTTGGTTATTAATTTCCCAACCCTAGGAGTTGTTATTGTTGCTCAAACCTTTGTTGATTTGTTTAGTAACTTGACTAAATTGGGTCTTTGAAGTTTGTTTCCCCCACAGTGCGCAACCCTATGTGTTGCTCCTCACAGGATGCAACATGTGCACAGTCACCCTGACTTTCTCTTTCCCTCTGACCACTCCCAGGAAGACAATGGTCGACAATGATCTTATCGAGGTTTTCTTTATTTTTTTCATGGCCTGATTTCCCTGTTAAGTTCCTGGCTGGCCTGGCTGTATTAATACCAACCCAGTTGTGAGTCTTCACTAACTGCTGGCTGATTGGACTATTGTTTTTAACAATGACCGAGGGTATAATTTACTACATTACCCATCCAATTAAGCATGGGTTTCTTTTCAGGGAAAGTCTTTGAGGCCTGTGTCTGAAGTTTGCTCTGACCCCTGAAGATAGCTATCTTTCCCTTGTTCTCTGTTAAACTTCTGCTGTTTTGCTTATTGCTGTCATGGAGTTACTAGACTCCTTTTAATTGCTCATCACGAAAATCTTCATTGTTTTTGATAGTGCCGTTAGGTTTGAACTTCTCTATGTTGTGTTCCAAATAAAATCAGTCTCCCCACAGAGAATTATGGAGCTTTCTTCTCCTACAACCTCCCTCTCTCCCTGGGAAGAACCTCAGTATTATTATTCTGGAGAGCTGGGGAATTGACAATGGTCAGCTTCTCTCAGAATGACACCACTACTCTATAAATGGGGCACTAAACCCAGGAGGTAACCCTATGAATGAGCTGGGACATGGGCCAATCAGGGGTGAGTATTCTTGCCACCTCTTGGATAGAGCTCCCAACCTATGAGTGGGGACAGAGTGGAAGAAGAGAGCCCCAAACCACTGTACCACACTTGACTTGAATAGAGCTTCTGCAGCTGGAGCTTGGGGAGAGGGGAAATGCTGGTGTCCTGCTCTCCAGGGGAGAAACCTTGGTTTTAGACTGAGCAATAGGAAGAAATAGAACCCTGCAATTTTGCTACATCCACCAGGAGTAGAGCTTCCATCACACTAAACTGGAGTGAGAAGGGGAGAGGATCTGGTTGTAGTTCAAATGTCACAGATCTCACTATTCTTACTAAGATTTAGTAAATTTTCTTAAGTAAACATTTCATAATTTGCTGCATGCCCTTAGGATAATTTCCAGAAACTTTAAATATTTTTTTTCTTCAAACGATTTTTATTATTGTTTCATTGAAGAGAGTGTCTGCAGAGCTCCTTACACTGCATTCCAGGTCAGTAATGGATTTATGTTTAGTTTATTATAAGTCCAATAATTTTTCAAAGTATTGTTCAGAGTGGGAATTTTGTATGTTTTAAAAATCTTAATGCAAAAGTAATGATTTCTTTTTCTTCCTATTTTACAATGAGTCAAGGTCAAGTATATGAAATCTTCAAAGATCAGGAACAAAGACTGACCAGTGAAATCAGAGACATATAGAGAAAGAATATCATTATCCTGACAGAAATGAGGATGTGATTTATATTGTTAAAGTAACCACATCAAATTTTAAGTTCTTATACCTTGAGAGCTGTTTGCTTCATGTAAGTTAGGTCCTAAGTCTTTCTCCGTTCTTTCTAAAAGCTCATTGAATTTCCCTTCCCCCAGTACAACCCAGTCTTTTGTCTTCTCTAGTCTTTTTTTTTTTTTTTTACTATTTGGATATGTTCATTTCTCTTCTGCCACTAACCCTCTCTTTTTCCAATGTCAATCACTCAAGCAATTATCAGTGACTTGCTATTCTCTCCCTCAATTCTTTTCATGATTCTTGACAAGAAAGACTCAGGATCCAAGCTGGCAAACACAGATTTCTCCTTAATATTGTGTGGGGGGAAGAGGTTTTGAATACTGAGACATTAATTTTTTGTTTCCTGTTCAAAAAAAAGATTGCCAATATTGAAATCCTTCTGAAGCGGTAAAAATGTCAGTCATGGAATGGGTGGGCTGGTACACTAACAGAATGTTGACAAAAGACATTATCCTTGTTTTAACTCTTCTCACTTATTCTGTTCTCAACCACTTTGGAAAAACTAGGATATCTTAGCAAACATTTCAATAATACCTATTTTGTAAAAAGTAAAGTATTTAACTAGCTTAAAATCCACTCCTTTATTAGGTTAATAATTAATTAATTAATGTCAATTTTCTATTCTCTATTCTACTCTTGGGCAATAGTATTTATACATACTAAGAATAGGAGAGTTGCACACCCCTTTTGTAGGCTTCTATTGGTCCCTTTGGATCTTCCTGAGCATATGAAAATATGCCTAGAATGCTGGCAATGATTTTCTAGAATTTAGCAGTTGAGAAAACAATCTTCTGACAGTGGCTTAGGGTTATTCACTAACATATTTACTGTACAGATGTACATTGATAGAATTCAAGCAAGAACTGATGCAGTGTTCTACATTTGCATTAATTAACACAACACTGGCAAGTGACACTGTGCATAATTTTAAAAATATTTTTTAACTCACTATTGTTTATGTCGACCTCTTGAAAATATAATATGGAAATATTTTCCTTACCAAAGTAGTTTTTCTTCTGCTTTATGAGCCTTCTGTTTTCTCACTGGAGGTTTTCTCCTAACTCATTTTCTATCTCATAACATTAAAAATTAAATATAGAGAATGATAGGTGATAGATAAATAGACAGACAGACTTATTTTGAGGTTCTAAAACTCTAAGTTCATCTAAAACACTAGAGTCTGGAGATAAGCACACTTGGGCTGGGAAATTGCTATTCCCAAAATGTACAGAGAAGGGCATTTACCAAGAAAGTGACTAGAGACTCTACAGGGCTATGAAAACATTCTACTGTCTGTGGATATGTTATGCACCACTATCACCACTACTATTATGATTGCCCCCACTGCTATCCCCAACCTGTCTTCCACCAGGAAAATGTCACTGAGTGAAGAGAACTCAAGGGAAGGCCTCTTGTCAAATACAGTCCATATCTACCTAGCTCAGCTAAAGTGGAGCTGTGGCAATAATCTGGTTAAACTTGATCAATGAGGGCAATCAAATATATATCCTTTACGTGTCTGAAGGATCCTGCTTGACTTTGATGCTTGACACATCTCTACTTCAATATAATATGATGAGCCATAGAATTTCTCCACAAATTTCTTCCTGAATACATGGCAAGAATGCTGGGAAAGTTTATGAAAAGAAGTTTGGATTGAAATGGTTTATTCTATCTAGCAGGAAGGTGAAGGGGATAGCAGGGAAGAAAAGAGGAATCTGGGATAGGAGGAATAAAAGAGGAAGGTGCTGTGAAAAACATACAGACTGGAAAAAGAAAGTACCACAACAACAGAGCATAAATTCACAGAGAAGAGGAGCAGGAAAGTCATAGAAATGATCTCATCCACTGAGTTTAGCATTACCTTCAAATGTGCACATTAACCTAGAACAGCAAAGAGAACTTGAAGGTGTGCAAGTGACCATAGAAAAAAACTCCTTGCTTTGAGACAACTGTGGGGGTCAAGGCTATCTCACTTTGTATCAATGTGATTGGTTACTCTATCTTGTAAGGAAGCTTTTCAAGAAAAATGTTTGCCATCTATAATTCAGTGCAATCCCTGTCAAGACTACAATGGCGCTTTTCACAGAAATAGAAAAAACAACCTTAAAATTCACATGGAACCACACAGACTCCAAATAGCCAAAGCTATTTGAGAACAATAACAACAAAAAGCCAAAGCTGAGGCATCATCACACTTCCTGAGTTCAAACTATACTACAAAGCTATAATAATTAAAACAATATGGTACTGGCATAAATAACAGACATATAGACCAAAGGAACAGAATAGAAAGTCCAGAAATAAATCCCTGCATATATGGTCAACTAATGTTTGACAAGGGGGCAAGAACCCTCAATGGGGAAAGGAGAGCCTCTTTAACAAATGGTGTTGGGAAAACTGAATAACCACATACAAAAAATGAAATTGGACCCCTATAATACACCACTCACAAAGATTAACTCAAAATGGATTGAAAACTTAAATGTAAGACCCAATTACCAAAACCTCCTGGAAGAAAACCCTGACATTGGTTTTGGCCAAATTAAGACATTATGTCATTATTCAAGATGTTTTCAATGACCTTATTTGTAAATAAAATCACATTCTGAGGTAGTGGTAATTAAGATTTCAACATATGACTTTTGGAGGAACATAATTCAACCCATAACAGTCTACCCTCTCACCCCCCAAAATTCATGTCCTTCTCATATGCTAAATACATTCACCCATCCCCAAATCCCTGAAAGTCTTAACCCTTTCCAACATTAGTTCTAAGTCTAAAATATCATCTAAATATTATCTAAGTCAAGTTGGGTGAGATTGAGGCTTTGATTCATCCTGGGACAAAATTCCACTCCGTCTGTGAACCTGTAAAACCAGACAACAAGTTTTCTACTTGAAAATTCAATAGTGGGACAGGCATAGGATAGACATTCCCATCCCAAAAGAAGAAAGTAGAAGCGGAAAAGGATCACAGAAAAGTCCACAACCTAGGAGGGTGAATTCCATTCGATTTTAAGACTTGAGGATAATCTTCTTTGGTGCAATGCTCAGTTTTCCAGGCCCATAGAGGTGGTGGCCCTGATCCCTCATCACTGGGTAGCAACCCCACCTTCTTCAGCTAAAGAGATGACCCAGCCTTCTGGAACAAAGGTAGTGGGGGTCATTTTTCCTTTGTCTTATCCTGTCTCTGTCCCTTTCAGTCCAGGCTGGCAGAGTTTATGCTGATATAAAATTCTCAAAAGTTTTGTTGGTCTCCTATGCAATTCACAGGAGTCCAGACCATCAGACCAAAGAATCTTCCATATATCTTTCCTGTACAACTTCATCTCTATTTATGGCTTCTGCTGAGATGTTTGATTGGATTCATGAGTCACATGTCTAATTTCTTTAGCAAATAGTCATCTATCCACATCCTTGACATTCTCTCCAAAGCAAGCTTTCTGATTTTTTCCAATATGGATAGGCTGAGAATTTTCCAAATCTTCAAGTTCTAGTTTGTTTTTGCTTAACAATTCCTTTTTCAATTTATCTGTTTCATGTTTTACTATAAACAGTAAGGAGAAACCAGGCCACTCTTGAGCACTTTGCTGAGAAATCTTTTCAGTTAAATATCCATGTTTATTATATATAAGCTCTACTTTCCACAAAAAAACGAACATAATTCAGCTAAGTTCTATGCCACTTTATAACAAGGATTGCCTTTCATCAGTTTCCAATAACGTGTTCATCATTTCCTTTTGAGACCTCACCAAAACTTCCTTTAAGGTTCATATTTGTACCAACTCTCTTTTCCAGGCAATCTTTTTCTATCATGCACCTCATAAAACTCTCTCAACTTACCCACTCCCAAAGTCACATTCCCCTTTTTGGTATTTGTTACAGCAGCATCTAACTCCTGGTACAGAAATCTGTATTAGTTTGCTAGGCCTGGATGGCTTACACTACATAAATTTGTTTGTCTCCGAGCTTGGAGGCTAGCAGTCCTAAATCAAGGTGTTGGCAGGGTTGGTTCCTTCTGAGGGCTGTGAGTGAGGGATCTGTTCCAGGCCTGTCTCCTTGGTTTGTAGATGGCTGTCTTCTGTTCACTTGGTATTCTCCCTGTATGCATGCCTGTGTCCACATTTACCCTTTTATGAGGATACTAGTCATTGGATTGGGGGCCCGCACATACTCTAGTATGGCCTCATCTTAACTAATTACATTTACAATGAACCCATTTCCAAATAAGGTCACATTTTGAGGTATTAGGGGTTAGGATTTCAATGGATGGATCTTGAGGGAGACACAATTCAACCTATAGCAATGTTGATGACTAAAACTCTATGGTAGTCATTTGTAATAATCACCAAATAATTCTGTCTCTCCTCCTCCTGGACACATGGCAGGTGGACTTTTAGTCCCCTTTTTGGGTGGGTGGGAATACGTGACTAGTTCTATCCTGTGAATTTTGAGCAAAAGTTATTTGTGTCACTCCTGGAATGAACATATAATTGCCAGTGCAAAATTCTCAAGAACAATATTCCAGACCATGGCTACTTGACTGCTGGGTTCCTGAATAAATATTATGAGCAGAGCCCCTCCACCCACGTATGATTGCTAGGTAACATTAGTGGAAGATAAACACTGGTAGTTTTAAACCACTGAGACTTCCCAGTTATTTGCTACTGCAGCATGACTTGGCCTATCCTGACTAATGCAAAGTCTTTATAGTCTATCATGACCAGTACAGATAGGTGCCAAGTAGGTGCTTAATGAAATCAACAAGGTGTTTTTGAGTACCTACTATGGGGTGAGGAAGAAGCTATTGAGGATTGATGATACAAAGATTAAAAAGAAAAAATTGTCTCTGCCCTCAAAGAACTCACAGAATGAGAGAGAAAAAAGACACAAATCGAATCCAGTGTAGTGGATGATCTGATAGAGGAAGCACAGCAGAATGTCACAGAGAAATATCCTATCTTGTGGGTGAGTGAGAGGGAGGTGGGCAGTCACTAAAAACTTCTAACAACATCTAACGATGGCCTAGCTAGAAGAGAGGAGGCAGAAAAGGCATGAATGCCTATTCCAGGTCACAGTAGCGTCAGGGGCACAGCAAGCATCAGAGTGTAGACAGGAGATGGGGTATGAGGAGAGGGCGGAGAGAGGAGGCCAAGGGCAGAGCATGAAGGGCCATGTGGGTGTTTTGATTTTATCCTACAGGCATGAGAAGTCTCTTAAACGTTCTAAAGTGAAGAGAAATATAACAATTTTCAGTTTAGATAGCAGTTGCTTTTGTGCCCTGCACCACATCCCCTCAGCCACCTGATTTTAGTGTGGCTGGGACGATCAGCTCTGCATTTCTGCCAGCTTAGTACCCCCCGTGCACACAGCAGTGTTTCTTCACTTTTCTGCCTTACAACTGTTTCTTAAGCCATGAAAAGTACAGATAGGAAGGACAAGGGAATTCAGGCCAATAGGGCAAGCCTCAACATATACAAGACAATGGTTAGAACAGAAATGTCCTAAACTCTTCCCCTTTGGAGGGATCATTCAGAGGTTGATATTCTAAATGTTTGCTCAGATATCCCCCAGCAGGACTGAGTCCTGGAGCCCACAGTGATAACCAACTCAGTAATACACCCCTGACTGATTTTCCTCTCCTGCCTGTCTTGCTCGCCCACATCATCATTGTAGCTTTCTGTGGTCACCTCCTGGTAAATATTTGCAACCAAATCCATGCCTCAGGCTCAGCTTTCTGGGAAATCCAAATTAATATAAATAGCAAAGTCAAGTTAAGATGTGTTATGTGTTAAAGGTTTTTTTTTTTTTAAAGGTGAAACCACAATTCTCCTACAAATATAAAATGAACACATCAAAGATTTTATTTAACTTATTAATTAGTGAGGGAACCAGTAAGATGTTACAACTGGTTCAAAGGAGAATTCAAAGTACTACACAAAAATAGCTCAATAAGGATTACTGAAATGAACACATAGATCCAAAATTGGCTTTTTTTCTTTTCTTTTCTTTTTTTTTTTTTTTGGAGCAGGGAGAGGTCAGTTGTTCCTTCACCAAAACAGAATCATTTGCATGTGTGGAGACTGCATCCATTTATATTGCTATCAGCTACAATTGAAGAGTTTTAGGCCAAAGACAATAAGAGGATGAAGAAAACCTGGGAGGATGCCAATAAGGGCACTCGGCCACTTATCTGTTTGTTTGTTTGATGCATTCCAGTCCTTCACAACTTTTCCTTACAGATGAAAATGGGAAAGTCCAGCATAGAAACTTCAGTAGGCATATGGTCCCCGACTTACTATGGCTCAACTTAATGATTTTTTTTACTTTGCAATGGTGCCAAAGTGATATGCATTCAGTAGAAGCCATACTTCAGATTTTGAATTTTATATTCTCCAGAGCTAGTGATATGGGCCATGAGCCTCTCTTGTGATGCCAGGCAGTGGCAGTGAGCTGCAACTCCATCAGCCATGCGATCACGGATGTAAGCAACCAATACACATACAACCATTCTGTTTTTCACTTTCAGTACAGAATTCAATAAATTACATCAGATATTCAATACTTCATCATCAAATAGGCTTTGAGTTAGATGATTTTGCCCAGCTGTAGGCTAATGTAAGTGCCTGAGCACATTAAAAGTAAGCTATCCTGAGCTCTGATGTCCAGTAGGTTAGGTGTATTAACTGCATTCTTGACTTAGGACATTTTCAATTTATGCTGGGTTTATCAGGAGGTAACCCTATCATAAGTCCAGGAAGATTTATAGTTCAACATTCACATGACAAGTAACAAGAATGAGTACCTAAACTGATGGGGAGAGGGATAACCTAAAGGGACTTTTGGAACATAGGAAAATGCTTGTCAACTAATGGAACGTGGGGAATGGGAGAGGGAGGATTGAAAGGAAACACCATGTTTATGTAAGGCCATTAAATGCTCCCAGTTATTGAACTGAATTGAATAAATGGAAAATTATAAGAGTAGAAAAGGTTGAAAATTGGTGGGGGAGAGGGGTAGCTGGCACTAACAAAATTTGGTATCACCAAATCTTACTTCTCTCATCAAGGTGAAGAGGTTAGGAAGTGGGAGGCAGTCTTTGCTTAGAAGTTGCGAGCACAGGTCTTGGAGTCAATCAAACAATGGTTGAATTATGATTTACCACTTCCTGGTTATGTGAGAAGTTGTATAGCCATTCTGAGATGCAGTGACATTTTTTTTTTCAAAGTTGAAGTAAGGATTAACTGAACTATTGTTTGTAAAGATCTTGTCTTGCTGCTAAGCCCATAGCACATAGTTACCTCTTAATACATAGAAACTATTATTATTTTTTTATTATGTTATGTTAATCACCATACATTACATCATTAGTTTTTGATGTAGGAAACTATTATTATTTAATCAGAATTAGAGGAATACTTTGGGCTCTGCATGTAAGTACCAAAGGTCTGGCATTGATACTATTCCAGGATTAATAAATAATGTTAAACTTTCTCTGTGGATTTCCTTATCAAACAGGGACACAATTATAACCTCCACTTACCTTGGTCTTTGAAAGTGTTTTACTTTCCTTTAGTTAAATGAGATTTATATGAAGTTAGCATTTATTTAAAAGTAGGGGAAGGACCCATCACCAAGATGCCTAATGTGATTAATGTGAATCTTGCACTGTTACCAGCTCATAAGGAGAAGGCACTAACGTCTTAAAATTTAAGCTGAAACTTTAGTGTCAAGCTGATTTATTCAGTCATTCCTGATAATATTCCGCCTTCCCTCATATGTCATGGTAGTTTACAGTTTTGTATTGGAAGAAGATTTGACTTCGTCAAAAGGCTGTAAAGCACTGTGCAAGGGAAGTCTTCAAGACTATATATGTCTTGGTCAAAAATGAATGCCTTTCAGGCCTAGAATTTTGCATTATCTGTCTCATATGTGTCTCTCTGTCTTCATAGGAATAACAAAATCTCCCAAGCTATTGCAATCTGACTCATCTTTGTTCTCTTTTAAGAACTGCCAAGTGTCACGACTCTAGAAAGAGTTCCTTTGGTGGCATGGGTAGGGATGATGATGATGGTGGTGGCAGTCCTGCTGCTGATCATGATGTTAATTATGGCAGAGGATTATTATAACATGTTTACATACAGACACTTTCTCTTGCTCAGTGCTAGGTGTTATTCTCCATTTTCTCAGTGGGTATATGTGTAGCCCTTCTAGTGTTTCATAAAGTCCCGGGTATCCTCAAATGGGATGGTAAGAGGAATATGAATCTGAGGGCAAAAGAAAAGAATGAGGAAAAAGAGAAATTTCCCCCAGACTGAAAGAGGTTAGCGATTGACCTGTCTCAAGAGAAGGTATGATTGTTCATTACTCTGAGTGGACATGCTAGCCTCGGAGTATGTGCTGGTGGGGGGCATGAGAGTGGACTCCAGGCATGGGAGTGCCCATTCTCACCAAAGCGTCTTATGACCTGAGTATGACTCAGCAGAGCCCCTGCATGGCCAAAAGTTTACTAAAGGAGCCAGCACAGTGGGTGGCCACCAACCAGCAATGATAGAAGGACTTTCCCACTGCTTTATTGCTGGGAAGAGAGTAGGGCCTTTGGGCACACCTTTGGATGAATGTGTGTGTAGGATAGAACCATATAACTAAAATAGAATTGAACTTATTTGAATAAAATAGAGGATGTGATATTTCTTGGATCTTGAGGTTTCGACTAAGAGTTGAGTAACTCTATAATGCTGATAATAACAACAAATATGAAGTGTGATTGGTTTCAGGTGTGATGTATCCCAGAAAAACTTCATTTTCTTACAACAAACCCGAGATAGTTGAAATGACAGAAAACTGGGGAAGTTAAGTTGCACAAGGTAGACAAGCAAAGGAGTTAAATAGACAGGGCTAACGCATCTGTTTGACCCCAAAGCTCTTCTTTTAATGACTATAGCAGAAACTTTGACCTCTGACCTCAAAGCTGGCTTTATGGGCAGACAAACCAGACAGCTGGCATTGCGGTGGGATTTGAAAGTGAAAAAAGATGCCCCTGAAGTAAAGTATTTCCCTCTGAGGTTTATAATTTGGGGTAATAAAGCTATTCCTGGGGGAGGAAGGTGTGAGGTACTTTCTTCTCATTAGCCACAGCTCAAATGGAGATGGGCACCAGCACAGGGATAAAGATTGGGTGTTTATGACAAAATGGAGCCAGGAGCCTTGGGCTGTGAGGCTCTGGAGGACTGGGTGTGTGAGGACAGAGCCCAAGGAAGGGAGCTACTCCAGGAAACTGCAGGGGCCAGGCAGGCGGTGGGAGTGAGGAGTCTGAAGATGAGCAGGGCCATCTCTACATATAAAGGGAGATGGAGAACTATGTGCCTACTTCATAGTTTTCAAAACGCTGACTCTGCCCCATAACCACCTTGAAATTTCTTGGTGCCTCAGGCAGCCTGACAGTCTGCCAAATGAAAGTTTGAAAAAGGTGACAAAATCTTGACAGAATGTGGGAGCTGGAAGGGATCTCAGGATTGTCCTGTCCAATCATTGGCCAACTTCTAGATGAGGGAGCTTGTTTAGCTAACCAAATCCTACCCAGAAGCCAGGCGTGCAAAAGAGACAAAAGCAGCTCTTTTGGTGGAAGCTGGGTTGGGAGGCTAGGGTCCTGTCCATTCTTTTTTCCTCCTTTTCCCTTCTCCTTCCAAAGTGTGAGTCTGTTCGTCCCCGAGGTCTGGAGGATGCTAGAAGGGAATCATTTGAAAAAACCACTGAGAGTCCTAACCCCTCATTCTTAGCTGAGCAAGGTTCTTTCAGCTAAAAAGACAAAGTAGCTAGCTAGCAGCCTTGACCACACTCTTCTTGATCTCCAAGTCAAAATTTTTATTTACCTTTGTACTATGTAGATTTTCTACACACTTACCTTTTATGTATCTCAGTATCCTCTCAGAAACAAGTAAGCTGATGTTACTAGTACCACAGCAAGAGCAGTAATTCACCCAGGCGCCTCTGATGTGCCAGGATATGAGGAATAATCTACCTACATTAGCATGACCTCACAACCAAATTAAGAGCTACGTTTTATCCCCATTTTATTGATGGGAATCTGGAGTTCAGATAAATTGACTACCTACAGCTCTCAAAGAACTTGTTTCAGGAGGCAGAAATTGAATGCCACCCCGCAAACTGTCATTAATCCCACGGAGCCTCACTTGGATTCTCATGGAGTGTGCTTCCTTTTATGATCCTGGTTTCCCTTCCCCAAAGTTACCTGAATAGAGGACCCTGTCTCTCTGAAATTCAGTCCCTTTTTTAAAAAAAAAATAATACACACACAGACGGACACAAACACACACACACGTCCACATGTGGTGATCCTCATACAGGTCTATAAAAAATTCAATTTCCTTAGTTGAATTCTCTGGACAAGCCCTATCAGTTGTAGAACCCCATGAAACTACAGCTTGTGTACCTGGATAGACAGTGAACAAAATCCTAGTGGGAAGCAAAGAAGAGAGAGAAGTAAAAGGAGGAAAGACACCGCCCTTGAAAACATTGCAGTTCTGAGCTCAGAGCTTACTCCGCAGGGGTGCCGAGCAAGATGAGAAACTGACCCTATATGTTCAGTGGGAAAATCAAAAAGTAGGCCAAGTGCACATTAGTTAATATTAAAGTGAGAGTCTCTGGAATTGTTTCTGCAAATCCCTCACTCACTGGTCTAATTAGGGAAAATGGAGGATCCCAATGTATCAGTAATTTCACACCAGTGGAAAGCGTTGGAGTTACATAAATGTTTACCTCAATAATCCAGGCCCCTTTGCAAAGGAGGAGGGGACATGAACCACTGCCTGAGATTAATGAAGTTGCTCCCAAAATAAGAAAAGAAAAGTCAGGCACTGGTCATTGGTCACTCTCAGCACGGTATAAAAAATATGACTCCCACAAATTCCATTTTGCAGTCGCCACCTAACAAGCTCCTTCTCTCTCACTGGGAACCCACCCTCGTGTTGGACAGGGACAGGGATGTAGAGCACCAAGCATCTATCATTTCTGGCTAGGCAGCTCCAAGATGGAGGAAATAAGTTGTCCCCTCTGTCTCCTTTTCCTCTTGTTTATATTTAACTGTCTTAAAATACCCCTGGAAAATGCAATAAATGACCACAGAAAACAGCATCACTCATCATCCCAGTATTTTTTGTCCCCAGCTTTGTACGACAATAATGGACATTTCCATAGCTCTGTGCAGTTGACACAACTCTTTTACCAGCATCAATTAATTACATTATCATATGAACACTACTGGGAACCCAGCAGGGCTTTTAAGCTAACGATGTAGAAACTAACTCTCAGACAAGCTGAGCAACTTTCCCAAGATCACACAGCGGATGAGCTGTGAAGCCCCCAGCTCTTCGACTTCTAATGCCACCATATTTCCCTCACCACTCCCATTTCTCTCCTTTGTCACCAAAACATTAATTTTTTCTGTCTTCCTGTTAATTGTGTCTCTCCTCGTGAATATCTGTTTTCCAGCCAATGATAATGTAGCAGACGGGTTTTTTTTTTTTTTCAATCCTGATGGAGTGATTTTCCAATAATTTTTAAATACTCATCAGTAAAACATTTCTACAAGGTTATTAAGTCCTTCACAAGCTTGTTAGAGGGCCACTTTACCGGCAGCCAAAAAATGCATTAATACATTCTTGTGTGTGAAGTAGGTTAAAAATAATATGTACACCCGAGATAATGGAAACATGTTGACATTATTAAGGTTATAACACATTTGAAGTTACCTTAATTGTAATATTGAGCAAATTAAAGATTATCAAGTACAGTGTCCCTGAACATCCTGGAGCAGCATCTTTCCCCATTTGACTAATTGCTGTGACACTTGAGATCTCAGTATGATGTTTTCCTCCACACAAGTGCACGAGTGGAGACCACTGCACCTCTTTAAATAAACAGGCAGATGTGCTTAAATAATAAATTATTTTATTGAGAGAAGTCAGAGTTGCAGCCTTGATCCTTCAGCTCTGCCACCAACATCCTCTGCCGGCTGAACCAAGGGAGGTGAGCTGCAATTTTTGCGCCGCTGAGCGTATCTGAAAAGGAGAGATTCCTCTTACTGTTTTACCTATAAGTGAGCTCAGGAGAGTGCGGTAGCCTCAACACCACTACGATGGACAGGGGTTGGCAAACTTTTGCTCTCAGAAAGCAACTATTTTAGGTTTTGTGGGCTGGATGATCTCTATTACAGCTACTCGACTTTGCCAAGGAGGTGAGAAAGCCAAAGACAATAGATAAACAAGTCGACTTGGCTATGCTTTCATTAAACTTTATTTTCAAAAACAGGCAGTTGCTGGATTTGGCTGACATGGGTGCTGTCTGTTGGCTCCCCATGAGGTAGTTGATGGAGCACTGGTCTGGGGGTCAGGAGAGAGAGGCTCGTTCTGTCTTTGAAGCAACCATGCTGTGTGACCTCAGACAATTCACTCGTGGTCCTAAGCCTCCACCTCCTCCAAGGTCATTTCTATCTCTGCCAGTCTGAGACTGAAACTCATGCTTGCAGAGCAGTTAGGACCCAGGAGATGGTCTAAATCAGAGATGACAAATTGAATTGGTTTCAGGTCCTGTCTTAGTTTGAGCTCCCCAGCAAACAGACCCTGAGATAAGGATTTGGAGAAGATCCCATGAAGCATGTGAAAGTGGGGGAAAGAGAGTCAGGAAAGTGGAGACAGATCATAACATTTGGTAATGAGTGGGTTACCACATGGGCAACTAGGACTCAGTCCTACTGGGAACTCTCCGACAGATTACCTGGGAACACCTGGTAAGTGTCTCATGATATGGCAAAGAAGCTGGGTTTGTATCCAACAACTCCCATCCCTCATCGATAGTTTTTGGGGTGAGGAGTAACTCTCTGGCACTTCTGGCCTGATCCCCAGATGCACCAAGTGCATTCCAGTGGGAAGAGAACAGCTTTAGGCAGAAAGATACAGGAAGCCATCTGAACTCTCTGAGGACAACCTCTGGTGCAGGCCAAGGGATTAAGGGTAGAGTTTTGACCGCATCGGCTACATACAGGTCCCACACAGGAAACACGAATGAGTGAAACAGGCCTGTGAAGGAGATAACGGGGTGTGGTAGGGATTATGCCAAATTGGAGAGCATACGTCCAGTCTAAAGGGATTATTGAATTAAGCAGATTGTATTAGTCTTCAGGAAAAACAGACCCGATAGAATATATAGTTATATATGAGGAGATTTATTATAGGAATTGGCTCATGCAATTATAGAGGTCAAAAAGTCCTATAATCTGCTATCAGCTGGAGAACCAGGAAAGCTGGTGTTGTCATTCAGTCCCAGTCCAAAGGCCTGAGAACCAGAGAGCTGATAATGTAAGTCCCAGTCTGAGGCGAAAGGCTTGAGAACCACGAGTGCCAATGGGCAGGAGAGCTTGGATGTCTCAAGCAGAGAAAGCAAAGTCACCCGTCTCTGCCTTTTCGTTCTATTCAGGCCCTCAACAGAGGGGATGATACCCACCCACAAGAGCGAGGGTGATCTTCTTTACCTAGTCGACGGATTCAAATGCTAATCTCTTCTGGAAACACCCTCCCAGACACATCCAGAAATAATATATTACCAGCTATCTGGGCATCCCTTAGCCCAGTCACGTTGACACATAAAATTAACCATCACACAGATGTTTCAATTTTTTACCAGCAGTCAGAAATCCAGATTTTTATGTAAAATGTTTCTTATTTTTAAATCTTAGCAACTAATTCAAAATTTTAAGCACACAGTGCTGGCTAAAGAGAATAAAAAGTCAAGCCTAGCAGGACTACAATGATAAGAAGAAAAAGAAGGAAAAAAAAAGAAGATCCTTCTTGGGGCCCCTGGATGGCACAGTTGGTTAAGCATCCAACTCTTGGTTTCGGCTCAGGTCCTGATCTTAGGTCCTGATCTCAGGGTCCTGATATCGAGCCCCACGCTGGGCTCTGTACTCAACAGGGAGTCTGCTTGAGATTCTCTCTTTCTCTCCCCCTACCCCTCCCCTGCTCTCTAAAATAAAAAAAATAAATCTTTAAAAATAAAAGTAGAAGACCTTTCTTACATCAATATAAAAGCAAAGGATCAAACTTCCAAGGTGAATTAATGAAAGAATATACGTTCAGCTCTGTCAGAACCACTTCTTTTTTCTGGGTTTTATCTGCAAACCTTTTTTCTTACCTATTTGGGTTACTGGTCTCAACCTTCATCAACTCACGTACTAAAGCCAGAAGAGAGATATTTTAGACATTTTCCCTAATCCTCTTGTAATCACCAAGTACTTTTTAATTTTGTTTTCTGGGTGCCCTTGAATTCTTTTCTATCATTTCCATTCCCAATGCCTCTGTTGCCTTCATTCAGGACCTCATCCCTTTTCTTTTCTATTTCATGGCCTTTCTGCTTTTACAAGTGATATAGGCCATGAGCAGATAACCCTGTGGCTAATAGTGTTGTCCTCCACCTATGTTTCCAACTGCATGTATGTTACTCTCTCTGAAACACTGAGCTGATGATATGGCTTCCCAATTTAAAACCCGTGGAGGAATCTCCAGTGTCTGGTTATTAGCAAAAGTGTCAACTCGTGGCATGGTTGTAATGTGCATCATTAGATCTGGTCCCATTTGCTATCCCTCTGCCATTGTGCAAGCAGCCAAATCAAGCCACTCGCTGTGCTCCATGACCTTTGGCCCACTGGTCTGCAATCTCTTCCTGACTGCCACCTCACTCCACCCATACCTGCATGCACACACTGCCTCCATCTCCAAGGAGCCATGAGCTACCTGGGGTTTTCTTGACACTAGAGAAGGGAAAGACCAATCATCCATGTAGAATACGAAGAAATATGCCTGCCTCCCCGCATAGGTTTAGGGAATAGAATGATTCAAGCTAGGCTCAAAGGATTAAAGTTTTCTGGATGCTTATAAATAAATGTCAGGCACCTTTTCCACACTCTATTATCTGTCTCCATACCCCTCCTAATTTAGCTCACTCCCATTACCATGGCAATCTGCTTTTCATAATTAACAAATAGAACAGAGACACCCTTGAATATTTCTCTTTGGGGATCCCACAGAGGGGTTATTTCTTGAAGCTTGGGAGATCTTGGTACTTGCAATGTACAACACCTGCCAATTAGCTCTGTAACAGTCCCCAGATGCATCCAGGTGCTCAGACATTGAGGCACCATGTGTATCACTTAAATCTATGCATGTCCTCCCCCATGTCCAGGATCCACACATCAAATTAAGAGGAGCATTACAGTTACATAAATCTGACATAATAAATGTGGACAGAGGGAAAGATCTCTCTATCTATCTTCTAATCACAAAGGAGACGACTCAAGCAAACCAAGGCAGAGGAAATGTGGAATGCTACTAGATATTTAAATACTAACTGTAAGGTTGTAAAAGAACCGTGATCCATTATAAAGGACCCAGATTCAGAATCCAATCTGAGCAGGTGAGGCAGCTTGAGAACGTCTATGGCTCTAACAAAACAAAACAAAACAAAACAAAACAAAAAAGTACAGGATGTAAGAGAGATTGTAAAAATGCCAAATCTGAGAACAAAGGGACAAGGAGGAAACATGTCAAAGTGGGCCTGAAATCCTTTGCCCCTGACGTTGGGATCAACTACAGTTTCCCGACTTCCATTTCTTTGTCCCCTTTATAAAAGGACCAATGCTATGGCATGGACCTAGAATGCTCCCTTCCACTCTCCACATGTGTTGGTATTCCAGCCGTATCTCTGGTGTCAGCTCTGGAAAGGCTTCTCTGATATCTGCAGAGTTTGCTTTGTTCTTCATGACTCCTTCTTGGCTTTGCTGAGAACTTTATAATACTCATTAAACTGCTGCTATGCGTACATTTATCTTTCCCCCAGATTTTGAGTCCTTCCAGAGGAGGGACTGGACTTTTTTTATCTAAGAGTTTCCAATCTCTCAAATAACTTACCTTCAATACAAGTCTGTGGAATAAACAATTAAACAAGTCTGTAGGTGAAAGGTTAGCAGTTCTCAGGGCTAGATTACCCAGTGGGAAACCAAGCAAATGTTTAGGAGACCAGCAAAACAGAGGCACCAAAAAATTAGAAAAAATATTTGGAAGATTTTATTTTGTGATCTTATTAAAAAGTACCATGGGAGAAATCTCAGTGTTATTGGATGTCCTTACTCTTGTTTTACAGTTAAGAATTGCTTTTATATTATTTTGAATTACATAGGAAAAGCTATCATCTTTTCAGAGCTCAGGGTCTCAAAAAATCTAAAATCATCCCCAAGTCTCCTTTTTTCTCTTTTCTTTCAACATTTTAACCCATGCACAAGCCATCAAGCAACCTACTATATAACAAGCTCATATAGTGAAGGGCTAGAAATTTAAAGAAAAAAATTGTTCACTACTTTCATCTACGTCTGCTTCCATATTGTACTTCAGTATCGTACAGCTTATATTTTACTCCTGTCCAATATTTCTAAGACCCTCAAACTTTTTCTTCATGAATACCAATGCTCCAAGATCCTAACTCTAAAATCTTGCCTCATAAAGCATCCGGTCCCTAACCGGAAAGAGATCACACGTTTGTGAACGTATTTGATGGTGATCACAACTTTCCCCCAAATGTAGGAATACATCTGTCATAATATAAGCACTAGAGAACTCATTTTGTCTCTCTGAAATATTTATTGCAACAAACTCAAACTTGTTCAAATTTTTTTGCTTTTAATTTTGCTCCCCAAGAAGCAGAACTATTTGTTATTATTGCTGAGGAGAAAGAATATGATGCAGAGATATCAATGGGAAGGACTCGTTTCCTTAGGTGCCTCAAGCAATGCAAGGAAGATATGAGATAGTAATCTAGGACCACAATGCTTTTCGCATGCACGTGAAGAATACTAACCTTTTTTGTCAACTTCAGTTGATTAATGGACCAACCCTTTTTGGTTGATAGAGGTTCTTAAAAATGTGCAGGTGTTTCTAAGGGAAATTGTTTTGTTGTGGTGACAGAAAGGTAGTTCAGAGAAAGTCTTTTGATCACTAACAGTGCGCCCAAAGGCACGTGAAAGAAGACAGTACCCAAATCTATTCCTTCTTCACATTAAAGGGAATTACCCAGGAATCGGGGATTGGAGTGTAAGTCTTGGTTCCTAATGGATTGCTCGCAGTCTGAGAGTCACGTGGGTTTCCTAAGCTGCTGCATCCATTTACTCAGACCCAGCTGGTTCTCTAAGGCGGAAAGATCAGGGAGCTTGCATGCCCAAGCTATCCAGGATTGGGGACAATAAGGACCAATTCATAGTTTAATGTCTTTTTAAATTTCCAATACTGGTTTAATGGAATATATGCACACCAGTGTGGAAAAAACAGTAGAAGAATAGAATTTGATTCATTTTGCATACAGTAAAAGCCGGTAGTTTCTTTAGGACAGCTGTCTTTCAGCTCCTATATTCATCAGATTTGATCTGGAGACACAGATAAAGAAAATAGAAAATACAGCTTTGTCAGATTTTTTTTTAAAAGATGTATGGATGGGTAGGTTAGATGACAGACAGGCTGATTATCTTACGTAATCTGGTCCCCTGATACTGAAGCTGAAAGTGGGGAAAACACTGGCAGTGGTCATGGAAGTACCAAAGAAGGGGAAGGATAAAATATTTTTAGATGTCTGCTATGTGCCAAATATTCCTTCTTATAATCTCTTAACCCTGCAGTAAAACTAACCTCTATTTTACTGATGGAGAATTGATATGGAAAGAGGCTAAATAATTTGACCAAAGAGTCATAGTTACCTGCCAAGAGATAATTCGGATCTAAGGATAAATGAGTCCTTTCTCTGCTTTACTACACTCCACTAAAGCCCAGGGCTGTTAGCCAGTGCTTATATTTAACTGGAACAGAACAAACAAAGAAACAAGCATTCAGCTGAGTTCTTACATCCTGAGGCTTTTTCCTCTTTCCCTTCCCTTTCTTCTCACTTTACTTTTCATATTTAAAGTTTGCCATTCTTGTTATGAATTCCAACAATACACCAAAACTCTTGACTCTATTCTCTCACAAAAGATGAAGCGACGGTTTTTTTCCAGAGGTATTAAGTTGAAGGCAGTCAGAACAAATGACAGATTTCATTAGCTAAGAAGAATGTCAATGGATCGTTGGTGCTTTGGTGTCTAATATATATATTATATTATATATATATATATAGTATAGTATATATGGGGCAGGGCTACTTATCAGCAGTTCATTTTTATTTATTTATTTTTTCCAGCTTTAATAACTGAGATATAATTGACATACACAATGTTGTGTATGTTTATATATATAACATATTTTTATATATTGATATGTAGAGAGAAAATTACCACAGTAAGGTTAATTAACACATCCATCACCTTACATAGTCATGATTTATTTTTGTGGAGAGAAGTTTTACCATCTGCTGTCTTAGCACCTTTCAAATATACAATAGAGTATTGTTAACTACAGTCACCGTGCGATGGATTAAATCTTCAGAACTTATTCATATTATAACTGGAAGTTCATACCCTTTGACCACCTTCACCCATTTCTTCCCCTCTCCCCACCTGTTTCTGTTCCTATGAGGTTGTTTGTTTTAGATTCCACATATAAATGAAATCATGTAGTACTTGTCTTTTTCTGTCTGACTTATTCCACTTAGTTTCACTCAAGTTTAATCTATATTGTTGCAAATTAGGCAGAATTTCCTTTTTAAGGCTAATATTCTAGTGTGTATGTGTGTGTGTGTATGTGTGTGTGTGTGTGTACACATAATCACATTCTCTTTATCCATTCATCTCTCAATAGTCACTTAGCTTTTTTCCGTATCTGGGCTATAGTGAATAATGCTGCAATGAACATGGGAGTGTAGATATCTTTTTGAGACCTGATTTCACTTTCTTTGGCTATAAACACAAAAAGGGGGCTGCTGGATCATATGATATTCCTATTTTTAATTTTTTTGAGGAACCTCCATACCGTTTCCACAGTGGCCGTATTTATATTCCCACTAACAGTGCTCAAGGTTTTCCTTTTTCCTACATCCTTACCAATACCTGTTATCTCTTATCTTCTTTTGTAAATGCCATTCTAACAGATGTGAGGTGATATCTCATTGTGTTTTGATTTGCATTTCCCCATGATTACTGATGATGAGCATCTTTTCACATACTGATATCAATGGCCATATCTCAGCCGTTTGTATGTATTCTTTGGAAAAACTCTATTTAGTTCCTTTGCCCATTTTTAAATTGAGTTGTTTTTTGCTAAGGAGTTGCATGAGTTCTTTATATATTTTGGATATTAACCCCTTATCAGATATGTGGTTTGAAAATATTTTCTCATACTGTATGGGTTAACTTCTCATTTTGTTGTTTCTTTTGCGGTGCAGAAGCTTTTAGTTTGATGCAGTCTCATGTATTTATTTTTACTTTTGTTGCTTGTGCTTTTGGTGTCTTATATAAAAAATTCTTGCCGTGACCAACATCATGGAGCTTTTGCCCTATGTTTTCTTTTTGGAATTTATGGTTTCAGGTCTTACATTTAATCTTTAATCCATTTCAAGTAGTAAATCTTTATGAGTGGTGGAAAATAGGAGTCCAATTTCATTCTTTTGCATGTGAGTATCCAGTATTCTCAACACCATTTTCAAGACTGTTTTTCCCCAGTGAGTATTCTTGGCTCCCTTGTCAAATATTAGTTGACTGGATATGCACAGGTTTATTTCTGGGCTCTCCTGTTCCATTTATCTAAGTCTGTTTTATGCCAGTACCATGCTGTTTTTATTAATATAGCTCTGTAACATAGTTTGGAATCAGGAAGTGCAATGCCTCCCACTTTGTTTTTCTCAGGATTGCTTCGGCTATTTGAGGTCTTTTATGGTTTCATACAAATTTTAGGATTGTTTTTTCTATTTCTATAAAATATTCCATTGAAATATTCATAAGAATTATATTGAATCTATAGATAGCTTTGGACAGTATGGACATTTTAATAATGATAATTCTTCTAATCCATAAGCAAGGGGTATCTTTATTTATTTGTGTCTTCTTCAATTTCTTTCATCAATGTCTCATGGTTTTCAGTTTACAGATCTTTCACTTCCTTGGTTAAATTTATTCCTGAGTATTTTATTGTTTTTGATGCTATTGTAAATGGTGCTGTTTTCTTAATTTTTCTTTCTGATAGTTCATTATTAGTGTTTAGAAATGCAACAGATTTTTTATGTTGATTTCATATCCTGCAACTTTATTGAATTCATTTATTAATTCTAACAGTCTTTTGGTGGTCTTCAGGATTTTTTCTATATAAGAATGTCATCTACAAAGAGACAATTTGACACGTTCTCATCCAATTTGGACGTTTATCCCCCCTTTTTCTTTCCTAATTGCTGTGACAAGGGCTTCCAGTACTGGCTTGAATAGGAGTGGTGAGACTGGGCACCCTCGTCTTGATCCTGATCTTAGAGGAAGAGCTTTCAACCTTTACCCCTGAGTATGCTATTAGCTGTGGGTTTGTCATATATAGCCTTTCTTATGTTGAGGTACCCACCTTCTATACCCAATATGTTGAGAGTTTTTTTCATGAATAGATGTTGAATTTTCTCAAGGGTTTTTTCTGAAACTATTGAGATGATCATATAATTTTTATCTTTCATTTTATTAATGTGAGGTAATAAAAAGATGGTATATTGAACCATCTTTGCATCCCAGAGATGAATCCCACATGGTTATGGAGCATGATCCTTCTATTTTATTGATTTTATTAAAGATTTATTTATCTTAGAGAAAGAGAGAGAGAGAACATGAGCAGAGGGAAGGGGCAGAGGGAGAGGGAGAGAGAGAGAATCCTCAAGCAGACTCCCTGATGAGCACAGAGCCTGACAGAGGGCTCAGTCCCAGGACCCTGAGATCATGACCTGAGCTGAAATCAAGTTGGCTGCTTAACCGACTGAGCCACCCATGTGCCCCGAGCATGATCCTTTCAAAGTGCTGTTGAATTAGGTTTGATAGTATTTTGTTGAGAAGTTTTACATCTATATTCATCAGAAATATTGGCCAATATTTTTCTTAGAGCATCCTTATCTGGCCTTGGCATCAGGTGAATGCTAGCCTCATATAATGAATTTGGGAGTATCCTCTCCTCTGCAATTATTTAGAAGAGTTTAAGGAGGACTGGTAGTACTTCTTTTTAAATATTTGGTAGGATTCACCAGTAAATCCATCTGGTCCTAGACTTTTCTTTGTTGGGAGGTTTTTGATAGGAGTTGGGTGGGGTTGCAAATTTGGTTTCCTGCCCAGGTGGAGCAAGTAGACCATGCTCTACAGTCAGTATGGCCCCTTGACTGGGGACTCAAATTAGGCAGAACTGCTAGTTGAGTTCCTTGGCCAGATGTGGCCACCTGCTCAGCTCTTCAGATGCCCAGTGCTGCTGGCTAGGATCTCTGCTTGGGTTCTGCTGCTGGCAAGAACATCATTCACCAAGATCTGAGTGCTAGTGGCTATAATCCCTGCCCCTCTTCTTCATCGCTATCTGATCCCCAGTGGTAGAGTCTTCCTGTGTCCCACAGTGATCCCTGTGAGGTGAGACTCAAGTGGACCTCTGGGAAAATGTCTCCTAATGCTGGGTGAGCTGGATGTCCACCTTGGATTCTCTTTTTTCCCCACTGGAGGAACCAAAGGCCCAGGGGGCCCTCTCAATACAATGCCATGTTGGCCTGGAGGAAGGGCCATTCTGTCAAAGTGTAGCCACTCCTGTAATTCTTCTAATGTAGTCGTTTCTCTGTCTCTGTGGTCCGGGGTGGGTGCTTCAGCCTCACCACTGGGTTTCGGGATTTTCACAGTGGTGTCTTATCTATGGAGAGTTCCTAGTTTGTCTTCTCATTAAGGGGACTGAGGTCAGGAATGACCTATGTCACCATCTTGATGATGTCACTGTCAATATTGTCTGCAGTTAGGATGGCCCAGGGACCTCACTGGCAACTTGTTTTTAGAATAAGGTCAACAACCCATCATACCTTCTTCAAAAAATTAAGGTTTCCATCCTGACATGTTTGGCAGGCAGGGCAATTTCACATTCCAATAATAACAATGAGTTATTCAAGGTCATATAGCTAGTAAGCGGCACAGCCAAAGGCTCAAACTGAGGTCTGGCTTATTCTGAAGACCATGCCCCTAACGTATTTTGCCATATTGTTGATGAACCTGATACTAACCTGATGATGAACACCACATACACATATATATCATATTCACCCAGACACACACACACACACACACACACACACACACACACACACACATTTTCCCTCTGAAAAGCATCAAAAAGCAATATACTTTTCTTTTTTTCCATCTTTCCTGAGGATGTCTCTAGACCTGTGCTATCCAGTATAGTAACTATAAGTCACATGTGGCTATTTAGATTTAAAATAATTAAAATTAAATAAAATTTAAAATACATTTCCTCAGTCACACTAGCCATATTTCAAGTACTCAGTAGCCACAGGTGGCTAATGGCTACTGTGTTGGACTTCACAGATATAAAATATTCCCAATACTACCAAAAGTTATATTAGACAGTGCTGCTTTAATCTTTTCATCTGATATTTTATAAAGAAAACAGGTAGTAAGAGGTCATGTAATATATTCCCATTAGATGCCACCATTTAAATACAACATCTTTTCCCATAAGGGTGCACCTGCTTTAGCTGGAAAAAGAGAAGGTTTTTTCATTCACACACATACCCATTTATTTAACATTTTTCTTGAGTATTTACTATTCGTTTGGCACTGTGGAGAATCAATAGAATACAAATACAGTCCCTTTCCTGTGAGTAGCTCCTAGGAAATGCCGAAAACAAACATTTAAAAAATGTAATTTCTGGGGGTGCCTGGGTGGCACAGTTGGTTAAGTGCCTGACTCTTGGTTTCAGTTCAAGTCATGATCTCAGAGTCATGAAATCGAGCCCCATGTCAGGTTCCCCACTCAGCACAGAGTCTGCTTAAGACTCTCCCTCTCCATCTGCCCCTCCTGCTCATGCTCTCTTTCTAAAACTAAATAAATAAATCTTTTTAAAAATGTAATTTCTGTATAGTCTAGAACATGTTTAATGGAAGTGAGCGCTGTAGGAGCAGGACAACAGAGAAACTGGTCAGTGACCCTGTCCCCCATGATGGAGTCCTTAGCCCTAGCCCCCTGTTCTTTGAACAGTCCAACAGAACTGCCCTTCAATAAAGAACTTGATGGAGATTGCACAAATTTCCCTTGCCAGTCGATCATTTAGCTGCTGTCCTCAGAGTTGACACTCTTTCTTTTCATTGCTATAGAAAATGGCACCCCACAGCTGCATAAAACACCAGCGAGCTCTAGCCCAACAGCAGGTGGGTATTGCTCTTTTTCCTATCCCTCCTTTACAACATAAGATATTGTCTTAAAATCACCCCTGAGACACAGGAAACCAAATACAAACAGACTTAGATCAGACAGGGCTCCCACTTGTCCCCAATAAATCATTTGAAATTAAGAGCACTTCCATTTGGAGCCAAGCAACACGGGAATGCTAGAGGGCAGATGCTAGGCTACATGGGAGGATGTAAGAGCTGGCCCACGGGCAAGGCTGAGGCTCCACACCACTCCACATTAAGATGCCACTTTTCTTTATTATAAGGGAGAGTGAGCAATCTTTATCCAGGGTCTGTGCATGTTGGATTGAGGCTTTAAATAAATAATTCCTAGCTCAGTGTTTTAGTTTCCCTTGTCTAGTTAGAGTTGCAAAGGGGAAAATAAAATGGCAAAGTTGTACCATTGGATTACCCCAAGGAATGATCTCAATATTTGACTTGCAAACTCTGATTAATACTGCATAGGTAATGCTATTTATGGAAGGCAGGGATAGTGATCCACATGTTTTTCGGGGAAAGTCAAAGCCAGTTATAGATAAAAGGAATCTGAGGAGTTCCTCCTTGGAATCAGAGAGTCACAGTGGATATCTGGAAGATTCTGGAATTCCCTTGAGAAAGGAGCCATGAGCAACAAGGAGAAGGGAGTCATCTCATTGTTTTGGGAGGGTTTTCAGGTGGGAGTATTTCCTCCAACCCATCATGGAGTCTGCTTCACATTTTAGTTGCCACCAATTCTAAAGTTCATTTGCATATAAAGCATCTGGAATAAGCAAAACTAATTTGAATCTTCTTTTATAAAATGTTAGCAGGATTAAAGGATCAGGTAGCTGGTTCCCTTACAAGATTCACTGGAGGGAAGTCAGACAGAGAATGAGATAAAATCATTAGGCCAGCCCCACACTGGTAACTGTTCCTGTGTAAACTCAGTCTCTAAAAATGGTGTATTGGTCTGGCAGCTTCCTTTCTTCCCCTCCAGACTTTATAGTGATCTACAGCACAGAACTCTTTAACTGTAGATACACCTGTGATGCTCTTATCTTCTCCGAATTTCTTAGCTCCTCTGATCTTCAGCCTCACCACAGGCCTGTGGGGGCACCCAGAGGGTGTCCTACTTTAAACACCTGGGCAGGTCACTGCTAATGTTCCCATCAGGGATCTATTTCCTAGGTTGCTTCTTCCCCAACCTGTCTTTACAGCGAAGACAACATCCAGCAAAAACAATGGCACCCTTCATGTATCTAAAAGAAAAGTCATTTTTTTTAAAGATTTTATTTATTTATTTGAGCCAGAGAGAATGAGAGAGAGAGAGAGAGAGCACATGAGAGGGGGGAGGGTCAGAGGGAGAAGCAGGCTCCCTGCCGAGCAGGGAGCCTGATGCGGGACTCGATCCAGGGACTCCAGGATCATGACCTGAGCCGAAGGCAGTCGCTTAACCAACTGAGCCAACCAGGAGCCCGAAAAGTCATTTTTAAGTTTATCTTTGAAAATTCATAACAAAACAGATTTACTGCTGGTAGGAATCTTAAGACCTCGCAATTAATTCTAACTCCTTCATTTAAGAGAAAAGGAAACTGAAACCCAGAGAGACAGAAGCTTCTACAAGGTCCTGTACCTAGTTAATGACTGAGTCAGTCTTAGAATTCAAGACCTCTTATTTCTAGTTCAGGGCTCTGTCCCTCATAATGCCATTTGATTCAATTTTACTTACCAAGTAGTTATTGAGCAACAACTATGAGAAGGGCTCTCATCCCTGCTCTGGGGAAACACAAAGATGATCAATCCAGAACTCTGTTTTCAAGGGTTTAGAGTTGAATAGAATGATAAAATTATTGATACAAATAAAAATCAAAAAAGTGGCCAAAGAAAGGGAGATATAAATATTATTGAGGTTCAAAAGAAGGAGAAAATGGATAGAGTCAGTCTAAGGGTCTAGAGAATTCGAAAAAATGAGAGTAAGCCATTTATTATCCTAGTGAGTTTTGTATTGTTTCAACCCATAAGACCTTTTGAATTAATCCATTGACCCACATTGGTGAGAAAAGAATGTTCCTTCTAACAAGGCCATGGCCTGCAAGTGTACCTAGGAACGAGGAGTAATTCAGGTGCACTGGGTAATGCCTGCCTTTCCTTCTTGTCTTCTTCCTTTGTTATGCTTCCTAACATTCATCTTCGGGGTCATTTCTCTAGAACGGTTAAAGAAGTAAAGCATCTTAGGGAAGATCACTTCTATTTTGTTTGCTGAGCCTTTTAACATGAATGAGTTCTAGGGTTTGTTAAATGATTTTTTTCTGCCTCTATTGAGATGATTCTGATCAAATGGTTTTTCTTTTTTTGTTGTTTGTTTGTTAATATGGTGAATTACATGGATTGATTTTTGAATGTTAAACCAACTGTGAATAGGTTCTTCACAGTCCTTTTGCATTCTATTTACTACCTCTCACCCTCCCTCTCTCTCTTCACTCTTCTTTCCCCCTCTTCCTCCATTTTTCCCTTCTTTCCCTCCCTCTTTCCTTCCTCTTTTTCCTCCTCCTGCTGTGTTTTTTCAGACTATTTCTCATACCATTTGTTTTCAACTTTTTCTTGCTTAGCATGGGAAGTTTTCTCAAGATCTCATTGGTTGATACATGTGGGTGCATTTTCCTAAGCACACTATTTTATCTGAGGTCTGTTTCTTTTGCCTTCAAGTTATAGTTCAAGGACTGTGCATTGTGTCTTTTCCTCATCTGTGTAGCCCTACAGTGGAGAAAGAGAGAGGGAGAGAGGGAGAAAGGGAGAGGGAGAGAAGGAGGGGGAAAGAGGAAGAGAGGGAGAGAGAGAATATGCTGGTGGGGAAACTATGGCTCACCTGGGCTGTTTCTTCCCTTTCCAGGATGACCTGGACTCTGCTTTTTCTCCTGAAACGTTGTTAAGTATTTGGTACTAAGTTTCACTTCCCTAATCAGGAATGTGTTTTCTTTTTTTAAGGAGAGATATCACTAAGCTTTGACTCTTTCTCTCCTCTCAGCCTGAAGGCTTTAAAAATGGTGAATCAGACAGCTTTTGACAGGAGGATGGTAGAAAAAGCTTCTATGCACAGGGCTTTCTCTTCATAGTCTTGATTCACTTTCTTATTGCACTTTTCTTCAAATCAAGGTGAGTGTGAGTTTGGAGGGCAAAGATTAGGGAGAATTTTCATTTTTTTTTAATTCATCTTTTTCCATGAATAGTGTTTATGAAATTGTGAACTTGAGGGTTGAAAAGCAGAAGATTCAAGTTTTATGAGACAAGATCATACTACAGACTTCTCTTTCTTGGCTGCCATGTTTTGATGTTTAGGGCCATGAGGTTGACCTCCTTCCTTGTTTGGAGATTTGGTAGCCTTTTGCTTGTTTGTTTTAAACCAAATTTGAAGTGATTCCATTATATATTTGGAGAGATTTATTTACTTATTTGAGAGCGAGAGAGAAAGGGGAGGGACAGAAGGGGAGGGAGAGAGAGAAACTCAAGCAGACTCCACACTGATCACAGAGCCCCATGCAGGGCTCGATCTCATGACCCAAGATCACGACCTGAGCTAAAACCAGGAGTCAGATGCTTAACCAACTGTGCCACCCAGGTGCCCAGACATGTGCATTTTTTACAGGTTCCTATCCTTAAACAATTCAAAGAAGCCCATGCATATTGCGTGTACAGAAGGTCTATAACAAAAAACTAGTTTCTTCTATTTCAGAGTTCAACAAAGGTTTTAGCAATTTCTATGTTTATTTCTTTCATGATGCCAAATAATCGAATTTTACTGCACTTTTTGATTTGTTAAATTTAGATAATATTTATTCATTCTCCACTTCAAATGAGCCACTGAAAAGGAAAATGCTCCTAATGTCAAAGTCGACTGGCATCTAGTCTTCGATTGGGTTCCTTAAAAAACCATTCTGAGAAGGAGATTTATATGCAAGAACTTTATTAGGGAGTGCTCTCCAGAACAATACCTGAGAGAGTGTGAGTCAAACAGGATGGGGCAGAGAGAGAAATTGAACTGCGAATCAGAACCCCAGCTCTGAAGCTGCAATGGTCCTGTGGAGCTGTCCTGGACTGAAGGAAGTAAGGGGGTCACACATAGACCGGGCTGCCTTTGATGAAGAGGGGATTTAACTTTGGCTAAGCTCTCCTCATTGCTGCCGGAATGAGTGCCTTGGTCCTGAAGAGGGATCGGGTGATCCCTCTCAGCATCCACTACACTTTTTTTTTTTAAACCTCCACACAGTCATATTTGGACCAAGTATTTTTTATACATATTTGATTTTCTTGTAGCTTCTAATGGACTTAATTTTTCTTTGTGATAAAAGAAACATACACATTTACTTTACTGCAGTGACACACAATCCAGTCTTAAATGAACAAGTACATTTCTGTTTCAAAGCTACTCCTCATAAGTAGAAATCCTGACATTACTGAGACCTAGCTTGAAGTATCACTTCCTTCCTGAGGCCATTTTCATGAGAACCAGTGATGGTTCAGTTTGAGGAATAATGTGGTTATCCCCAAATTGACTCTTATCGATACATTTCTTATCCAAAGAAGAAGGGGCACTCAGTTCATACCATCATATATAATTCATTTTTAAAATTTTTAGGCATAGATTGGTTTATTTTAACATGATTTAGACATCACAAAATCATTGCAAGGCATATCAGGAAGGTGATTATTCTTATATTATGGATGAGAAAAATGAAAAATGTGGAGATTCAGAAGTAGGAATTTTTTTTTTATTTTATTATGTTATGTTAGTCACCATACAATACATCATTGGTTTTTGATGTGTGATCCACGACCCATTGTATTCGTATAACACCCAGTGCTCCATGCAGTACGTGCCCTCCTTAATACCCATCACCAGGCTAACTGATCCCCCCACCCCCCTCCCCTCTAAAACCTTCTTTGTTTCTCAGAATCCATAGTCTCTCATGGTTCATCTCTCCCTCCAATTCCCCCCCCATTTTTCCCTTCCTTCTCCTAATGTCCTCCATGCTATTCCTTATGTTCCACAAATAAGTGAAACCATATGATAATTGACTTTCTCTCCTTGACTTATTTCACTTAGCATAATCTCCTCCAGTCCCATCCATGTTGATGTAAAAGTTAGGTATTCACCCTTTCTGATGGCCTCTTACACTGTTGGTGAGAATGTAAGTTGGTACAGCCACTTTGGAAAACAGTGTGGAGGTTCCTCAAAAATTCAAAAATAGAGCTACCCTATGACCCAGCAATTGCACTACTGGGTATTTACCCCAAAGACACAGATGTAGTGAAAAGAAGGGCCATATGCACCCCAGTGTTCATAGCAGCAATGTCCGCAATAGCCAAATGGTGGAAAGAGCCGAGATGCCCTTCAAAAGATGAATGGATAAAGAAGATGTGGTCCATATATACAATGGAATATTACTCAGCCATCAGAGGTAGGAATTTAAATAAACAACTTCAGAACAAGCTAAAATGGCTAAAAGCAAAACTGTCCTCCTTGAAACCTTGTCAATCTCCAACCCTATCCAGGACTCCATTGCATCTTGGTACCTTAACCAACATTCACTGAGTGCCTAGGATCTGGCAGCTCCTACTATATGCTTTTGCTTCCCCTCCTTTATGAATGTATTGGGATTTTGAGTACAGTTAAATAAAAAGACCCAAATGCCCTACTAGTGAAAAGGGTCAATAGTTGTGAGGTTCAATTTGTATGTGTTTAGCCGAAGTAATTGGGAAAGATCAAGGCATTCCAAAGGAATGTGCCACTGTATAATTATTTCTATTTCTAGATTGGCCAAACAGCTAATTCCAAAAAATCTTTACGTGGCATTGTTCAGTTTGCCTGGAATGCTTTATCTCCCAACCTAATCTGCTTCTTTCAGCTTTTTAAAGACATTGTCTTCTCCCCTGCACAGTACTCTCACAGTGAATTCTGAAAAGTAAAGGATAAATTGAAAGAAAATATACATGAGCTACTTATCTATATATCCCTATCTTTATCTTTGAAAAACATCTGGCTGAATATATATCAAACCATTTGCATTTGCTCTCTTTTGAGCATGGAATTATGAGACACTTCCATTTTCTATTTTATACTTGCTGTATGTTAATTTTGTGTGCATATTTTCTTGCTGTATGATTATTGAGATGTTTTAACTAGTTTCCCCCAAACTGTGAAGGCAAATTATTGTGTAGGTAGGTTTACCTTTGTACTTTGTTAGGCAAGTGTAAGAAGTAAATGGCGACAGCCTTTCACTTTTAAGGGAAACACAAAAACATTTTTACCGACTTCCAGTGGGCATTCAAAAATATTTCTTGGTCATGTGACTAGTCAAATTTAAATTTCCTATAATTTGTTCTCATTTGTATTATTCCCTTCTCTGTGCTTTTCTCTTTCATATAATAATGAAGACACTTCAAATGGATTATAAAAATGGCTTTGTGGATGTAGATTTTTATCCCACTTGGTTTTGGTTATTTTTCCTCATCCCTGAGAAAAGTTTAGAGCTTGAACCATAGCTTTTCCCCTTGTATCTAAGGATGTAGCTATCTACAGATTTCGGAGAGAGAAAAAGGATGATATTTAAGAAGAAAATACGCTGGATCCTACAACCAGACTTGGGCATTATCTTTCACCTGTCCAGGTGTCTGCTGGCCTTTCATACTAATCTATATTTGACTTACCTCTAACTACCATAAGGTGGCAAAACATATGATTTGCATCACTAAGGTCTCCTGGGATTTGGCTATTGATAGGAAAAGGCCTGTATTTTATTTTTTTTTATTTTTTATTTTTTAGATTTTTATTTATTTTTTGAGAGAGAGAGAGACAGAGATAGTGAGAGAGAGAGCACAAGTGGGTAGGAGAGGGAGAAGCAGGCTCCCCACAGAACAGGGAGCCTGATGTGGGACTCGATCCCAGGACCCTGGGATCATGACCTGAGCCGAAGGCAGACGCTTAACCAACTGAGCCACCCAGGCGCCCAAAGGCCTGTATTTTAAAGAGGATGAAATTTGATGACCTTTTCCTTTAAAGCATATCTTCTATTCTTGGATCTTGTCTTTCTTAAACAAAAATAATAAAAATCTATAATTAAAATTTATCATTCTTAACTAAGCATCACAGCCATGAAAAATTCACTGTGGGCAATATTGTAGAAATCAGATTTGCTGATTAACAGATAAACTTACAAATTATTTCCAAAAGGTTTTCTCATAAACCTGCTAAGAATTCATTTAGCCTTGGAAGCCCCTCTAGATCTGCAAGTTACTCTGAAGTCTCTAATATAATCCCCTTGAACACATTCTTAAAATCCTTCAGCTTGCATTGGTAGTTATCAAATATATTTAAATATTTGGCAAGAAAATTAAAATATGAAAACTAATATAGCAATTGCCCCCAAACACACAGTTTTCCAGGGAGATTTTGATGATTCAGAAAGAAATCTGTGGAGGATATTTGGTATTTAAATGATAGGGCTGCATTCTGACAGTGCTTTTTATAAAAATCAACTGGTCCAAGAATATAATAAAAATAATCTGTATAAATTAGCTATACTTTAGCTGAAAGGCAGGGAACAGGGAGAGCGAAGTTACCTGCAGGGCTATCTTCTATTAAGTCAAGTTGATGTATAAATTTCACATTTATAAGGCAAGCATTTGGTGGAGTGTTTGTTCACTTCACAAAATAATTCACCATAGCATGTGTTTTGTTTTTTTAATAATTGTACTCTGTTACTGCATTGAAAATATGATTCAATTTAAGAAGAAGCTTTTTAAGTTCAACTTCTTAGGAATGTAAATACTACATAAAATTAAGCATACATGATTATTTTAAACATTAATTTTCAATCAAAGTAGCTGCACATACATGTATGTAGGCATTTATGTTTGGATGAATGGATGGAAGGAGTTGTGTAAATGACAACAATTGTGTGATAATTCACCAGAGAAAGTGACCTTTGGGACCTTTAACTGATTTATGTGGATATAATACACATGGTTAGTTAGAGCTGCAGAACAAATAGCTTCCTTCTGTTTTTCTTTTTAAAAGTTGAAAAAAATTCAATTACAACGGTGCCATTTGAATAAATGTAAAAAAATGTAAACAATACAGATGGAGTTATGTCATCCTTAATCATCATCTCTGTTTCTATATTTTCCCTAAGGAAATCAAAGACTCTTTTTGTTCATTAAATCAGTTTGGTATAGGCATTTCTTCTACACATGTACACACAGTGATGTTTAGTTGTATATAGTTTTATTTTGCATGAGTATTTTTTAAATAAATTGTATTATACCATATTTATTCTTCTGTAGCTTGCTTTTATCACTCAATATGCCCTGACAATCCTTTTATATTGCTTATATAAATTTACCACATATGGCCCAAATTACACATGAAATTCCATTGTCTGGTATTTTTTTTCCTTCTAATTCTGATGAACCTTAACTCCCTAAATTTAGTTGCTGTCACAACAGTGCTGCAGTAGATATCACTGCATGAGCCTCTTTATGCACACATACACATATTTCCCAAGATTAGATAATGAGAAGGGGAAATCCTGGGTCAAAGAGAATTCTTCATTTATTTAGTGTCGAAAGATTCAGAAATACCATATCAAAGTGACTATATGAATTGATTTTCATGGATAGTATTAAAAATACCCATTTCCTCACATTTCACCACCTCTTAATATTATCAAGTTTCGTAGTTACTGTCAATCTCATTGTATTCTTTGGCATTTCCCTGGTCATTAATGGCGCTGTTTAAGTTTTTGTCACCCATGTGTATTTCTTATTCTGTAAATGATCTGTTCACATTTTCCCCCCATTTTCATTTGGGTTCATTAGCTTTTTCTTAGTAATTTTAGGAGTTTAAAAATATATTCTGGTTTTTAATCCTTTTCAGTTAAAAACAATGAAAACATACTCCCAATCTGTACTTGTCTTGTAAATTTTTTAGGTTTTTTTTTGTATCATTTATCTTATTGATATTTTCTTCAAATATAAAATATATCAGCCTTCTTCATAAAAGATATCAATGTATGCCTTGTTTTTGAAGACCTATCCTATTCCAAGTTTCTGAACACATTTTGCCACAGTTCTTTTGAACAGATTTATAATTTATTTTTTGTAAATTTAGAACTGTAATCTATTTGGGATTTTGTTGTTTGATCTTTTTTCACTGCATGCAAAATAGACACCATTTCCATGTATATACAGATCTGTGTCTTTGATTTCTATTATTTTTCACTGATGTATTTTTTATGTATCAGTGCTACTCTTGTCATGACGTTCTAATATGGTATGATATTTGGAAAGGTGGTATATATATACAATGGAATATTATGCAGCCATCAAAAGAAATGAAATCTTGCCGTTTGCAATGACGTGGATGGAACTGGAGGGTATTATGCTGAGCAAAATAAGTCAATCAGAGAAAGACATGTATCATATGACCTCACTGATATAAGGAATTCTTAATCTCGGGAAACAAACTGAGGGTTGCTTGAGTGGGGGGGGAGGGATGGGGGGATGGGGTGGCTGGGTGATAGACATTGGGGAGGGTATGTGGTATGGTGAGCACTGTGAATTGTGTAAGACTGTTGAATCACAGACCTGTACCTCTGAAACAAATAATACATTATATGTTAAAAAAAGAAAAGAAGAAGATAGCAGGGAGGGAAAAATGAAGGGGGGGGGAATCAGAGGGGGAGACGAACCATGAGAGACTATGGACCCTGAGAAATAAACTGAGGGTTCTAGAGGGGAGGGGGTGGGGGGATGGGTTAGCCTGGTGATGGGTATTAAAGAGGGCACTTACTGAATGGAGCACTGGGTGTTATACACAATGAATCATGGAACACTACATCAAAAACTAATGATGTAATGTATGGTGATTAACATAACATAATAAAAAAAATCATTAAGATTCTATTTAATGTAAAACTATACAGCCATTAAAAAGAATACTAATCTGTATTTTTGTCTTATACAAATGCTCTTATTAAATAAAAGAAGCAAGTTACAAAGCAAAAAAAAAAAAGATGGCTCGATATTTCCTATTTTTCAAGATTATTTTGGTTAGATTTATATACATTCTCTCTCACATGAATTTAGAAATGAGATTTTTCAAGTTACAGGACAGATGATAATAGAATTTTGATTGAGATAAGGTTAAATTTATGATGACAGTGAAGGATAATTGACATTTTTCAATGTTGAGTCTTCCACTAACCTGAATATTTCCTTTTCACTGGGGGGTCATCTTTTACAACTTCTAGATTTATTTTTGTTAGGACTATGAGGTCATGCTATTAACTTGTCTTCTTGAGCCAATTTTGGAAATTTTTATTTTCCTATTCTATCATCTGTTCCATCTAGGCTTTCAAGTTTACTGACGTAACATTGTATCTCTCTATCTACAGTTATGCCTCCTAACACTATTGCCCTGCACAAACACTATTCCTTTTGAATGAGACATATCAAAAATGTGTCATTTTATTGGTCTTTTCAGAGAACCAACTTTTTATTTCATTGGTTGATACTTATGATATACTCTTCTGTTTTTGTTCTCGTTCTCCTGTTTCTCTAATTCCTGCATCTTTCATCTCTAGTTCTAATATTTAGAATTTTTCTTGATATTTTTCTAGCTTATCTCATTGTTATTTAGTTCATTCACATTCAAATTTTCTCTATTTCTAATACATGTTCCTGAAGTTATAAATTTTCCTTACACACTTCTCCAGGAGCGTACCACTGGTTGGGATGTAGAACATGCATTGTCATCTATTTCTTATTTCTTTTTTTCTGCAACTTTGTTTTTTGTATAATTAAAAATTTGCAGCAAACTACAAAAATATCATGAACAACTGCTTTATACCTCTTATCCAGGTTTGTAGTTGTTAACACTTTGCCCCATTTCCTTTATTGTTCACTATATGCTTCCATACATAAACATATGTATATGTCTTTGTGTATATACATATATTCTTCTGAACAATTGGACAGTAAATTGCAGACATCCTGTCTCTGCATTCCTAAGTACTTCTCACATAAACACAATTAAATTTTCAAATCTTGAAATATAATATCGATTCAGTGATATTATCTAATCTTAGAACCATATTAAATTACACTAATTGTCCAAATATTCTTTTTTTTCTGGCCCAAGATGTAAACCAAGATTACTCATTTTATTCTGTTATGTTTTTTTTAATCCTTTAATCTAGAGATTTTTCTTTGTCTTTCATGACCTTAGTATTTTTGAAGATTAAAGACCTGTAAGCAAATACCGAATTCTAGTTAGTAGGTTTGCTTCTCACAAATATATCAAATAGCAATCTGAAACTACTTCTTACGCTTGAGGAAATGAATAAATATACCATGGATAAATGGAGCTAGGTTCCTCACTGACAGAAAAAATAGTTACAAATATGAGAAAGCAGAAGACTGTGAATCTTGTCTTCTGGAAGGGCCTAGAAGCGATGGCACTCCCAGAGTAATGGGCAAGCCTGTGGCTTGGTTTCTAAATAGCATTCCTCATTAAAGGAACCAGGGGCCCCAGGGGGATGGCTGGTTCCAGAGCCAGAGCAGGATAAGTAAAAAAATTAGTGTGGAATATCTTATGCCAGAAAGTAAAGAAGTATTCAAAAAATAACACAATCATGTCAGAAATACACAATACACAACTTGAAGAAGTTCCTACTGGCCAAATTTAGAACAATTTTGGGGTCACAATAAATAATTATAACAGGTTATGTCCATTGAATAAAATAAGAATTCATGGATCCATATAGATGCAAATAGCGAGATAGATATATAGATAGAGGAAGAGAGGAAGGAAGGAAGGAAGGAATGAAGGAAGGAAGGAAACTCTTCCTTATAGTAGAATGCCATTTATTGTTAAATTGTTTATACTTTGAATATTATTTTTCTTTAATTCAAGAGTTCTTAGAAATTATAATTTTCAATTTCCAATTGAGTAAGTTTGGATGCTGAGGTGTGGTTATAGTGATGATGGTGATTGCTTGCTTGTTATAATTAATTTATGATTCTATTAAATTGTAGTCGATGAATGTGACCCAAAGAATTTTTCCTATTTTGAATATGTTGAGATAATCCTTTGTAGTAAAATGCATAATCGATTTTCATGAACATTTCCTCCATGTTAAATATGATTCTCTCATTTAAGTGGGTATTCTCTCATTTAAGGTATAAAACAATAAGGAGCGCCTCGGTGGCTCAGTCATTAAGCATCTGCCTTCGGCTCAGGTCATGGTCCCAGGGTCCTGGGATCGAGCCCTGCATCAGGCTCCTTCCTCAGCGGGAAGCCTGCTTCTCCCTCTCCCACTCCCCCTGCTTGTGTTCCCTCTCTCGCTGTGTCTCTCTCTGTCAAATAAAATATTTTTTAAAAAGGTATAAAACAATAAGCAACTGTACATAGAATTCTCTCTATACATAACTATGCATAAAACCAAAGAGAGGAGTGATTTTCCCCACAATGTAAGAAGCCCACAGCAGGCAATCCACAGCTTATGCAGTAATTTCACAATTTCATTAAAGTCCCAGGTTCTATTTATCATTGTTATTTCATTTTTGGCAGGTAGCTTTCTTCCTTATGGCTACTTCTTGTTCACAAGGGGTTTTTTTCTTTCCTTTTTAGCCTCATGTCAGTCTCTATACAAGAGGAGTTTGGAAAGGATGCACTTCAGCACTTCTATCGGAAAGGCTGAACACACTAAGAAATCCCCAGTAGCTACACGACAGGTATCTTATTGGCCAACACAGTGGTAGGTAGCCACCCTATGGATTGGTGTGGAGCTTAGGAGAGATCTTGGGTGGAGAGACTGTTTGGGCAGGTGTCAATGTATAGTTACTTGAAGGTTTCTGGTGGATGAGATGAAATCTCCCAAGGACAATGTGCAGAGAATAAATGACTTAGGTCTAGGGTCAACACCAGTTAAGAAGATGAGCAGAGGAAAAGGAGCCTGCAAAAGAAATGGAGAAAAGCCAACGAAGGAGGCTGGGAAAGGACCGGGAAATTTGGGAGTCATAGAAGCCAAGGGAAGCTAGTGGTTCAGTAAAGGATAGGAATAAAAAAAAAAGTGTCAAGAATTGCAGAAAGATAAAGATGAAATCATATGTTTTTGTCATGGTGTCCACACGTGTGTGATTTTTTCACTGTCCCTTATTTTTTTTTCATGCCATTACAAGACATGGACAGGAGAGCACCCCGTCGACCCCTGCTGACATGCTCCCTGACACATGGTTGGTCTTCATTGAATTTAGCTGTCCTTAGCCTTCATTCTCTTCTCTTTCATAATTTCCTCAGGAAACAGAAAGAAAATTTTGTAATAGAATTTTTGAAGAGAAAGCCCAAGTTTATTTTCCAAAATGAACATTCCATGAGCCATTTTTACAGAATGACCACTTCCATGGGATGTATCTAAACAACAGCCCCTCAGGGCCATGCAGAGATGCAGAGGGCACCATTTCTTTGCTGTATTCTGTTCTATTCCTATTACATGCAGTTCAACAAAAACAACGGCAAAAAAAAAAAAAGAAAAAGAAAAAAAAAAAGGAGGGGGTGAAAAAAGCCCTTATCTGCACAGTTGTGATGAATAGACTTGATTGGGCTCTCACACAGCAGGCAGGTGATGGCCATTGCCTGTCTATTTCAGGACTAAACTTTACACTGGCCACAGGTGTTTTTCCTTTTTTGGCTCTGCGGCCCTGCCATCATTAAGTTTGCCTGAAGCAGCAGACAGCTTCTGGGAGACCAAAAGATGGGGGGAGGCAGGGTACAGAGACAATCTAGCTAACATTTTAAGCAGGAAATGCAACCATCTGAATGTAAAGAAGATAAACCCTGTCTCTACACAAACTGTTCGCTCAGGGGAAATTGAGGTAAAATGTTAACAGGATTCAGGGAACGGGAATTGAAAGCATGTGCTTTTGAGGTCACCCTGGCCCTTGCCATTTTGTTACTAGCAGTCCCTTCTCATTACCTAGAAATTCTGAAAAAGAGAAAAATGAAGCTCTCAGATACCACTGGAAATTTGTAATTTGGTGGAAATGTTTTTTTTTTTTTATCAAATTTAGTAATTATTTTTCAGTAGGTACTCAACCCAACAATATCAAACAAATATACATACAAGGTGAATATTGTGGGGTTTCTCGTTAGTATGGGTACACTCTTTTGCTGAATATAGTCAATATCCTAGAAATAGGACCTCTAGGATCCTGGAGAAGACATCTTGCCTCCTCTTCCAACTCTCACCCCCAGGAATTTCTCACCTACCAACTGCTGTTCTAATTCCTTAACAGGAAGCAAATATTTCAAATTTGAGTTCAGGTTTGATGTACAAGGTAACAGGAAAGTGAATACATTATCTCACACTTACATTAGATTATAAATGAGTGACATCATAGGCTGAGGTCAGGTTTTGATAACAGGGCTACAAAAAAAAAAAAAAAGGGCAAGATAAAATGGTGGAAGTGACAATTGTGAAGGCAAATCTCACTAAAAATTTTACATGAGCCTGGACTTTTTTACCCTGATGAGTTTGTAAACTTCACCCTCGAGTATATATGAGTAAATATATGCAAAATGCATGTTGCATTTCTGCAAATGAAGAATTTTAAACCAGAAGAGGGAAAATTATGTGAAATAAAATGAACACCACTGCTTGTATAATTCCTAAATATAGCTTAAAAGTACAGATTCACAGACTTTTAAAATATAGGGATCATGGTGAAAGTTAACAGTTTTGTTTGCTTATTTTTGTTTTTGCTTTTTAAACAGAGCGGATGGATTTTTCCCAAGTTGTTGAAAGCTGATTTCTGGGGCCATGTAATCACAATTCTAAAAGATGATAAAATTCTTTATTAAAGATGACCTTAAAATTTCATGGGAGCCAAATCATTTATTATTAGGATTGAAATATGTTTTTACAAAAATCAGAAAACACAATCCCCTGTGATATTCCTGTACTTTTAGGGAAGAAAATGATACCTTAAAACATTAGAACAAATACTTTTCAAAGATCAACCCAGCAAATTGTCAGCATTGCCAAAGTTAGAGCCGAGAGATTTGTCTTCCAGGTCCCTGTTCTAATCTGCTGGATGGTCTTCTCTTTCAGTTATCACATAAAAACCATTCATGTAGCTCCAGAGAAAGGAAATTTTTTTTTCATCCGGTGAGCCAGAGACATTCTGGCAGCCATTTTCTAAATTACTACTACCAAGACTCTATTACGAGGTCATCTACCTGCACCCCATCCCCAGGGGCAAACTGATGTCAAATCACATACTTAGTGCTCTTACAGAAGGAGTAGGATGTTTACTTGACCGTGTATATTTGCATGTGTCGTTTCCTTTATGGAGGTAATGTTCCCAGGGGGGACGTCATAAATGTAGATTGTTTAGTCTACTTAGATGCTGCTCAAGGACCTCCACATTTGGAATCTGGGATGGGACTTCTCAAGCTGGAATCACTTAAGGATGCTCTAGGGGAAACCTGGGTGCTGATGGGCTAGAGAAGCCATGGTGAACAGTATCAGGACTTGCATGTAAATCATTGCTTGGAGGAGCTAATGATGATAAACAGTCATTGACTTTGAGTTTCATCCCAGAATATGTGTGCTGGGCTAATGGATAATGAAGAAGGATTAGACAGTTCAAGAATGCATTCCAGTGGGCACACACACAAGCCTAGCCTGGTAGGGGACCATGTCCCAGTACTTGCAGTGTGTCACTATGATACCTTCAAGGATGGACAAGACAGGCATATTTTTTGGAGTTGTAAATGCCTCTACGTATTTGTGAATCATGGAGGTGTACAATCCAATCCCTTTGGATGGATTGAGAATGAAACTAAAATGAAGGAAGTCATGGTTTTAATCAGCTTTTTTTTTTTTTAACACAGTAATAGGGATACAAAAGAAATATCTCTATTTCCAGTTCCTCATTAAGAGTTTTGCAAGAGTATAATCTTCATGATGGCAAGTTTCTATGGCACTGATAGAATGAAGCCTCAAAATTATGGGCAAATCTATCATGTTTATTAAACAGAACCTGGTTGAAGCTTACGCTGCTCAAGGAACAGTGCCCAACTCTAGCGCACAGAGCAAGAGAGGTAACGGTCCTACTTGCCCTCAGGGAGTATAGAGTCCACCATGGAAGATAGTAAACACAAATGTAAATAGTAAGAGAACAGGATGAAAATCAGTAAGTTCTAGCAGAAGAAGTTCAGGAAAAGCTGTGGGAGAAGAGAAGAAACAGAGAAACTGCTTGAAGCCATTGGTGATCAGGGAATGCTTGCTTATAGAAGGGAGATGAGATTGTTGCTCTAAAGAACAGGTGGAATTTGAATATGTAGGTATGGGAGAGGAAGGAATTCTAGAGAAACCAATGCAATTTAAGCTTGAAGACCTAGATTAAAAACAAAAAAACAAACAGCCAAGATATGGAAACAGAGAAATTCAGTTTGACTGGATTTTTTATTAGTCAGCTTGTAATTGGATTTGTTTAGGATGTCTAGCAAAATGTACCTTGTTATGGGGTGCCTGGGTGGCTCAGACATTAAGTGTCTGCCTTCAGCTCAGGTCATGATCCCAGTGTCCTGGGATCGAGTCCCGCATCGGGCTCCCTGCTCAATGGGAAGCCTGCTTCTCCCTCTCCCTCTCCCCCTGCTTGTGTTCCCTCTCTCGCTGTCTCTCTGTGTCAAATAAATAAATAAATCTTTTTTTAAAAAATGTATCTTGTTGCAAGATTATTTTTCACCTACTTGACCTTCAAAATTAATTAATGCCTGGGTAAGAGAGCACAAGTGGCTATGGAGAGGACCATACAGAGCAGCTGAGTTCATTTGAAGAAGGAGAATTAGTGTTTGCTGGAATGGAAGGTGATTGAAGTAATGGCTCATGCATCCCAAAGAAACTTTGTTTGGAAACAAGTTTGAGTGTGTGGAAGGCTCTGTTGCCTAGCATCTGCTGGATAAAGTTCTTAGGGCCTCCAGATTTGATTATCAATATTAATTTCCAGAAAGACATATCTATTTTTCGTTGGTTTTCTATGGGATCATGGGTCATTTTCAGACTAATTTGTGTCTTTCAAGATTCAGCAACCAATGCTACCTCCTCCATAAAGCCTTCTTTCCTCAGTGCTTCCCTGCAAGTGTTTATTATATCATTTACCAGACACTAATATAATCTTTTTTTCCGCTTGTCGGCACCAAGCCCCTCGCCCACACCAAAAGTGGTGCTCACTCATCCCCAATATCCCCACACAGTGAGTTCTCAAATAGCGTTATTGATTGGCAGAAGGAAAGTGAGAAATAAAGAATAAATGATTAAAGCATATGTTTTTAAATTTCTGTAGTGTTTGCCATTTTATAATGAGCCATGCGTGAGTATGTTGGTTCTATTTTTATTTCTATAAAGACCTGTTGACTCAATTGGCTAACTCTTAAGGAAATAGATATCTACAGAGCCCATGTCATCTGCCAGCACACCAAGCCCACCGCCACACCGGGCTTTTGGATCAGTGTACTGAGTGTGTGACCCAAGACTAATGCTTCCGCCAGCCAGAACCAAAGAAAAATATCTACTTCAAGACTTGGAATTTGGGGGGCTGGAGGCAGGGGGATGCCATCTGAAGCATTTCTGAGACAATCACAGTCAATATTGACTTACTCTCTTTCTAGAATTCACTTCCTCACCCCACCCCCTCCCCTTTGGGTTTTGCGACCACTATGATTCTTGGTGTCTTCTTGACTCTTCAGTAATGCTGACGGTCTACAATTTCCTTCTTCAATTTTTAAAGATCAACTTTTTTATAGTAGCCTATAAACTACCTCATTAATCAGATAGTATAAAATCCAATTAGAGACATTAGAATCCAGAAATACAAGTGTTAAGGCATATATTTCTTGATTGACAAGGAAGCCAAATAGACCCATCTATTTAGAATCTTAGCAACAATTAGCTGCCTTAGTTTCATTTATTGTGACATAAAAAATCTGGTTTATTGAGAGCTCTATTGAAGAAGATTTCTATGATATGCACCATGAGAAAATATCTTCAAACTAAAATGATTGTTTTGCTGTAATAAATTGAACCATATGTACACTATGTTATTCAATCTTTTTTCTTCAAGGCATAAATTGATATTAAAGAACATTTAAGTCATAACACATGGTTATCCAGGCATGAACGAGGCAATAACCCATATAAGTTGTCAAGGTGAAGCCAAAGCATTTATTAGAGGTTTGTGTTGTTTTTGAAAAGTGCATGGTTGGATAAACATGGATTAGTGCTATTATACTGCTACGATGACTCAAGTGTGTTTTTACAGTGTCAGTAATTTTTATGTTTAAAAATCACTGGTGCAGTATATTAGCTATAATTTATGTTTATCATCTTGTGTACTCTAATAGGCTTCAACAAACCATTTAACACTTCAGCTTGTGCATATACATTACTTAATAGGTATTTATCTTAAAAAAGAGATACTTAACGGGACTTTCAAAGCTTGCAACTGCATGCTAAGAGAATACTGCAGCGTGTCACGTTAACTTTCTTTTCCCCGTTTGCAGTTAACTTGGAACATTCTGGCCACTTGCTTCTTTTTCAACACGCCTCCAAATGGCACAAGAAGAATATAGTCTGTTCGTGTCCTTGTCAGTGGGAATGACATCAACTTCTCCCAGCACCAAGTGTCCGTCACACTTGCTAAGTAGGGTGACTGCACAATATAGCCAACACAGCTGAAATATGACGAAGGTCCAGCGATCGGTCACCACGCTGGGGTGCCCTTTCAGAAAAGGTTCATTTTTTTCTGACTCTAGCTGGATTTACAAGGCGGTTTATGTGACCTAGACTCTTGTTTTAGAAGAGTCTCTGAGAGAACGCTAGGGACTCAGTGTATGGGAGGGGGGGTTGGAGACGGAGAATCAGTTGGGACTTCCCAGTCACAGGAGGTTTGTTGCTGCAACACAAAAAGGGACTTCGTTTATCATGACACTACTGATTCTTCCAAATAGTGCTATGCTTATTGTTTTTGCTTCATTGATGACCTATTTCTCTTTTGGATATTCTAAGTAGATGAATTACTGGTGTTTGGTCTTTTCGGAATGGAGATTGATTCACTTTTTAAATTACCCAGAGTTGGTTATGTGGTGATATGGCTTTTGTCTTTTTTTTTTTTTTCCCAAGTTAACTACTTTTTGACTTACTGCCAGTCATGACAGAGATGGATTTGGAGGTGAAATACTCACGATACTCTAGTTACCCTTAAATAAATGATGCCACTTTATTCATTTGTGACATGGCTTTGTTTGGAATCCTGAAATTATGAATATACTGATCTATTCAGCAATAAATTTTTAGAAAGAGACTATAAATTCTCTAGAGTCAACCAAGCACATCCGTTGGCTAAGTTAGCAAACAGGGAGGATTTATTACTCACTGGAGACAAATCGACCAAGATGGCCTGTTTAGTATTTCAAACTACCTTTTCCCTTGTAAAACTAGTGGTGACACTTTGACATCTTAACAGAGAGCTGTTATATCTTGATGATCTTTTCAGTATTGGCAACCTCTGCTAACTGGACCCCAAATTGTTTCCTAAATATTTAAAACTTCTTGATTCTCATGATAATATCAAATTTATATTCAAAACACAATGGGTAGTTTATATGAAAACGCATGTGGAATGTGTTTTCAATGAAGAGAATTAGAAGGAAAATCTCATTAGCATCCTGAATTAATAGTTTATATATAGTTTCAAAGGATCAAGAGGATAATGGTCTAGCCCAAAAGTTCCAATAGAGCTTTCTAGAATAATGTAGAACTTTCTGGAATGATACATCCTTTATGTCTGAGCTGTCCAATATGGTAGCCAATGGAACTTGAGCATTTGAGATGCTAGTATGACAGAATAACTGAGTTTTTAATGTATTTCATTTTAATTTTATTATAAATAATCATATGTAGCAGTAATTACCATGTTGGAAAGCGTAAGAAATCAAGCCCCTTTAAGAAAAAGCTTGAAGAACGGTTTACCTGTCGGCATAGTACTAGGTTAGAGAAGCAGAAGTGATGGTAGCAGATGGGTTCCCCCCCCCACACACACTTTTAAAATACAATTTAGGACAAATCAGAAAACATAAGAAGGAACGGGAAGCCATCTAGATTTTGAAATCTGAAAAACAATCGAATTACTGTAAGAGTGAAACTATCCACACATGAAACAGCTGTACAAGTCAGTAAAGGTAGGATGAATTTTATGAAACATAAAACAGATGAAATATTTATTTAAAACCATGTAATTAGAGAACAGAGAACATAGTTAATAATGAAATATTTTAAAATACTTAGGAATCATTATTAACATTATTATTATTTAATTTTTGTAAGTAGAAAGTGAATATATATATTTTTAAACATTAAGAAAGTACTTAGGAGAATATCAACTGGAATACCTATACTAATTTAATATTCTCATCTTAGCAAAAATAATTCTGTTCCTGGGTGCCCAAGCTTATCCCCAATTCCTCCCTTTCTGTTCATCTCCAATATATAATCAATCACTAAGTCCTGTCCTTCCTATGTTTTACAGATAATTCATTTTGATTCTCTCCTCTTTGTCCTCTGGATCACCACCCTTGTTTATGCCCCTTCCCACCCAGACTGTGAGATGTGCATCATGGTTATCTTCTGGCTGACAGTTGCCCTCTCGCCTCTCTTTCTAGTCAACCCTCCCTACAAATACCAAAGTCATGTTGGTCGCCTGTTTAAAATCTTTCAAGAGTGCAACAGATAAAACATATTTATCTCCCCCAAACTCATGTATTTAAATCCTATCCCCCAATGCGATGGCATCAGGAGATGAGGCCTTCAGGAAGAAATCAGGTCATGAGAGTGGAGCCCTCATGAATGGGATCAGTGCCCTCATAAGGGCTCATAAAGAGCGTCCCCTCTATCTCTGCTATTTGCCACGTGAGGATACAAGAAGACAGTTGTCTGCACACCAGGAAGAAGGCCCTCACCACACACCAGATCAGCTTAGCACCTTGATCTTGGACTTTCCAGTCTCCAGAACTATGAGAAATAGATGTGCATTGTTTAAGCCATGCAGTCCATGGTGTTCTGTCATAGTAGCCTGACTGAGATAGAGGGCTTCTCTTCCCCTATTAGTTATTGCCCAAGATCTTTAGCACACCATACATCTTTCCTTTCCTCTTTCAAGCCTTGACCCTTGACACTGCCTTCCTTAGATATTTTGTTCCAGCCTTATTGAGCCAGAGCATTCCTCTTTCTGGTTCTTTATCTTTGAACACGTTGTCCTTATAGTTTTCTCCCCATTTCACTTGTCCTTCAAGACTCACCTCAGAGTCACCTCCTCTATGAATCCTTCTCTACCATATTGCCTCCAAAAAGAATCAGCAACTTCTCCTCTGATCTTCTTATTCCACATCCCTGTTTCAATAGGTATGACACTGAATTCTGATTCTTTGTTTGCCATTCTCTCCCAGTAGACAGGGACCTCAAGGGTTAAGAGAAGATACTTTATTCATCTTTACATCATTACTGCCCCGCACAGTGACTGACACCTAGTAGGGGCATCACAAATGTCTGATAAATGAATGAATGAATACATACATAGTCACTTCTCTTACCTAGCCATGTCTGATGTAAGCCTAGCTGCTGGGCCTCTGCTATGACTTTGGTATACAGGGCAGAAACTACCAGAGGTAATGTCTTGACAGTCTGGAGGAATTATAGAAGAGAATTTTTTAAAACCACTAATTCAATAATCCCAAATAAATGGACTCGTTAGGCACTTTATAAAAATATAAAAATATAGTTACTTTTCAGCATTTTGTGATATTTGTGGTATTTTTAGCAGTTTAAAATATTATATTATATAATATTTTATATATTAGTGTTTATACAAAATTTTGTCTTTATAATCTTGTGTTCTTTTTCTTAAAAAGCATTGCCAAAATTATGTAAACCTAGGGTATTTAAAAGGAAAGCCAAGGTGTTGACCTTCTCTAAGTGCAAAATAGAGAATCAGAATTTACATTCTCTGAGGGAAGACCCAAGTTAAGCGTTGGTATAAATTTGGGCAAGTCAGTTAACCGCTCTGTATCTCCATATCTGTTCTATTGAAAGAGTAGCAAAGATTAAATTATTCTAAGGCCCCTCCAGCTCTAAATTTTATGATTTCTTTAAATCTAACGAAAATCAAAAACCATTTGATTACCTAGTTCATACCTATGGTATGCATGGTGCTTTTTGAGGAGCCATATGGTTGTAACATTAGGAAAACATCCAATGCTGTCCTTTCAAATGACCTTATAGGTACATTGAGAGAAATGAGAAAGTAGGACTAGATGACTGGTGGCATCTATATTGGTAAACTTGGTTGAAAGAAGTTAACTCTGGTTAATGTAACAGGTAGTCCATCAAAGCTTAAATAAGCAGCTTAATTAATTCATTCAACAATCATTTGTTTTGCCTTCTATGTTAGCAAACAAGAACACAAAAATTTTAAAAAACCCAATGCCTGCCCCCAAGGACCATACAGGGGAGTAAGACAGATAAGGAAATCCTGAATGGCCCATTGAGAAAGGCTAACGCAAGGAAACGAGTATTAAAGGATGTGGTGAATCTAGCCAGTGAAGAAGCATTGTGGAGAGGTAGGTAATGGAGTAGGGGTGGGGCAGATTGGGGGGAAATTTCAGGCAGAGTTTCCAATGCATACAAAGACATGAACCTGAGAAAGAATGTATTGCATATTAGGATCTAAGAAGAAATTGTACACTTATCATGATGAGCACTGAGTAATATATAGAGTTGTTGAATCACTATATTGTACACCTGAAACTAATTTAACACTGTATGTTAGCTATACTGAAATTAAAATTAAAGAAGAAGAAGGAGAAGGAAGAGAAGGAGGAGGAGAGGAAGAAGAAGAAGGAGAAGAAATATGTCTTCAGAGGCTATAATCTTCAATGGCTAGCATCTTCCAGGTAGGTGAAGCAAAGGAGGGTAAGACAATAGGGAGTGATGGGGCCTGTGCTCAGCTTGAGGGCACATCGTCTCTCTGAGGGAGGAAGTCAGCTCTCAGCTCCAGCAGCTTCATGTTTTGGAGAAGACAACCCTGCTGTTACTACAAGGTTTTTCCCACAACTACAGTAAAAGGTGGTCATTTGGGCATGTGGAAAAGACAACACTAGGTGATAAACATAAATGTAAGTAAATGCTGACCAGTTCAGATCACCGCTCTAAGAAGCAAAATAGTTTCAAGCCTATGTTTTTAAAGGTCTGTGCAATTTATTATGTTTTACTGTAATTACCATCAATGTTATTACTGCATTAAACTTAAGAAATATTCCTTTGTTACAGTCTTCTTAAAATATTTCTATAAGAATTGACAGTATTTAAAAAAAATTTAATGATGAGAAATTGTAAGCATACACAAAAATAGAATTTCACAATGACTCCCAGGTACCTATTTATTACCCAGCTTCAACAATTACCAACATTTCACCATTCTTGTTTAATCCTTCTACTCACTCTTCAAAGCCTAGACATTGCATCCCTTCACCCATAAAAATTCAATATTTCTTCAAGAGATAAGAATATTTTAAGTATTATCACACCAAAAAATATTGCAATAATTCCTTATTTTCATCTAGTACCCAGTCAGTGTTTAACCTTCTCTGATTGCTTAATAAAATGTCTCTCTTTTTTTTTCAGTTTGTCCAAATCAGGATCCAGACAAGGTTTAGACATTTTGAGTTTAAATCTCTACTCAAAAAACAAAGTTTCTTACTTTAAAGAAACTACAATGCCCGCAACAATAAACACATAAGAAGTGGACTATGGTTAACACTCTTGCTAACTGCTTTCCCTCTGGAGTCAGTCTGCCTGAGTTCAAATCTAGACTCTGCTAATTACTGTTGTGTGACCTTGGGTTTAGCCTCTTGTTTAAATTCCTTCATCTGTGGGCACCTGGGTGGCTCAGATGGTTAAACGTCTGCCTTCGGCTCAGGTCATGATCCCAGAGTCCTGGGATCGAGTCCCGCATCGGGCTCCCCGCTCTGCGGGAAGTCTGCTTCTCCCTCTGCCTCTCTCTCTCTCTCTCTCATGAATAAGTAAATAAAATCTTTAAAAAAATAAAAATAAAAATAAATAAATTCCTTCATCTGTAAAATGGGAATTAGAAAGTGTTTATCTCATAGACTCCTTATTAGAATTAAATTAAATGAGCTAATCTCTGAGCATTTAGAATAATATAAGGAAAGCCTTATGGGAGGGTTAAATTAATGAAAATAAGTGAATAAATTCAGCTTTTAGCCATGACATACTAAAATGAATACATTGCTTTGGGATGGTAGGAGTGATTCACTCTTAGCCCAGAAATTTTCTGCAATGCCTGATTTAAAATTTTGTCTATAACATGTTTTTCCACAGAAGCACACAGACCACACATAGACACACATCTTTGTAACAGAGGTAATAGCAGACTCTGTAAACCATATCCTGGAAGGTTGTGGACAGCATGAAGCAGGGTCTCTTGAGGTTTGACTTTCCTCTGGGTGTGGCCTCTAGGAGGTGACAGCAGGAGACAGAGGTCTAGGTATTCATTTCTCTGGATCATTCCCTGCCCAGCCACATACTGCAGGGCTGATTCCTTAACTAAAGCATACAGTGCATATCAGGCAGCCTTCCAGGAAAGAAAGTTCTGGAAACTGCTCCCTGTATTGTCGCCCTCAGGTCTGGGGGTGGTAAAATCTTTCCATAATTACTGTTTAGCCTTAGGGTGCTTCCTTTTCCCCTGTTGGCTTTCCACAATGCCTTTTTATTAAAGTTACCTCAATCATCAGTGTGAGCATGCTATTTATTTCCTTCTGAGACACTGATACAGTCTAAGAACAATCATATGAAATATGTCCTGATATCCTGATTGATAATTTGGGGAGACCTTTCCCTACACCGGGCACTCCAATAAGGGCTTTACATTCAACATTCACTTAATCCTTACAATAACCCTGGATGGTAGGTACTATCATTTTTACAGATTAGTAAACTAAGGCTTTAGAGAGGTTTGTGGGTCCACATTGTGGGACCTAAAGAGCCAGGTCAGCACAGCCTGGAGGCTAAGGACATGGTCTCCAGGATCTGACTGCCTGGGTCTAAATTCTGGTCCCGCCAGATGTGCTCACTTGGTCCCAGGCACATCTCTGTCATTCAGTGTCCTCAACTATAAAAGGGAGACAAACAGTACCTACTTCAGAAGGTGGTTGTGAAGAAGGATTGTGTTAATTTATCTAACACACTAAGAGAACTTGGCTTATAGGAGGTGCCAGTGTGTATCTGCTATTATTATTTATGAATCCAAAGCCCATTTACTACATTATACTCCCTGCTATCAGAGATAATATATATATACATGTATATATATATAATATACATTTTTTTCCTTAGGAGTGGAAGATCTCTGTCCCCCTTTTTTAGATAACTTGTGTGATGTTCTTTATTTTGTGCTGCAGATAGACTGTCATTTCAACATGAAGCTCTTATGTTTAAAAAGCAACATAGGATACATAGTTCTTTTTTCATTGTCAGAAAGGCAAGTGTCAACAGAATCACATGAAAAGTTATGGAATCTCCCCTGTTTGTGTACTGAATGGGTTATAAGAACACAGATAACATCTTAAAGACCAGAAGGCTTATGATTCTTTTATTTATGTGTGGAGAAACTTGGCAAATTTGGCTACGGTCTCATTATTGTTGTTCTACTGTAAGCAAAAAGGGGCTCTTTGTGGACATTAGTATGTCTAATATGCAGATAAACTTCTGCCTTGGATGACAAGGAAAGTGAAGCTCAACTTCTAGGACCCTTTCCTATCATCCCAGAATTGATATGTACAAACTTGATGCACAGCCAGAGACTCTGTATTCTTTAAAAGCAAAGGCGACCAGTAAGCTGAAGAAAATGTGGGAAGAGTTGGGTAGAGCAATTCCAGATAAGAAGACGCATGCCAGATAGTTGCCGAACTTGGAGAAATGTTCCAACCACCATCTTAGGCTTTCCTCGCCTCTAATGTCATACCAAAACAACACTGTGACTATGTAACCAAAAAAATTACAAATACATAAACCTAAAATTATAACTATTTTAGAAATTAGAAAGGACCCTAAACTTCATAGTTATTGGCTAAAAACCATTTTTAGGAGGCATACTCCCACAAGGCTCTTTATCATGTTGTATGTATAAAGCTCCTCAGAACCACTGCTGAACACATGGTTAAATAAAGACAATTGCTGTTCTTGTTTTACTACTTTATTTTGGCTTCATACATCTTTTAAAATCTAAGTATCCTTAACAAATAGATCGCACTCAGTAATTATCAATCATTTTTACCTTTATTCGCACTTTATTTATTTATACATTCATTCAGGCAATTATCATTCACTTGACACTCACTTGCACTTGCTAAGCATGGGGAACATAGAGGCAGATAAGACATGGTAGCTGTCCTCAAAATGTTCCCAGCTTAGAAGGGGAGACAGAAGGCAAAACCATAAGCATACTAATGACTTAGAGGTGCCATGAGGGAAACTTCATGGTTAGAACAGGCAGAGGCATAGATGAACAAATACAAAATTTCCCCTCCTGGCAAAGGCAAGACCTACAGAGTGGTCAAGTCCCAGAGCAGATGTCAGATAGGGAATGCTGAGTCGGGGAGCAGGTTTAGATAGGGTAAATTTGAGGTACTTGCAAGACATGTAGATGGCAATGTCAAGTAGGCTATTGGAAATAAGGGTTTGGAGTTCAGAAGAAAATACCAGCCTAGAGACTAGGGAGTTAACAACATCCAAGCAGGAGTTAAAGCCTAGGGTGTGAAGCAGTTCCTCAGGGAGAATACTCTATAGGAGTATGAAAGACAATGTCCTCAATGGAACCTTCGGGGAGCTTTACCCCATGAGAGGCAAAACCATAGAAAAGGACTCTAGTTTGCCTGAATACCTTTCAAATCCTTTCCTCACAGCAAGTTTTGAAAGGGTATCGTGGATATAAGGAAGCAGGAGAAAGTGCAGTTGGGGGGTTGGGGAGGGGGGATAAACATGGTCTGAATTTTTCATACTTTCATACTCTCTAAGTAGAAAAACAGGGATTCCAACCTAGAATTCACAGCCCATTCACATCCGCATGAAAGCCACAGGCCAAGAACTCAGAAGAACTTCTGGATACAGCATATTCTTAGCTGTTAGGGGCAGAATAAGAGGTTTTGTGAACTTAAAGATGGGTTTGAGGCTCACTGTCAGAGAGTGATTTGTAAATATATAGATTAAGTTTCCCCATAAAGTTAGGTTGGAGACCAAGGATGAAAGTACTTGCTGAGAACGCTGATACAAAACTGTCTTGGAAAGGAGAGGAGTGTTATTTACCCACATAAATATGCCTCCAGGTTTGACTCTTCTTATTATTATAGGCAGTTGGTAAAGAGGGTGTGTAACAGGTAATAAAGTATGTGGAGGACAATGCCTTTGATGAGCTGTCTCCCGGGTAACATCCCCTGATCTCACCTCCTGTTCCAGCCACTGGAACTCCCTGGCACCAAAACCCCACACACAGAGGTCTGGGCTGGGATATGGGCCTTGCAAGGAGGTCTGCTGTGAGCTTCCAGACCCTTTCCATGCAGACTTACTAAATCTGTGACCTTGGACAACTTGTGTAATGTCTCTGAGCTTCAATTTTCTCATCTGTAAAATGAAGATGAAGTCCTTACCTCTTGAGGATTCAACATGATAATCTGAGCACAATCAGAATGGGGAATTTGCCTTGTTCTGGACTGATTCGCAACTCTTAGAATAATAGGCACTCCTTAAATATTTGTTGAATGAATAAATGCATGTATGTACATAAAGTATGTAAGAGTAAGTGTGTCTAGAATGTCATAGGTGCTTAATCATTATTCCCTTCTTTTCCCCTTCCAGAAATTTGCATAGGCACTGTCTCTTCCGATCCCCCCCCAAACTCAAGATGGGGTGTCCTTCCATCTTGTTATCTGTATTCACATTTCACAGAAGTCCATAAATGAAGGAAACATCACTGAACTACTTCCCTGGATGTAGAAGACTATGTCTGAAAATGACAGAGAAAGTATTATTGGTTGAAATATTGTTACAAACCAATATTTCAGTGTTCCAAGTGGTTTCCCAGAACTGTTAATAGGAGCTACGTGGGAGTTAAAATGTGTCGAGTCCAAAAATGTTGGGGAACAGTGCCTTGAACAGGTTTCTTTACTCTGGGACTATTCGAAGCGTTTTTTATTCATATCTACATATGTGCCTTCTCCGGGAGGAGAATAGAATACACAGTGTCCCAATCATATTTGATCTGAGGACCCTTCGGCCATAGACTATCTAATGGACCTTGTATCAGGAAATGTGGATCTAATCATTAACTGGAAGGGTAGACACAAAACAAAAAGGATTTATTTTTATAAGACAGTAAAATGCCTTTTTAGGTCAGGGAAGGCTTATTTAGGAATAAGATGTGGAGTTCTCGCAACCCAAGACAGTCATCGAGGAAATTTCATTCCAATGAAGCACTTAAATGAGTGAAAACAAATGAATATAAAATAAGTGTATAATAACACCTTGGGAAAATTAAACATCTCTCCATTTAACATCTGTCACATAGATAATCGTAGCAACTAGATTGATTATGGAAGAGGAAATTGGAAGTTTAAAAGGGAAGCAGCTGAGTTTGCTTATATCACCTGCAAAGGGACTACTTTCTTTGGCAGATTGATATTGCACAAAGGTTTGAAGTTTCATTAAAGAAGCATTGTTGGGTGGTGTAATAGTATGTTACAGAATATGTGTGTGTAATCAGACAATACATTGCATTAGACTATCAGAAAGTATAATGGTATTATACACGCATTCTGGGTTGTACTATGCCTTAAACGACATCTTTTCCCAGGGAAATTATATGCCATTGTGGCACATCTATAATAATGAAAATATGATCAGCACATTTATTGTAGAACGGCAGGTAGATTCCTCCAAAGCATAACTTGGTGTCATTTTTTCCCATTGTGTAATTTTATAATACTTCAGTGTCTATTATAATTTTAAAGGTCTGATTATATATAATGGAAGATTTAAAAAAAAAAAAAAAACGAGCAAAGCCAAATAGCACAACAAGTATCTTAAGTTAAATTTTTTTTAACTCAAATTTTATGTCAAGCGGTGTCCACACCTGCAGATTATATTCTCTTCTTTATATGTAAACTTCCTGCTAAAAGCAGGTCAGAGTTAACAGCTGGATCAACTTGGAAAGTGTTTAACAATTAGTTTTATGTTCTTTTAAATAATTGCTTCATTATATTTTGTACATCTGTGCAGGGATCTGATGATGACATTGGTAAATTTCCAAATAGCTGTAAAACTGGGGAATACCGGTTAAGCAATAATAGAACCCACCTGTGGGTGAGAAAAGAAGCTTTATATAATATTCCCCTGCCCCCCCCCCCCCCCGAAAAATGTCTTAAACAAATGAACTGATTCTGCTCTGTGAGGACACAGTTCCGCTTCAGGTGAGGATATCAGACATTGTGTTTTTAAAGAAGATAGGCTGTAGGTAGTTCAGAAGAGACCAACAAAAATGATAGAAGGTCTGGAAAACAAGACCTGTGAGAGAAGGCTAAGAACATGGGAATATTCATTCTAGTTGAAGGAGACTGAGGGGAGATATAACTGTCTACCTAAAATGATGTTACGAGCAGAAGAGCCATTAATTATTAGTGGTAGTAGAACAGGGCAATGAGAAGAATAGAGCTACACCCATTTTACTTAATATTAGGGACAATTTTTGTAACAAAAATACGTTCATATGATGGAGTTAAATGCCAGGAAAGCCTAGGGCTTTAGCAGCTGAGGAATCAAGAGTTTGCAGCAAATCCTTCTGAATAATATGAAGCACGCTGAAATCCGTCTGTGGCCTGGAAAATGGGTTAGAACTTAGTTCTTCTGCTGTAAATGATCACCTGAGTTCTTCATTGCCGTAATAATTTGTTCAGCCAGGAAGGAAATGTGCATGAGGGCATTCTTATATCTATAAGTCATTCCTAAGGGACAAGCATCAAAATTCAGAATAAAAATATTCTTAAATATTTAAATTACAAATGGCTGATGTTTCCAGTAGAGAAGCATAATCAACAAATACAAGAGCTTTGTATAGCCTTGATTTTTCTTTAGGAAACTATCTCAGTATGGGGTTCAGGTGGAGTTGACCCCACTACCAAACCCCAGGCATGGGTGTGGGACTTAGTTCTGGCCAACGAGTGTGCATTCCACCCCTGGTCATAGTGACTGGTCCTGGAATAGGAATTGAAAGCCAGTCTTCAGTCTTATGTTGCAACTATTGGAAGGATAACCTCCTTCTTGCTTTGATACTTTTCGGCTGATACAAAGTAACTTGGAGTTGCTGGAGGTCAACTTGCCACTAGATTGAAAAATTTGCCTTAGAATAAAGGGGAAAAGTAGAAGACAAAGAAAGAAATAACACAGACTAGGATAGTACGTGAACCCCTTGATACAGCCATCCCTGCAGCTGACTATTCCTGGACTTTTATGTGAACCAATAAACTCCTTTTAGTTGTTCTTCACACTACTTTTTTTTTTAAGGTGAAGATCTCTGCCCCATAGAACTTACTTCCTAGAGTGGAGAGACAGATAATAAGCAATAAGCATAATTAAATAGCAAACCATGTAGACTGGTAGGTGGTAAATGCTATTTAAAAAAAAAAGGTAATTCAGGGCAAGAAAGCAGGGGGAGGGAGCAGGGAAGAACAATTTTAAAAATGAGTGGGCAAACTAGGACCCTCTGAGAAGGTGACATCTGAGCAAAGACATGAAGGATAGGAGGAACATCTGGAAAAAGAGTATTACAGAAAGAATTTCAGAAAGTCTAGACCTTAAGACAGGAGATTAATAAAGGGATCTAAGCAACAAGAGCACCTCTGCCCTACCTTCCTTTCTCAGACAGAAGCATACTAATTTCTTTCCAACCATATTTCAGTTGACCTTGGACAGTCACTCATTAGTGAGGGGTACAATTTAATGCTCAAAAGAGAGTTCTAGATTTTAAAAGCTGAATTTCAGAGTATACTTTATTTGTCTAAATATATGCATTTCTTTCTTCATGTGCATATGTGTAAAAACTTAAATTTTTCTCAGCTCCACTAATGGATAAAGTTTCCAAAAATGAGCTATTTGCCCTTTGCTTCACTTTTAAAGAATAAACCAAAATTTAAGTCTGTGTACAATGATTCCACAATCAGAGTTTTGAGTATTTTCTAAACAACCACTTAGAACAAACTATACTAAGTAAGGAACTATCAGCCTTAACAGAAGCAATCCTGGCAAACAATTATTTTCATTGCAGCACTGACAATTATGTAAATGTGTCTGGAACAGGATTGGGCACCTAATTATGACACCTAATTATGCCAATTTATTTATACACCTCCTTGAACAACATTTTATTTATAACTCCCCCATTCATTCAAAGACAAGATAAAGTAAGAAGACATCATCCATAGATGATTGCCTAATCTTTGCAATATGAACACAGCTAATCTATAGGAACCTGAACAGTCTGAGGTATGCCCTGCTCATATGAGAGTTTGCTTTTTGCCCAATCATTTTTGGATTTCAGAAGGTGAACAGGAGTGACTGTGGCTCTGGCTGAAGAATGGATAGCATTAGCTATCTTTGCAGATATTGCTAGCAGAGAAAGCTATCCCATCTCATCTTACTTAAGCAAAAAATCGACGTGGATAATTCTTCTACTAAGGATGAGCAAATTATTCTATTCTAAACCACAAATAGAGCAAGAAATAAATATTACCACCATATCATAGAGTCATTTTCAACCATTTAGATGGCTCATTTTGGTAGCTGCCCCAGCCAGAAGGTCCCCATTTTACCCAAGGAAATTTCCCCTAGCCTACACTCAAGAGGTATACCAAGAGGTCCAGATGAGACATAAATGGCAGCCTTTACAGGAACCCAGCCAATGGATGGCCGGCACATCACTTGGATTGTTTTAAGGAGTTTAAAGATTGCCCCTTATATCACTAGAATGGATTTCAGTTTCAGAAATGGGAAAATAAACCCCTAACAAACTTTTTTCTTATTCTTGACATGCCGGGGGGATGCTGAAAAAAGGCCAAAAATACAGGCAATTCTAGACCTGTTTATTTATCTAGAAAGAGATTAGAAGAAACGTCATTTCTCAGTCCTAAGCCTCCCCAATTCTAAATGACTTTTGAAGGACTTTTTGCTCTTTGGAATGTCTGTTTTACTCTACTGTTCTAAAATATCTACTTTGTGCCTGCATACTGCATAGTAGAGAAACCCGGAGTGGCAGAAAGGCATCTACCCTGGTCTGAGGCTGCATCTAGACACTTGAGACTCAGTGTGCTCTGCAGACCAGCAGCATTACCTGGGAGCTTGTCAGAAACACAGGCTCCAGTTCTAGACCTATTGAACCTTTTAACAAAGATCCACAGGGGATTCACATGCATATTAAAGTTTGAGAAGCCCTAATATAGAGGATCTTATTGTAATAAGCATAATAACTGGACAAGCCCTTCCAATTTGGGAACTTTGGCTAGACAGGGAGTGGGGAAGGGACTGGTAGTTAAGAATCGAATTAATTAAAATCTCCCCAAATAGGTGAAATTGAACCATTTTCTGACCAGTTAAGTCTGCCTTGAACGGGCCAAGCCTATGTCACCCATTGTGGTCTTAGCATTCAGCTGTGAAAAAATGTGTGTTAAATGTTAGCCTTTCTCACCTATCGTATGCCTCTCCTGGTCCCTGTTTCGGCAAGTCAGCTGAGGCTTCAGACAGAGATATGCAACAGCATCTACTACAGCTTAAAAACTTTCACGGGTTGCAGAAAGCAGGAAACCGATTTGAGTTTTGACTGCCAACGAGGGAAGGAGTGAATCATTCTCATTCGATGGTTGCCAAATCATCAATCATTTTAAATTGATTCTCATTCCCCCTGACACTTGGGAAGTACCAAAACACACTTGAGAAAATGTCCTGGAGAAAACCGAGGGTGTAAGAGCCGTTACTTCTAAGGGCCACCACCTCAAGAAGTTAATATTCCACACCCCTTGATCAAGCTGAGAATGGCCAATCAAGCTGGAGTTCTTTACAGCATATAGTATTTGGCAGGATTCACTGGAACTCCGTAGGCCTGAGGGCACCCATATATTCCACACAATTCTTTTCAAAATATTATCAGCTTCATAAAAGATGCAAATACGTGTGAGAGCTATAAATTCTCCTGTTTTAAATACCACGCTGTCCCTTTGGGAGAATCTTATGGGCACAGATAATTACTTCTATATGGGGAATAATAAATCACATTTTTTGATTCATATCTACATGCTTCTGGCAGGTCTCTGGCATAAATCACATGTAAATGAATGAAATGTTTTCTGAGTTTTACTAGCATAGATATAACATACCTCAAACTCAGAAAATATAAGTAAGCCAAGGTAAGATAGGATATTTCCACCCCACCCATTCCATTTCTGTCTGAAGTATGATATAGAAAACAATAGATCGGACCAATCTTCCACCTCACTTGAGAAAGATGCCCCCAAGCAGGAATTCCCACTGTTCAATAGCCTAGGACAAGATCTATGAGGGATGGAAATGGGTTATTAGAATTTTTAAAAATTTCTAAAGTCCCCTTAAGTTTGGAGATAGGTCACACAGCAGACTTCATTGTCCAAGGTCATGTAACATATGTCTTTTATTCAATCAACAATCATTTATCATGCCCCTACTAAATGGCTGGCACTTGGTTAGCTTTCCGAGGCATCCAAAAAGGATTAGGACCTTGTATCTGCTCTTAATGATATTAAAGTTTAATGGAGGAAAAAAAACAATCAAACCAATATATGATTTTAAGTTAAGCAGGTCTCCATTACATAAATGAACAAAGAACTGTAGATGTGTAGAGGAGTGACTCTTCTGCCAAATCAGAGGTGGCTTCCCAAAGAGGATGGTCATTAGGAGTCAGAATTTTCCAGGAGGATGAGGAGAATAAAAGCTTCCTAGACTAAAAGCAATATTTGAATCATACTAACAGCAATAATAGCTAATATTTGTTGCAAATCTATCATGTGCTGGAGCCTTTCAAGTACTTTGCATGTATTAGCTTATTTTAATCCTCACAACATCCACATAAAGTATTCAATATTATTAGCTACATTTAATACATGAGTAATTTGAGGCCCATAGAGATCGATTTGTAAAAGAATTGCACTCATAGTCATGGAAATATGTGAGATTCTTGTTTCCAAATACATCACAAGTCTGGTGGGAGCAGCTTCAGTGTGGAGGTGTGCCGTCCTGGGAGACAAGAGTGGAGAGCCACAGTAGGCAAGATCATGAAGGACCCTGTCATCATGCTAAGTACATTGGCCTTTATCCTGTCCGAGATGGGGACATTGTAAGGGTTTTGAAGCAGAGGAATGACATATAAGATTAGTTTCTCAGTTAAAAAAAAGTTTAGTGATCACATGGAGAATGACCTGGGAAAGAGTCAGACTTGCATTGTGTTAGGGGACTACTTACATAGCTAGGACTGAGAAATCATAAATGTCAGAACTAACCATAGTGAAATCGAGGGAAAAGAGATATTTCTGAGGCGGGATGCGTAGGTGTTAAGGACTCACTGATTGGTGGGTTCTTTGATTTACACAAAGGAGTTCAAGACCACTTTAAAATTTCTAGACTGGGTCTCTAAATTAGATTTCTGGATTGGGTAGCTGTACTTCCCCAAGGAGATAAATGCTACTAAATGAGGAGCCAGTTTTAGGGGGACTCTGTGGAGTTTTTGTACCTCTGGAGTTGTTGAAGCTGAGATGATTTGGGGATATCCAGTGGAAGACACACACACACAGATAGACTTGGGGGTTGGATATTCAATCACTACCTAGCCAGTCATTCAGTTAAGATTACTTTTGCAGGATCTAAATGCTTCACATAGCAAAAATCCTAAATAAATCAACAAGTATTTGTTGAATGAATGTCTAAATTATGTCAGCAAGAAAAAGGCGAAAGTTCTACGGTTGAGGTAGGCTGTAATCCACGTCGCCACAGCTCTCCCTGCTATTCTAGAAAAAAATATTGTTTCCAAATCTGAAGTGTTGATTGATGAGGTGGTAAAATTTGTTGCTCCTCTTTTCATCATTTTTCACATTTTTCAGGCTGGGAGCAAGGTAAGCTGGAAAATATTCGCTTTCATCCAGTGGCTACAGAAAGGATATTCAGAAGGATGTAGAAATTAATTTATAGTCGCTCTAAGTTTGATATAAACCTTTAAACTAATGACTATGTTGGAAAACCTGCTTCATCATCTGTGATTGTTTTTGAAGTTTCTTGAGATCTACCTTTGTTTTATTATAAAAGTCACAGCCATATCCCAGTGCTTCCCGTTTCTTCTGAAGCAAGGAATGGAAAGTGGCCATGGACTAAATTTTGCCATTCAACAAATATTTATTTCATAAAAGATCTTGTAGGGAAGGACCTCTGCAGATTTTTAAGAGTTTACTGGCTCTTTGGATACGCTAAAGATGGGTAAATCTCATGATAAAAGCTATTAAGTTTTTAAAGATGCATTCACTTATACTAAATACAGTTGTAGCTTACAAGGCTTCCTTGTATGATGCTTTTCACTATTGTCAAATATTAATTGAACATCATACACCCACAAAGCCCAATAGAAATGAAAACTCAGTATTTTAATGCAAGGTTCTCTCCTCCCTTTTGTCATTCCTCCACCTCCGGCCGCAAAGCAAATCCCTGGGAGACGTAGCTCTCCAAACAGTGTGGCTGACCACTACAAAGTGGTGAGGATAAGGCTCAGAAGAAATTCAAAGGTTAAAGAGGAGGAAGCAAATGGAGCAGTGGAGAAACTGATTCAAAGTCAGCATTAAAAAAAAAACAACAACAACAGAAAGAAACTCTTAAGGGCAAGAAACTCCTCTGGAAGGAAGGAATGTCCAAATGCTACTACAAGGTAGAAAAACCTCTATTAAAACAGACAGCATATTATAATATGTATTCAAGCGAATATGAAAAAGACAAAGTGGAGATAACGCGCTTCAGCTGGATATTTAAAGAAATCTACTCCCTGCTGAACAGGAAAAAAAAAGAATGTGCTCCCTTTAAGGAGAAAAATATTCTTGTAAGGAATATGCTTACTAGTTTCCCTGTTGACTCCATTCCAGCATTATTTCTGCAGACTTGGTTTCTGGTCAGCATCTACAGGAAGAGGGTCTTGCTCTTTGGATTTTTGTCTTAGCACAAAGAACAAAGGTTTTGAATCAGCCCTTGTGAGATGGACGTTCATACTCTCTCTCTATGTGTCGTCTTGGATAAATCTCTGTGACTCTTTTTTTTTTTTTTTTTTTTTTTTTTTTTTTTTTTTTTTTTTTTTTTTATTTTTTTTTTAATTTTTTTTTATTCTTATGTTAATCCCCATACATTACTCTCTGTGACTCTTTAAGCCTCAGCTTTCTCATCAGATGAGAAAAGTAAGGCTCACAGACTTCTATGAAGCTTAAATGCGAACAGCCGGGAGAAGGTACACTTGGTCTCATCAGATTCAGTTTTGAAAATGTTAGTTATCTCAAGTGCGGTTGCATCCTGGGCCATTCAGAATCCAAAAAGCTGGTGTCAAGGCTTTTCCCAACAAGCAGTTTGCAGCAGCCTCGGCTGGGAACACCGGAGGGCTAACTGGAGAAGAAAGAAACCTCTTTCTGGTCCAAATAAACTGCGCTAAATTAAGCCAGACTAGAACTGGTGAAACAGGGTTCTTCTTTGGGTCATCCATGCCACAGTTTTCACTCGGAAAGGTAACAAGATAGAGTGTGCATGACAGCACTTGGAAAGTGATAGCTCTGTCTAAACACGTGACATTGTTATTACTTCTAAAGCCTCCAGAGCAAGGTATGCACGCACCGTGTTATGCTGGCTTTGGTCAGTGTGCGTCTCTTAAATGCAGGTCAAATGCCTGAACCCCTACTTGACTTGAACTACCAAAGCTTCCATTATCCTCTTCATTGATCCGGAGAGGCAAGCACAAATAAAACCCAAATGACTGTCTCCAACAACAAGGAATCTTTAAATGTGCATCATTTGGCAGCGGCATTATCTTAAGATGATTATCCAGTGTATAAATGTTTATTGCCTTGCTTTAAGATGCACAACGTAAGATTAACAATCATGGTGTTTTTTGTATAAATGCAGTATTTCTGCTATTGTGTTTGTGAAATTCAGCTAGATAATAATTGATTCCGTGACAGGGATTGGCTAATTTGCCAACAGTATAGTATAAAACACATTTATACAGTCAATTACACCCAAGTGCATGGCCTATTTGCTTTATAATTTCATAAACTTGCCAGCAATTTAAATAAAAAAGTTCCATTAAATTATCATATCATGTGATGGAATGATATTGCCAAGTATATTAAACCATGTGTGTTCAGCCAGAATTAATTAAATATTATTACTTTTTTCTTATTAACACATTGAACTTACCCTTCCTACTTTCTACTCGAAATAGAAGCCTATTAGTGAACAAAGTAAACTTAAGGGCAAAGTTTAAACATTTTCCTGAGGGTGTTTCATTAAGAACCCTGGTTCTTTTGTTTAAACATTTGCTCTTGGTAAATGTACTTGTATTGTGAAAATATTTTATGTTCTTAGATATGAATACTGGAAAAGTTTAAAGAATACCTTTACTTGAATTATTCAGGTATTCAAAAAGGGAACATTTATGTCTTCAGCTTAGAGAAGTCATGATATAAAGCATTTCAGTCTTATTTGTTTATGATGCTATTATTATTTGTGACTCCATGAATCTATCTCATCTTGGTAAGGGAAAGATACAAGTCTGGACAGTTTAGCAATTCAAAACTGAATAAAATACAATACTTCCAATACAGAAGATACCTCTTTCATATGAAATAAATTAACCAGGCCTCCTCAAGGGACTCATAGTTCAATAAATCCACAGTGAACAATAAGAATTAAACCCTTAATATTAAAGCCCTTGTTTTATTTTATGAAAAGCAAAACAGAGGTGAACTTCTCCCTGACATATACTGATTACACTGATCAGATGCTCACAGTTAAAGACACACTGACTTTTATTCTCACTTTTGGTTTTTTGTCCATATCATAATGCGCCTGGCTGACCCACACTTACACCCATTTGGAATCAAAAGGGCTTTTTTGTTCTGTTTTGTTTTTTCCTCTTCTTTTTCTCCCTCTTGCTTTTTTATTCAGTGTTCTGGCTTCTTTTCTCAATAGTGTATGCTATTTGTTTCATTTGATAGATAGAAACATAGTTTTGTTTTCTCTTATAAAACAAAACACGCACATCAGTCAGAAGCAGACTATGGCCATCCAAAGGCAGAGGGAGATTAACTAGAAGCATAGCAAGGGCTCATAGAGTGGCAGGTGGCTAGAGGAGGAGGTTTAACAAATGGACAAAAACCAGGAACGTTCCGAGAGCTGGGCAGCAGGACCCACAGCAAGTGTCACGCCGCTCCGTGCCACCTCCGCCCCTACAATGAACCTTACGACTAACTCCTCCCGTGCCCTTGAGTCACTCTCTTTAGCATCAAGTCCTGGAGAAAGAATGTGTGTGCTTTACAGCCCTGGGAGGAAAGAGAGAGGATCTAGACACCTTGACACCCTTGTCGCGGTGGGCACTGTGCTTAGCCAAGGGGCACATGACAGGGACTTCCTTCCAAAGGAAGATGAAGGTGAAAAGAGAAAAGTGAGTGTCTGAGTGCTGGAACACATCCCTAAAATAATAAATAAATAATACCGACAATTATTCAATGAAACCGGGCAATTGTGAAAACGTTACACAATACAGAAGCAAATAAAATTAAAAAGCAGAAATTCCTTCATAATGGGACTATCAGAGATTAACAATTTGAGTGGTTTAGTTTATGTCTCTCTGGCCTTTTGTATTTGCATATATAAATACATCTTACTGTATCATAATATGTATATTATTCTACAACTGTACATAAACTTCCAATATTAAATATTCACCTTTTTCATTTTAATTTGTATAGATTGATCTAATCAGTTTTTATGGCTTCCTAGTATTCCATTGTTTGGATTTTCATAATTTATTCAACTATTTTCGATTGTTGGGTACTGAAGCTGGTTTTCGTCTCCCCACAATTACAAACATCTTTGTATCTTCATCTCTGCTTTCTCCAATTATTTCCTTAGGAATAATTCTCACAAGTGGAACTTTTAGGGCAAAGGACATTCTCATTTGAGAGATCTTGCCAAATTGCCTTCCAGAAAGACAGTGACAATTTACACTCCCACAAACAGTGTGTGAGATACAGTCATCAATATCATCAACTTCTTCATCATTTTTCCTTCTTAATCACCAGAAAGGTGTGAAAAAAAACCCCTACACTTACACATAAAGATTTATAATTACAAGCACTTACCTTAATAAGACAGTGCTCAGAATTAGGTAAGCATAACTTTAACAGTCTTCACAGACTCAGCAAGAAAAAAAATTATTGCAGATATTTAATCATTATAGTCAAAAGAACCCACCTTGAATAACAGTGTAGACAGGAGTCTTTAACAGACTATATATTTTAGCGTGCTTCCTGTGTACTTTGTTAAACACAGTGTTACTTATTTGATGTAGGTGACTTTAAATTTATATAATTGTACACATCAAAGCTATGAGTCAGCCAGAATTCTGCTTATTTGTGGTGGGTAATATAGATAAAGAGACTTGGCCAAGAGAATTTGAGTTTGGACCATAATCTTTTTCCTTTGACATGGTTACTGAGAACCCAACTTGCTTCAATACTCACTTAGAAAAAAATCTTACATGTATGGAATCTTTGTCCTTGAAGTTTCTTTGATGCTTATCTTGAAAATGTACAGTATTTCCAAAGCATTCCAGAACTCAGGGAAACTCTTGACAAGAGGAGACTGTGTTAATGCCAAACCCGAAAATGTGAAGATTTTGCTTATTCGAATGAGCGGTGGTTTTGAATAAGGCAAAATCTATAATCTTAGTAAATATTACACACTATTATTAAAGAAGCAGAAAGGAATTGTGCTGGAGTTAATTAAGGCTTTAAGAAATGCCTGCTTTTATTGGCAAAAAAAATTTTTTGTTGCAACAAGAAAACTAAAAATTAAGAGGATGGTTGGCAGCAATATTGATATGCTAATGGATAAACATGCTAATTTAGAAAAAACTAATCAGCAAAGACATTACTAATGGAAATGTACAGGAAAATGGCTAATGCTGTATGCAAACCTGGTATCTACAAAATTAAGAAGAAACCAGTTTTGTTTTCATAATTGTAACTTGAAAGTCGGGTCTTCTCTAACTAAGCTTTGCTATAGGGAGATATGAACAAACTTGCTGGGTGCCGGGGGAGCTAATTCATGCGCACGCAGACACATATATATAATGTGTATATATATGTTTATAATTATTATTATTATATCCACTTATACCCAATAGGGACTAAGGCTTCTATTCTCCCAGTCTCAAGGGGTCTAGTTGGCAACCTTTTTATGAGAAAAGTAGGCAGTGACTGCTTAGGTAAAACAGCCTCTGATTTTGATGCGCATGAAGTGGTAACTCCATTGACAGAATTAACCTGATAAGTATAATCCTATTCTGCAAATAAACGTACATCTTCTGCACATCTCCTTTCCCTTGTTTTGCCCTCTAAACTTAAAGATAGGCACTTAAATACCTACAGGCCCTGGGCTAATAATTTAAGAGAGTGAAGTGGTTCAGATGTAAGACATTAAGGAGTGGTAGGGATTGGGGCAAACTAGAGAACTAAGGTTAGGGGGGCAGATAATACTCAGTGGGAAAATTCCAGGCCAGAAGGAGCCCCTGGTGTTGCCAGATCTTCTGATTTTATGAGATAAACTGGAAATATTAACTTTTAAATGAAATCTCCCCAAACTGAAAAATGCAAAATCAGTCCATTCAGATTTAAAGTCACTCAAATATACATTTTTCTCCTCCCGTCCTCATCCTCCCTGGTTGATAGCTAAGTTCCAGGGATATGGGAGGTGTCATGGCATCGAGAGAGGATTCTCCTCCTGGTGTCAGGTCCTGTCCTCTCCGGCATCTGTGGATACATACAATTGCATCTAGTTCTCAGGGATGGCCAGCCTTCCGTGTTGTCATCCACGAATGAGAATGAGGATGCATAGAGGTGCCCCCTTTTCAGTCAGTTTCCAAGCATTTAATCCATTTTGCTTCATTTCTGACTTCTCTCGTCAGCCTGCATTATCTAACTTGGGGTCAGGATCCTGGAATGGGGTGCTTAAAAGATACAGGCTCTTGCTACTCAAAAGTGCTGATTTTCTCAAAACTATTACCTGTTTGCCTTGGAATTATAGCATCTTTTTAGAAGTTCATGAGCTTAATATTGTCAATTTTTTTTCAATTTTTGCAGTAGCAACCTTGTCCCAAAGACAATGCGGGTCAATGCTTTAGAAGCTATTTTGGGAGATGATATTGATTGCTACATAAAAATACTATCCTGACTCATTAGCTATCATTATAATAATTTTATTCTACCTTAGACATTCAAACATCTTATTGATCATTGATAGTTACTTCTAAGTTTAATGAAAGAAGGGCAACTTGGTTCAAATAAATGCATTATTAGAGATGAGAACAGAAATGAAAATAAGAACCCAATTAGTAAACATAGAAAATGCCCCTCTGTGGGGCACCTGGGTGGCTCAGGCATTAAGCATCTGCCTTCGGCTCAGGTCATGATCCCGGGGTCCTGGGATCGAACCCCGCATCGGGCTCCCTGCTTGGCGGGAAGCCTGCTTCTCCCTCTCCCACTCCCCCTGCTTGTGTTCCCTCTCTCGCTGTGTCTCTCTCTGTCAAATAAATAAAATCTTTAAAAAAAAAATTTAAAAAAAAGAAAAGAAAATGCCCCTCTGTGATATCTGTACATTAGGTTGTACTCTATTTTATGGATACACCATACCGATTAAAGGCCTCATTTGGAATGTAGAGTTACATGAGGGTACATCCCAAAACTGTGTCTTCCAGTATAAAGAAAAACAGGTCCACTCTGATAACATTCCGAGTTACATTTTACTTGTCACCTCCGACTTTAAGCATTAATACCTCTGAACAAAGCCATTGTTAACTTTCGTCATTGATGAGAGTCAATAAGGGTCTTAAAGGCAATAGGCAATAATTGAAAGTATTTTAACTGCTCCTTTCATTGGGTGGAGGGAGACTGTTATTATTCAGGGTGAAATTTACCTTTCTTTAGGTCAGAATTCTTGCCTGCAGTTAGAACAACTGGCAGTAGCTTTTGGGTTTCTCAGAACTAAAACAGGATTTGCCGCTAAGAAATTAGAGCCAAAGTAAGTTGGGGCAGTAAAAAGTAGTAGGAAAGAGAGAATCTACAGAAACACCTTGAGCTCTTAGCTTGGGTTCCTTTGAAAGCAGAGGCAAAAGAAAGAGTTGGATTTAGGTCATTTATTTGGGAAGTGATCCCAGGAAGCAGGAATGAGGGAACAGGGAGAGTAAGATGGGCAACTAGCACAAGAGCACAAGTAATAAACTGTACATTACCAAGCTGGTTATTGCTGTGAGCAATTGGGGCTCAGTCCAGCTGGGGAATTTGTGAGGAAATGTATAGAAAGTTCATCAGAATCATCCCTCCAAGGGCCAGAAGCCTGGGCAAATATCCACCAACACCCACTCCTCATTAGTGGAGGGCTGTTCAGAGGGGCGTTAACCCCCTCATGTCCAGGCGCCATCTGCATGCCTTCTGAGCATACTTTCTTGGCTTCAGGTAAAGCCCGAGGACAGAAAAATAGAGAGGTGCTGAGCTGGCTGACTGAGGTGGACAGTCAGGGGCATGCACAGTACCCCCACCATGGCTGTATGGATTGAGAACTGAGCTGAGCGCATATGACACAGTATACCAAAAACATCTGATGCAAGCACCACGTAGTGCTTGGACCTTTCCCTTATGGAATGACAGATTTGTGGTGCATGGATAAAGTGACAAAGGGAGGGACAGGAAGACAGACTCCCCATCCTCTCCTACCCCGAGTCCATATCACTCTCAATGTTGTGGTCTCAAGCCATCTCGTATTCGGATGACACAACGGCCTCCCCTTTGTTATTACTTTTCCTATCACTGTCTCACACCAGATGTAAAATCTTCCCTGATCCCCCAACCCGAACGAGAAAGCTAGGATAACTTCTCAGAATGCAGTCAGTTTCCAAATCTTGATCTAGTAGCCCTTCGTATCTCAAACAGCCTTCATCGTTCTCCCCGCATAGCCTTGGGCAGCAGACATGGAGGTCTCCTCTCATCCACCCCCCTTTCTCATGTGCCCTTTACTGTGACTCTAGGCTACTGCACTGTAATGCCCACACGAAGCCTAGAGCCTGACCCACCGTGGCACCCGCTGTGGCGCCTGCCAAAGTGTTTTGTCTCTGCTATCTCCTTTGCATTTTCTTTTTCCTGGCAAAGCCTTTGCTAGGTCCTGGAGGGGGAAAAGTGAAAACGAAGTAAGTATTGTGATAAGTGGATAAAAATATGGGCTTTAGAGCCTGGTGTGTGGTTAATTATGACCTCCCTTGTCACTAATTGCATGATCTTCGACAAATAAGCTTTTAAGCCTCAGTTTCCTCATCTGTACAGTTGGGATGATAACAGTATACAACTTTTCACGCAGGACTTTCAGGAGGATTAAATGAGATATGCATATGGATGCTAAGAACAGCACCTGCAAGAAGAAAGATCTCATTTTAAAGCCCAGAGATGCTAAGTGAGAAAAGTCCTGAGCTTTAGGAACTGGACTAGTTGGTGGTAGATAAGATGTTCCATTGGGAAAACTGACAAGGGCATTTCATCTCCACACAGGCTCCCCCAGGGATTCTGCAGGTAAAGCCTCATTTTATTCTGGAAGGAGATCCGGGTTTTCTTTATAAGGGCCTGTATAACAGCTTGATTAAGAGACCCAGCACTCTAGATCACCTCGTATGGCACAAAGAGTTTTAAAATGGACAATTTTCAGAGATGTTGTTACCAGTTATCAGCCTCACACACAAAGAAATCGCTAAAAGGCCCCATGGAAGTGCTTGTCACAACCGAGAAAGGTTTTTCACAAAGATGCTCGCGTTTGACCCCCGTGAAGCCTCTGTGAGGTATTGTTTCTATGATCATTCCTATTTTATGGAGGGGAAAAATGGAGGTGTAGAGTAATGTGATAATTGAACAAGGACACAGAGCTAGTCCAAACTAGATCTGGGATTCAAACCTGGGTCTTTGGATCTGGAAACCTTTGCTGCTGTAATTTCACTATAGAAAACCTGAATAATAATGTGAATTTTTAAAGTTATCATTCTATTTCAGAGTAAAATTGATCAGTGGGTGGATTAATTGGTGTATATGAATAGCTCCAAGGGAAATCTAATAGCCATTCTAGTCCCAAAATATGCATTTGTCAGTCCGAAACTTTTCGATGATTTACATTTTTACACCTGAATTTAGCACACCTTTGGACTCTAAAGACATGGAGGTCAATGAGACATTCAAAGGCCTGTGGGAACCGTCAGCTGGTTGAATCCGGGATCCCTGCTCTGGGAAGCTTCTGCTGGTACAGGAGGCAGCAGTTTAGCAGTGGTCCTAACGGTATTGGCGACTAGCTAGCTGTTTGCAAATGCATTTCCAGGTGCTGATTCTTCATCCAGCCATCCCCTACTGGCTCAATGTTGTGTTGCCCTAGACATGCTTTTCCCTACATGTTGTCCCCTCGCAGGTGATGTCAACCAGAATTTTTCTTATCCTCATCTAGAGATGGAAGATGGAATTGACAAGCAGTTGGACATTTTCTTAGACAGCCTTGGCCTTGAAATTTCCTTCTCCAGAAGCTCCCTTATGCGTTGCTTTAACTCATGGTAAAATATACCTCCCACTGATTAAAAGACTGGAAGGTTCAGGTACTGGGAGTAGAAAGAACATCTGGAAATTTTTTCGTCCATCCCTCCTTCCTTCTCTCCTTCCCTCTTGCCACCTCTCCTTACTTCCCCTCCCTGGCGTGCTCCATTCCAGTCCAGTTCAATCCAGTCTGGTCTATCTTTTCTTTCCTCCCTTTTCCTCCCTGCTCCCCTTCTCATCTCTCCCTCTCTCTGTCTCTCTCCCTCTCACACAAGCAGGAACACAGGCGCACACACACACACACACACACACACACACACACCCTTAACTTCTCCTTCGACATCTCGGAGCAAACTTGCTGGAAGTGCTTAAGGCTAAATCAAAAGTGAATAAATGTTTCTTTTACTGGGAACTTTAACTTTTTCTTTGAAGTTTAATTTAGTTCCTGAATGTTAAAGACGATATATTTGATATCTGTAAATCTGTCTGTACTCGTCTGTGCATGTGAATATATATACATGAGCAAAATGAAAAAAAGAAAAAAAATCTCCCAAACTTCTGCTTTGACTGCAAGATTAGAGGTTCTAACTTCTTGATTATTCCTTAACAAGAACATTTTAGAGAAATCAGTATCTTTTGTCCTCATTCCATATAGATTACTGCAGTTTGCAGACAGCCCTTTTTGCATATTATGTAAATAGAAAGTTACATTAACAACACTGTAGGTAATGTAGGAACATTTTTTTTAATTTCTCTTTTTTTCTTGTAGAAAGAGCTTCTGATTAAGAGCTGTGAATGCTGTTCATCTTTAATTCCATGCTGACTCCCCAAGTGCTGTCTAGGATGCCTCAAATACTTCTTGTAAAACCATCAGTGCTGCCATTTGCATTCAGCACCACCCAGCCTAAAAGATCACAACTTGGCCCGATGAAGACCATAGACTTTCTGAACATATCCTGCTGAGTTACCTAGGTGAGGGTTACAGTGGAGTGCTGGCAGGGGTGGGCTGTAAAAATAAAATCTAGTATCCAAAGGTAGCATTTTTATAAGAGTGTTGGGAAGCCGAGAGGCGGTGGGAGGAAGCAGACTTTAAGAGCACTTCAGAGCTGGATAAATAAGCTCTAGCTTCAACAGAGAACAGGAGGGAGTGGGAGAGGGAAAGAGCGCCTTGATGCTCTTTACTGGGTGTGTCAAGTTATATGTACATAAATAGAGCCAGTGCTTTCGTCCATGCATGCTGTGAATTTTGCAAAATATTAGAATAATGAAATGCTATTGGATAGCTTGATGGATGATTACATTTAATAGGCACATAGAGAGACACCTAAAGGCATTACAAAACTCACCCCAAGGACAATGCAACAATAGTTACAAAAAGCTTCACTTTAAAGAGTGACTTTCATTATTAGTGGAAAAAAAAAATATTTAGCTTGCAAACGAAATTTGTGGCCCTGGCCCCTGACTCACCATAAGCTGGAGAGACGTGGTCCCACCCCAGTTCTGGCTTTCTCAAGGTCCTCAAAACACTATGGAAGTGAATGATCCGCCAGTTTTCCTAAGACTGTGACTTCTGCTTTAATGCAGAGAAGAAACTTGCTCTGTTGAGCGCAGTCTAAGTGTCTGATTATAATTCATATAGCTACAAAAAGTATATGGTTCTATCAGTTTACAAGACTGCCTCACCTTAAGAAGTTACCAAAATTTCTCTCCTTGAGTGAATAGAGTTTATAATGTTTCTATACTATCAGCATTGAATGGATTCCTCCATGCTCTTTTTGGAAATGTTTGTTGTGATAGCATGTGACACAATTTACTTATTATTGTGGCAGTAGAAATTTAATGTGATTGAAAGCCATCAAAAGGCATAGTATCTGAATGTCAAACATGACTTGTATCTATAATTCCAGGCAACGATTTGGATGCCTGTTGACTTTCTTCCTCATCCACATGGATTTTTTTTTTTTTTTCCTTTCCACTAAGTGGCACTGTGTTATTTGCATTTTTCTATTCAGGTCAAAATATCCGAACATTTGGAATGCTGGTATGAAAACCAGTTTAAAGCTTTGCTGTAAATTTCTGCTAAATAGGTTGGATGGAAAAAAAAATAAGCAGCAATTAAATTTTTATAAGAAAAAAACTCCCATGAAGCTTACTCTTTTCTGTATTTAACTCTTTCCCACTTTTTCTTTCCAGCTCCATTAGCCTCCAAATAAGCACACCATATTATATATGTCGAAGGAAGTTTTATTTAGACTTATAAGGGCTGATCTATTCCCATACTGTTTAAATTAATGTTCAAAAAAGAATTCAAACCACATTCTAACATTTGGACTATGTAAGAAGGAAACAGATTTTTCGGGAAAAAAAAAAAGATGTTGTTTTAGCTAGGCAGAATGGGCTGTAGGAACATAGACACGTGCAGACGGATTTCTAAATGTGTGTATTATCTGATAAGATCTGGGCTGCTCGTGTGTCAATTCAGAAAGTAAATGAGCGCCGGAGCAGAATTACTTGCCTTCCATCCTTCTTGCCTTCCATCCTTCTTTCCTTTCTTCCTTCTTCCTTTTCATTTCCTTTTTTTTCTCTTTATTTTACTTTTTCCCTCCTCCTCCACTTCCTTTTCTTCTTCTAACAGCTTGGGATTTACTTTTATCTCAGCCACCTGCAGCCTAAGGCTTGGAAACACTTTGGTTCTTCACCTAACCGGTTACTTTTCAGACCAAATTAGCTCCAGAAATGCAGGGTGACTTTGAATGAAGAAACCAGAGTCTCTTGAAATAGACTGGCCTCGATTTGCATCAGAGTAACATTTTGAGAATTAAGTTCTGATCACTCTCTCCAAATTCAGCACACCACTGACAGACAGAATGCTTTGTTAGGCTGGCGTCTATACAATCATCCCCGGGCAGAAAATAGTCATGGAAAAAAACATAGTCAGACTTTGTGTGTGAGTGGCCACCTTTAGTTTTCAATACAATAGATTTTTCCAGTTTCTCAAGTGCAGCAAAAACACTGCCAGATAAAGAAGCATAAATGCAACCTTGGAAAGGGTTGTGAGGCCAAAATTCTACATGTGTGTGTAATCGTGTGTGTGTGTGTGTGTGCACACGCATGCGCACACGCACACGCAGAGCCAGTTCTGTTTGAAACTAATGAATTACATTTCAATTAGCCAGCTTTTAGCAGCAGTTACTTTCTTTGGTGTGTTGGCTTCTATTTGTAGCATGTATGGTAATATATTTTTTTCTCATAAATGAGGTGTATTTTTTAATTGGAAAGAGAAAAGAAATTAGTGAGCCAGAAAAATGTCAAAGTCTACGTTTTTGAAATATATATATATATATTTCACCTTCTAGAGAATAGCACCACTCTCTCCTCCACGTGCAGAATATTATACACTTGCCTTTGAAATTAGCTAACATTCAAGAGGAGAATGAATTTATAGATTTCCTCAAGCAAATGGATTACAGGGAACGTGGAACTGCAGTGAAACCAGCACCGTGCCATGAGCTAGGGTTACCAAGGAGCGAGGAAGACTGTCGGGATGCCGTCCCAGGAGGACAAAGGCTGATGAGGTAGTGGAGAGTTGGCATGCATTCCTTAGCACGTGAGTCCTTCGGGATGATCCTCAAATAGAAACTGCTGTATTGGGATGCTTTCATTTCTTTATGATAGGCTTAGGAAGATTCACAGGCCATTAATGAATCTGAAACAGCCTAGGTAACCTATTTCATCTTGTTCAAACTAGCTTTTCCCAAACTTGTTTCACCTGGCACCCCTTCATTGCACACCACGTGTACTGCAGTCCCAGGAACTAGTTTAACAGTCCGGATAGGCTAGGTTAGGCTGAGGTAACAAAGAGCCTTCCCAATCTCAATGGTTTATTTCAACACACATTGACTTCCTGCTCATGGTCCATGCCCAGCATGTCCTTAGGGATCAGCAGGAGTGTTGTGTTCATTACAGTTACTCATGGACCAAACCTGAAGGAAGAGCTAGCATATAAAGTGGGCCAGTTGCCATGCTAGAGGAAAAAGAGAAAGCTCTGGAAAATCTCCTACATATATCAACCATTAAATGCCCTGGATCAGAGGTGACTCGCAGCCCTTCTGATCACAATTAATTGTGCAGAACTAGTCAGATGGCTCCGTGCAAACACAAGGGGGCAAGAAATAATAATCTTAATATGTGCCCAAAATGCAGAGATCCTAAAATAACCCATGAATAGCACTAATACGTACCATATCTAGTATTTTTCAGAATATATCTTAAGACTTTCTGGACAACTTATGTCTTTTAGATATTCCAAGTCTCATTGTGCCTTTTTCCAAGATCAAGAAGAGTTGCACCTGGAAGGAAGGGAGAAGAGAGTACAACACAGTTGTACATTGGAAGTACTTCAATTATGGGAGAAACACCTTTTACATTTGAGCTTCCTAACAACTGTTATAAGAGTAGGGCATGGATAATGATAAGCATTGTTTCCTTTTGAGAAAATTGAGATGAGGTAATGGCTTTTGTGAGTTGATAGAGCATTCGAGTGGTCTTTGTCAATCAGAAGGAAATGTTGAGATTCGGGAAATGTGAACAGGTTCAAAATTTGAGATAGCTGGACTAGCAAGAATTATCACCCACCACAGTTCAGTTTTATTCTGAACTCTACCAGACTTGTCCAGGACTTGTCCAAGTGTTGGGGAGATAATTCAACAGAAATACAGTGAGAAATAAAGCTCACTAACAAAAAATGTGAAAAAAGAAAGTTTTGGTGAGGTACCATGAGGTGACAACTTGTTTCATAAATATCTTGAGAGCTTCTGGCCACTGGAAGCAGTGAACACGAATCATTAAAGAAAAAATTCATACAGTGCCATCGGAGAGAAAATGTTAACCTATCACTTCAGCCTCCAAAAAGACAGTTAAAAGTAAGAGAAAAAAATAAAAATAAATTCTGCCCTTTTTATGTGCTGTTGGACTCCTATTGAGAAAAATAAATTCTGATTTATTGCTGTCTGCCCCAGAAAGGATGGAGGCACAGAATGACATTTCATAGCTTTGTTTGGGTTGTCAGGGTAGGTGGAGTACCAGGCTGTGGGGGCAAGCATGCCATGACAGCCACTAGCAAGCCACAAGCCACGCTGTATTACCCACTCCACGTCCTGCCTCCCCCTATCTGCCCCAACCCCCAAATCTGCCATAATTAGCCTTACGAGGCTTACATCGCCACAGCCGCACGCCTCAGGCATTATCTCCTATCTGTGGTATTATGTGCTGTAATCCCACAGCTAAATGTGGTAACCCAAATTTCACAGAGACTCTGTAGCAGGCTTGCTGAGATAACCCATCTCGGTATGTTGAGTGCCAGGTCGCTCGGAGCCTGTAGGCTTGGAGCGCTAGGGATGCTTTGTGTAGATTCATCCTACGCACCCTATAGCTTACCCATCTTCCAGAGATCACAAGAACCCTAAATAGCAAATATGGCATCCTAACTAGAACACCACCTGTTTTGTGCAAGTGTACATGGGCTTCTGCCACCCGGCTGCTTTTCGCTCTCTCTCTCTCTCTCCCTCTCTCCTGCTCTCTCTCTCTCTCTCTCTCTCCCCCTCACTCTCTCCCTCTCTGTCTCTCTGTCTCCCTCTCTCTCTCTCTCTCTCTCTCTCTCCCCCTCTCCCTCTCTCTGGAGGAGAGACAAAATTCCATCTGTCTCTGTTGCCTGGCTTACAAAATATACATAAAACCGGTAGATAGAAGCTCATTGTCTGCACCCAGGCCAGTGGTCCCGATGCTACCTACACACCAGTGACCTACATAGATCTATCACACATGATGCTCTTAAGTATACTCACAGGTGCTGGGATCCTTGGCGATAAAGATCGTTGCTTGACAAGCCTTTTTGTTCCACATTTCAGAATTTGTTTGTGGTTGTTTGTTGTCAAAAGAAATATATATATATCTCTGTCTCTGTCTCTCTCTCTCTGTCTCTCTTTCTCTCTGCTGTGGGATTGCTTAGAAACATGCAGGTTTTGACATACGCTTTTACCTGAAAATGTATCTACTCCTGCTGCTTTATTGGACCCCCTAATTACTTGTAAAAAAATAATAATAAATTGGGCAGGTGTTTGCTCTTCCAGTTGATTAATTGACAATGATTTCACTACAACTGACGGCAGAAAGCTAGGAAGCTGCCGGTTGGAGTTCAATGAGGAATACGCATTTTTCTACTCAGCCATGTGAATCAGCTTGAGAGGAAAATTTACAAAAGGCTCAAATTGCCAGAAAACTATATGTTTTTCATTCCAGGTTTGGCGATCTCTTAGTCCCAGTGTTGAGCCCTGTCACATATATAATTCTCTGTTTTAGACATAGGAAACTCTGGAGCTGACAAAATGAGTTTAGAAACGTTTTTTCCCCTAAGTGAAAAGGATCACCCAGCTCAGTCACTATTATGTGTGGAAAGCAGAGCATTACAACAGGAACAATGAAGTCTGATGTAAAGTTGACCATGCTTTTTCGCTGTGTCGGTGGTATTTTGCTTTTCAATTTACCAGCATCAGAAACAGCAGCTGCCAGCCTAAGATGGTCTCTGAGGACGGTGCCTCCCAGAATATTAGCATAGTGAAGTTGGGGCCATTCCGTATTAATTTTTTCAGGGCTTCAAAGAAAGCCACACAACGTTTCCCGGCTGGTGAGTAAATAAAAATAAAGGGGGCTAAATTTCAAAAATGTAGAAACAGAACAAAGTACTTTTCTTCATTTTTGATTGATATGAAAACTTTCCAGGTCTAACAGGGAATCTGGGGATATATACCAAACACATGGAATATTATAGATTTTATCATTTTAATTAAGAAAAGTCCTGGGCATCAAACCTTATTTCAGATGAGCAGGTTTTCAGAAGAGAAGTAGTTTGACTAACAGAATTTCTGGATGAGATAAGGAAGGGTTGAACTAGGTAAAGTAAGTTAGAGTCAAGGTTTGGCTGGAGTTCAGGCCGTATTTTTATGTTGATCCTTAGAACTCATTCATTCACTCTATTTTTATTTTACAGCTGGGTTTGTAAGCATGAATAATGTAGATACACAAATAGCCTAGAAAGTGAGTGTAGCCAGGAGGTAACGAGAGAGACAAGAGTCCATATTTCCTGAAAACAACTCCAAATAGAAAAGACATTTTCATGCTTTCTAAAAGACAATAACAAATAAAGAAGACTTCACAGCAATGTGTATCAACATAAAGTACCCCTTGAAACATTCCTTTCTAAACTTAGATGTTAGGAGACTACCTTACAGGGAATCACCATGACCATTTTATGGGATTTTTTACTGATCAAATTTATAAGAGGAAAATAATGACATTCCAGAGTCATACCACCGAAATCATGAAATTGATGACCTCTCAGCTTTCAAAAACCCCTCAACATATGATTGAGATTCAAAATATTTTAAAGGAACATTTCAACAAAACAAGCAGGAGAGATTTAAGAAAGAATGAATATAGGAATTCACTCATATGTTTGCATAGAGGAATTATATTCTCTTTGATGAAAATGATAAGGTATACTAGAGACTTCTAAATATCACGCATTTTCATCTCCATTCTCCGTGACTCCTATCTTTAGCTATCAACCTTCCTCATGTTATTCTGATATTCTGATTTGCCAAGCAGATAAAGGGTTCAAATCTTTCAACTTATCCTTTCATGAGAAAGAATTTTTTAAAATGCAGAAACACTAGATTGAAAACTCTTTTTGGAGAGAGTATGAGTACCCTTCCCTTGCTCCTGGCTGGCGGGGGGGGGGGGGGAGAATCTCCCACACTACGCTTACTGAAGGATTTGCATGGTCAATTTCTTTACAGCTCTAAAACTTCAGATTGACTGCAACTCTCTGATGACTTTATAAGCTGCCCTTTTCTATGACACTGGGAAAGTAAAGCAGACATTTGCTCTAAGCCTCAAGGATCCGAGGGCACCAGGCTTCTGCACCTGACTCCAATGATGTGTTCTTAGCATTAAGACTTTGCTGAGAAAATGAAATGACAGCCACTTCCAAACTTGAACAGTAAAACAACAACAACAACGAAGTGTTTTATACTGGGGGAATCAATTCACTTGCCTCAAGAACGCACACACAATGACCACTAACACAGCTTCCCAGAAGTAGCGCAAGTCAAATTAACATTTAAAAAGGGAAGGAGAGGATGGTGCTGAGAACTTCGTGTAGAAAATATAGGCTCCCCTTTCACAAAATTCTCCATTTCCCAGGTTCTACCTAAGCACCTTGATTGCCTTGCGGATTAAAGTGTGTATACTCAACGCCTGCTCAGGATAGGCTGTGAGTCAAGGAAGACACAGAGCAGACGGGCATATCCCAGCTGTAAAATTGCACATTCTACCATAAGTGAGCAATCCAGACTACCTCCTTCATCTCCTTCTACCAAAATATTGCGTTTTCCCTCCCAATAAAGATGTTTTATAATGGCAATGAGGTGCCGTAACTCACAGAGTTTCTGCTGCTTACTTGCTCTCTGTGTCCTGTAACTCCCACTCTATCAGGAGAGCATATGTTGTATCTTTGTCATGAATTATTATCTGGTGATTCCACATTGGAATTTGCACTTGGAAGGCAGTTTCTCCACTCCCACCGCAAAGATTCCCGCTCATTCATAGAAAGTCCATATTGTCTAATGGCTTCCATGTTGTAAAACAATTCCTCAGGTGCTGCATCCAGGGGCTTGGTCTCCTAAATTCTCAATTAGCAAAACCATCCTGAACTTTTATATAGGTGCCTAAGGTGCTGTGCCTCTTCATTTTGAAATAACCATTTGTGTACATTACATTCAAGAAGATGATGCGCTCAACGATGAGCAAACTCAATGGCGAAACATTTCAGGCGGCAGTGATAAAACTCTTAACTGGCACAAATCAGGGGGAAAGACATCCATTTTTTTTTTTTTCATGAACGGCCTCCTACCTTTCTCCCAACTAGTAAATTTAAATGATGGAAAGTAATAAAATGCAATTGGTTTTAGCCTTTGTGATTCGGACTTTCATCAAAGGGATTCCAAACTGTTTTCTTATGGGTAGGCTTTCTTTCAAATGAATATTTATTGGGCATCTCCTAGCAGGGGTATATTGGAGCCCATTCATTCTGGCTCATAGGAGCTGATTGGGCACATCTCTTCTCGATTGCACATTTAGCAGATGACTCATTGTTAACTTGAAATAGACCATTGTGGGAGTATTTACACTATGGAAATCAACAAATGCCACAAATCAGGGCTTTCTTGGGGGAAGATGGGGGTTAGTTGCTCCGCAGTTACCAGCCTATCACTGCCTCCTACCTAGTAGGTAAAGTATTACACAGATACTGACGTTCTTGTGTATAGTAGTCCTGAAACAAAAGTGGCTAAATGCTACTTGCAAAAGTAATTCATAAATCAAGATAAAAACAGTCCAAATTATTAGTGGGAAAGATGTAAGGTGGGCACTGTAACTTACTGCTTAAGGAACTGGGCTGGGTTCAGTTTGAGTTGGTCCACTTACTAGATAAATAGCCTTCAGTAAGTCACTCACTTCTCTGAACTTCAGTTTAATGGAAAATGGAAATAATAAAAGTTAATTTCCTTATGCAGTTATTTTTTAATTGATTGAGGTAACGAATGAATGTTCCTGGTCTTTGACTCATACAGAGAGCCCAGTACATTTTAGCCATTATTATTGAAGTCAGATCGTGGGAACATTGCCAAATGTCACGTTAGTTGCCGTTACTTGTTTACTTAGATCCAATCACATGTCTTTTTCAGTGTCCCCAAACACACCAATTTCCTGACTCTGAGCCTTTGCATCTGCTGTTCCTGCTGTCTGAAAAAATCTCTCCCCGGATCTGTGCCTGGCCAGTTCCTTTTCATTATTCTGACAGCAGTTCAAATGTTAGCTCTTCCAAGAGGACTTCCTGGGTCCCTCTTCTTTGGCACACATTTCTCCTTGCTCCGTTTAGTCACCACATTCCAGATTTCCCCTGTTCTGTATTCCTGTACAACTTTTCATCGTAAGAAGTTTCTGCTTTATTTGGTGACATGTTTATTAACTCTCTCTCTCACTGAATCTAACATCTGTGGGAGCGGTGGCCCTGCTTGCCTTTTTCACCATTTAATCCTGAGCCCCAGGAACGGTACCTGGTGTGTGGTAGGCATGCAATAAATAGCAGTGAGTGATGAAAAAATAAATGGTGACTTTGGAGCCACAAAAGTTAATTCACTACTTAGGCAGAGCAGATAGATCTACAATCCTATTTTTAGTCCAATTAAGCGTTGTTTTTGATAATAAAATGGAAATATTTATGGATCCACAGGAGGTAGAGAAGTTCATTAATGCTCTGGATAAATAACGGAATGAGCAGTAGAAAATCTATTGACAGATTTAATCAGGAAATTGTGAAAACAACCAGATATAGCTGATTTTGCAAGGCATAGAAAGATTGGATTTAGAATAACTTGATTGGTGAATTTGAAAAGATTTTCTTTCCCTACACACTGCTAAAAGTTTATTTATCTCTGTGATCTTAGCATAATGATTGGAAATAAGAAAGCAGAATTTAAATTCCCAATCATTAGCCATCCTGATTATTATAATTTTGGATGGGAGGAAAGCTATAATGTGGACTAACCTTCTTGGTATGCAAGAGTTTCCATAGACTCTCATGCAGGTGCGTGAGTGACATTTTTCTTCCCCTCATCATATTTGCTTGAGCCTAGGAGGAGGGGCATAATGGGCACTAGAGAAGGAAGGACAAAATAAACCAGTTTGAATAAGTACTTTTTAATTTTTATAGTATCAAGCAGTGAATTAAGCATTTCTATGGGAGAAGATATTTTTTAAAGAGCAGGAGAGGCTTGGAGAGCTTTCAAAAAAATTCATCCTAAAAGTGAAGGACTTTAATTAATAGAAAAAATATTTGCTACCTATTATACTCAGAGTAGAATTAGGAAGAGTATTATGAAGGTAGAACTAGAATTTTAACATAGACATGCATCTCTTGCCTCACTGAGGAAAAGACATTTTATAAGTGGAAAGGAGAATATAAATGCAATGTATGTGGTAGAGCTCTTTATCTGTGTCTGGATTAAATGCTCAAAGTCCAATATTTTTCTTTATTTTTCAGATTAGCTAGGATAGAGCAGGGGGTAACGTACATAATGTTGGCAGGATTTTCAATTAAATTGTGGATATATAGTTAGATTGAACATTGAGCGAATTACATAAAGTTTCAGGTATCAATTGCAGGAGATTTAAAAGTGAGTTATTTTATGCACATACATATATATATGTATACACACACACACACACACAATCATTACCACCACTTTAGGGCAAATAATTCAGATAGGTGCCCAATTCGCATGCAGCCTTTTGGGCCCATTTCATTATGTGCAGGCAGAATTTTTGAAAATTTAGTTTCAGACTCTTAAAAATAGAAAACCCTGATTTCCTCTGCCAGGAATTCTACAATTGTGTGCCCTGGCCTAAAATGCAAAAAATTAAGTAGATGATCTTTTATATAAAAGAAACAGGCACCTAATTACTGCACACGTAATTTATTATTTACCAAAATGTGTGAGCACATACCACATACAAATTCTTATGCCCACGTTTATACAGAGGCTAATTCTTACCACGGTTAATGTATGACACTAGGTAACAGAGACTGATCCTAGATCAAAGTACAGTGTGAAGAAGCAGCATTTAGTAACAATATGCCATGTGCTGGAAAATCTAGCTACTATATGCACACATACACATACACACACACACACACACACACACACATACAGTTGACCCTAGGACCCTTGGGTTTGAACTGCATGAGTCAACTTAACGCAGATTTTTTTTACAGTGTAGAACTGTAAGTGTACATTTTTTGGTTTAGATTATTTTATTATAAAAATATAGTATATAATACATAAAACATACAAACTATGTGTTAATCATCTGTTTATGTTATTGGTAAGGCTTCCAGATTAGTACTTAAGTTTTGGGGGAGTCAAAAGTTATACACGGATTTTCAACTGTGTGGGGGAGTTGACACCCCTAACTCTCACATCATTCAAGGGCCAGTGGTATATAAATATAAATATATGTTTTATTATATTTATATATTTTTATATATATTTTATAAATATTTTATATATTTATATATATATATATAAAATCTTTATTTTCTTCCCTCTCTTATACTCTTATTATCTAACATAAGGTGTGCTGACTTTATATCATAGTACTGAAGTGCTGTTAACTTTACATCATAGTATTTAGTTTTGGGATATCAGTATTATAGTATTAGGTTTTGGGATATCAAGGAGAGAGGTAAACATCATCCAACGACTCTACATCCTCTTCTGAAAAAAGGATTAATGTGTTTTCACCTGCACACAGGATAGTTGTATCATGTCAGGTGGAAGTATGACCTTTATCTGGAGATGAAGTTCTGTTTAAGGAGATGCGTATGGGGGCCAAGTTAACAGGGGGTGAATGTGTGATGGTTAATTTTAATGTGTCAACTTGGGTGGGCCATGGTACTCAGAGATGTGGCCAAATATTATTCTAGATATTTCTGTGAGAGTTGTTTGGGATGAGATTAACATTTAAATCAGTGGACTTTAAATAAAGCATATTCTTCTCTATGATGTGGGTGGGCTTTGGTCAATCAGTTGAAGGCCTGAATAGAACAAAAGATTGGCCCTCCCTGAGCAAAAGGGATTTGTGCAGCAGACATCCTTTGGACTCGAACTGCAACACTGGCTCTTCCTTGGATCTCCAGCCTGCCGTCCCACCCTGAAGATTTTAGACTTGCCCTACTTCATAATCATGTGGGTTAATTCCTTAAAATAAATTTCTTTATATATATATATATACCCTCTGGGTTCTGTTTCTCTGGAGAAGCCTGACTATGCATAGTTCAGTGAAGAAAGGACTCAGATCTCAATTACATACATGAGCAAAATGAAGCTCACAGAGGTTTCATTGTCCAAGATCATAAGGCCAGCAAAAAGTGGAGCTAAAATCTGACCTCCCATCTTCTAATGTGAAAGTCAACGTTCTTTTGCATCTTTTACATGACTCTCAAAAGAGGCTTCTAATAATAATTTCACCAATTTATTGATTATTGGGGTTTATGACTAACTATGATGATCTGTTCCTCTGTAAACTCTGAAAGGACAAGAGATATGCCTTAACTGTCTTGTTGGCTGTGTCTAGGACAATGTCTGATACGGGAACCACCAGGAAACACACATACACCACACATTCCCCCTCAGACACTTACCCACATCACAACCACGTAGACATTCCCTACCAATGTAACTTCTTTAACTCAAGAGAGTCTACGGTTTACGTAAACTTGAGCATGGCTCATTCTTTTCCTCCAGTGTTTGATCCCACATGCAAGGCAGTGAGCAAGGCAAGTCTTAACCTCTCTGACTTAACCTCTCTGAGTTTCCAGTTCTGTGGTAAACCAAGGTTTGGTTTGGAAAAGGGTTTCCCAATTTTCAGACATTGGCCATTTGCAAATTCCTTTCCTGATGTTTTATGGCCTTATTCACATGTCGTCACAAGATCACAGACTGTTAGAAGGCAGAGGTAGGACAGAGGCACTGTTTAACGTCAGCTTCAACCTAAGCAGTAACGTTGTTGGATTGTGAGTACTCAGGAAGATAAATGCATAAATGTTAAAAAAATTGAATTTTCTATGTGCAAACTAAAATCATACCTTACTACCAGCAAGAGGAATGCTACACTTTGGGGGAAAAAGTCTAAATTAGCACAACTTAAAGTCTTGCCTAGTTCTGTCTCTATATGTTTATAAATTGAGTACTGAACATTAAATAATGCTATAATTTAGTCCAGATATAACCTTCTTACTTCTCCTCCAAAGTCGAAAATCCCCTAAATGTGAGGAGATACTCTTCGTCTTCAATACTTGTACTTTCTCCTTGGCCGCTCCTATATTCCTGCTTCAGCAGGATTCACAGGCCTTGTAAAGTGTTCATAGATTGAGAATATACACCTTTAAAACTACAAAGGGTCTTTTGCAGAAGATTTCTGTCAATTTTTTTTACTACAACCCACATTATGAATACATTTATATTGTGACCCAATGTTAATATATATATATGTATACTATATAAATAAAGTAAAATTTTAATGAAATAGGCTTATACTTCATTCAGTTCTATTCATCTATTCCATTCTATTTCATTTTTTAAATTGTAGATTGCCACTTACCAAATTTATTTTATGACACGTTATATTAATTACCTGTTGCTGTGTAACGATATTGCCACAAATTTGGCAGCTTATAAAAACACACTCTTATTTTGTCACACTTTCTGTGGGTCAGGGATCTGTGTATAGCCTGGCTGAGTCATCTGCAAGGCTGCAATCAACATGTCAGCCAGGGCAGGGATCTCACATGAGATTCAACTGGGAAAGGACTCATGTCCTTGCTCATTTGGTTTTTTGTCAGCACTTAGTTCCTTGTGGGCTTGTTGGACTAAGGGCTGGGTTTCTTGCTGGCTGTTGGCTGGAGGCTACCCTTAGTTTCCTGCCACGTGACCCTTTACATAGGGAAGCTCACAACATGGCAGCTTGCTCTTTAAAGCCAGCAAGAGAACAAATCTCCTTGCAAAACAAGTGCTACAATCGCATAATATGATCACATACACGGAATCACAAATGCCCTGAGAGATTTACCACACTCTGTTAGAAGCACATCATAGGTCCGCTACACACACAAATAGAAGCAATTATGCAAGGGCGTTAACCAAGAGGAAGGGACTCGGGGGAGCACCTTAGATCCTGTCTATCACAAAAATTAATGTATCAATCCCTGAAATTTGAAAAGTACTGATCTGACAAACTCCCCTCAGATGATAATAATTCTGAGCCTCTGTAGACCAGCAATCCGCAAGAATCATTATTAATAATCTTTGACATTCCATATGATCTTAGTTCTTAAATACATACATATATATGTAATACATGTATGTTAATATTTAATAAGAGTTAATGATGCCAATCTTGAATACCTCTACTTCTCTACATGTTTAAAGGCAGATGTTTTCTCACAATCTAGAAAGATGGACTTGGCATAAATTCTAGGCAGTGATAGCTAAGGAAAACTTTAAAGTAAATTAAGTACATATTATATTATTTCACATGTTTATTTATAGACTAATATAATGCCCCTAACAATTTTGATCACTTCATAGTTGTGAAAGTTTTAAGGAATTGAAAAAATTGTCAATTTAAGTATAATTATTTTGTCTTCCTATATTTTAAAACAATTTTATTATTTAGAACAATGTTTGTTATCCATCACCACTGCCCCAAATAGGGCTAGCTCTGAAATGGGGGTTTGAGGAGCTTTTAATTTGTAAATTAAGCATCATAATAAGAAACAGCTCTTCACTCTGTCTCGTTTTTCCAGATAATGGTCATTTGAACTGTCTCTGAGTCTGGAGGTTGCTGTTAACAATCCGAACTGTATTATTGCTGGACTAGTTAACATTTAAATTAGACTTTCAAAACAGTGTGGAGAAAGCAGTCAGCTCTTTGATGGGACTTATGATGGACACATGGCTGGGCTAATGAAGACAACATGTCAAGCCTTGAACAAAAATGATTTTAGGGATTTTTGAGACAGCTATTTGGGTTGATGGAGCTGATTTCTTTGGAGATTGCATTCTGAATTAACAATCACCACCTTTATAGAGGCAAGATTGAATATGAAGGATGTGGCAGTGTTGGGCTAGATAAATAATTCTAGGAGTAGTCAGACAAATAAATCTTATCCGAAAAGATATGGATACCTGGAAATTAAATAAAGATTTGGTTGTGGGCTTTTTGGCAGGAGTGAGAAGGGTTAGGGAGGGCAATGAAGAGTCAATATCATAAAGAGCTGATAAGAGGTCATGTAGTACAATATACACCTGTAATGGAGATCCTTAGCATTTCTATTGCACACATGTATGAGTTTTCACTGTGAGAGATGAGCTAAGTAACAGCCATTTCTCCAGCCAGTATCCAGTCATTTCCTGTCAGAGGTCTTCAAAGCTAGCCACTTCTCTCTAAAGCTCGGATGAGCCCAGCTCTCTAGATTTTATTTCCTTTTAACTGCTAGAGTCTCAAATTATGCTTACTTATTTTCATGTCTAAGAAACATATGTATTCTGTAAGAACCATATTTTTACAGAGAAGGGAGAATGCTCGATGTAAGTATTTTTCAAAGACTTCTAGAAGGATTCAAGTTTGGAAGAAAGACTTAGGAAATTGAAGTGTTAGTATATTAAAATACCTTTACATTGGAAATTATTACACAAAAGAAAATTTTCCCTTTTTAACTGGCAAAGTTTATATTTCTGAAGATTGGCATTAATCAGAATTATCATTATAATGAAAATTATCATTTGTCAAATCACAAAATTTTGCAGCTATATGAAATTCCAGATTTCTATATGCACCATTGTGAAGATGGCGGTGGAGTAAAACTCCAGTTTGGCTAATACTTCAGATATTATCCCTTTTAACTAAAGTTTCATGCTGTTTTTGAAAAAAAAAATGAAATCTCAAGCCTCCTTGACTATTTCTTTTCTTCATTAAAATTAATTATTGTTCTTCTGCTTCTGGCCAAAATGGAGTAAGAGAGACCAAAATACCTGCCCACCTTGTTCACTGTCTTAAAAACCGTTATTTAAAGTACTTTGTCCAGCTTTGTGTTTGTTTTTTCAGAAGGTGTTTTTTAGAAGGTAGTTTGGTGATTTCTTTAAAAAGTAAATAGACAACTACCAAACCATTCAGCAATTCCTCTCCTATTTATTTACCCAAAATGAATGAAAGCACACGTCCACACAAGACTATTCAACAATAAAAATGAATGGAATACAGTTGATACAAGCAACAACCTTGATGATTCTAAAAATAATGATGCAGAGTGCAGGAAGCCAGACAATGAAGACTATATACTGTATAATTCCACCTAAATGAAACTCTAAAAAATATAAACTAATCTGTAAGGACAGAAAGCAGATACATAGTTATCTCCAACCGGGGTCAAGGACTGCAGAAACTATTGGGGATGACCATGTTCATTATCTTGATTTTGATGATGGTTTCATGGGTTTCTACATAGATCAAAGTTATCATATTGCACACTGAATATAGGCAGTTTACTCTTTATCAATTATCCTTTAATACAGCTGTTAAAAATTTTTGTAAGGAATTGTTGTTACTAAATCTTAATATAAGACATGGGACAGAGCACTGTGTGCTTTCTAAATACTCTACTAATCCCCAAATTATGATATACTGCTCTACAGGAGTACTCCCTCCTCCCACCCCACCCAAATCCTTACCTAAAATACCAATTGCAAGAGGGAAAGGAGTAGCATCAGCAAGGAAGTTTGGCTCCCAAAAGACAGAATTTTAACTCTCTGTGTCATTTGGCTCTTTTTAAAAATGATGGAAAGTTGCCACCTTAAAAAATCAGTACTTTTCTTCTCCACAGGTAAGTATTTTTAAAAGGAAATTGTACTATCATTATCTGATTGAGCAGATTTCTATTCCCCCTAGATTTAATGTTTTCCATCTGCAATATAAAAGGAAGATAATGCACAATTATGCTAGTAAGACTCTCTCTTCCAATAATGTTTGCACTTCTCAATACCACATTTAAAAAGGAAACAGTAGCACTTGAAAAGTTAAGTAAGAAGATGAACAAAATTGAACAGAGGAAAAGTAACTGTCTGAAGACATGCTGAAAATACATTTAAAGTCTGTCTGAGACAGCAACTGATTCAGCCAGCCCATCTTTTAAAGAGCTGAGACTCATTCAGCTGTAAATATTGACCTGGAGATTAGAAAGGAAAAGGGGCATCCTGCAAAAATATCCAAGAATAAAGAATTGATTTGTCCCAGGAATCAGGCAACTGAGGTTCAAACTTCCATCCCTCTGCCGGAGTATACCGTCACTTCTTTTTGCTGTGAATTTTTAAATGTACATGAATGCTTGGCTTAATGACTTTCATGTATCCCTGAAAACTTTATCTCCAAGGGAGAAGCTATTAAATGAAAAAAGTTTTCTTTTAATTTAATTTTATTTTATTTTATTTTATTTTTTTTAAAGATTTTATTTATTTGTGAGAGAGAGAATGAGAGACAGAGAGCATGAGAGAGAGGAGGGTCAGAGGGAGAAGCAGACTCCCTGCTGAGCAGGAAGCCCGATGCGGGACTCGATCCCGGGACTGCAGGATCATGACCTGAGCCGAAGGCAGTCGCTTAACCAACTGAGCCACCCAGGCGCCCCTCTTTTAATTTTAAATGTGTTCCATCCCAACCCATTACATCCAAAATATATCAATTGAGTTCTTTACATCAATGATCAATTTGTATCAAAATATAACAGTCAAAAGGAGAATTCAGTTGAATAATACATCAGTTGAACATGGAAAGCAAGCTTATATAAGTAACAAAGAACAACATGAAGCTTAGTTAATTAAGTACAGCCTGTACTGAGAATGTAATGAGTTGAAAGTTTGTGACATTCAATCTAGAAAAAAGACAACAGAAAGTAGTAGGTACTGTGGAAGGGCTCCAAAGGAGTTATTTTTTGGAAAATGCATTTTTCTTTCTGCATCGCTTTCTTCATAAATTGTTTTTTAACCTTTTGTGAGCTTATGGTTTCCTTGAGGTCAAACTAGATAGAAATAAAGTTTTAGCACAGAGAAGAAAAAAATCTCAAGGCAAAACAAGACTAAGAAAGAGAGCCTTTCAAAACAAATGGAAACGGGACACACAGCAGAATAAAGAGATGCACAGATGCCATCTCTCCAGCCTTCTCACTTGGGGTACAGCAAATATTTAGGGCTCAGCCAAGCAATGGAGCAATTCAAAAGAATCCACATGGGTTCCTCAGAGTAGAAACTCTTACAGAGTAGTTTGGTGAGAGTATCTTTCCCTAAAACAGTAATGTCAAAATATCACATCTTATAGTGTATTTAGTGTCATTTTGGTGAAAAAGTGGTTATATAAAATAAAAAGGAATTGTCTGAAAATAAATGGTAGGTCTTTCCCAGAGCAGGTACCTGAAAAGTTGTTACGTGAGATACGTCAGTACCACCTTTGTGAATATTCAGTTGATTCAGCAAATTTTCTCCCCGTGTTCTTTTCTTCAATAATTGGTAAAAGTCTATACAGAGTATTAAAAAACAACCTCAGTCCTGTCCAAAACTTGTCCCTCAAAACTTGTCCTATGATTTATTGAATCGGAGCTTCAACTGGAGGTCAGATTCTTAGAAAGTTAGTCTTTTTTCCCCAGTCATAGAGGAGGAATTATATCAAGTCAATGTCACTCTCTCTCTTTCTCTCTCTCTTTTTTAAGATTTATTTATTTATTTGCGAGAGAGAGAGAGAGCGTGAGCAGGGGGAGGGACAAAGGGAGGCTGAGGGAGAGAATCCCGAACAGACACCCCATTGAGCTCACTCAGGACTCAATCTCACGACCCCGAGATCATGACCTGAGCTGAAATCAAGAGTCGGACGTTCAGTTGACTGAGCCACCCAGGCACCCTCACTGTCACTCTTTCTTAACAAAGAGTATACATTTAAAATTTGGGTGAAAACAGGCACTGTCTGTGGCCTCCAAGGGGGAATCTTCAAGTCAACTATCTAATCAGAGGAGCTAAGAGGCACAGACCACATGTGTTCATGGACCATAGGTTTCACGTTCTCTGGAGACAGTGCACCATCACTAACTCGGTCTAACTAGAAGTTCACTTGAGTTAGGGGACATAAGGTATGCACTGTGCTCAGTGGGTGGAGGGGCTCATGCTTAAAGACACTTAGAAGCAAAATGAATTCTTACACTACTTTTCTTCTCACAAAAGGGAATTCCAGATGAAACAATGAAAGGAGTAGCCATGTGAATAAACATTAGCGATAATAACAAAATCTGCAAAGCCTTCATAGATATACAAGTGCTGTTCTGTTTTCTCTTACTTCTGTATGGAGAATAAAAGGCAGCCATTGCTATTTTATTGCCGTTTAAAACTGAGGAAACTGAAAAGTTGTCCAAAGACACGCAGTCAAACTACATTGCAGTGTCCATGAAATCCAGATCTCTAGATTGTGAAATCAGGCCTTCTGCTTACAAATTTAGGCCTTCTCATACTACCATAAACTCCAGAATGTGAAAATAAAGTTAATACCAAAAAGGCATCTTTTTCCCCAATCACCACACTGTGCAGTGATGGAAATAGAAATAAATGACTTAGCAAATGCATTCTAGTTCAAATAATCTGTATATAAACTATAAAAACATAATAATGAGACAGATTCTTTTTAGTCATCTTGCTTTATATTGGTAATTACACTTTCATTTAACTTTATTTTCCAGAAAAATGCACCTTTTTCCCTCAAGAAAAGTCACATATGCCCACTAAGGAAAGCCTGAACAAATATAAAAAAGTATAAAAAAGATAACAGCCAAATTTCTAAAGCATTAAAAAAAGGACAAATGGAATGGCATCAGATTAGGAAACATGCCTCAAAAGGTATAATAGAGAGGATTGACAGAGCTTTGGACCTTAAGGTGTGAGCAGACCAGCATATGGGCATTGCCTGAGAACTTGTTAGAGATGTAAATTCGCAGGTACCGCTCCAGACCTACTGAATCAGAAGCTCTGAGGATGGGGGAGAGCAATAGGTGGGGATTTAGTGGGTTTTTTTTTTTTTGAGTATTCTTGACACACAAAGTTACATTAGTTTGAGGTGTACAACAGAGTAGTTCAATTTCTCTATATGTTCTGCTGTGCTCACCTCAAGTGTAGCTACCATCTGTCACCATACAATGCTGTTACAGTCTCAGTGAGTCTATTCCCTGGGCCCTGCCTTTTATCCCAGTGACTTACTCATTCCCTAACTGGAAGCCTTGTACTTCTCGCTCCCTTTCACCCATCTGCCCATCCTCCCACTCCCATCCCCTCTGGCAACCATCAGTGCATTTTCTGTATTTATAGGTCTGATTCTGCTCTGTGTCTGTTTGTTTGTTTTTATTCGACATGTGAGTGAAATCCAGTATTTGTCTTTCTCAGTCTGACCAGTGATAGGTGTTTTAACAAGCCCTTCAAGGTATTCTGATATAGCTGAGTTTGAGAAACACCAGTTTAGCAAAAACTCAAGGGGATTACGTTCATATTTTTAAATAATTGAAAGTATTTTTTTAAAGTGAGACCTACTTATTTATTTGTGCTTCAACATACAGAACGGGTCCTGTGAATGGACATTTAAGGGGGTAGATTTTGACCTGACACAGATGAGAACTTCCAATTGCATAGAGCTGTTGGCGGATGAGACTGACCCACTCAGGGATGACTGGGTATCTCTAGGCTGAAGTGGAAAACGAGTGCCTACATTGGACTGGGGGGAATGGACTAATTATACGGTTTTCTGGGGCTCTCAGAAAATGTCCATGGCTCTCTATACCTCAGCATTACTAATATTCTGCTCTAAAATCGGCCTCAGTATCCCATGTCTGTGTTAATGAGGTGAGGACTAGATAATATTAACAATTATTCATTGCAGACAACCAATGATAGAGGGGAGTCCAGAGTTCTACTCTTCATAGCCTTACCCCAATGACTCATTATTTGTTCTAATTTTTTTTTTTTACACTTTAATACATGACCCTGACTTTACTTAATAAGAAGCCTTCTGACTTAAAGCCCAATGCAGTGTGATAAAAATTCTATTGGAAACATCCACATCTACAGTTTCAATTCTGGTTCTCTTAGGGAGTAGGTCTCTGCCTCTCAGTTTCTCCTCTGTAAAATTAAACGGTTAGAATAGATGATTCCTTCAGTGCCATTCAGCTTGAAATTCTATGTACCACATACTGAGCTTGTACATACCTAACACATTCAGCAATCGCCCACCAGAGTTCCGAGGCTTAGGGTAGGATTTTATCTATCCATTTGTTAATAAGAGTGATCTGTCATCTTAACAAGAAACTCATGATCTTTACGGTTTGAGATTCTTCCCAGGTTCTAGGTGTTGGCCTAGAACCACAGAACAGTCGGGGCACCTGGGTGGCTCAGTCGTTAAGTGTCTGCCTTTGGCTCAGGTCATGATCCCAGGGTCCTGGGATCGAGCCCCGCATCGGGCTCCCTGCTCGGCAGGAAGCCTGCTTCTCCCTCTCCCACTCCCCCTGCTTGTGTTCCCTCTCTCGCTGTCTCTCTCTCTCTCTGTTGAATAAATAAATAAAATCTTTAAAAAAAAAAAAAAAGAACTACAGAACAGTCATCTAACAAAAAGTGAGGAGTTTGGAACAATTCTTTGTATCTCCTTAAGTTCAATATGCAGTTGGGCTGTGGATGGCCAGCAGATAGTTTCCTTAACTGGAAAAAGTTTTCAAATGAGGCTTGGTGGATTAAATATCTTTTGCATCACTACAAAGAGAAAAATAGAGAAATCTCGTAACTAAAGAAAGTGAAATCCACCTTACTTAATGCGGACCTCTGTCTCTGGTGTGCAGGTCCTCTGTGTCCAAAGATAATTAGCACTTTATAATGCTAATTATTATAATTATGTCTGAGAAAAAAATCATTAGGGGGTAGGTCCGTTCACTGATTTTCAATTGCCCCCTCTATTTAAAAATAAGGTCACTTTTCCATGAAATAGCTTTAGGAGCTCAAAGAAAAAAGAGGGTTAGGGAAAATTCTGTGTAAGGATAGTCCTGAGTTTTTAGTATTCTTATAATTCTGTGATGTGTCTGGGTCTGAGCGGGGAGGAAAAGAGCGAAGATGTTTAGTCTAGGAGACTAAAAATAGGGACCCAGAAGAGCAACTGTTTTTGTAAGTCTTCGTCTTCAAATAGGCATTTATTGGTCACTCACTGTGTGCCTGGAATTGTGTGCTCGTGCTCAGCTGTTCCAGGTGCTACTTCATATAACGACCTTCACCGTAGTTCCACGAAGCAAGTATTAGCACCATTCCATGTGCCCAGTGTCAAGGGTACAAGAAACAGAAAACTGGTCTCTGACTCGGGCTTTGCTCACTCCAAAGTGCGTGCTGTAAACTCCTTACTACCTGTGCATCCATGTAAATATACCGTTCCTGTTAGGGCTCTGGAAATACTGAACCACTGTCAGGGTGGGGAGGGGTCCGGCTTGGAGGTGCCGGGCATGGAAGTTGCCCAGGAGAAGCCCACCGTCAGGAGGGAGATCAAGCCAACAGGAGAGCTAAGGACACTTTCTGAGAGCCCCAGAAGTACCGCTGTGATTCAGCAGGAAGAATTTGGGGCATGGAGCGAAAATAGCCAGGGTCTGAAGAACAGCTCCATCTTTGCCTTTGTGGGTGACCACGAAAGAGCCCACTCACTCGGCCAGGCCTCCTTACTAACGCCTAAATCAACAACCCCCACAGCTGTTACTCTTACTACTGATCTTACTGCCACTGTTCCCACCACTATGACCATTCTGAAAACGTCCTGGGCGCCAGGCACAGTGCTAAACACATCATACGCACTGTCTTATTAAATACTCCCAAAGCATTCTTATTAATCCAATTTCACATATAAGAAAAGGGAGGTTCAAAGAGGCTAAGTTATTTGTATATGGACATGCTTGATAATATGTGAAACGCCATCCATTGTAGGTATCATTGCTAAGAAGCTATCCGCTGAGGAGGAAGAGGTGGCCTTTCATCTTTTGAAGATGAGCAGTTGTCTTTCTGTTTAATGGTTTTTTAAAAATCCCCTTGTGACAAGCTCCAGAGGACAAATAATTTATTTCTTGTGGTGTATGGCTTTCTAAATGAATTAATTGGTAGGCATCCCATGGCCAGTCTGAGGGATATGGAAATAAAACAGACATAAGATGCTCTCTACCAAACTAGTTTTTGCTTTAAACACATAAATAATAATGTTTTTAAAGTAATTGTGTGTTTACCTTCTCTTCTGCTTCAGAACCTGGGTCTTTGTGGTGTCTTTGCACTATCAGTTGAGAAGTTCAGCTTTGTTTTCTGAGAATTAGTATGTGGGATTAAACAGTAAACAGTGCTGGTGGGGGGCGGAGGAGGTGGGATCTCTCACTTCATCCCCACCCTCATTCATTGAAGAGGGGATAGATAGGAAGAACAGTTATAATAATCACAGTAATAACACAGTGCGGAGAGCCACTCTTTCCTTTTCAGGGGGTCGTGAGACCAAAATTATTTTCACAGTAATCCTAAAATACGCTTTGCCTTTTCACTGGACTGAGACTTGCACTGATTGCGCCAAAACAATGGGTACCGTAGCACAAATTAAGGCCATGAAAACAAACTATACTGATAATAACTGTATTCTTCACCAATATTCATGTGCAGGGGGGGGAAAAAAGTCAGTTTCATTTAAGAAAGTCCTTGGTGAAGTAGTAAAAATATTAATTTCATTAAATCTCAACCCTTGGGTACAAGGCTTTTTAATATTCTGTGTGATGAAATGGGAAGAACATTTAAAGCCCTTCTGCTGCATACAAAAGTATGACAATTGTCTCAAGGAAAAGCACTTGTGTGTGTTCAAGGGCCACCACTTTTACCTAAAAGAATGAGGGATGAAGGATGGGTGTTCTCAGTTGTATATTTGGCAGATATTGTCTTAAATATAAATGAAGGGAGCTTGTGGCTTTAAGGAAAACAACTGACAATATTTACTGCAATAATAAAATTAAAGCTTTCAAGCAATGGTGCCTTGACAGCTCCCCAGCACTTAAAGAATTTTCTGATGAGACTGATGATAATACTAATAAACGTGGGGTTTTGATATTTGATAGTGAAATGTGCCAAAGATTGATAGATATACATAACCCTGAAAAACAATATTTTTCAACGCATGACCTACACATGATTTTATGTAATCATGGATGAGTAAAAGAACCATTTAAGTGCAACATAGACCATTGGATTTTAACTCAACAGAATACAAAACATTGACTTCTGATTCTATATTGCAAATAACCTTTAAGAAACTAACACTTGTTGGGGTGCCTGGATGGCTCAGTAATTAAGTGTCTGCCTTGGCTCAGGTCATGATCCCAGGGTCCTAGATCAAGCCCCGCATCGGGCTCCCTGCTCAGCGGGAAGCCTGCTTCTCCCTCTCCCACTCCCCCTGCTTGCGTTCCCTCTCTCGCTGTGTCTCTCTCTGTCAAATAAATAAATAAAATTTTTTTAAAAAAAGAAAAAGAAACTAACACGTGTTGAATTTTAGGTAGTATCAAAGAAAAATATCTATAGTTATATGAGAAAGGCTGTTCAAATGCTTTTCCCTATTTCAGTTACATTTTTGTGTGAGTCAGAACCTTTTTCATATATATTTCAACCAAAGGTGGATTGAATGTAGAAGCAAATCCAACAGCCTTCTATTAAGCCAGATATTAAAGAGATTTTTTAGTTTGGAAAATACAATTATTTTTCATAAAAATGTGAACTTTTATTAATTTATAATGAGTTTATTAGTTTTAAAATCAATTAATATATAAACTTTCATAATATTCTCAGTTTTAATTTCTTATATGGTAAATATTAATACATACATAATACCCACATAAGTCTTTGGGGATCTCAGTAGTTTTTGAGAGAGTACAAGCATCTAACAACAAAAGTTTGAGAACTGCTGGTCTAAGGAAGTAAACAGTTGTAAGAAATGCCCTTGAATGTGTAAACTGGTACAACCTTTCTGCAGGGCAATTTACCAAAACTATTAAAATTTGGGTAACTGTGACCAACAATTTCCACCTCTAGTACTTAATCCTTAACAAAGAGCTGTAGATTGGAACAGACATTTATTTATCAGAATTTTCATCATGGTACATTCTATAAGACCAAAAAACACCTGTAAACATCCAGGGAATCATTTAAATAAATTTTAGTATCCCCTTAAGATGGACTATCATGCAACCATTAACAATACATTAAGATTCGAAAAAGAATCATTGATGGCATTGAAAATGTTAATAATATATTAAATTTAAAAATGATACAAAACAGTACCTATCAAATAAACTTATTTTGAAAAACTAAAATGAAAATTCTCTCCTCCCCATATATTTACATGCTCTATTTCTATTTCTTTCTCTATGTCTGGAAATGTTAGAAATGAATTTGGGGGGCTGGTGGACAATAGTTTATTATTAGTGTTTTTAAGAATCTTTTGTATTTTCCTAATTTTCTACAGAAAATGCATTAATTTTATCAGAAAAAAAAATGTTTACGAGGTGTGGTAGATAAATTGTGACGTTCAGATTTTTTTTTTCAGTCTTTTATTCCTGAGCTTTGATAAAAGAGACTAGAGAGAACATGTGAGCCTAAGAAGAGAAGAGGAAGAGCAGAGCATTACTGGGGCACTGGAGAAATCATATGATAGAGGAGAGGCTAAGAGAATCAGATTTTATTAAGGACTGATGCTGGCTCATTTATTAGATGCAGGGTTAAAAATACGAAATTGTCATTTTTGTAAGTCAGGAGTGGATGAGCATCAGCAATTCATGTTGAATAACTCATTTAATATAACAGACATTATTATGCGCATAGTTAAGGAAATGAAGATCAAAGGTTAAATAACTTGCTTACAGTAACACAAGTCCATGCTCTTTCTAAAACAGATTTTCCTTCCTTCAAAGTTTTCCCTTAGACCACCATGAGGCAGAGATCTTCTACATATGCATATGGGACATCTTCACAAACCAAAAGTTTACACATTTCATCCTAGAAAATCTTTGTCTACATATCTAAGATGGTGGAAGACCCCCAGATGCACAAGGCGATTAAGAACTTCGACAGGGGCACGTGGGTGACTCGGTTGAACACCCAACTCTTGGTTTCCACTGGAGTCATGGTCTTGGGGTCATGTTCTCAGGGTCATAGGATCTGAGCCCCGCACCGGGCTCTGCACTGAGCATAGAGTCTGCATGTCCCTCTCCATTCCCCTCTCTGACCCTCTGCGCTCTCTCCCTCTAAAAGAATAAAAATCTTAAAAAAAAAAACCAACGACAAAAACTGTTTGACATACTCCTAGTCAATAGCTTAGCTATTAATAAAGTTCATAAACAAAAACAAAACATTTAATTATAATAAATGTATTATAAATAAAGACCAGATAAGTTTTCAAGAATTTTTCACCTGCTTTTTTACAAAAATGACTTTGAGACACTGCTTGGGTGGGAAAAGTAGTATGATAATCTATGAAGTTCAAAGTCTACACCCCCTGCCCCTCCCCCCCCAAAAAACGCCCAAATAAAGCAACAAAACATAAAAATGTCAACCACAGTTGGGTAATAGAACCAAATAGGAGCTCCATTTAAGCGAAAGAGAAAAAAAATATTGAAAGAAAAAAGAGCTGGAAGGAAATACTAAAAGAAAAAATACTGCCTAAACAATAAGCTCAGAATAGGTTGACCCCTTCAGAAAATACTAAGAGACAAAATCAAAAATAGGCAAATCCTATTTTAATATGAGAAAGTATAATTCAGAAAAGAAAGTTGAAAATGCAGAAGCATACTGTAAATGCTAAGTTGAAGAAGACCCAGAGTAGAGGTGACCTTGGGAAGGGAGAAACCTAATGAAGTTGGATGAAACTGCCCCAGGGTAACTATATTTGGACATAACTTATCCTAGGCATAACCAGGAGAAGCAAGAGCTGAAAATAAACCAGTATAGACATAGATGGGTGAAAGTGGATGAAGGGAAGATATATTTGATTCATGCAAGCATCCAAATCATGGAGCCAGCTTTGTTCTATCAATGTGAAATACCAATAGAGACATTCTTTGTTTGGGATTTGGTAAATCTGAACATAATTAAAAAGGAATTCTTAAGGGAGAAACTCTCTCCAGGAATTCCAATGTGTGAGGTGGGTTCATCATGCACTCCAATGGAAATGTTTTTCTGCTTAAAGAACAGCATCTCATAGAATAAGCGTTTTGTGGAATGCATTTAGTCAAGAACTGATCTGGTCTCCAAACATCATTTTATGAATAAGTAAATTCAAATTCGAAGAGGTGAAGTGACTTTCCCAAAACCTGTGGATGATTACAAATTAAACTCAACTCAGGTCTCCTGTGTGTGTCAGTTCATTGTTTGTTGACATATTTTCATTGAGTGGCATGTGGGCAAGCCTGCCTTAAACCAGTGCTTTCTCATTTTCATTCCATTTGTCTAAATCAGCTATGATATGAATGAGGAGTAGAAAAGTTATTAGTGGTGAGCATTGGTGTGGGGTGGCTCGTATAATTCTAGGGGGTGAAGGAAGAAGTTGGGAAGGCTTTAGGGCATGCCCTTAAAATGATCATGAGTATAAAAAGAAAAGTTGTAGGGTAGTTACTAATTTATTAGAGGGTGTGAGAGGGGACTTAGATAGTACATGGAAATGCAGACCCCAAGTGGAATTCCAAATCAATAAACTGTCCTTCAGGACTCTGCTCAGATGGTACCTCCTATAAAGTGTAAGATATAACACTGATGATGTGATGATGTGTGGAATGTCCTCATCCTTTGGACACCGAGCTAAACTTCAATTTCACAGCTATGGAATCTAGTACCTTCCCCAAGATTTCTGCCAACTTCTAAAATCACTTCCTCGTAGAAATGATTCCATTCCAGCTAGTATACTGACTTTATCCCACTCATTTTTTTCCTTAAGAAACTCAGTCATAAAAAAAATAAAATAGAATAAAAAAGAAAAAAAAGAAACTCAGTCATACTCATGATTTCATGAAGTTAGTAACTTTAATGAACATTTACAAGATTTGGGGAAGAAATCACATTAACACCACATAGCATTCTACCATTTCCCAGCTCCCCTCCTCACATTCTCTCCTCCCTTCCTAAAGCCCAGCCTCCAATCACTATAGTGACCAAATAATTTATTATTGCCCAAATTAGAACATTCTGAAATTAAAAGAGGACACTACTAATAATACACTGGAATGATAAGTGTAAATTTGGACTATGCAGGAGAAAATAAGAGAGAGGTTTTCTCACCAATATGTGACCCTTACCCACTGTGAGCAGACCTATAGGAAATGTAGTTCTGTCTCCTCATCTTTGAGGGCTTCCCTAATTGGTCTGGTAAACTTTCCCAGGACCCTAGGGCATTCCAAAGAATAAATTTTTCTCTAACTCATTATACTTGTTTGATTCCTTGAGTTATTATTAATGAATTATCTCTCTCCTAACTTTGTTTTTGCTTCCCACAACACTTTCATTCTTTTAAAGCAGAACACAATTAACCTCAATATAATCCTTTATGTACACATCTATCTTTTCCACTAAATAGTAAGCTCCTTTGGGGCAAAGACCATATCAACTTCATTATAGCAAAATATTCCAATTGCCTCCAAATATCTGTTTTCTCCTTTTTCTATCATGATAGAACCTCAAGTTTTAGCTAAGCACATGGCCACCCAGAATTAAAACTGTATTTCTCAGCCAGCCACTTTTGTAGCTAGGAATAACCATGTGATAAAAATGCATACAATGAAGTAAGAGTTGTTAGTTATGCATGCAATTTTTTGGCATTCCTTTCCCCTTTGCCAATTCATATTCCTGCTAGGAGGCACATGAATTTGATGGTATAGCAAAGAATACTATTAATCACCAATTGTGTATGTGATCCTCTACATTTACCATTCTCCTATGTCAGTAAGTTGGGATCATGGGACTATCTCTTACCATGTGATTGGAGCATGAGTTATGTCACTTCCAGAAAGAGTCAGCTAAGACCCAAGGTGTCTTTTCCATTTCTCTTTTTTCCACAGTGACCTTGGAGACCCCTAGTGCTAGACATAGAGCAATGAGAAGGGCCACTGGACCCATATAAGGCAACTGAGATTTGGAGCAAGTTTCTTAATGCAGCATAGCCTGGTGGTATTTGACTAGAGTAGATAATGAACCACCTTGAGGCCATGCAGTCAAGCTCAACACCTCAGGGGTAATAGAGCCATGATAGGAGGATCTGGGTCCCTGACATTGTGGAGATAACATACCACCTTGGAATTATTTACTCCTAAGATTTATGTGGGAAATAAATACCTATCTGTTTAAGCCACCACTAATTTGGGTCAATTTTGTAGCAGTCTAGTCCATTCTCAATAACATTTTTGCACTTCTCATAGTGTCTTTTATGGTATCTCACTTATCAGAGATACTCAATTGAACATGTGGTGAATTGACATGGGGTGCATGAGGAGACAGTGTGAGAAGATAAAGGGTATTTAGGCAAAAGTATATTAAGGGGCAATCCACTGATGAAGAAAAGCTATTTAAGAAGTCTAAACTTCTCGACAAGATTTCCTGGCATTGCCAGGCATACCAATTGGGAAATATAGTCATAACCCAAAAGAATCCCTCTGTAATCCCATGGGTCTAATCACATCTACAGATGGGTTTTTCTTTTTTTCTTTTTTTTGGCTTGCACTATGCTTTTTTAAAAATGTGAATTAGTCGCAAATATTCATAGAGTTTACATGGAAATCTATGTTTCTGGCTTCTTTTGAAAAATAGAAAGATCTGGAAAATTATGGCATATATGGAACCATGGCTGCCCCTTTTAGTCAGGACATGAGTAACCAGTTCATGATGACTATGAAATTGTCTCTCTGACATTGAGGTTATTTGTCAATTGCCATCTATATCACAGTGCTTGCTTTCTTGCTTTTTAAAAACTTGGCCTGCTTCCATAGGCAATCTTACAAATAACTGAGATTGAAAGCCCTACCTAAGATATTGGAACACCTGACTTAGACATTTGCTTTCGGGGCAAGATCCTAGGGCACAAGGGTTGAACAGCAAGAACAAAAGGAAGTGGGAGATAATAAGAGACGGCAGTATTGCCAACAGAGGGATCTCAGGCAACAAGAATTGTGATGGCAGAAGGCATTTATATGAGAAGGTGTGATGAGAGGACAATGATCCCAGTAGGCATATGACCATCATATTCTCTGCCTGTTCTCTTAGCCCCACCAAAAGATGAAGTGGCCCCCAGGCCCCAGGTCTAATGTAAGAACCATATGCTGTTGTGCTCTTTTGAGCCCTGCTCCTAGATCTTGATAGAATTCTTGACAACCTGAATGGTGATTGGTGCTTCTCCAAAGATTTGAAAGATTGAGAGGAAAATAGATAGTCTATTCGTCTCCCCCCACTCATCTTGGTTTCAATAAGAAATGTGAAGATGCAAGGTGAAATACAAGCAGAGACGAAATGAGATTGTAAATCAAACACTTTCTTACTTTCCTTGCTCAGAAAAGCTTGTTGAGTGCTTAAGAGAGCAAGGGAAAGAGCAAGATGTGAGAGGGAGGGAGGAAGGGAGAAGACTCACATTGAGACAAAGGGAAAAGTTGTATTGTTGTATTTCAGTTAATCTCTTGATGTTGGTGGGTGTAGAGCCCCAGATGTTAGAGCTAAAGCAATATGCATTAGTCCATCACATTGGGAAAACTCTAGTCCCAGCAACAAGGAATTAATAAATCTAGTAATTGTGTCATGTTGGGAAAATAGACGAGGAAAAAAAATTGTGTAAATTGTTTGATAAATGTGCATACCCACATAGCATGTGTTTCTGAGGCCTTGCACAGAGACTGACCCAGAGGTTGCCCAGGAATTTCTTCTCTTCCACTCTGCCCTCTAGGAGGAGCTGGTATGAAACAGAATGGTCATTTATTGAGTGTGGCATTGGCATCCAATTAATAGCATACAAAATCAATTCTCTATGCTTTGTTTCTTATCAAACCCATCCCCAGAACACGAGTTCTCTAAGGCAATTAGAAATAATCACAGGCTTGCCAAAATGTTCTTTTCTATTTTCTAAACATTAAAATCAAAATGTGGTTCAGTTTTAGCTCTTAAGAGGCTCAGGGTTTTTTTTCATATTTTTTAAAATAAAATGAACAACTAAGCAGTTGTCTGCAGCATCAGGACACTATATATGTATCCAGAATGACATATGTGATATGCTTTGTAAAAATTTCTTAATTTCTCTTTTGATTTTTCTGGAGCATGTAGAAAGGTACAAAATTAAAAATCATTGTGTCACATCCTCATCACTGATTCTTGTACCTCTTCAGTGTGCTAAAGTCTACACAGAGGTAGGGATATGGGGGGGGAAGTAAAAGAAATCCAAGAAGTGAAGGAAGTCTGAAAAGGAAGTATCTTGAGGACAGAATCATATTTACCACAATTACATCAATTTATTTCTGCTAGAAGATTCTTGTGTCACTTATGATGATAAGTTGTATAGGCTTGAGAAAACCAATGAACAACAGAAAACTATGTCCCCATGTGTACCCAAGGTGATTAGTCTCTTAGAGGCTGAGGACACAGTAATTTGAAGGTACCACACATCACAATCAACACAAGTGATTATTGACTATAATTGCTTGGATGGACTCTGGCAGGACTCTCATGCCAGTCAGAAAACCACCATGTTCACATCGCTGTAAATATGCCTTCTGTCATCAGTAAGTTTTGGAAGCAAAAATCCACACCCACAGTCTTCTTAACATTAGCTTGACTTCAGCTCTTTTTCTCTAGATTGCGGACCCAAGAGGGCAAAAGATCTTTATCTTTTGTGTCAATCCAGATAGTTTTATTTGTAGTTGCTCCTAGGGCCCTGTGTTGAGGCCACTTCCAGCTGCAGAGCTATGCCTGATTAGCCATGCCTGACATGGGTAAGGAAAACGAGCATTGTGACATATTCTCTGGGTGTTTGCCAGCCTTGTCCTAAACTCCACGCTTTTCACTTTCTAAAATACCTGTCGTTGGGTCCTTGCTATCTCCTTCTCAAGGTTTACTTTGGTACATAACATCTGATTGTGAATCTCTCTTTCTCCTGCAAGTAAGATGGAGCTCAGAATCTCATCAGCAGGACTGCTTCCTCTGGGTCAAACCCTCAGTGCTCCATAATTACTGTGCCTCATTCAAACTACAAAAATCAGTTTCTAGAGGAATGTGAAATGTGATAATGTATCTTTAAAATTAGTCTGAAAATAAATGAATGAAATCATCTAAGAGTCTGGAAAATAATTTTAACTCTAACGTTTAAGCCTAACTAGAGCTGGGAAAAAAAATGGCAGAAAAGTGGAAAAGGCAAGAAAGTGAGAGAGGAGTTGGCTGAACTTTACATGTTAAGTGACAAGGAAGCCAATAAGGAATTTGACTCTAAAAGTGAAGAGAAAATTTCCAATTTGAAAGATATATTATATTAGTCAGGGTTCTTCAAAGAAACCGCACGTGTGTGTGTGTGTGTGTGTGTGTTTACACATACAGAAAGAAAGAGAGAATGAATATAAGGAATTGGCTCATGCAGATATAGAGGCTGAGAAGTCCCAAAATCTGCCATCTGCCAGCCAAAGACCCATAAAAACTATTGGTGTCATTCCAGTCTGAGCCTGAAGGTCTAAGAACCAGAAGAACTGATGGTGTAAATCCTAGTCCAAAGGTAGGAAGAGATCAGTGTTTCAGCTCAAGCATTCACGCAGAGAAAGCAAATTTTCACTCCCTCTGCCTTTTTGTTCTATTCAGGCCCTAAACAGGTCAAATGATACTCACCACATTAAGAAGGATATCTTCTTTATTCAGTCTAATTCAAAGGTTAATCTCATTTGGAGACATCCTCACAAACACTCCCAGAAATAGTGTTCAGCCAAATATCTGGGCACCTCACAACCCAGTCAAGTTGACACATAAAATTAACCATCACTCATATTAAAGGAATAAATTATATGCTGGGGAGGGGAGGCTAGATATGAGACATTAAGGAAATGGAGTTGATCAACATCATGGAAGAAGATATATAAATTGTCGTGGTTTTAAAACATGTCTGCAGGGATGCCTGGGTGGCTCAGTCAGTTAAGCATCTGCCTTTGGCTCAAGTCATGATCCCGGGGTCCTGGTATGGAGTCCTGCATCAGGCTACTTACTCCTTGGTGGGGAGCCTGCTTCTCCCTCTGCCTGCCATTCCCCCTACTTATGCTCTCTCTCTCTCTTCCTCTCTCTCTGTCTGTCAAATAAATAAATAAAAATCTTTAAAAAATAAAATAAAACATGTCTGCAAATTACCTAACACTTCCATCATAAGTTAGAGTCTAATCATTGACCATTGAACAGTGGCTGGTCTTAGTCATGTCATTAAGACTTACTGTCAGAGGCTAGCTCATGAGAAGGGATCCAGCTCACTCTCACTCTCTCTCTCAACGTGTATGTTTGGAAACCTGAGCCACAAGCTAAGATATTATGCTGGAGAGATTATGTCAAAAGACTACATAAAGATAGAGGAAGAAGCTGAAGGAGCCCCATCTGTTCAGCCCTCACTTGACTCTGCCCCCAGGCAACATCAGCCTTCAGACATTTGAGTGAACAAGCCTGCAGGTGTCCCAGTCACCACTGTCTGATTCAACTTTGCAGACTCCAAGCGAGAACTGCCAACTGAGTTCAGTCAACTCCAGGACCATCAGAGAAAATAACGATCATCATAATAAATACCGTCGTTGTTTTAAGCCACTAAGTTTTGGGATGCTTTGTTACATAATTAATAGATAACCAGAATTGAACTTTTAAATCCATTTTTTTTTTTCTGAACCTCTTTCTCTTCATGAATAGGAGTAGGCCATCTCTAAATGTCTTTACAATTCTAAAACATAGTGGAGAATCTAAGCTGAAGTCAAAGCTGATGTGAATAGATAGTATTTGGGGTAAATTTGGGGATTAGGTTAACCCCATATTCTGCCTCTTTTCTTTCCTTCAATGAGCCTGGGTGGCTCAGTCGGTCAAGTGTCTGACCCTTGGTTTCGGTTCAGGTAATGATCTCAGGGTGGTGGGATCGAGCCCCATGTTGGGAGTCTGCTTGGGATTCTCTCCCTCCCTCTGCCCCTCCTCCTGCTCTCTCTCTCTCTCTCCCCTTCTCGAATGGCTAAATAAATCTTTAAAAAAATTACAGACTTCTCTGTCTGGCAGGGCCTGGGGAGGAATGTCATATGACTAAAACCTGGGGTGTCTTAGCTCTTTGTCTCCCAAACCCAAGCCTTTAGGAAATCACATGCATTTTCGAGAGATGGAAGAAAGGAAGTAAAGTAGCATACAGGAAGAAGCAGAGTAGTTTGTAAAAAAATATAGGAGCGGGAGAGAGACAAACCACCCCCCTCACAACTAGAAGGAGATTCCTCTGGACTGAGGTTGAGGTGGAGAGAAAGGAAAGAAAGATCTGAAGTTCATGCAAGCAGGGAGGGCTGTGTGCATCTCCTTGGCAGCAGCCTGAAGAAGCAGTAAATCTGCAGAGAAGAATGATTATGTCTGGACAGTAGGATTCTGGGAGGACTTGAAATAGAGCCCCATGTCCCAAACATGGCATGAAGCCCCAGAGAATTACCAAGCAGGAAGAACCTGAAAATCAAAATAAGTTGACATATAAAAAATGAAGAGATGTGATTTTTCTTGTCTTCCTGAGTCTGTGAAGGGTGATTCATATCCTACACTGGGAGTTAGGAGTGATCAGAGATATTTCAAGAACTGATGAGTTGAGCTTCCAGGATTTGGAGAAGTTTTTTGCCTGGTTTGGGAGAGGAGAGAGTGTTTTTCCTAAAGGAGAGGATAATGAGGAAAGTTCATGGGGAATGGAGGAAAAGAAAACAGAGGGCGTTTTTGAAGATGGTTCCCTTGCCAAACCACGTAGGTTTAGGTGAGGGCAAAAAAGAAAGGAGGGTGTGTGCGCGTGCGTGCGTGCGCGTGTGTGATTACGGGACATGAAAACACAAGCTACGCTAGTCCCCATTTTACAAAGGACCACACATTGTGGGGCACAGAGACCTTTTCCCTCTTATGTGGATGAAACAACTTTGCTGCCGAAAAGAAGAGGGAGGCCGCACTGCCGAAGGGCAGGAGGCCCTAGCGGCAGTGACAGTTGAGGCAGCACCCGGCAGCTTCTAGAGCTGTGGACGACAAAAAGAGGGCAGAACGGGGCAGAAGATTCACGAAAGACTATTCGGTTGTTCATATGAAATTTTCCAGAAGATCTCCAGAAACATTTAGGGGCTGGAGTTTTTAAGGTATGCACGTTGAGACAAGATACCAAGGATCTTTTATATTTGCCATAAAAATGACATGATATTACCTTTAAAGTGATAAAGTCTTGGAAAACTCAGGTTCCAAAATCATTTTTTTTAATCTAGAATGCATTCTAAAATGATTCTATGATCTAATTGGCAATAACTAAGCCTCTGATAGACCACTGTGCAAATCTAATTCTATGATTCTGGGTAATTGTGAAATTAAGTTTAGTCAGAAAGCTTCATTTCCCTCTATTTCTTAAGCCATGATCTAAATAAGCACTGCCTTTTAGAATTAATCTCTCTTTCCCACATACACTAATAGAAGTGTGCTTCTTTCCTTAGAGTAGCAATTATCACAATCTGATTTGGGTTAGTCTGTTATGTTTGTGGCTGACTCCTCACAAGATTGTGAGCTCTGGAAAAGCAGTGACCTTATACTTTTCATTATGTGCCTCTCACAATTCCTCTTGTAGAGCACTGTGTTCAATATTCATTCGTTCATTCGTTGAAAACGAATTTATAGGATATCTGTTCTGTGCCCAGCACTGTGCTCAATAAAAGCTTCAGGGAACTGAAAATGAAAAGCTTCTCCTTTGTGGTAACTAAGCCATTAGGAAAGCCAAGATGTTTCTCCAAAAACATTTTTTAAAGGAAAAGTAGTCATAAAAAAGTTTCTCTGGAGGTGCCTGGGAGGCAAGCAGGGAGGGCTTGCGTCAGACATGGTTAAGTGTCTGACTTGACTTCAGCTCAGCTCATGACCTCAGGGTTGTGAGATCAAGCCCCATGTTGGGTTCCACACTAGGCATGGAACCTGCCTAAGATTCTCTCTCTCCCTCTCTCTCTGCCCGTTCCCACCCCCCCCCACCCCCGCTCATGCTGGCTCTCTCTCTCTCTCTCTCTCTCAAAATAAATAAATAAATAAAAATGAAAATAAATCTGATCACCTTTAAAGATTTTATTTAGGACATTTTCCTCTATGTTCCTAAGAGAGATGGACTTGCAATGTTCAGTTTTTGTGTAACTTTGGTATTTATATAAGAGTTATAATAAATTTGTATAGTAATTTGAAATCATTGAATTTTTATGATTATCAATAATTTTTACATCATCAAAATCTGTTCTTTTAAGCTTAGTAGAATTTATCAATAAAACTGTCTTGGTCTAACATGTAAAGAGCTTGGAACCCATCACTCAGGTCCTCACAACAAAAAAAAGCTGAACAAACTGAAAATCAACAACTGTTCTTAGATCCATCAGAGTATTGAGACCACAAGGTAAACCAATGCCCCCAAAACTGAAGAGACAGATGGATAGAGAGAATCACAGCTTACTGGGAACAGAAGCCATTAGAGCCAGGAACTGGTAAGAACATAAAAATGGCAATTGATCAGTTGCTGGAGGCTGAGTATGAACTAGCTTAAGAGATAAAAACTCCTGGAAGCCCAGCATTAAGGATCTCTCCACACTATTGTGAGTTTTACACTCATAAGCCCCACCAGCCTCTTACAGTGAAGATCAGAGACAAATTCTCCAGTGCTCTACCAGAGGAAGGGGGAGAGTAACCATTATGAAATATGCCCAGATCATTCTGTTCTCTTTAACAAGGAAACCATCTTTCAAGAGAAACAATTTTACCAGACTGTAACTGATATGGAGCAAGGGAAATGTCCAGAACCAGTTCCCTCTAGCTTCTCAGATGGCAGGGGGAAATGCACAATTCCAGGACAGTCAAGCCTTCCTGTCTCACCTAAGGGTGAGAAAAAGCTGACAAATAATTGTAAAGATCACTGGCCAGGCACAGGCCCACTAAAAGACTGAGATCTAATCATAGTAGGTTCAGAGAACACTTCCCCTTCACACCTTACTGCCACATCAACCGTCCTCCTTTATAAGAACAGGGAAGTATAGCAGAAAGAACTGCAATACTTGGATTCTATTTAAAAAGGAGTCTTTAGAGAAACCCAAAGTCAACATAGGACACAAAAACAAAGACACTAGAGGAAATTTTAACCTCTGACACCTGCAGAAACAGCAAACAGTAAACACAGCTGATCAATGGCATAAGATTTAAAGATGTGTCAATAGAAACTTCCCAAACTGAAAAGCAAAGGGAATATAGTGCTTTTAAAAAGGAGCAGATATCCATGAATCGTGGGACAATTACAAAGGTTGTAAGACACCTATAATGGGAATACCAGAAAGAAAAGAGAGAAAGGAACAGAAAAAATATCCGAAGTAATAGTGACCAAAGATTTTCTAAAATTAGCAACAAACACCAAACCTCTGATCAAAGATCAGAGGACACCAAGCAGGATAAATAGCAATTAAAAACAAACAAACAAACAATGCCTAGGCATATTATATTCAAACTGCAGAAAACAAAAACAAACAGAAAAAAGTTTTGAAAGCAATCTAAAAAAAATTCTTACTTATAGAAGAAAAAGTGTAAGAATTATATCAGACTTCTCTTCAGAAACCTTGCAAGCAGTAAGAGAATAAATGAAATATTTAGATCATTGGGGGGGAAAAAATCCTATCTGCCTAGATTTCTATATTCAGTGAAATTATCCTTCAAAAGTGAAGGAAAAATAAAGACATTCTCAAACAAACAAAAATTGAGGAAATTTGTTGCCAGTAGACTTGACTTGCAGAAAATATTAAACAAAAGTTCTTCACAGAGATGGAAATGATAGATAAGAAAATCCAATCTACATGAAGAAAGGAAGGGTAATAGAATAGGAATAAATGAAAGTAAAAGAAAATATGAAATGAGTAACAGCAATTAAAAAAAAAACTTGTGATTGGTATGCTAAGGAAGAAGAAGAGAAAATGGAATCATATAAAAAGCTGAATTTGGGCACCTGCTATCTCAGTCAGAGGAACAGGTGACTCTTGATTTGGGGATGGTGAGCTCAAGCCCCACATTGGGTATAGAGATTACTAAAAAAAAAAAAAAGCAGAATTAATATCAAAGAAGATGGAAAACGACATGAAGGTAACAAAGTAACAAAGAGTGATGAGTAGAAAATGGTAAAAATAGGGCAGTTAATTCATCCAACTGTATGAATAATCACTTTAAATATGAATGGTCTAAATTCACCAATTAAAAGATAGAAACTATCAGTGTGGATTAAAAACAAATAAACAAAAACCAGACTCAGCTCAGCAAGAAACTCATTTTAACTATAAAGTAATAGATTAAAAGTGAAGGGATAAAGGAGGCCTCAGGCAGCTGGGTCAGTCCAGGTCTGCAAGGTGCCCCCAGGTGGGTGACATAAGTGGCCTCTCTTCAGGTGCACAGTGCTTTGGGGCCTGCTGTGGAGCCTACTGCCCCTGGGAGAGACTGCCTGTGCACCCCAGCTCAGGAGGGCCCTCCTGGACCTGGAGCAGACTCTGGTGAGCAGATGGGTTGCAGCAGTGACTCACTGGGGCAGGGATGTAAATCCGGTGCTTTGAGAGGAAGGGCTACAAGCTAGTGGGGTGAAGATGCTGAAGGTGCCAGAAAGCATTCTTGCTGAGCTCTACCATGACTTGCAGAAGAAGACCTTCTACCCAGTCCTCATCAGGTACTGGCACCCTGGTGGCCATGGTCTGGGAAGACCCCAGTGAAGTCTGCAGCAACTTGGCTGAGGCTGCCCCTGACCTTCACAGGAGACTTCAACAGTCACATCAGAGCACAACCTGAGGGGTTGGCACAGGAAGACTGGTGGGAAAATGAGGCTCCCAGAAACAGCCTGGACTGGTCCATGAAGCTGTGGGAACGTCATTCATGCCAGCCTCCTGGAGGGGACCCAAAAGGAAATCCAGCTGTGATTCCAGAGCAGTGAGCTGGTGGACTGGGCAAAAGAAGGCCACCACATAAACATCTACCCAGCTTGAGCCTTCAGGCTGCCCTCTGTCACCCCAGTATTCACCTAGGACCAACTAGCTCTGTTGACAAGAACTTGAGCCCACACCCATGCTCTGCCCATCTGCCCCAAACCACCTCCCTGTCTACCTTCTGCCCCACCCCAGCCCAGGGCGGTTTGATCCACCAACATTATGTGCCTTTTTGTATCTTAAGCTAGCAAGAAACTGGACCAAATCCCTTCTGTACCAAAGTGCCTGGCAACCCCTTGGAGGTGTCTCCAAAGTGATTGTATGACTTCCCCTCCCCCAAAGGTCTAGACATTATAATTCATAGTGCTGTGAAAAAAAGAAATAAAGGATGAAAAAAGGTATGCCATGCTAATATTAATCAAGAAAGCTGAAGTGCCTATATTAATGGCAGATGAAGCAGACTTCAGAAGCAAGGATAATTTTCAGGGATAAAGAGAGTCATACATATGATAAAGGGGTCAATTCTCCAAGACTTAACAATCCTTAATGTGTATGCACCTAACAATAGAGCATCAAAATATATGAGGCAAAAACTGATAGAATTTTAAAGAGAAATAGACAAATCCATTATTATGGTTGGAGACTTCAAAATTCCTGTATCAGTAATTGACAGATCCAGCAAACAAAGGGAAATTCAATATTGTTAAAGTATCGGTTCTTCCCAGTATGCTCTAAAGATTCAGTGTAATGTCAAACAAAATCCCAGAAAATTATTTTGTGAATATTGACAAAATGATTCTACTGTTTATATTAAAAGGTAAAAGACACAAAATAATAAACACAATATTGAAGAAGAACAAAGTTAGCAGACTCATACTACCTGACTTCAAGACTTACTATAAAACCACAGTAATTAAGACAGTATGGTATTGGCAAAGTAATAGACAAATAGATCAACAGAATAGAATAAAAAGCCCAGAAATAGACCCACACAAATATGGCCAATGATCTTTAACAAGGAATAAAAGCAGTTCAGGTGGAAAAGGATAATCTTTTTAGCAAATGACACTGGAACTATTGGATATCCACATGGAAAAAAAGTGACACAGACCTTATACCTTTACAAAAATGAACTCAAAATTAATCATAGACCTAAATGTAAAATAAAAAATTCTAAAATTTCTACAGGATAACACAGGAGAAAATCTACATTGGGTTTTTAAATTTCATTTAAGAGAAAATTTTCTGCTCTGTGAAAGACACTGTTAAGAGAACAAAAAGACAAGCCACAAATTGGAAAAAATATATTTGTAAAACCTACATCCTATGAAGAATTTGTATCTAAAATCTACAAAGAACTCTTAAAACTCAAGCAATAACAAAACAAACAACCCAATTAAAACATGGACAAAAGATCTGAATAGACACCTCACCAAAAGAGATACATAGATGTCAAGTAAGCGTATGAAAAGATGTTCAACGTCACATATCATTAAGGAGTTGCAAATTAAAACAACAATGAGACACCATTCCACAGCCATTAGAATGGCTACAATCCAAACACTGTCGACAACAAATGGTAGCAAGGATATGGAGCAAGAGGAACTCTCATGGGAATGCAAAATGACACAGCCACTCTGGAAGAAAGTTAACATTTTCTTACAAAGGTAAACATAGGCTTACCATACAATCCAGCAATTGCATTCTCAGGCATTTATCCAAATGAGTTGAAAACATGTTAGCACAAAATATGTACACAAATGCCTATAGCAGCTTTATGCATAATTGCCAAAACTGGAAACAGCCAAGTCCTTTAACAGATGACTGGATAAGCAAACTGTGGTATACCCATGCAATGGAATAGTATTCAGCATATAAAGAAATAAGCTCTCAAGCCACCAAAAGATTTGGAGGAAACTTAAATGCATATTGCCAAGTGAAAGAAGAGAGCCTGCAAAGGCTACACACTATATGATACCAATTATATGACATTCTGGAAAGGCAAAACTACGGATAAAATGAAAAGATTAGGGTGGTTAGGGTAGGGAGAGGTTAGGGTGGGGAGAGATGAATAGGTAGAGCACAGAAGATTTGTAGGATGGTGAAAATTCTCTAAATGGTATTATAATGATGGCTCACGGGTTTCTAGGGGATGAAGGGATAAATAAGTGGAACAGGGGAAATTTTTAGGAAGGTGATTTTATTCTGTATGATACGGTAATGGTGGATGCGTGAGACTATGCATTTGTCAAAAACTGTGAAATTTATTCTTATTTCTTTGATCAGATTTACCGAAGACTTTGTATTTACTGGTCTTTCCCAAGAATTGGCTTTTGGTTTAATGACCTGGTTTATACTTTTGTTTTTTATATGGTTAATTTTCCCTTTTCTCTCTTAATTTATTCCCTTTACTTTTTTGTATATTTTATTGTTATTGTTTTCTATCTTCTTTAAATGAATGCATAATTCATTTCTTTATGGCTTCCTAACAAATATATTTAATATTGAAATTTTCATCTAAGTACCACTTTACAGGATATGTCTATGTACACGCATGGGCACGCATGTGCATGCATGCACACACACACTGCTTTCATTATTTATTTCTAAATATTTGTAATTTCCTGTTGGATTTCCTCTATAATCATAGTTACTTAGAATAAGAATAATTATATTGTTTGTGTCCAGAAAATATGGCTTACATGACTTTTAAATTGAGAAACTTCTTGAAGTAAACTTTAAGGACTAATAGAGAGTTAATGTTGGTGAATGTTTCACTGAATTTTGAATGGAATATAAATTATTTTGCATGTATAAAATCCTATACATCTATTTCAATTGCTTCTTGAATTTCTATTAGTTTTAGTTTAATATGTATCAAAGTTACACTGTTGGTGCCTTGAGGTTTGTAACTCATATTTTCCTGATGAATTCTACTTTTTACCAATATGATTTTATCTCACTTAATACTTCTCACCTTAAATTCTATTTTCTCTGGTATTAAAATCGGTATCTACCTCCTTTTAGTAGTTGTGAAATACATATTTTTCCTGTTCCCTTTTATAATTGTAATAGCAATATTGAAAACAAACACAGCTCTGGAGATGTAATTACCACACAACTTTTTTTCTTTCTGTCTATGCCTTTAAATCTGTCTTAGAGTGTCCCTTGCTTTCAGACAAAGCCTAAACACACCATATAGTTTTTTTATTTTTCTTCAGTAGTAGAATCTTTGGCACCTCAAGTCTCAAACACAGGCTGAGTTTAATAACTTAAATGTTCATCCCTGTGTAGGAGACAACTTTTCAACTCCTGAAGTTACTTCTCATCCAGCTCAGTCCTTGGATTAATGGGAAGCCTATGATCAGAAGGTGGGCTTTCTTTAATTTTTCTCTTGCTAGCCCTTCTACTCATGGTCCTCTACCTTGCTATTGATGATCTCTGACTTGAAGTAGAGAACAAAGGTAAGGGGGCAGGAAATTTTTGACTTAACTAATACTGTTGTAGTGATCTACCAGTAGAACTCTGCTGACTCAGAAGATGTTTGAATCTGCTTCTTTCTCTTCTAGAGCATGGTTGAGAATCTCAAGTACACTTTCTTTGATGTGGGCAAATCCATCTTATTCTAGCTTCTTACTTCCCCTTTCTTGGATCCATAGGCATTCAGTGATATCTACAGTTTCTCTGTATATGATCTGTCATACCTCCAGGGACTTAAGGTGGATAGGACCTAAGATGACTCCATGCCAGCTCTCTTTTACGTGGCTCCTAGTTGGACCCACAGGATATACTTCTGCATCCTTTTTCTCTCATATAGGCCATACTACAAAGCTTTTCCTTTACTCCATCCTCAAACCTCATTTTGTCTTTTAGATTTCTTAGAATGGAATCAGACACCCTGTTTCCCCAAAATTCTCAGAGTTTCACCTAGTAAGCTCTTCAAGTTGTCTTTCTGGAAGACTTTTTCTTTTGTGGGGTGGGGTTCTCCAAAAATCTTCTACTAGTTTTGTCTCTAAATCCAACCCTTTTATATCTTTCTTAAGGGCAGGGGATGTAAGGGTCATATAACTGGATTTGGGTCACCTCCTTTGAAAATTTCATTCTGACCTAGAACCTCACCTTGGAATGTAATATCCACGATCTTCATGATTTATCCAAAACTATTTTAGCATCTTGTTATAAAATCTTTCCATATCATTCACTTTTAGGTATGCATACCTCAGGGTTTTTAGATGAAAATAGTACTAGTTAACATTTTGCTCCAGTGTTTCTAATATACATTTTTTTTGATGAAAAGTGTGATGTCAATTAGATTTTCATTTCTTTGTAGAAAACCAGTTTTTATCTTTCCAGAAGTTTAAATTTTCTCATCCTCAATGTTTTTAAAATTTTATACATGAAGTAAAATTACTGCATGTATTCTGCTTAATATGAAGTGTATCTTAAAAACTAAAAACTCATTTCTTTCTTTCTTCAGAATTACTTTCTTTGTTTTTCTTAATAATTTCCTTTCCTCCATTCTTTCTTTTCTCTTCTATTAGAATTTTGAAATTTAGGTGGGATTGCTCTTGAAATTTTTTTATATCTATTCTATGACAAATATGACTTTTCTAAAATATCAAACATATGACATATATATATATATATAAAGAGTTTTTTGGGGAGAATTACCCTGTTCAATTACCCTGATTCATAAATATCAATCCAGCAGTGATATTAGGATGGGGGCAGGATGTACTCCTAGCTAGAGAGTGCCTGGAATTGGTGTTCTAATTGTGGAAGATGCTAAAGCCCTCTGAAGGGGCACCTGGGTGGCTCAGTTGTTAAGTGTCTGCCTTCGGCTCAGGTCATGATCCCTGGGATCGAGCCCTGCATCGGGCTCCCTGCTTGGCGGGAAGCCTGCTTCTCCCGCTCCCACTCCCCCTGCTTGTGTTCCCTCTCTCGCTGTCTCTCTCTCTCTGTCAAATAAATAAATAAAATCTTAAAAAAAAAATAAAATAAAGCCCTCCTAAATGTTGCCATTTACCTGGATATGCATCAGCTTCTCCCAATCATTTGCTATTTTAACTTGTCCTACTGAATCAGGTCAGAAGGAAGAGTTAAGCTACCCATATGTTCAGAACATATTTTCCTAGTTTATCACCTTCACAATTGTCCTTGTGACCCCTCTTCCTACTGAATCTTTGACTCTTAGCTTTGAATTTCCATAAAACAACTGTCCAAGCTTCTGAATATGTCACCTTCAGTTACTGCCATCCAGTATCTTTTTTCCATTTATTCAGGAGTTTCTTAATATTTCTGCTTCACTGATGACTTCTTAAAAAATTTTAACACAGAATTATTTAATTCTTTTAAAAATATCTTTATTATTTTTAGAAATGTTGAGCAAAAGGAAAGTTAGCTACCTGCTCTCAATTTGCTATCTTAACCCAGTTTCCCCAGAACATGTTCAAGGAGACTGTCTTTTAAGAATGATATTCTCAGGGCGCCTGAGTGGCTCAGTCGGTTAAGCATCTGCCTTCAGCTCAGGTCATGATCCCAGGGTCCTGGGATCGAGCCCCACATCGGGCTCCTGGCTCAGCGAGGAGCCTGCTTCTCCCTCTCCCTCTGCCTCTCTCCCTGCTCATGCTCTCTCTCTGTATCTGTATCTCTGTGTCTCAAATGAATAAATAAAATCTTTAAAAAAAAAAAAAGAAGAATGATATTCTAGGCACCAAGTTCAAGATCAACACATTTCATTATTTTTAGTCCTGGAGCCTGACTGTAACACTATAATCATGATAGCCAAGAATAGAGAAGGCCAGCATTTGAAATTGACTTTGGCTGAGTCTGGGATGTTATGCTTGCTATTATTTCTTTTTGTCCAGAACAACTAAATAATTGCTTTCATAAAGTGGATAGTTAGTCCCCTTTAAAAATACATCAATTGAGTATTGAAAAGTCACTATCTTTAAAGGAGAAATTGTTTGATTGCACGCGAGTAGTTGCATCAGCAAGTTGCGTCCACAAAAAGAATTCTGATCTTCAAAAGGGATCATAAAAGTCAGAATCATTTTGAGAACTCTGAGATGTTAAGTTTTCTCTGCCAAGTGATTATACTTTTCAAAAACATGAATTAAGTATTTAACGGTCAAAATAAAAAAACAATATTCTAAACCTACCTCGTTTATTCTTTTGATGGTTTGATCTTATGTTATTCAATAAAAAAAATTGTTTTCTAGGTACAGTTAAAAAACACCAAACTATTATGTGTCACAGTCTGGAGGAGGATAACTTAGTGCACTGTGGGGAAAAGCAAATATCCAAAACTTAACATGCCAGGTCTTACATGAGTTGACTTTTTTTTATTCAGTAAAAATGGTAGAATCTCACCTTCCTTTCCTCCCCATCATCATTAGCACAGAAGGAAGAAGAGGTAAATTGAATAAAATCCAGCTCTCTTTTGTTCCAAGGAGTGGGACTGAAATTACAGATTTATGACTAGAGCTAAAAGGTAGGGTTGTATGTAAAAGACTCTTAATGACAGAATCAAACTTAGATTTTGAATATCAGAATACTTGCAAGTGGGCCATGATTCATACATTTCTAGAAAAGAGAAAGGGAATGTAAGAGAGCAAATAATAAATGGATAAAAATGTTTGGGGTATGTTTTTAGAGACTGTTTATTTCATGGGCCCTTAACTAGCGGTCCACGGATCCTTAATGAGAAATTTCTCTGAAGTTTTGTGATCCACTTGAATGTATATCCAAAATTTTCTAGATGCATAGGCATAGGTAGCTTCCATCAGACTCCCAAAAGCCATGTCAGAGCTCACAAATCTATAGCTTTGTTGATTTCAATGATCAATGACCAAGAACCTATAAGTCTGTAGAAATTTTACTCATGACTGAGCTACACTGGTCCCCAAGGAGCCCTGGGCTTCTTGACATCAAGACCATACATTGCCTTGTATTCTACTTTAAGCCACCGTCTTGAGTCTAAAGATTTTCTTTTTCAGATTTATAAACATAGAACAATATAAATTATGCTGTTCTACCCATCTTTAAATGTAATATTTGATGCCAAAACTTTAGATTTAGTAAGATAATAAATCCCAGAAAGGAGAGGAAGTGATCTCTGCAATAGCATTGTCTGTTTTCTATTTTACCTTGAAGGTTTTTATATTAACAATACTTTTATAATTTTTCTAATGCTAAAAGAAATGCTCTTGAAAAGTGCACCATCTGTGCTTTGTCTGATTAGCTGGTCCAAATGGAATGGATGTCAAATTCTGAGTTCCTTTTATTTTTATGAAAATAAAAAGAAGCTTCACTTCTAACTCAGCCTTATGAGCAAATCAATGAGAAGTCATCTACTGCATAATCTTCCCCCTAGAAAGGAATAAATATTTACAGTATATAATGAGATTTCATGTCAAAAATTGATGGTATTTATTGTGCTTTAATAAAAGCAGATTTGGAAACATTAGTTTTATTAAACAAAAAACAGAATATTGTTTTAAAAATTGCCATTTTCATATTTGCTTTTTCTGTGGAGACCTTATATACAAAGGCAGATTTTTAGCTAACTATATTACTATGGAAATCAGCTCCAACTGAATAGAAATAGTACAAAATAATGAAAACACTAATACATCTTTACACATTGTATTATTCATCTATCAATTACTTTCCCTTTTGTGGGGCTCACCCTTCCAGGTTTGGCTGTTTAACAGTCATATTTTTTCCAATATTTATTCTCAATTTCTTTCCTCAATCTTGATCCTAAGAATTAACTAAAAAAGAATATTTAAAAGGTCATGTTGTCCTTTCCTGTGCAAATCTGGGAGATAAGGCTGTTACTAACGCATTTTCTAATTTTTTAAGTAAATGTTAAGAGGAACATTTGGTTCTCTTCTGAAAAGCTTTTCACAAACAGGTCAAATATGTTACAGGTGGCAGAACCACACATGCTCCTTTGTACCCCGTCTAGGTCCCCTAACTCCTGAGGAAGTGGCTTCAAAAGGATTATCTCTCACCGTGGTTAGAGGATCATCTAAAACTTTGAGTTTTGAAGCTAATAGCTCTCGTCCAGGGAAAAAGCTCTTAAAGATGGATCTGGAGAAGGTAATGGTTCCTCCAGCCAATGATGAAAATACATAGCCACAGGCGACTCTCCATCAGAGATTATAACTCAAAGGCTTCTCAGCATCTGGTATAAAATAATAGATGGTTGGTGACCGCAGCGAATGGGAAAGTACAGGCTCACACAGACACTAAGATTTTCATTTTAAAACAATATTGTATTGGCCAGAAAAAAACACATCTGTGTGCTAAATTCGGCCCGTGGGGCCCCAGATTTTGATTCCCAAACTACACAATATGACAAAGTTTAGGGGACTGATTCTATCCCTTCTCTCCCACATTCATCCATTAGTCTGCTGGTTGTCGTCTGACGTATTTCCCCTCCCCAACAATTTTTTTCTGGCTATTATGTTTATTCTTTCACTGGGGTGGGTTTTTTTTTTTTTCTAAATAGATAATACATTCACATGGTTCAAAATGAAAAGAAAATATAAAGTGATACACAGTGAAAGCCTCGCTCCTACTCCCACTGTGTGTGCCCAGTTCCCATCCTGATTCCCATTCCCTCACAGACAACTTCTGTTACTGGTTTCTGGGCTTCCACCAATGTCATTATCTTTGTATTAAGCTAAACAAGCACACGGGCACATACGGTCTTATGCTCCCAATTACAGACAAAATATTGCATGCTATACCTACATTTTCCTTTTTTTTAAGCTAATCATTTAAGAATCACTTAACTTAAAAACAAATATATGAATACAAATAAATACACACACACACACACACCCTTAGCATCTATCTACCCTGGTGACCTTTATATAGATCTATGAATAGTGTGTTTCCTTTTTTTTTTTAAGATTTTATTTATTTATTTGAGAGAGAGAGAGATAGCGAGAGAGAGCATGAACGGGGAGGAGAGGGAGAAGCAGGCTTCCCATGAACAGGGAGCCTGACGCGGGGCTCAATCCCAGGACGCTGGGATCAGGACCTGAGTCGAAGGCAGATGCTTAACCAACTGAACCACCTAAGCCCCCCAATAGTGTGTTTCCTCATTCCTTTTTTATAGCTGTATTGTATTCCTTTGAAAGGAGATATAGACCTAGATATATAGATAATTTATTTAATCGGTCCAATACTAGTGGATATTCAAATAATTTCCAAACATTGTATATTATAAAAATCGCTGCATGTATTATTTTTGCATGAATAATAATCTGTGTGCATTATTTTGCATATGTACAAACATATCTGTGAAATAAATAGTAGAGATAGGATAGCTGGGTCAAAGGCAGATGAAACTATAATTTTGACAAATATTGCCAATTACCCTTAGAAACCATACTGGTTTGAGTCAATATCCATTCTCACAGTATCCAGTCCCACCACCTCTGCAAACAAAGGTGCTATCAAACTTTTGAATATTTGTCAATTTAATGGTTAAAAAATTATATTCTAGTGTGGTTTTAATGTGAACTTTTATTTTTTTAAGATTTTATTTATTTATTTGACACAGAGAGAGAGAGTGCAACAGAGAGGGGAGAGGGAGAAGTAGACTCCCTGTTGAGCAGGCAGCCCGATGCAGGACTCGATCCCAGAACCCTGGGATCATGACCTGAGCCAAAGGCAGATGCTTAACGACTGAGCCACCCAGGAGCCCCTTAATGTGAACTTTTTATAAGATTGAGTATCTTCTCATGTTTTAAAGCCTTTTATATTTCCTTCCCCATGAAATATCTGTATATATCTTCGGCTTATCCTTTAATAAGGTTATTTCTAGTGTGTAATAAATTTGAGATATTAGTCCTTTGTCTGTAAGGTCAGTTAGATATTTATGTATGTAAGTCCCACTTTACTGTTTATCTTTTATTGTTGCTAATGGTGATTGGTGATTTCATTTTCCATGCATGGGTCTTTTTTTGTTTGTTGTTAATGCAATTGAATTTATCAACCTTTTATTTTATGGCTTCTGGATTTTGAGGCAACAAAGGACTTCATGCCTAGGTTATAATGGAATTAATCTATGTTTTCTTCTATTATTTTTATTATGATATATTTTTACATCCAAATCTCTGATCCTTTTTGAATTTGCTATGGTATATATCACATATAGATTCAATTTTCAGGGATATTTCACCCATTTTTTTTATAGATTTAAGACACCATCCTTATTATATAATGCATTTGTGCATGCACTTGGATCTATTTCTGGAATTCTATCCAACTGGTTTGTTTTTCTATTAATCATAAATACCAGAGTGTTTTAATGATGTTTTCATATATGGAAGGGTTTAGTCCACCCCTAATGCTTTCCCTTATGAAAATTTTCCTTGGTTATCCTGGTTTTTGTTTTCTCCAAATGAACTTTATCAGCTTTTCTAGCTTTTTTTATAATTGGATTTTTATTGGTATCATAAAAAGTTAATTAATATGGGAAGACTGGATATATTTATGATATAGAGTATCCTACCAAGAACATAGTCTCTCTTTCCATTTCTTTTTTTAAGATTTTTTTTATTTATTCATTTATTCAGAGAGAGAAAGAAAGAGAACATGAGCAGGGGAGAGAGGCAGGGGGAAAGGGAGAAGCAGACTCCCCACTGAGCCAGGAGCCCTACGTGGGGCTCGATCCTAGGTCCTGGAGATCATGACCTGAGCTGAAGGCAGACATTTAACAATCTGAGCCACCCAGGTGCCCCTCTCTTTCCATTTCTTCAGGCTTTTTTTGTGTATGTCCTTCAGGAGATTTTTAATATGTTCTTTATATACATACTACACATTTCCCATGAGATTTATTTTTAGTTATTTCACTTTCTATTAATATTTCTTTGGCAGATAAGTTTTTTTTTCTTTTACATAATTTTTATAAATTGCATACAAAAGCAATTTATTTCCATAATAAGTAACATGTGGCTTTGGGGCTGAGATAGATACAGGGAAAAATAGGTAGATATACAGATGTAAGATAATCAGGTTAAGGAAACTTGTACCTATTCTTATTGTGTTTGTTGTTTTTCAATCCAAAATGAATGTTGACCTCCATCAAATGCCTTTTCAGTCTTAGTTATGTTCGTATTATTTTTCCCCTTAAATGTATTAACATGACGAAGGTTATTAATAGAGGCCCTAATATAAAACCCTCCTTGCATTTCTTCAATTAAACCCAGTTGTTTCTGGTGTATTTTAATTGTTGCTAGATTCCATTAGCTAATATTTTATTTATAATGTTTTCATTGATGTGCATAAGTGATATTGTCCTTTGGTATTCTTTTTTGTACAATATTTGTTAGATTTTGATATCTGTATTTGTTACAAAAATAATTCAGTTTTTTTTTAATGCTCTGAAAAAGTTTAAATATTATTAACTTATCTACTCATTAAGGTTTAGTAGGCCTCTTTTCTGAACCTATCTGGGCCTGGTGTTTTTTGGAAGTGGCTCTTTTCGATGGAAACACTCAGTTTAAATTTTCTATTTCATCTAAATTTTAGAATATTTTGTATTTCTGAAAATAAAACACTTCATACACATTTTCAAATTTATTCAGATATTTCAGCAAAATTATTTTATTGAGCTTTAAGTGTTCTCTGTTTCTCAGAATATCACCCCTCTTTTAACATTTCTTACTTTTGCTATTGAGGTTCTCTCTCTCTGTGATGAGATTAACAATTTGTTTTTTAAAATTAGAAGTTTATAAATGAAAGCTATAGACATTTTAAAAATAAAAACTTAAAAATAAAATTTACCATTATTCTATTTTCTAATTAATACATTCACGTTGTCATAGTAATGCCACAGAGCAAAATCTCCACGGCACTGTCACATTTGAACTTCGATGTCGGCTGGGGCTCTCTCCAGGCCGTGGTGGTTGAAGCAGTTCTGTGTCATGCTCTGGATTGCTTGTACAGCTCTCCTCTCTGTGTCTCTTGTCCTCCTCCAGAACCAGCAGGCTAGCTGACGCATGTTAGTCTCAGGGCAATTGCAGACACACAAGAGTTTACACTGCTGCACATGCGCACTGCAAGCCTCTGCTGAATCCCATCTACTGGCATCTCATCTGCCAAAGAAATCCACTTGGCGGAGCACAAGGGCAAGAGGCAGGGGACATACACAGAGAGAGCTGAAAAAGTGGGACCGATATTCAATCTACCAAACTTCTGCTTTCCTTGAGTTAATTTCATTTTCTCTCCTCTAAATTTTGAATTGGCTGCCTATTCATGATTCCTTTTTTTTTTTAAATTTACAGTAAACTTTATTTTCATTGATACATTACTTGACATGATTTCAAAGTAGATCTGTGCTCTAGGATGAGGCAAAGAACAGAAATCCTAAATCTCATAAAAGAATTTTTTCACATTGTTCTGAGTAGGGCATGGGGTTTCAGCACGCCCAATGTTGATACCTAACATTTTACCCCTTAGACTTTACCTATAGATGCAGAAAAAAGAAATAACATCAATATATAAAAATCAAATTGAATGAGAGAATAACAATAAGCTCTTGGGTTATATACCACCCACCTCTTTAAGGTTGTAATGATAATGACTGATTTTTTTTCTCCTGGAACATTAATGACATTTTGTTTGGTTTAGTTTAAGTAAAATGTCAGAATATGTGAAAATGCTGCACTTATTTCTCTTAACACACTAAAAATAGTGGAAGTTTTAAATTCTTCGTAAGTCCAGGCTGGGACATGACTACTGACGGGGTCTATTCAACACATTAATTCCAAGTTTGGTGACCGTCAACAAACTGGCACCCGCGATTAAGCCCACAGGCATAACCCATCCAGAGTGGTGGAATCTCATTCCCGTGATGCCAGCTAAGGTTCCAGATATAGCTAGGAAAACCCAAATGTTCCTCGGATCCTGAGATAGTTGATAAGCACCTGGGCCTACTACGCCCCCGAGAAGTCCGGCAGCCAGTGATGGGACACTATCCGCTTTTGCATAGCCAATGATCCCACCAGAAGCACCCAGCGCTGCATAGCCAAGCCAATCCAAAGTAAAGGCACTAGGGGGCCAGAGTCCTTCTGCATTGTTCTCTCTCACTCTGACCGGACAGAAGCACACACCAGGCCTGCACTCAACCGCTTTCCCCTAGGTCTGCTCTGGTCAACAAGGGTGCGCAAGCCCCACGACTCCGTTTTTTGCTGAGCAAGTATTTTAAGATGAATTTTCCTCTAAAGCCCGTTTTAACTACATCCCATAGATTCAAAAGTGTTTTTATTACATTTTTTTCTCCATACGATGCAATTTCATTCTTTATTTCCTCTTCAACTTAGATTTTAAGAAAATGTTATTACAAATTCCAGGTAAAAGGGCCTTTTGGTTGTCTAGTTTCATTGCATGGTGATTAGAGAAGGTTGTACCTAAGATTCCTGTTTATTTTTAATTCAGAGTAGATTAAGGATTTTCTGGTGGCCTAATATATGGCCAATTTTTCTAAATATTCCAAGGCTTATTCAAAATTAATAAAGTACAGAATTACCTTATCAATTAGCTCTATCTTATTATTTATGTTATTTCAATATTAAATATGCTTAATTATTTTCATCCACTTGATCTGACATGGACCAAGAGAGGTGAATTCATGTCTCCCACTAGTGTTTTTATGTCTGTTTCTGCTTTTATCACCTTTAATTTATGCTTTATGAATGTTTGTGCACAGATACTCATAACTGTAATATGTCCATTGTTGAGTTACATACGTCCGCACTATTAGGTTTTCTTTCTTAAATTCTGTTTGGTTGGAGTCCCTGGTTTATTTTTACTTGTATTTGCTGGTCTGCGCTTTTTAATTCTTTTATGTTCAACCTTACTGAAGTACCTTGTTTTAGATAAGTCTGTGCCATAGAATTAGGTTGTATAATCCATCCTGGAGATTCATTTCTTTTAAAAACTAAGTTAAAGGGCACCTGAGCGGCTCAGTTGGTTAAGCGTTGGACACTTGATTTTAGCTCAGGTCCTGATCTCAGAGTCATGAGGTCAAGCCCTGCATCAGGCTTTGCACTCAGCTCAGAATCCACTTAAGATCCTTTCCCTCTTACCCCTCTCTGCTTGTGCACTTGCTCTCTTCTTCCCACATGCATGTGCATGTTCACTCTCTAAAATAAATAAAATAAATCTTAAAAAAAATAAGTAAGTTAAGTCTAGAAAAAAAAAAACCTAAGTTAAGCCTTTAAAAAATATATAAAAAGTTAAACAAGCTAAGATAAGCGTGTTAACAGGTGACTTATTGATATAAAAGTTATATTTCAACTTTGTTCCATCATATTATTATATTGCATTTTCTGTGTCATTTTAAAGATACTCTCTTATTATAAGTTCTATTTTCTTTGCTTTTTATGTGTTGTTTGTCTGCTATCCAAGTATGTGTTTTTTCTTTAGTTGTTACCTTTATAATAATAATTCTATATTAGACCCTTAGTCATGTACTTCTTTTAACTGCATCTCTAAGTTACATACTATAAATAATGATTAAAAATTAGGATATTTCTTCTTTCTTTTCCTTCTCTTCCCTCATCTCTTCTCACCTGACTTTAGTTACTAATAGTGTTTATTTTTAATAAATGAGACAATAAAATTATCTAAATTCTGACCTCCTTTCCCCCTTGCTTATCCAATTTTTGTTAGGTATATCATTTCTACATAGTAAAGACATATAACATATATATTTCGTTCTGACATCTCAATCCCTGTATTTTTTTTTTCTACAGGCAAATACATTCAATATTTATTCCCAGTCCTTTTGCTACTATTTACCTAGTCACTTAGTTGGCCAAAATTCATTGTCTAATCATTCCTTCTAGGACTCAATGGCACAGTATTCTCTGAGCTCTTGCATTTTCAAAACTGTTCGTAGAATAGACTTTATAATTCAAATAAGATGTGGTTGGTTAAACAATCTTCAGCTTACATTCTTTACTTAAGTATCTTGTTGCTCTCCAGCATCTTGTATTGAAACACTGATCAGAAGATACATGAGACTAGTATTTTATTCTAGGAATTTTTGTTTTGTTCCTGGATACTGTTGCAGAGGTGGCGCCTTCCTTCTTCGTTTTTAGAGTCCAAGTACACATCTTAGAGTTGACCATACTGAATCCATTTTCCTGGTTTACTGGTATCCATTTAAAATCTTAAACTTTACTTAAGCCCTATGATCCTAGAAAACAGCCACTTTGGAAAACAGTGTGGAGGTTCCTCAAAAAATTAAAAATAGAGCTACCCTATGACCCACCAATTGCACTACTGGGTATTTACCCCAAACACATGGATGTAGTGAAAAGAAGGGCCGTATGCACCCCAATGTTCATAGCAGCAATGTCCGCAATAGCCAAACTGTGGAAAGAGCCAAGATGCCCTTCAACAGATGAATGGATAAAGAAGATGTGGTTCATATATACAATGGAATATTACTCAGCCATCAGGAAGGATGAATACCTAACTTTTACATCAACATGGATGGGACTGGAGGAGATTATGCTAAGTGAAATAAGTCAAGCAGAGAAAGTCAGTTATCATGTGGTTTCACTTATTTGTGGAACATAAGGAATAGCATGGAGGACATTAGGAGAAGGAAGGGAAAAATGAAGGGGGGTGGGAATCGGAGGGAGAGATGAACCATGAGAGACTATGGACTCTGAGAAACAAACAGGGTTTTAGAAGGAAGGGGGTGGGGGAATGGGTTAACCCGGTAATGGGTATTAAGAAGGGCGCATACTGCATGGAGCACTGGGTGTTATACGAAAACAATGGATCATGGATCACCACATCAAAAACTAATGATGTATTGTATGGTGACTAACATAACATAATAAAATAAAAAAGAAAGAAAGAAAAGAGCAATGTTAAAAAAATCCCCCCACTGTTGTGTTCTAGGAAACTGCTTATGGCAAAGAACCACCATTCCAGGCATGACTTAGATAAGATGCACAGATTCCTCCTTACCTACCTGTGACAGGGCAACGCAGACCTCCAAAATTCCCATCCTCAAAATTCCCATTGCCTCATAAATGATTAGCTGGACTGTTTTGTCCTCACTGATCAGTGATGAACAAAATATCTGCTAACTAAACCCTGGCTAACTTTCTCTCCTTCCCCCCACGTATCTGAACTTTGACCCATCCTCTGCATAATCCCTCTTTAATGGTGTGCCAGACAATAGACTGACCTCAGGGTAAAATATCCTTTGATGTATTGTCTACAATACATCATAGATATTTCTGCTCCTTCACAGGAAAACTTTTAAGTCTTGCCTTCATCCTAGGTGCTACTTGTGAAAATTTGCAAGGTTCATTTTTACATTCAAATCCTCAAATTCCCTGGTATGCAATTTTGTCCCCTGGGATTAAACACAGAAGGGATGAAGCATGGAGAAAGCATAGTGAAAAACTGAGGGTCCCTTTGCTGGGGTCCATCTTTATCCAGTTTCCTTGTGTACTCTCCACTCATTCTTTGCTATTCTCCCATTTCAAGAAATTTTTATTTTTCCTCAATGGTAAGAACAACAATCTGACTGATCTCTTCATCTTTTATCTCAAACCTAAAACAAGACTTTTGAAAATCAAAACGTTTTTCTTTCTCTAGCTTTACTGCATTATCCTCTTTTGAACTAATCAGTACTGATGAGGAGTCACCAATGCCTGCACGTGAAGTAAGGAAGTAGGAAGCAGGAATGACAGAGGGAAAAACAGAATAGTATCCTATGTGGCTGTGAGTTGGGAAGTGTCTTCATTTACATAATAGAAGTGCCTTGAGTCATCTACAGTCTCATCAATCCCTATTCCTCCAGGTAATACAAATCTTGAAACATCTGGGTGAGTCTAGGGAGGGGTGTCTCCCAGCAACATCCTTGAACATCTCAAATCCAAGTTTTATAGGCAGTAAGGTATGAGGTGAACCTATCCCTGATCCCTTTGTTACCATCTTCTACTGAGAACATCTGGCCCGATAATAACCAATTATTCTCTTCTCACCATCCTTTTTTATGTTCTTCAGATACCTACGATACAGCTTACTGGACACTCCATTTTCTATTAATAGCTCATTTTCAACCCAGAACTGCATAATCCTCTTCCTTTTAAAATAGAAAATGTCTTTACCTCTCCAAGTCTCTGTCTTCATCTATAAAATGGGGATTATTATATTTCCTTTATGGGTGTCATATGTATGACCCTATCATGAGAATATGGTGAGACTGAAGATCTGATAATCTGATAACATTGTGAAAATCAGAAATGACCATATCGATATCAGTTATAACTGTATACAATATACAGTAATTCCCATGATTATAGAAATGTTTGCAAACAGGTCTGAGGAAACCTCTAAAAATACAAAGAAAAACACTGGAAAATTTGCAAGGTTCATTTGCAAAGGGAGGGATGCTGCCCTCCCTTCCCTGGGGCTGTACACACCATATTCCAGAATTCTGTCTCAAACAGGTACACATGGAGCCTCACTTTGCAACTCAATTATCATTGCAATAATGTGATCAGGCTCCGCTGGCTGAAGTAGTTAGGGCTGTGACGTCTGTATGCAGCAAAGCAAAACTGTCAAATGACTTGTAGCTCAATGAGCAGCCGAGGTAAGGTTAGCACCGTACCGCGTTACATCTGCTGTTTGAACGGACCTGCCCCCTGAAGTCTAATGGGAAATTCCCAGCCTCCTCGGAGAGGACCTGCTGCTTCTTGAACTGGCTCTTACTTTTGCATCTAAGCTTCAGAAAGAATGATTGGTGGGTGGAGGAGTTGTTTTGTTATGGCTTCTGTAAGTTTATTTTCAGCAGGAGCTGAGGAAAGGGCAAGGGAAGCCTGGAAATCAGCATGAGGTTTCTTCCTGATCCTGGGCGAGTGGGCATCCTGATACCTCCATGGCTGTTTCATGTCCATCGTTGTGGCAGATCGCTAACTCATTTGGCCCAACTGGCCGACAGAGCCATCTGTTGTCAGGGAACCCGATTCAGGACTGTCTAGTCAGGGAGCAAAACAAAACACATCTCTAAATCAAAGGACAGAAGGAGAGCTGCAGTTATCTGCTGGTTTTTGTTTTTTTTTAATAAGGTTTTTCCTGCAAGCAGGAGGAAGGATGTACCTTACAGGGCTTCTGTGATTGGCTCTCAGCCAGTCTTAGGCATTTTTCACAGCCGGCATCAAGATAAACTAATTTTTTACTAAATTGACCCCTATTACTTTCATTTTCATAGCTTGCAACCAATTGATGGGATACAATTTAATACAATGCAATTAATGTTACAGCGTCCTCCGTAACAAAGCATCAAAAAAAAAAAAAATGAGACAAAATCTTAAAGTGCCCACCAGAGGGGGTGGAGGAATGGACATAGGAAATATAGAAGACCACATGACCCTGAGGAAAAAAAGAGAGCTCTAAGGAATATAAAAAGAATGTCTGCTGCCTATGCTGAGAAAGGGATTATGAAAAATAAGACGACAAATGATCGATAATTACTACACTAAGATGATTCTTAAAATTCAAGAAACCTTTCCAAAGGAGGTAACATAAAAGTTGGGCCATGAGAAGTGTGGGAAGGAGGACACCAAGCTGGTAGGGAACGGGAAGGCTATTCTAAGCGCAGGGGGACGTCCGGGCAGGCGCAGAGGGCTGTGAAGACACGAGCCAGGCCCCACGATCTGACACCTGCTTTCACCACCCTGGCGTTTCCCCACCACCACCCTACTACGTGATGTCTTCATTCATTCCTTTAGTTTTATATCAATTTGGACCCACATATTTCTATCTAATTAAATGGCTTATAATCCTTTTCTAGCATTATTTGTATTGATGCTCCAATCGTCCAGGCTGTAGACATCAGTAACCCCTTCAGTCTGGTTTTGGTGTCCTTTTGTCAGGTCCCCAACATTCCTTGAGTAGTCTCTGACTTGCTTGAACAACTCATTTTGTATTTTTTTAGCTTAAGCCCTGGAATTCATCTTTCTCCAGGAGGCCCTGGTCCTTTTTAGTGGAGAATGATATTTAGGAGCCAATATCTGAGTCCTAGCTGCGGTCATTGTTACTAGTTTTCCATTGCTTTCAACCTCTCTCAGTGTTCAGAACTAGGAAAAACAATAAAACACACACACACACACATTTATTTCTGTATCTACCTATTTACATATTAAAAACAATGAATTTACCTGGTGATTCTAATTCCACTTCAACACTCCTGTGTTCATTCTAGCTGTCTCACTCCCATAATTATAACTGCAACAGAGGGAAATCTGGCACCCATTATCATCAATATATTTACTTATTTGCTCAGAGAACACATGATCATTTCGGAATTGTTTGTCCATACTACTGTGAAAATCATTCCTACTAAGTAGAGTTCAGTATTCCTTTTTTTTTTTTTAGAGTAAAATTTATAATCACTAAAATATGCACATGTTGAGTGTACAATTCAATAAATTTTGGTAAATGCCTGCATCCATGTAATTCACACTGCTATTAAGATATAGGAAATATCGGGGCACCTGGGTGGCTCAGTCAGTTAAGCTTCTGCCTTCAGCTCAGGTCATGATCCCAGGGTTTTGGGATAGAGTCCTGCATCAGGCTCTGTGCTCAGCGGGGAGCCTGCTTCTCCCTCTCCCTCACTCCCCCTGCTTGTGCTCTTTCTGTCTGTCAAATAAACAAATAAAATCTTTAAAAAAAAAAAAGACAATAGGAAGTTTCACCATTGTAGAAAGTTCTATGGACTCTTCCAGGGATATCCCTTGCCCCAGTAGGTTATTTCTATTCTAAAAATTCATACATATGAAATCATATAATGTTCATTCTCTTGTGTCTGGATTCATTTGCTCCATATGAAGGTTTATCCATGTTGTTGTAGGAGTCAATATTTTTTCATTTTCATGGCTTAATATTATTTCATTGTAGAATATATCAAAATTATTTATCTACTCTTTGATAGGCATTTGGGTTGTTTCTAATTTTGAATATGAATAAAGCTGCTATGAATATTTATCATAAAGTCTTATGTGGACATATATTCTCATTTCTCTTGGATAAATTCCTAGGAGTGATATTATTAGATAATAGGGAAGATATATGTTCAACTTAAAAAAAAATGACAATGAACAGCCTTCTTACTTGATTGTACTGTAATTTTTTTTGTAGTTTTTAATTTTATTATGTTATGTTAGTCACCATACAATACATCATTAGTTTTTGATGTAGTGATCCACAATCCATTGTTTTCGTATAACACCCAGTGCTCCATGCAGTACGTGCCCTCCTTAATACCCATCACCGGGCTAACCAATCCCCCCTCCCCCCTCCCCTCTAGAACCCTGTTTGTTTCTCAGGTCCATAGTCTCTCATGGTTCATCTCTCCCTCCAATTCCCCCCCCCATTTTTCACTTCCTTCTCCTAATGTCCTCCATGTTATTCCTTATGTTCCACAAATAAGTGAAACCATATGATAATTGACTTTCTCTGCTTGACTTATTTCACTTAGCATAATCTCCTCCAGTCCCATCCATGTTGATGTAAAAATTGGGTATTCATCCTTTCTGATGGCTGAGTAATATTCCATTGTATATATGGACCACATCTTCTTTATCCATTCATCTGTTGAAGGGCATCTCGGCTCTTTCCACCATTTGGCTATTGCGGACATTGCTGCTATGAACATTGGGGTGCATATGGCCCTTCTTTTCACTACATCTGTGTCTTTGGGGTAAATACCCAGTAGTGCAATTGGTGGGTCATAGGGTAGCTCTATTTTTATATTTTTGAGGAACCTCCACACTGTTTTCCAAAGTGGCTGTACCAACTTGCATTCCCACCAACAGTGTAAGAGGGTTCCCCTTTCTCCACAACCTCTCCAACATTTGTTGTTCCTTTCCCCGTCCATTTTGGCCATTCTAACTGGTGTAAAGTGGTATCTCAGTGTGGTTTTGATTTGGATTTCCCTGATGGCTAATGATGATGAACATCTTTCCATGCGTCTGTTAGCCATTTGTATGTCTTCTTCAGAGAAGTGTCTGTTCATCGCTTCTGCCCACTTTTTGACTGATTATTTGTTTTTTGGTTGTTGAGTTTGAGAAGTTCTTTATAGATTTTGGATACCAGCCCTTTATCTGTGGTGTCATTTGCAAATATCTTCTCCCATTCTGTGGGTTGCCTCTTTGTTTTGTTGACTGCTTCCTTTGCTGTGCAGAAGCTTTTTATCTTGATGAAGCCCCAAAAGTTCATTTTTGCTTTTGTCTCACTAGCTTTTGGAGATGTATCTTGAAAGAAGTTGCTGTGGCCGATGTCAAAGAGGTTACTGCCTATGTTCTCCTCCAGGATTTTGATGGATTCCTGTCTCACATTGAGGTCTTTCATCCACTTTGAATTTATGTTTGCGAATGGTGTTAGAGAATGGTTGAGTTTCATTCTTCTGCATGTGGCTGTCCAATTTTCCCAGCACCATTTATTGAAGAGACTTTTTTCCATTGCATGTTTTTTCCTGCTTTGTCAAAGATTATTTGACCATAGAGTTGAGGGTCCATATCTGGGTTCTCTATTCCATTACATTTGTCTATATGTCTGTTTTTGTGCCAGTACCATGCTGTCTTGGTGATCACTGATTTGTAATATAGCTTGAAATCGGGGAACGTGATGCCCCCAGCTTTGTTTTTCTTTTTCAACATCTCCTTGGCAATTCAGGGTCTTTTCTGATTCCATACAAATTTTAGGATTGTTTGTTCCAGCACTTTGAAAAATGTCATTGGAATTTTGATCGGGATGGCATTGAAGGTATAGATTGCTCTGGGTAGCATAGACATTTTAACAATATTTATTCTTCCGGTCCATGAGCATGGAATATTTTTCCATCTTTTTGTGTCTTCTTCAATTTCTTTCATGAGTGTTCTGTAGTTCCTAGAGTATAGATCCTTTACCTCTTTGGTTAGGTTTATTCCGAGGTATCTTATGGTTTTTGGTGCTATTGTAAATGGAATTGTTTCTTTAATTTCTCTTTCTACAGTTGCGTTGTTAGTGTATAAGAAAGCAACTGATTTCTGTGCATTGATTTTGTATCCTACCATATTACTGAATTGCTGGATGAGTTCTAGTAATTTGGGGGTGGAGTCTTTTGGGTTTTCCACATAAAGTATCATGTCGCCTGCGAAAAGAGAGTTTGACTTCTTTGCCAATTTGAATACCTTTTATTTCTTTTTGTTGCCTGATTGCTGTTGCTAGGACTTCTGGTACTATGTTGAATAACAGTGGTGAGAGTGGGCACCCTTGACGTGTTCCTGATCTTAAGGGAAAGGCTCTCAGCTTTTCCCCATTGAGGATGATATTCGCTGTGGGTTTTTCATAGATGGATTTTATGAGCTTGAGGAATGTTCCCTCTATCCCTATACTCTGGAGAGTTTTAATCAGGAAAGGATGTTGCATTTTGTCAAATGTTTTTTCTGCATCAATTGAGAGGACCATATGGTTCTTCTCCCTCCTCTTATTAATGTGTTCTATCACACTGATTGATTTGCGAATGTTGAACCACCCTTGCATCCCGGGGATAAATCCCACATGGTCGTGGTGGATGATCCTTTTAATGTATTGTTGGATCCTATTAGCTAGGATTTTGTTGAGGATTTTGGAATCCATATTCATCAGGGATATCGGTCTGAAATTCTCCTTTTTGATGGAGTCTTTGCCTGGTTTGGGGATTAAGGTAATGCTGGCCTCATAGAATGAGTTTGGAAGTTTTCCTTCTGTTTCTATTTTTTGAAACAGCTTCAGTAGAATAGGTATTATTTCTTCTTTGAATGTTTGGTAGAATTCCCCAGGGAATCCATCAGGCCTTGGACTCTTGTTTTTTGGGAGGTTTTTGATCACTGCTTCAATCTCGTTACTGGTTATTGGCCTATTCAGGTTGTCAATTTCTTCCTGTTTCAGTCTTGGCAGCTTATAGATTTCTAGGAAGGCCTCCATTTCATCCAGATTGCTCAGTTTATTGGCATATAGTTGTTGATAATAATTTCTAATAATTGTTTCTATTTCCTTGGTGTTAGTCATGATCTCTCCCCTTTCATTCATATTTTATTAATTTGGGTCCTTTCTTCTTTTGGATAAGTCTGGCCAGTGGTTTATCAATCTTATTAATTCTTTCAAAGAACTAACTTCTAGTTTCGTTGATCTGATCTACTGTGTTTCTGGTTTCTAATTCATTGATTTCTGCTCTAATTTTAATTATTTCTCTTCTAATGCGTGGCTTAGGCGTCGTTTGTTGCTTTTTCTCTAGTTCTTTAAGGTGTAGAGTTAATTGGTGAATTCGGGATTTTTCTATTTTTTTGAGTGAGGCTTGGATGGCTATGTATTTCCCCCTTAGGACCACCTTTGCAGTATCCCATAGGTTTTGGACCAATGTGTTTTCATTCTCATTGATTTCCATGAATTGTTTAAGTTCTTCTTTGATTTCTTGGTTGACCCAAACATTCTTGAGCAGAGTGGTCTTTAGCTTCCAAGTGTTTGAATTTCTGCCAAATTTTTTTTTGTGATCGAGTTCCAGTTTTAGAGCATTGTGGTCTGAGAATATGCAGGGAATAATCTCAATCTTTTGGTATCGGTTCAGACCTGATTTGTGACCCAGTATATGGTCTATTCTGGAGAAAGTTCCATGTGCGCTCGAGAAGAATGAGTATTCTGTTGTTTTAGGGTGGAATGTTCTGTAAATATCTATGAGGTCCATCTGGTCCAATGTATCATTCAAAGCTCTTGTTTCCTTGTTGATTTTCTGCTTAGATGATCTGTCCATTGCTGAGAGTGGAGTATTGAGGTCTCCTACAATTAACGTATTGTTATCAATATGACTCTCTATTTTGGTTAACAGTTGGCTTATGTAGATGGCTGCTCCCATGTTGGGGGCATAGATATTTACAATTGTTAGATCTTCTTGTTGGATAGACCCTTTAAGAATGATAGAGTGTCCTTCTGTGTCTCTTATTACAGACTTTAGTTTAAAATCTAATTTGTCTGATATAAGAATTGCTACCCCAGCTTTCTTTTGAGGTCCGCTGGCATGGAAGATAGATCTTCATCCCTTCACTTTCAGTCTGGATGTATCTTTAGGTTCAAAATGAGTCTCTTGTAGACAGCATATGGATGGGACCTGTCTTTTTATCCAATCTGCAACCCTGTGCCATTTTATGGGAGCATTTAGGCCATTCATGTTGAGAGTGATTATTGAAAGATATGAATTAATTGTCATCATGTTGCCTGTGAAGACGTTGTTTTTATAGATTGTCCCTGTAAATTTCTGTTGTAGATCACTCTTGGGGTCTTTCTCCTTTTATAGAACCCCCCTTAATATTTCTTGCAGGGCCGGCTTAGTGGTCACATATTCTTTCACCTTCTGCTGGTCGTGGAAGCTCTGCATCTCTCCATCCATTCTAAATGAAAGCCTTGCCGGATAAAGTATTCTTGGCTGCATGTTCTTCTCATTTAGTACCCCGAATATGTCTTGCCAGGCCTTTCTGGCTTGCCAGGTCTCTGTGGATAGGTCTGATGTTATTCTGATGTTCCTCCCTCTTTACGTAAGGAATCTCTTCCCCCTCACTGCCCTTAAGATGGTTTCCTTGGTTCTAAGATTTGCAAGTTTTATTATTACATGCCGGGGTATCGGCCTGTTTTCCTTGATCTTAGGAGGGGTCCTCTCTGCCTCTAGGACTCGAATGTTTGTTTCATTCCCCAGATTAGGGAAGTTCTCAGCTACGATTTGCTCAAATACATCTTCTAGCCCTCTCTCTCTCTCCACTCCCTCCGGGATTCCCATTATTCTGACATTGGAACGCCTCATGGTGTCACTGATTTCTCTGATTCTATTTTCATGGATTCTGAGTTGTTTTTCCCTGGCCTCCTCTTTTCCCTTTTTATCTATTATACTGTCTTCCAGATCGCTTATTCTCTCTTCTGTCTCAGTTACCCTAGCTGTTAGATTATCTAGATTGGATTGGATCTCATTGATAACATTTTTAAGTTCTGCCAATGCAGCTTTCATTTCTGCCCTTAGAGACTCTATGTTGCCATTAATTGATTTCTCCATTCTAGCCATTGTCTTCACAATTACTAGCCTGAATTCCATCTCCGACATCTTGGTTATATCTGCATCCACTTGTAAATCTGCAGCATAAGTCATAATCTCTGAGTCTTTTCTGTTTTGGGGGCTCCTCCTCCTAGTCATTCTGTTGATGGGTGTTTGAGGGAATGTATAGAGTCCAAATTATTGACCAGAACCCAAGCAAGATGCACCTGTTTTCTTGGGACCTTAGGGTTGCTGGCCTCTTGTTTTCCCAGCCTGTCTTCTGCAGGAGGGGCCTGCCGCGCTGTTACTCAGGCAACTCTGTTTGGGCGGAGTTGCCCTGCACCCCTGTGGCGGGGCATGGGGTCAGTGGGAATCAGTCTTTGGGGCTTTTGTTCTCTGGCGCCTTTCCCTGGCGGCTTTCCGCGTCTCTTCCGCGAGTCAGAGCAGAAGAGGCCGTTTCCAACCCTCTGCCTCAGAGCAGAGAGACCTCAGTCTGTTCTTCAGTGAGCTCTCCAGGCTACACCGTCTCCGTTTCTGTCTGTGCTGCTATAAACTGCAGCGTCCTGGGTTGTGCGCCCCTCCGCAGCGCTCCCAGTCCTGCCTCCAGGTCGGGGCACGTCTCTGCCCTTTGTGCTTCTAAAACCGCCAGCCGCTCCCAGTTCGCACGCACGCGACTCCGCCGCTCGGGGTTTCCACCGCGGAGGTTGCAGTTCACTGGCCCGACCCCAGCGCACCGGGTTTCCGTCTCGGAGGCTGCAGTTCGCGTGCGCATGACCGTCGCTCCGGTTTCTGTCTGGCGGGCTGCGGTTCACGTGCGCGCGACCCCGCCGGTCTGGTTTTCCACCCCAGGGGCTGCCCTAAAGTCCTTTCCCAACGCTACCGGTCTGCGAGTCTGTGCCCCTCCGCAGCGTGTGAGGCTGTCACTCACCGGCGGTGTAGGATCCCCATGACCAGGCACCTTCCCGCTGCCGTTTATCCTCCGATATCTGCCCGCAGAATCACGGCTCTCCGCTTCGTACCTCAAAACCAACTGCCTGCGATATTCTGTTTGTAGAGACCCAGATCTTCTTACATCTCAGGCTGGTTTGGTGGGTGCTCAGAGTGGTCTGGTAGATATCCAGCTCAATTCCGGGGATCAGTTGAAATATGGTCCCCTACTCCTCTGTCATCTTTCCCCCCCTCCAAATTTGATTGTTCTATATTATACTCCATCGTCAATGTGTCAGAATTCCAGTTGCTCCATATCCTTGACAACATTTAGTATTGTTCTTTTTCAACTTAACCATTCTACTAAACATGGAGTGGTACCACTTTGTGATTTCATTGCATTTTCCTGCTGATTAACGATGTTGAATCCTTTTTACATTTATTTTTTGGCCACATGTATTTCTTCCTCTGTGAAGTCCCTGTTCAGGTCATTTTTCATTGAATTGTTTATCTTTTTATTATTTAATTGTTGGATATAAGTTCTCTGTCCTTTGCCAGGTATATGTTTTTGCAGATGATTTGTCCCAGCCCACTCTCATCTTATGAAGATATTTTCATAAGTTTTCTTTTATAAGTTTTATAAGTTTAGTTTTTAAAATTAGGTCTGTGGTCCATCTCAAATGACCACACAGCAGGATGTAGAGGTTAAAGTTCATTTCTTTCCATGTGGATATCAAGTTGCTCAAGCACCATTTATTGAAATCCTTCAGTGCTGTTATGAAAAATCAATTGACCGTGCAAGTGTGGGTGTATTTCTAATTCTCTGTTCTGTTTTATTTAACTATCTTTTCATAAATACCACACTGTCTTTAAATGTAGCTTCATAATAAGTAATCTTTTTTAAAAATATTTATTTATTTATTTATTTATTTGACAGAGAGAGTGAGTGAGAGAGCACAAGCAGGGGGATCTGCAGAGAGAGAGGGAGAAGCTGGCTCCCCACTGACCAGGAAGCCCAATGCGATGCGGGGCTCCATGCCAGAGGGATCAAAGACAGATGCTTAACCAACTGAGCCACCCAGGCACCTCTTATAATAAGTCCTGAAGTCAGGGAGGCCCTCCTATATTATATTATAATCCCTTTCAAGACTGTTTTGACTATTCCAGGTTATTTGCACTTCCATATAGATTTTAGAATAACTTATCAATTTATAAAATAAAAAAAATTTCTGGAATTGTGATTTGGTTTGTTTTGAATCTATACAACAATTTGGGGGAGAACTGGTATCTTGACAACTTTGTCTTTTATATAGTTTCTTTAATTTCTCTCATTAATATGTTGTGGATTCAGTGTACAAGGTTTTTTTTTTTATGTATTGCTAAACTTATCCTTAAGTATTTCATGGTTTTGATGCTATTTTAAATGCAACTTTAAAATTTTTATTTTCCAAATCTTTGCTCTTAGTATGTTAACTTTGTATACTGTGACCTTGCTAAATTCACCATTAGGTCTAGTAAATGTTTTGTATATTATTTAGGATAATAATTGTCTACCCAGACAATCATGTCATCTGCAAATATTGGCAGTTTTAATTCTTCTTTTCTAATCTCTATGTCTGTTCCTTGCCTATTGCACTTTCTTAAACTTTTACTGCAATGTACAATAGAAGTGATGAGAGAATATCCTAGCCTTGATCATTTTCTTAAAGAGAAAGTATAACTTCTTAAAGAGAAAAATGTGGAACTCCTCCTAAATTTTCCTGCAATCTTTGTTCAGAATTCATGCTAGTCGTCTCTCTACTGTGCTACTATTAATATATATGTTGCCTTTAATGCAATTCCTATCAAAATACCATCAGCATTTTTCACAGAGCTGGAACAAACAATCCAAAAGACGCGAATGGCCAAAGCAATTCTGAAAAAGAAAAACAGAACTGAAAATGTCACGATTCCGGATTTCAAGCTCCATTACAAAGCTGTAGTCATCAAAACAGTATGGTACTGGCACAAAAACAGACTCATAGATCAAAGGAACAGAGAATAGAGAGCCCAGAAATGGACCCACAACTATGGTCAACTGATCTCTGACAAAGGAGGAAAGAATATCTGATGGAAAAAAGTCTCTTCAACAAATGGTGTTGGGAAAACTGGACAGCCACATGCAGAAAAATGAAACTGGACCATTTCCTTACACCACACACAAAAATAAATTCAAAGTGGATGAAAGACCTAAATGTGAGACAGGAAACCATTAAAATCCTAGAGGAGAAAACAGGCAGAAACCTCTTTGACCTTGGCCATAGCAACTTCTTATTAGACAAGTTGCTAGAGGCAAGGGAAACAAAAGCAAAAATGAACTATTGGGAGTTATCAAGATAAAAAGTTTCTGCACAGCAAAGGAAACAATCAACAAAACTAAAAGGCAGCCCATAGAATGGGAAAGATATTTGCAAATGACATATCTGATAAAGGGTTAGTATCCAAAGTGTATGAAGAACTTATCAAACTCAACACCCAAAAAACAAATAATCCAGTTAAGAAATGGGCAGAAGACATGAATAGACACTTTTCCAAAGAAGACATCCAGATGGCTAACAGACACATGAAAAGGTGCTCAACATCACTCATCATCAGGGAAATACAAATCAAAACCACGATGAGATACCACCTCACACCTGTCAGCAGAATAGCTAAAATTAACAACACAAGAAACAACAGGTGTTGGCGAGGATGAAGAGAAAGGGGACCCTGTTGCACTGTTGGTGGGAATGCAAACTGGTGTAGCCACTCTGGAGAACGGTTTGGAGGTTCCTCAGAAAGTTAAACCTACCCTACAATCCAGCAATTGCACTACTAGGTATTTACCCAAAGGATATAAAAATGTAGATTTGAAGGGGTACATGCACCCCGATGTTTACAGCAGGATTATCTATGATAGCCAAACTATGAAGAGGGTCCAAATGTCCAATGACTGATGAATGGATAAAGAAGTGGTATATATATACAGTGAAATATTAGCCATCAAAAAGAATGAAATCTTGCCATTTGCAATGATGTGGATGGAACTAGAAGGTATTATGCTAAGTGAAATAAGTCAGTCAGAGAAAGATAAATACCACATGACCTCACTCATATGTGGAATTTAAGAAAGAAAACAGATGAACATATGGGAAGGGGGGAAAGAAAAAAAGGAGGAAAACAAGCCATAAGTGACTCTTAACAAGGTGGGGGATGGGCAGATGGGTGATGGGTATTCAAGAGGGCATTTGTTGTGATGAGCACTGGGTGTTGTATGTAAGTGATGAATTACTGAATGCTACTCCAGAAACCAATATGACACTGCATGTTAACTAACAAAATTTAAATTTAAAAAAAAATAGTATATATGTTGCCATAACAAGCACATATTTCCTCTCTAAGCCTGTGGCTTCCTTGAGGTCAGAACTTATGATAGAGACATCATTTTAATTCAGGTACCTAGCATAATGCTTCAAACATGTAAGAATTCCAAAAAGCATTCAAAAAGGATTAATTAAAAAAAAAGAAGACTGTTTTTAAGAGGTAACTCTAATAAGAACATAGGACCTTATTTCCCAGAGCATGTTCCATTCAATACTAGTTCTGAGAGAAGACACCACTTGTTAATTAAAAAAAAAAAAATGACAAATACATTTGGGGGATTTTTGTCTATGAAATAGAGTAGACAATTTATACCTACATCTCATTTGTATAAAATTTTATGATATTTCTGTGTAACTAAATTCTCTTATAATCCCCATTTCTAACAATGGGTAGAAAGTAATAATGTGAACTTTCCAGTTACAGGTAACTCAATCTTTTCCAGTTTAAGATCTTCTCACTTAGGTACATGTTCACTCAATTTAAAGTTTAAACTCTCCTTCAGGCAAATTTTCACCTCCAGATGATCTTGCACAATTTTCTTTCCAAAACAATGTCCGGAATTGGGGTAAAATGACTTCTGGGCTTTCTCTTGTTGAATTCTGATTCAACAGCTGTTGAGGTGTAGCTTGTCTCACCTAACTCTGGGCAGTGGCCTTTTTTCTAACTGCATCTACTTCTTAGGTATAACTCCTTGCCTGTTCTCTCAGCAAAATCGAAAGTCTTGAGAACCTCATCCTCATTCTCACTTCTGGATATTATATGTTTCCTTGGCTTCCATTAGCACTCTAAATCCTCTGCTTTTCAGCCACATCTTTCTGCTTTACTGTTTTTCATATGAGATCGCCTTGCCACTTACTATGGTCACCCATAGCAGATCCAGTCTTATTTCTCAACTATTTTCATTTGCCTCAGTGGGAGCATGGAAGAAATTTTTAATTCCTTCCACACCAAATATCTGTCAAGGAAATTTACTTGGCAAAATTCCCTGCTGTTTTGTGCCTAAATCTGTGTACCATCTTTTCTATTCCATTGTGACCGTCCCATATTGGCACATGAGGATCTTGCGTCCTTTCAGAGTTACAGTTGGTAAAGGGAATGCACACATCCTAGGGTTTCAACGTCCCTTTTAACTTGCCTGGGGTTTTTATCTCACTTCTCTGGAATCCCTTGGATGAAGACCCATGGAGGTGGAGGCACTGGGTCTCTGAAGGATCCAGGCTGCTTCTTAATCCTCTACCTATCCCTCCCAAATATCTCCTCTCCCCCTCATGAAAACTCTCATGTTCCTTTCTCGGCCTGGTAGGCATTCTTCATACACTACTGTTTTCTGATTAACTTCTCAACATTTTTTTTTTGTAAAATTTAGTGATCTATGATTCCATGAAGTCTGGATTTTGAAATGTAAAAGATCTTTTGGAATTTATAAATCCATACTGTCTCAATAAAGCTGGGATTTCAAGAATTTTTCTAGTCTTGGTGTTCACGGTCCCCTTTTGGAAGTTCAGTGTTAAATATTAACTCTTTCTCTTCAAATTCCTACTATCCTGTAATTATTCTAATTTTGCCTAAAGCACTAGGTACTATAAATTAAACAGCATGGTGATCATGGGTAATGCAGAAGAGAAAAGCACGTTACTATCTTCCTGTTACTGAGGACTACTCAAAGCTTTCAATGTGCTGAGTTTTTGGCTCTACAAACATGAAGGGTATGGCCTATAGCATTTGCAACTTATTTGAACACAGATCATTTTTCTTTAGAGAACATCTGGCCAGACTAATACTCCATCAGAAATACTCTGAGGTCTGGGGCCACCTAGGTGGTTCGGTCGGTTAAGTGTCTGCCTTAGGTTCAGGTCATGATCCCAGGGTCCTGGAAGGTTGAGCCCTGCACTGGGCTCCCTGCTCAGTGGGAAGCCTGCTTCTCCCTCTCCCACTCCCCTTGCTTGTGTTCCCTCTCTCGCTGTGTCTCTCTGTCAGAATAAATAAATAAAATCTTTAAAAAAAAAAAAAAAAGAAATACTCTGAGGTCCAAAAAGATACATTGCAAAGGAAAAACTGGAACCAGGGATGCTAGTTAAGAGGCTACTTCATTTGTCCAGAAGAGAAATGATGAAGATCTGAACTGGAGAAATGGCAGTAACCGTGAGCCTGGACAGGTTCCATAAGTATTTAGAAAATGAAATTACATGATCTGGTGAGAATATTTACTCTAATAGATAGAATCCTAGCGATTTCTATCTAACAATATGTTTTGTAAATTTTCAAATTTCACGAAAGCACCTCGATGAAAACCAGAGGCATATCTATATGAAATAGATGTTTACGAAGTAGATGTGGAAAGAAAACATATTTCCTTTGGGTTGACCTTGAATGGAAATTTTCCTAAGATGCCCAATTTGTTTTATTCTGCCCCTCTTAGTGCATGAAATATACTAGGAAGTTTCCCTTTGACTTAAGACTTCTGAAACCAGACATACCAATGGAATAAGAAAGACTAAAAAAAAAAAAAAAAATTACCAAATGAGCAGTTCAGTAAAATTCTGTATCCAAAGCAATTTCAATATTTTAGGCACCACATATTTTTTTTAACAACATGTTGGAATATCCTTCATGGGCCTCCACTGATACATACTTTCCACTTTATAAGCCTAGTACAACGTGTTTATTGTAATGTAATTTGAACAAAGGAAGGAAAAGACAAATTTAGTCATAAACCACATTAATTGATATTATTAAATATGGTATAAAACACTGCAAATATTTCAGGCTTAATAGAATAGAACTGAATCATTAGAATAGAAATGGTGATTTCTTAACTGAAAACAAAACCACGTTGCTATGCTTCATTTAAATAAACACAGTGACAATTAGAGACCAGCTAAGACCAGAACTGCCTGGATAGGCCCAGCCCAAACTGCTACTCTGTAGAATTTTAGAATAAATAAATGGTTGTTGTTTTAAGCACTAAATTTTGTGGTGGTTTGTTACTCAATAACTATTTTAATGGTTCAGATTGTTTCTCTCCTTAACCATTTAATCACTTCTCTGTATTCTACCTTTCTACTGTCTTTCTACTCTCAGTCTACCCACACGTTACTGTCAACTTAATTTCCTAAACACTGTTCTTATTCTATTACTTCTTACTCAAAAAATGTTCATTGGATCCTGATTGCCTGTGTAAAAAAAGTCTCAACAACTTTAATCTGGTATTCAAGGCCTTTTGTGATTTCTCCACAACTTAAAATTTGAATCTAAGTTTCTGCTATTTTTCTCCATCACCCTCAATTTTGTCAAGATGAGTGATGGTATCCTAACTCATTGATGAGACACCACTGATTGAATAGTCCATCATTCATTTAATACACATCTTACTTCATAGCCTACTGGATGGGAAGTCTTTTTTGAAATTGATTCTAAGATAATTCATGATATTCTAGACATTAAAATATAAAAATATAGCTGAGATTTAAGGTAAGAAACCTCATTGTTTTCCATGTGTCTCATGTTTCCTGCTTCTTGTCCCTCTGCTTTATGTACCCTAGGTCTGCATAGTCAAATTCTAGCAATCTAAAGATCTATTCAAATATCCTCTCTCTTAGAATTCCTTGAAAACCTTTCTCTTTACTGAGTCCGATGTAATCACTCCCACATGAACTCCCCTAGAAAATGATTAGAACCACTCACAGCTACTTGTCACTTTCTACCCTGTCCTGGCAACTTTTTCTCATTGCTTTAGATTGTCTTCAGTTGAGGGCAATTCAGCTTTTATTGACTATTTCACACCCTCTTTTGCAATGCCAACCCAAAGTTCTAAGTACAATGTCTATTGGGTATGACACTATATATTTGTTAAGAAGGTAACTCAATGAAAAACACACAGATAACAAATCTCGGGTTTCTAACCCTTCATATTTATTCTGTCACTAAGTAACCATGTGACCTTAAGCAATTTACTTAACCTCCTAGGGCTGAGGCCTCGAACGACATAACAGATGAGATAATGCATGTGTGAAAACTCTTTATACAAAGTATAAACTGTAAGATCAGTTTGAGGTATTAGCATTGTTTCCTCTTCTGAGAAATGAGGCAGTTGAACCTGATCTGTTTGTTTGGGGTTTTTTTGTTGTTGTTTTTTTAAATGGCCTGTACAAAGTAGCATTCCACAATGACATGCTTGCAAGTTGTTGCTTTTTCCTGAAGGATGATGGCTCAAAGTGTGAAGTGACTTAAAACCCAGGGATAGAACCTGCTTCTTCGAAAGCTTCTCTTGGTGGCTGATACACTAGTGAGTATCCCTGGTGTGATTATCATTCTGGATAGCTTTGCACCATACGGTGCAATGGGACCAGAAGTCTTAGGAACCAGTGCCTATCAGGCCTGTCCCCTGCACTCTGAGACCAAAGGAGCCATTCTGGCAAAGAAGGAGGTAGGGGTGATTATGGCAACATAAGTTACCCAAGAGTTTCATTCAAGACTTTTTTTGTTAGCTAAAACTTCTATTAATAAAAGTAGATTTAAAACATATTAAGAGTTCAGTATTTTAAAGAATCACTTCTCAGAAATAGGCATGTAGTGATTGGTGTTGGTGTAAGGATACACCATAAATAATATGAGTACTACGGGGTCTTAAGCCCCACATCTCTACATTGTGATGGATTTTCCAGTTCAGTTCAATACAGTTTAATGCAATTCACTTTGATTCAATTTACATTTGTTTCAATTCAAGGTAGCATGATGATATTGTAGAAGGAAGGTCGGCTTTATCTCAGACCTTAGAATTCACAGACTTCAATGTAGACCACAGTTAGTATGACATTTGGCAATTTACCCAATCTCTGTAAACCTTAATTTCCTCATCTGCAAAAAGGGGATAATATTAGCCACCTCATAACAGATATAAAGTCCCCAGCACAATGATCATATCATCTTCCTCCTCCTTCAATTCATGTCAGTTCAATTTGACTTAATTCAACAAACATCAACTATTTATCTACTACAATGCTGAGACATAACAATGAATTATGATAGCATCATTGCAAATGTGGGCTTCTGAAAAGGCTCTGCAATTCAAAACTTTATCCCTAGGAAAATATGTGTAATTTGATTAAGGAATGAGGTTGTAATGGACCATGATACAGATGCATTTAGTATGGAACAAAAAGTGAAAGGATATTTGGAGATTCCATGCCTATGAACACATTAGGTGTTCAGAAAACTCACTAAGACACATATCACTGTGGCAGGTATTAGGATCTTAACCAAGACTTCACAATTCCAATGAGGAGTTCTGACTTGACAGATGTTAGAAAGTTTTCTATCAGCTCTGAATGTTAATACATTCCCTCACTTAGGATTTTAATTACTCCTAAGCATCAATTCAACTTACAGCATATTACAAATAATTTACAACATTAATACATAACCCATTCTCCTGACTTTTGATCACAATGCACAAGAAATGTGCAAATGTTCAAGGGTGTTTTAGACAGAATATGTGATGATATTAGAATACACAGTCCCAAAATCTCAGCAGCTAAACAGATAAGGTTTATTACTTGCTCCTGCAAAGTCTGTTATATGCTGGTGATGCTTCCAGGCAGCTGTCTTACGTGTGATGATTCAAAGATCCAGACTGTTTTTCTGTCATCTCAACAAATAGCCTCCATGCTTTCTACTCAAGGAGAGAGGGAAGAGACTGAAAATTATGTAGGGGCTTGTTTCCTGCCTCCATTTCAGAGGGACACATGTTAGTTCTGCTTATGTTTCATTGGCCATTAGTAGTCACATAGTCCTGTCTTACTGCAAAAAGACTGGGAAACTTTGACTCTCCTATGTCCAGAAAGAAAAAAATGACCAGAAATTGGTGCTTTATTACTATATAATTCAGTGGGAATATCACAAAGGAAAGTCTGATGCATTCTCTGTAAAAATCTGATGTCTTGGTATACCCTTTCCAGTAAAAATGAATAAGTCTCCTTAAATTTTAGGAAGACCATTGTCTTCCATAACCATAAGCCAGGGGACATGGCCTGAATGGACGGCATGAGTGAATCTAAGTATTGCAAGGATGGACATTACTGGGTCCGTCTTGTGGCCCACTTAATTCTGTTCAGCCAGATTTCTTTCTCCAGCCACTGCTGCAATAACCAGTCCCACGTGGGCTTTGATCAGCTTCACTCAGATGCAACCTCACTTTGGGGCTTTGTCATAGACTGTTCACTGTGCCTTGGATTCTCTGATGCTGTAGCATATGATACCTACAGGATCCCACTCGTAACCCAGAAATGAAAATGAAGTAAGGGATTAATAGACAAATTGTTTCCTCTTTCATTTCCCAGGAAGATAGGTCTGAAATGCATTTCATTAGGCTCCTCAGAAAGTCCCATGGGATGAGCAACAGTCACATAGTAGACACCAGCTTGTTCATGCATCCTTGTCTTAGCTTTTCCACCTTTCCTGTTTCACTCTGCCTACCGCCCATTCTTGTTTCCTCATATTACATTAGGGGGAACCTGGGCTAAGACTGAGTATAATAGGACAATTTTTAAAGCTTGAAACTGCTCTGTACTCAATAATACTTAATATAGTAGACTGGTAAGGGGTGGGTCTGGTATTTTGATTTGTAATAAGAAATATATATTTGGTCTGCATCCCCATTTCTGGCACAGAGTTCCTAAAATCCTTGGAATTTCCTAAGTGATGAGAGAATCTTTGGAATCTCTAATTTGTAGCCAGTTGGTCAGAAGCATAGGTAACAACCTGGGCTTGCAACTGGCATCTGAAGGGGGGGGGCAGGGAATCCTATAGGACCCTTTAACGTGGGGGATTTTATGCTATCTCCAGGTAGTGTCAGAATTGAGGTGAATTCAGTTAAACTGTAGGACACCAAGCTGGTGTCAGGGAAATGCTTGGGTGGTGTGAGGGAAACCATCCCCCCATGTTGGAACTGGCACCAGAACCATTTTAGTGAGCAGTTGTATAAGGGGTCAATGAGACTCTGAAAAGAAAAGATTGAAATGTCCTTCCTCTTAGGGTTCAAGGTTATTAGAATGGCTGATGCATCAAGATGGCCCAAACTAAGTTGGTCAGCAGCAGAAGACACTCAGGATCCCTAAAGTGAATTTTTTCATAAGTGTAGAGGTGGGTCCTGGCTGTTGACTTGGGCCAGGATTGAGCACAGTGTAAAGGTGAAGTTGGAAATGTCATCTAACATGGACTTTGTGAACTTGCTTGAGATGGGCTAGCTGTGCATATGAGGGCAACTAGGCAACTGTAAAAATGGGATCCCAGTCATAAGGCAGTGTGGGCCATGATAGATGAGTGTTACCCCCAAGGAAAGGCACTTCTGTTTCCTGCCTGCCCTGTAAGCCACCACTGAGCAGCAGTATCAGAGTCAGTGAATGTTAGTCATCAGACAATGGGCAGGATTTCCTAAGGCCTGTGCTGTGTATAACCCCAGATTCTGCAGTTCTTTCTGTCAGAGATTCTTGAAACTAGACCTGGGCCTGAGAACAGAACAGACTGTGTCAACAGCAATATTAGAATTGCTGCCGTGCGGATGGGAGCATCCTTACCCCAAAGGGGGGAATTCACATGAGCCAGGGTGACAGAGCACTGGAATTTTAGATTAAGGTAGAACTGATCCAGGAAGAAGAGAGACTTGTTTGTGATAGCCAAGATGGAAGTGGGATTTGCAAAATGAGTCTTTTAGGCCTTAAGTAGGAATGGCAGACAAGGCAGCACCATGGTTGAAGATATCTCATGACCCAAGTGCTATGGATTCCTGGCAGGTTTCTCATCCTTCTGGTCCCTCAAAGATGGGAGCCTGAATCTGTTTAAGCGGCAGCTTTGTGAGGGTTTAGATTTCTTGACTCTGGGCTATTGTGGTTTTGTGCTGTGTTAGCTTAGCTAAGCTGGAACTACATTCCCCAGAATCCCCCTCCCTTTATGGCTCCAGACCACCGTTGGCCATCAGAAATTTCCACGAAGCTGGGAAGGTGGCAGTGAAGATGCAGCCGTGGTCACGCCAGAAGGCTGGTATGGGTTCTCACCTGGTTGGTGGGCAGCAGTAACCCAGCCCATTCTCTACCACCGCCTACCAGGTCTCCTCCTTTGGCTTCTCTGACTCCTGGCCAAGAACGTGTCTACTTCCTCAATAATGGGCTGGCAGCTTCTTCTGCAGGTGACTCACATTAACAAAGTCAGAGGTTCGAGATAATGTGACACCTGTGTGGGTTCTGACTTGTCCAAGTGGATTCCAACTTGCACTTGCCCTCGCCCGTTTCGCAGCCATCTTTCCTTTTCCCGTGTCAGCTCGGCTTATGCCAGGCAATAGCCTGGCAAAAAGCAATAGCCCTACATAAACTGTCTTACCAGTCACCAGGATTTTACACAGTAAAATCCCTACGATAAGCTCCTTATTGGATATCACTCTGAGTCAATTTGCTTCTGATCAAACACTGCCTAAAACCACGGCCAAACACAAAGATTTCTGTTTTACGACATTGGGCCAGAGGTGTTTCAACCTGTTTTGGCCTGATTTCACTTGTGCTATGTACAATATGGGTGGGAAACAGGGAGATCGGGGTGGGGACAGTGGTTCGCAAGAGAGTTCTCCTGAGGATGTCCCCAGTTTTAACACAACAGCAGAGCTGAAGTCACAACATCAAATCTGCACAGGGAAGAAGCAGGGAAGAGAATGAATGGAGCAGGCAAGGTAGAGATAAGAGAGCATGCAGTTCCATAGGGGAAGTAGCAAATCCCTCAAGCTGATTCTTATCAGGTGAGAATAGACACCCAGTATTGCTAGATTTGATTTTCCTAAAAAGCTGGAAATTCAAATTCTTTAAAGTTTCCCAGTTTTAAACGTTTGCAACAAAACCAAAAGCTAATGACTTTTTTAAAAAATCAACATTTAAACATAACAAACCCTATCTATAAATCAGATTTAGCCCAGATTAAGCGTGAATTCCACAGCCAAATTTCCTGGTTGCAAATCCATGTTTAATCACTTATGACATATGGAACCTTGGCCAAGTTACTTCTGTACCTTGTATCTTTAAACTATAGGGGTGCCTGGGTGGCTCAGTCATCAAGCGTCTGCCTTTGGCTTGGGTCCTGATCCCAGGGTCCTGGGATGGATTGAGCCCCTCGTCAGGCTCCCCGCTCACTGGGAAGCCTGCTTCTCCCTCACCCAGTCCCCTGTCTTGTTTTCCGTCTCTCGCTGTCTCTCTCTCTGTCAAATAAATAAATAAAAAGCTAAAAAAAAAAAAACTAGAAAATAAGGCCAATAGCACTAATCGCATAGGACGTCTACAAGGATCAAATGAGTTACTAATATATTTCTTTGTTTCTAAGACACTACTGAATGTAGGATGAACATTATTTTACGTGTTTCCAAGAAAGAAAAGATGGCTAATTAACCTATGACACAATGTCTTCTTATCACTTAGAATTGTTGTTTTATAATTATTGAAGGAGCTCTTTCAGAGTTATTTTGACATCAATTTTTATCATTTATCCATATATAAAGGGCACATATATAAAGGAAATATAAGTGAAATAATCAGGTTTAGTCTTCCTAAACCCTCCACATTATGAGGCTGACAACTAAGAATTAGCTTTCAACTTTGTGCTTTTTTCCACAAAGTGTCATCCTTGCTGCTATTAAGAAGGTTAGTGATGTAGCATTTCTTAAAAGAGCACTCCATCATTGTCTCCAGAAATTTCTTCCAAGTTGCTGACACCAGAGAATTTGATCTAGCCAGAAGATGTCAAATGCAGAATTTTCAGACAATGGAAAGGTGTGTGTTATTTTTTTTAAATGGTCCTTAAGTTAAAGATTGTTGGCTAAACATTCAAAGGATTTCAGTTTTTAGTCATTCACCAGGAATAACAAAAAAATTTTGTGCATCTACAGACATTGGCAGCCACACAATAACTGTTGTTTGGCTGAGAGTGACTGTCAAAGTGGCATTGATTGTAAGATATCTCCCCACATATTAAAATGTAAAAAAAAAAAAAAGTGTACTAAATTTCATCCAATAGAGTCTTTTGCAAAGCTTATAGGAGAGTGTTTGATAAATAAAGGTAAATAAAATCTAAACACAGGGGAAAAGCTAGCATTACTACTTGAGTCTGAGTTCTATCTTGAATTACTTGTATGGCCTTCCTTAAAACACTAATCTTTTGATCTAGAAAGTAGTTGTAATCTGAGTTGTATTGATCGCATGTGACAGTACCTAGGTGAATGGATGGTCATGTGTAGAATGTCATGGTTATGTCAATTCAGTGGGTCAGAGTCTGAGGGTTGGAAGAGACAAACTTGGAGAAACGAAGGAGCAAAAAAGGGTTCACTGATTAGGTCTCTTTGGGAAGAGCAGACTGAATAAAGTTCTGTGAAAAGTAAAAATAAAAGACCCATAATATTGGGATTGTTTAAAGTAATCTCCAGGGGATGCCTGGGTGGCTCAGTTGGTCGAGAGACTGCCTTTGGCTCAGGTCATGATCCTGGGGTCCTGGGATCGAGTCCCACATCGGGTTTCCCCTGTTCTTCAGGGAGTCTGCTTCTCCCTCTCCCTCTGCCTGCCACTCCCCCTGCTTGTGCTTCTCTCTCTGTGTCAAATAAATAAAAAATCTTAAAAAAAAAAAATCTCTATGCCCAACGTGGGGTTCAAACACATGACCCCAAGATCAAGAATCGCATGCTCTACCAACTTAGCCTGCCAGGTGCCCTTACCCATAACATTGGTTTTGACCACAAACGTAACTTGTTGAAGGCAAGAACAGAAAGAAAAACTTTATCTGGGAAGAGAGGAAATAGTAGAGACAACATTTGCCTAAGTCAGACATTCTGACTGGGAGGTCTTAGATGGCTTGAGTCCCAGTTGTTCCATCTGACCTAGGACGTCTGGCCACAGCAAGTCCCAGAAGAGCCATTGTTTGTGATGCCGAGGTCCTGGGGCCCCATTTGTCCATTGCACCTGAATCCCAAAGTCCCTCTTCTGAGAGAAAAACAACATTGCTTCGGCCTTTTGGTTCTTAAATTATATCAGTTCGGCCCCTTTCCCCTGCCAAGCCCCGGGGACATATCAGGTCTTGGAGAATGAGGCAGTGCTGGAGAGAAATCAGGCAGAGGAAGGGCCACCCCTCTCCTATCCCACCTTCCACAGTTACAAATGTTTCCACAAGCTGAACAGGGGCATTGTATATTTCGTTTACAATGATTGTACAACAGCTGTATAATCGATGTTGTTGAAGATAGGAGTGTTGCTCAGAGTGCAGCATAAATGTCCACAGTGAGCTGCAAATGTGAATAAGAATGGCCCTGCCTGCATAGTAATTGGTATTATTATCGGAATGAATGGGAAAGCCACATATGGATGGATGGGTGGGCCTTTGAAAGGGTGCAGCATGAGAGACTAACGGTGGTGCTTATTTTCTCTTATCCATGTCTGTTTTCTCAAATAACCAGCCAGAGGAGGTGGAGGAAAAGGGATAAGAAGTGGGAAGGCAGTGGGGAAAGAGAGAAGCTCTTTATCTGCTGTTCCATAGCAAGCCTGTTTGCCTCTTTCGGTGCCCACTCTTATTAATTGCAACCAAGTATATCACATATCCCCTCCCCCCTCAGAAAAATCTGTTACAAAAGGATAGAGGCACAGGCTCAGGTGAGGGGGGTAAGGGTGAGGGGGAGACATGGGGAAAAGAAACACTTCAGGTTAATTGGAGCTGAGAATATAAAATACTCGTCTTAAAGTGTGTGCTTCAGTTACGAGAAGGAAAGTGTCGAGATCATAATGTTTTCTGTGCAGGATTCAACACAGCATGGGTGTTTTAAAACAAGTGGTAATCATTTCTCATGGAGAAATTATAAGCTGCAGCTCCAGGCTCAGGACAAGCACATGGGAGACTCGTTCTTTTCATTTCTCCAGGGAGACACAAGGAGACACTCCGTAGTTAGCGGCTGAGTCCCTTGAACCAAATGGCAGAGTTAGTGACGGAGGGAATTATATCGTTTAATTTGCTCAGTGCTTTATTCATTCAGAAAGAAATGACATAGAATTCTCCTAGAATTCTGAAAAGTAGGAGGGAAGAAATTTTGGTTTGGAAAAATCAAACTGCCTGGCTTCTGAAGAGACCGGGCAGCAAATTTGATCAACTTTGTAATCAGGAAATAAGACAACATTGTTACAATGATTTCTTTGGCAAAGCCGGCTATGTTATTTCTTTTAAAGACAAGACCTTTTGAGCCTGATGCAAAAACAGTCTCTGCCGGGTTCAACAGTGCTTTGGTTTGCCGGCTCTCGTCCTGGATTATTCACCCATGTGGCATCTGAATCGCTATTAGGTCTCTGTTTAAAGATTCATTTTTATTGGAAATAATTTCTCTAAAGTAATAAACAATACACTGCATAACACCAACTTAAAAATTCTTAGAAATAAATGCAGGGAAATTAGTTACAATTATTCACATAGTTCTTCAAAATGGTAGCACATGAAAAGAAAGAGGGGTCCCTCTCCCCTTTTTTTTGAAGATCCATCTTTGTTTACTTCATTCCCAAGTATGAAGAGATTGCATGAACCATTTGCATAGGATAACTAACATATACCACATCATTTGCACGTCTGCAAGTACACGTGAGTAACCGTAATTACACGTGACACCAATTACTCTATTACTTTGTATTAAATTATAATGGAAAATTCCACTAGAGAATTGAAGCCTAATTGCATCTTAATTTGCATAATTTTGCATATTAATTACATCTCAGATGAATAATAAATTTCAGCAGATTTTTAATTTATGCATAGACACAAAAACAAGTGGAGAAATAATTTAGAAAAAAAAATACCAGCAACTATTACTTAGGGCATTCAACTAATTTTGCTTAGTTTAGCAAAACAAAACTTGGTTTGTTTAATATAGCATCTTTAGGCTGATTGCTGTTTATTGCACAATATGTCAGTCTTGAAACATAGGTGCAGACATGGCTTTTCTTAATAAAAAAAGTGTTCAATTATAGCATTTCAAGTTTGGGATTTTATATTTTGATAAAACTGTCGTGAGGATAACATCGTTTAGTTGGAAATATCTATAATTGTGATGTATTTTATTGAGGCTTAATTTCTGTTGCAGTTATTTTAAATGCAAGGTATTATGAAAAACAGAATGTAAAGATATCTTGGCGAAGGAGATCACTAATAAAATATGCCAACGCTTTCTAATTTTGAGTCTATTATGAAGTCACCCAAGATTGTTTTAGTGATTTCGCATGAATGATTCAGAGTGAGAAATTCCATACCGTTTTGTTTTGCAGAGTATCACAATTTAGAAGAATGGCTTTTAAAGATGACTACTATTTTCTAATTGTTGTCTTTGTTTTTCCTTGCCTGCCTGGTAAACAATAATAATTCCTGACTGCCAGAGACCTTGGTTTTAAATTTAGTCACCCTTGCTTCAGATTTACCAAATAAGCAGGTTTATTTCTCTGAGATAATTCCTGCATTTTAGTTACATAGCTATATCTAGGTTGACAGTCATTAGGAAACACCGATTGAGTGCTTCTCGAATGACGGTATGTAATGGAAAATTCATTTCATCCACGTCTTGCCTCAACCCAAGCCCTAATGTTTTATACCTGCTGCCACTGTTAGAGGGGGAAACCCTTAGCTCTGCTTCCACCAAGTCTAACACTGTGATCATTTGCCAAATTATACAAAAGAAGAGGATGACAACGTCCTAATAAATCAGGAAACTGTCAAGATTAATAATCTCAGCTGTCATCTGTTTTCCTATAAGAGCCCTACTGGCATCAAATATTTTCCAGTTTGTTTTGCAGTTCTGTTGGTGCAGAAACTGGACCAGGGCCAGCCTGGGGCCATGCGAACTCCAAGAGGCCATTCTATATGTCTTTTATCACATTAATCTGGATTTCACAACTGTGCTGGTTCAAAAGACTGTAAGCAAGAATTCTTTACAACATATGTTCCCCTTTTCTAGTTATCCATCACGGTTATTATTTGCTATTTAATACACAATACTTGGAGCGAAAGGTTTGGATTTGTCTTTGTGTCCTTATATTCCGATATTCTCTGTTTGCATCCAAAAAAGTTTGCCTTGTTCGTAGTAAAAATAAAGACTCGTCAGTGCTTTCTGGATTACATGAATTTCTATCAGGTGCTTGACTCTGGACTTGGGTTTCTGTTAACCAGGTTACCGCCCTGGGAGTCCCTTTGATTGTTTGAATGTTTAAAAGCTGAGATACTTCAGGTCTCAAAAACAGAATTGCATCGATGATTGTATCTGTCCCTTTACTTTTTTGTTCAACCCTTTGGACCAGGTTCTTATATTAAAGAGAGATTTGAACTGGATGAATCCCTTAAGGCCCAATCCTTCCAACATTTAAACAATGGTTCCCTCTTGTGGCAATGCTTAAGTACTGCGATTTGGGAGGGGAAATCTCTTGCCACATTAAAACGGATTACTATGAAACATACAGTATTAATTTGCTTTGCAGATAATATTTGGAGTCCTTCCCAGGTCCCCCAGGCCTTTGTTACCTATTTTCAGCCAGGTGCAAGCTTTGGAATTTATTGAGAAAGAACAGCCAAGCAGTCTGATGCTTATTATAGGCAGTATTAGGGGGGAAAAATTTCTTTTGGGGCATAGTGTCCATATTTTAGGGTACTTTTGAAGATGCTAATGTGGATATTGGAAAAAAAAGACAGTTTAGCCTTTCACTGAAAGCTCTGGAAATGGAGTTAGAACTTCACTATTCACTATTCATTATCTCCTGAGGGAACATCACTAGTGTAGAATTAAATCTAGACTATGCTTGTTCTTTCAGGCATTTTACCCTCAAAGTTCATCTGAGGGGGGAAAAAAATCTGACACTTAACCAGTTGTTCAGAGATAGTCTTTCCAAGCACCTTTGATATATGCTCTCAAAGATTTATTTTGAGTCAAATTTTCCCAGGGGCCACCATCTTACACTCTCCAAATTACTGTGATAAAGAGCATTCTTCTGACACAGCAACTATAAACAGCCCACAAATGCTTTCTTTTGGTGTTAAACTATGTTCAGAACAGCAACAGCCAAGAGATGTTCCTTAAGTAGATTTTTTCCCTTAAGATCATGTTTAATGTAAAAGTAAAATGTTGTTAGTAACAGAGACAAGAAGCTACTCTTGCGGTCATATGACCATAAGCATCTACGAAGGATTGCAGCCATCCAGTCAAGATGGATGCAATGTTTTTTTAGTACACTTCAAAATCTTGAGTAATAAAAATGCCATCTTTCAATTCTACTCTAAGGATCCTTTTTAAAGAATAAAGCATTCGTATTTGTCAAGCCATTTTCAAGCCGCGATCCCTCTCGCTCACCACAGAGTTTATTTGTGTAGAAGTTTAACATGGGAACTGAGGTTCAGGATGGAAATGTTCACTAGTTCTGGGTGTCCTGGGGAGGTTGGTCAAAAGAGAGCTAGTTGCCAAGAAGGGAGAGCCCAGAGATCATATAATGAGTAATACCATGTCACTTACTCTTCTGATTCCAAGTGAATGCCTCCTTCCTTCCCCTCTCCTGCCCGCCGCCCCAGGCTCCGCCACCAAGTAACAAGTGTCTTCCCTCGGTTGCTGAGGCAGCAAGGACACCACAGGCCACCTCCACGTTTTTCACTGACCATCCTCCATTCTGTGCAGAAGCACACAGGCAGCTCATTTTTAACTATCCACCTGCAATGTGAGTCCTATAAGCAGTTCCCATAACACAGGAAGATTATATATTCAGGAAATAGGATTAGCATCAATTGAATTTTTAGCTGGAATTCCAACATTGAAAAGAATGACTTTCTTCACATAGTGACTTTTTTTTTTTTTTTTTTTTGGTAAATTGTGTTTCCCACAGTGACTCTTGCTACCCCTTTCTGTCCTCACTGGGGATGGAAGTGCCCCATTCACACCTCCTTTGTTATGCTCTCTTGGGGCTGGTGTGGGGCAGCGGTGGGGGGGGGAGGGGGAGTTACTGCCTAGGATTTCCTTCCCTAGACTTTTCTCGTTGCCTTTTTGTTCACTATAATAATATAAAATTAAATGAAATAATGACCATGAAAAGCTTGCCCTACAAATGCGCAATTATTAGCTCTTGTGGACATATATTTTTAAATCATTATCAACTGGTTTTTATAGGATATGTACCTTCAAACTCTCAATCTCTCCCTGTTCTTGCTTGCTGTCTATCTCTGTCTCTGAGATTAGCAGTGTAATTCATCAGCACAGGAAAAATACAGAATAAAACTCCATTTGGCTTTTCATCTTCCTTCTCTTAGAAGAACACAGAAGCCCTTGGAAGTTCGCAAAACAAAAAAGGACATGGAGGGAAGTGTAACACAGAGGCTTCCAGATTTTAGATTTAAAGATCCAGTAAACACAGTATTCAAGATTTGGGGATGACGTAGATTTTTTTATTTTGCCAAAGAAGTTTTTTTAAAAAAAATCTAAAAATAACCATAGATGCTTTCATTTATAAAAGAAAAGCTACCTTAACAACAAAGGAATAGGTAGAACATAATCTCAAAATATAAAAAGGACATCCTTTTCATTGGCTATGTTTAGCTTTAAAAAACAATTACTCCGCTTTCCTTATTTTTCTCCTTTATGCTTTCATCAATTAGATCGGTTAAACTTCAGTATAGAGTAGTGCTAGTGCCCGGACCAGCATCTGGGACTCACTAGCTTCCCGACTTCGTTCCTGGTCAATACCAGCCCTGCCGAGAGATTTCCCCTTAATTTGCCATATTATAGGGAATAACTCTACCATCTATGCTCTCATGATGCACTGTTTTATTTTCACCATTTTACTTTAAATCTGTTTGGTACTTAACTTGTTTCCATCTTCTGATTGTAAACACCTTGAGGTCAGAAATTCCTGTAACTGAGGCATTTTCTTAGAAGCACTCTATAAATTTCAGTTGGCCAAATGAACCCAAAATCTAAAAGAAAGGGTATGATTTTGGCAGGAGTTGATTTTCCCTCCTAAAGACCAGTAACTCCTTATAGGCATGTAGAAAACGGGTTAGAAATGTTGGCGGGGGGGGACACAAAACGAAAACCAAAAGAAATGTTAGGTGTTACTGATCACATCCACACATGATAGCAATGAGGACAAGTGTCCAAGAAGATGTAAATTTCCCAAATTGTCCTATGTTCAACCCCAAATCACATAGGTATATATATCACAAAGTTTCTGGAACCCTGCTCTAACTGAAATATAGATATAGGGTGGAAATATATACTTCTTACTGGTCTTGCTCTTGGTCAAACACTTCTATTTTTCAGATTCTCTTTTGAGAGCTCCATCCCTGACGGCTAGGGTTCAGAGGCTGTTGGCTATCATGGACTTGTGGAAAGCCTTTAGGAAATCATCTGTTTCAACCTTCCCAACGTATGGAAGAGGAAATTGAGACTCAGAAGGGCAAAACAAACTGGTCTTCTGACTTCCCAACCAGTGTTTTTTCCCACTCAAACTATTAGATTGACAAAAGGGAAAATCATGTGGCAATTTGTGCTTTTTAAAAGAGAATTTTTAGAGGTAATCTGATTATTTTTTACATTGCATTAAGAAAGGGAGAAGGGAAGGAAGAGCAAGCCGCCAAAATCAGCAAGGTGAACTGAAAACCTGGTTTTCATCAGCTGGTCATAGCCTTGGAAGCCAGACCAGGGCCCAGAGGAAAATCCTGGGCTGATCCATTCTTGGCAGAAAACGTTTTTTGGGTAAGCCGCCCACTAGCCTTTTTTTTCTCCCATCTTCTAGATAAAAATGAGTGTTTAAAAACTGTGCTAAAATTTTCAAAAACACCTTAAAAAGATTCCATTACTTAAAGTGATTTGGATAATTGTGTTCAATGGTAGCCATTATTTAAAAATATAATTAGTTGCTGAACTCAGAGAAGGAGGGAAATTTCTGCAGGTGTTTCTCATTATTTGCTATGCATACAAAATATCTGCATAAATTACCATTATTATTCCAATGTATACTAAGAGACAATAAAGCATTAGCAAGCAAAGAAGAACGCTGTTGACCCACAGACTGTGAGAGAGGCCTGGATCCCCAGTAATAGAGAGCTGGCCTTCAGAGCTATTGTTGCACATGTGCAACTGCATTCAGGACTGAAAGGAACAATTTTGCACCTGTAACAATATTACATATGGAACGTAACTCCATCAGAAAGATTCTGAAAATGGAGGAGGGGGCAGGGAGAAACAACCACAAAACAATGTGAAAAGGAACTGTGTATGCTCTAATTGTTTCAAAAGGTTTACACACGCTGTAGGTGGGTATTGGGGATATTTCTCTGCGTTTAGAGCCCCCATAGAATGCACAGATGAGGTTTGGTTTTAAGTCCGTGGTGCATTTCACATGTTTCTTTTATGGTATGTCTCGAGGTCAATAGCAATGTCATTATCGGCACAGTCCAGCAGAACTTTCTGTGAAATGGAGAAATGTTCTGCATCTGCACAATCCGATACCGGTGGCCATCTTTGACCACTGATCACTTCAAAGGTGGCCGGTGCAACTAAGGAACTGATTTTTAAAAATTCAATAAATTTAAATTTAAATAACTACATGTGGTTAGTGACTGCTAAATTGGATAGCACAGGATAACTTAATTTCGTTGGGTTGTCTTTGTCAATAAAAATAATAACTAAGATCTTTAGAGTACTTATTACATACCAGGAACTAGGCTAAATCTTATCTCATTTGATTACCACAAGTCTCTAAAGTTGGTACTATCACGGTTGAGGAGACTCAAGTCTGTAGAAATTAAATTACTTATCTCAAAGTCACCAGACTAGCATGTGAAGGAGTCAGAATAGAATTTAGACAGTCTGACCCCAGATTTTTCCTTGTTGAACGCTTAAGGTGGTTTCAAGAGACATGTCGTTGAATTCACTCTACTTATTCACAGTGAATCAACTTCTGTGGGTCTATAACATGAGTTCAAATGATGAATGGATGCTGTAGGAATGGGTCGCATTGGAGGGAAAGATTAACCAGTGATCAATCCAGTTCATAATACTGACAGGATGGAAGCCCAGAGGAGCTGAGATCAAACATGAGTTAGCATTAGCAAGCTTAGAACCAAAGCCGTTGAGATATGTGTGATATACCCAGTGCCCCCAAACAGCATATCCCATAGTAAACACTCATAAAATGGTAAATCTGATCCAGCAACTGAGAAGGAAGACACAGAAGACAAGGTGGGGGGAGGGGGCTACTCATTTGCTGACAAAGAGCAAATGAAAAACACTAACTGGGAAATGAAGGTAAGTTACTGACAGTAATCCTCATTCTGGTTTTCATGTATCATCCTTGATTTACATGAGTAATACTACACCAGTATGCCCCAGCCTCTCGTAGTTCAAGAATTCACACACCTCCTCGTGCTTAAGACTCAACCAAGAAAGGAATAATGCTCAGGTGTTATTCCAGGGAATAAGGAAAACAGAAAATTGGTTCCCCTAATTTTATCACTCTCATATTGCAGTGGCTGATAACAAAAGCCTATGTGGAGTCTGGTTACCATAGCCTTTGTGCTATTCATGTAACCTTCTTGGGGTTATACACACCTTCATTTCTTTTGACTAAATAAGTAGACCCCTTTGGACAAGAGGGGTCCAGAACACAGAAGAAAATTTTCATTTCTTAACTGTACTAGGCATTTTGCCCAGCTTAGGTAGGTAAAATTACTCCCATTGAACTTCAGAGAGGTTAAGTAACTTACCACAAATCACATAGCTAGTGAGTTAGAAGTTCCAAATTTGAACTCAGACCTATTAAATTCCAAAAATTGGCACTCTTTTTACTACTCTGACCTGCTCCTCACCACTATACAGTAAGGTCTGTGATCCTGGCTTGAAATTCTAAATACAATGCAGTCTCATTTCTGATGTTCAATACAACCAGAGTTTAAAAGACACAAACCAAATCCATCAGACTGGCATGATGACATGTCTCAAAATCCTGATTAATTCTGTTCCCTCTAAGTAAATAAGACTCCAGACTCTTTGTCCCCACCCCCTGCCTTGTGACCTCTTGCACAAACTTTCCAAATTTCTAATTTTCACAGTAATTTTACTGCTCACCTGCCCCAGCTTCCTCTTGGGAGCACAGTAGATTACCCCACCCATGGGCTCCCATTGCCATTCTTTTATTTGTTGCATCTAAGGCACAAACAGTAGTATGATTCTTTGTTTAGGTGTCCACATCCTCCACTCTGCTACGCAAAGTGTGTTCTATGGCAGCCCCTTTATGTATCTTCGGTAACTGAGAAAGTGCCCGCACACAGGAGGTGCTTAAATATGTGTTGAATGGAACCAACGGCAAGTCCACACAAACACAATCCAAGATACATATTTTTTTTTTCTCATTGATGATGCTATTGAGTGAGCTAGCCATAACAATGATATCTTCATGATTGCATTTACATATTACTTTATAATTATTTGCTTCTGACTCAGTTTCCCCAAAGGACTGAGAGCCCTTTAAAGGGAGTATCTTGGGCGCCTGGGTGGCTCAGTTGGTTAAGCGACTGCCTTCGGCTCAGGTCATGATCCTGGAGTCCCTGGATCGAGTCCCGCATCGGGCTCCCTGCTCGGCGGGGAGTCTGCTTCTCCCTCTGACCCTCCCCCCTCTCATTCTCTCTGTATCTCTTTCTCTCTGTAAAAAAAAAAAAAAAAAAATTTAAAAAAAAAAAAAAAAAAAAAAAAAAAAAAATAAAGGGAGTATCTTATATCTTATCTCTGTCAGCATAACTCATATGTTAAAAGCACAGACTCTGGAGCCACTCAGCTTATTGAGTCCCAAGTGCCCCACCCCACATCCTCCTTACCAGCTTTATGATAAATTGTACCTGGGTCTTAATTTACAAGAGTAACTGAGTGACCACATGGAGAGGTCGATGCCATTGAAAGAAACAAGAGTCATGGCACACCTCAGAGGACCACTGAGGAAGCACTATATCCAGTCAGGAGGCAGAAGCAGGAAGGAGGGGAAAAGCCTAGATCAGAGCTTTGATTTGGGTTTCTGTGGGAAAGGCAAGGCAGAGCAGAATAACTAGTTTAGGATTGGCTAATTTAAATAATTCCAGTAGGTTTCAGGCTTTAAGGGGTTCTCTGGTTGCCTGATCCCTGCCCTGGGATGATTTAGGGCAGTAGAAATATTGGTTTGGTGTGTGAGATTTAGACAGGGAGGTGGTTGGGAGGATAGACTTGGGACTGGTTGGTTCGCACATGAAAGGCATGCTCCTGGCTGAGCTTTGGCTATCTATAAGAAGAGCTGGCTTTCCCTGAAGGGCCAGTGTCTCCCTAGCCAGCAAGACTTTTTTTCCTTTTTTTTTTTTTTTTTTAAGTAGGCCCCTTCCCCAGGGGGGGGCCCATTTAGCCAGCAATTTTTTTAAGATAAAAAAAAAAGAGAATGGGGGGGGGGGGGGGACCATGAATAATACAATGAGACTTTGACAAGCTGCTCACTCTGTCTCCCTTCCTCATCTGTAAAATGGGAATAATAATACAACATAGAGTTGTAGCAAAAATTAAATGAAGTGTGTGACATATAGGGTATGATATAAAAGTCAACCATAATGTTTGTCATGATAACCCCTCACACACCTCCCACAAAGCCGAAGTTGCCCCCAAAAGTCCTGAATGAATGAATGCGTGAATGAGTTCCCATGATTATGCACCTTCATGTTAAGCAACCAACATTTTCAATTCCTTAGAAACAGAAAATGAATCTGTGGGCAAAATTGGCACTGGAGTGGAAAGATGAATCAAATCTAGAGAAAGAATAAAATTCCCAGCCACTAAAGGGTTGCTGTGGTTTTCCAATAGTGCTTCTTTTAGTCCATCTATCTCTGTCTCAATATTTAAGGCAGGCATTTGTCTTTCAGGTTTCTTTTGGCATCACTGCAGTCATCAAATGAAACATAATTTCCCCCATCCATAACCCAGTGAAGTTTAGTTGGACTTGGTACCACTACTCTCACTCCCAATTTTACAAAGAAAATTTGCATCTTCAGACATCAGCAGCATGAGACAACCTAAGAAATAAGTGTGCATTAAGCTTCTAAATAGTCATTTCCTTGGTGATCTGTATATAGCATCTATCTAATGCAAAATGAAGCAATGGCATCCATCTCTTTCTACAGTCATTAAAATTCAATGGAATCCAATGAACTCTCCTTGTTACAAGCAGAGGACCTGGTATCATTCTCTACTTCTAATGAATCTGGCATCTCAGATGCATAGACATTTAGAGTCAGAGAACTGGAGAATATTTAATCTACCCCCTCGATTTCCAAAGAAGAAAACAGATTCCAATGCCCCATCTGCCATTTCTTGTCAACAGTCCTGGAAAAGGGAATCATTTCTGTGTGTTCAGGACACCCAGAATAACGTCTTGTTTTCCTAAATCAGCATTATGGCCCGTTGAGTGCTGACATTTTATTGGTATTAATACAAGAAACTTACTTCAGTGAACAATGAGGCTTGGAAGTGTCCATCTAATGCACCCTTAATGTCAAAAGCATAACAGAAATAACCCATATTATAACATGAATAAGTAACTAATCCCCTTATGCATAGATGTCAATAGCTGTATTGGAAAGGGCATTGGGTGGGGCCTTGCGGGGCCCCGATTTGCTAATCTCTAGCTATGAGACTTTGTGTAAATTCTTTAAACACTCGAGTCTCTGTTTTCTTATCTGTAAAATGAGGACATTAAACCAGATGTTCAAGACCTAATATGGCCTGGTTTGATGAGAGAGATTACACTCAAACTTTATGGCACTAATTACCTAAGGGTCCCTTCAGCAAGTCTGAAAGTCAAGGCCAGTTCACACAGACCCAATGTAGAATTAGGCAGACCACATGATAACCTCATACATGTATATTCTTTTTTTTTTTTTTAAAGATTTTATTTATTTATCTGACAGAGGGATAGAGAGAGAGAACAAGTACGCAGAGAGGCAGGCAGAGGGGGAGGGAGAAGCAGGCTTCCCGCCGAGCAGGGAGCCCGATGCGGGGCTCGATCCCAGGACCCTGGGATCATGACCCGAGCCGAAGGCAGCCGCCCAACCGACTGAGCCACCCAGGTGCCCCATACATGTATATTCTTCATACATTTATCATCTTTTGTAATCTTTTAAGGCTATTTCCTATAACAAGAAGTCCAATTTTAAAATAAGTTGAGTTATATAGGTCTTTATATAGCTTTCATTTCTCTGCACTTGAAATGGGAAATGTTCACTATTTAATTAGTCAGGTTCATGATTTAGTTTGTAAACTCAGAGACCATATCTAGCTTTTACATAATATTGATTACATGATCTGGGCTCATTAAAGGATAATAATTTAAAAATCACTTTTAAGATGTTAGCTTTCTCTAACTAATCTCCTTTCCAAATGAATGCTTCATATTTTAATATATAACCCTTTTCTCCTATTTATTTATTTATTTATTTATTTTTGCTCCAGAAAGCCACTGAGAATTAATCTAGAATGATGACAAAATTAATGGAAATTTAAATGAAAGTGTAATCTTATTGGAATTTCATTTTTGATGACATAATAATAGGCTTATATAGCACCTTTCATCTATGGACCTCTAAGTACTTTACAAACATTAGTTAATTCGCACAACAATCCTGTGAGGTTGGCAATTATAATCAGCCCCATTATGTAAATCAGAGAAGTGCCATACAGAAAGGTTAAGTTCCTCAGGCAATGCGGAAACCAGTGGCAGAGCCAGCTTCAGACCACAAGCTTTCATGTGTTTAGCACCGCACACCCAGAAAGGCTTGTGGAAAGTTGGCCATTTGTGTTGGTTGCAACAAAAAGCACTCTTTTCAAAAGAAACGAAGACCCAAAGAGATGTCTAATTTTGTCACCTTTTCAGTGTTCCCCACTGGCTGTGAAACAACCAGAAACTAGGGCAGGACAGAGGGGAACTTGCCTTGAAATGTGAAGAGAACTGGTACTTGGTCAATGAATTTCCCCACCAGTATGAGACTCCCGCCAGAAGACAATGTGATACTCATTCATTCATCAGCAACATCTGAAGGGAAAAAAAGTATCAACCCAAATACTAATGTGAACATTGTTTATCATAGCAGAAATTCTTTCTTGAGTGCTTGTTAGCTTATGGGCCTTATATTAGTTGTTTGGATGTTACCTGATTTAACCTAAGTGGCTTAGCTAGCCACAGCCGTGTAACAAAGCACCCTACAACTCAGTGACTTCAAATACATTTATTCTTGCTCACGGAACTGTAGGTCAGCTGGGGTTGGTGATACAGGTCAGGGGTGGCTTTAAGCTGCAGGTGGGGTCCAGGTCTGCTCCACGAGCCTCTCCTCCCCTTCAGAGACGGATAGCTAGAGCACTGTTTTCTGATGACAAGCATACTTTAAACTGTTATTGCATCACACCAACTGATAACCCATCAGTGCATGCAAGTTACATGGTCAGGCTCAAAGCCAAATGACAGTGACATTCCTTCTGCCCTGCATGAGGCCAGTGGAGTTGCATAGCTAAACCCAGTATCAGCGGGGCAGTAAAGCTTATTCTTCCCATAAAGGCGGTGGAGAAGTGTGAATGTTTTTGAATAATCATCTAACCTACCCTTGTAGTTATTCTTGTTCCCATTTCACAGACAAAAAAGTAGGCTGCAGCCAGAGAAAGCTTAGGAGTTTGCATTTCTGTACTTCTCCCACCCTCTGTTCCCACCGCTGTCTCCCTTCAAGCACCAAGTATATCATAGGCTGCTTTCTCCTCCCTCAGATCATCCACTCAGAAGTGATATAGATCCATCCACCTTCTCCTCTTCACTGGAGACTGATGATGATTTAAATTACAGGGCCATGGACCTCTCCACCCTGGTTATGGCTTAAGCAGGGGCTAAATAGCCCTTTTGGATTCCATGCCTATAGTTCCTCATGGGACCAAGAAGCACTGAGCCCTCCTCTTCCCTTCATCACCAATGCATTTAAGCCATTAAACCATCCTGCTGCATTTCCACGAATGAGGCAGACAATTCACAGAAAGCACCCTTTAGCTTTTGGATATATGAATTAATCATTCCAGCTAACCAGATACAGAGTTCACCTAAGGTTTCTGACCTCCTCAAGATAAATATTAAACATATCAGACTTACTCAGTAGAAGTAATGCAAATTACCAACAGTCCCTGGGTCAAAGATCTGAGAAGTGATAAGAAGTTCAAATAAATCAGATCAGGAGGTCAGGCAAGAATTTTATTACTAGTGTGAATAGTGCACATTATCTACATACGGCAGTCTCTTGCCGATACCAGCCAGGACACCAGGAAGTGTGAACGGGCTGGTTCAAATCCTGGACTTTTGTGGGTTGCTACAGCTTTCACCCCTACTTACAGGTTGAAAAAATCATGGACACCAGAAAAGAGACTTGCAACTTTATTAGCATATGCCTACTGATTTAAAAGGAGCTGATAGGGGCGCCTGGGTGGCTCAGTCATTAAGCGTCTGTCTTCAGCTCAGGTCATGATCCCAGGGTCCTGGGATCGAGCCCCTCATTGAGTCCCTCATCGGGCTCCCCACTCAGCGGGAAGCCTGTTTCTCTCTCTCCCACTCCTCCTGCTTGTGTTCCCTCTCTTACTCTCTGTCAAACAGATAAAATATTAAAAAAAAAAAACTCTTAAAAAAAATAAAAGGAGCTGATAACATTTAACATCTGTGAAACCGTGGAACGGGTAGAAGCCGCGACATTCCCATGTTTCCTTTTCAAATTCCGCTCCGCAGAGTGCAGGGATTCCCTGGCAGGGGTCCGGCAGCAGGTGCCAGAGAAAACAGAGAGCCGGAGGTGCGGTGCCCTTGGCCTCCCCTTACTCTACTGGAGCAGCTGTGATTTTATCTGCTTTATCAATTGAACTCCATGTACGATTACATTTGAATAAAAGCATTCTGCTGCTTAAAAAAACCAATGTTGGGAAACATTGGTTTTGATCAGGTCTTCCTCTGCTATCATACCCGTTTTTCTGCACCCAAGACAAGCGCTTCTCTTGAACACGGCCTTAACATTTATTTATTTAATTTTTGGTGCTTTATGTATCAGCAAAGAATGGGATTATCTTTGCCATGTTTTGGCCTTTTTTCCACAACATGCCCCATTTTATTTTGATTGCTTTAATCTTTTTGTTCTCTTCTCCTTATGTTCAGCCTCAAAATTGCTATTTTACTCCTAGCCTAGGGACAGGCATGTTTGATACCATTTCAAATAAATAATCTAACTGGAGATTGGAGAGGAAAACAATGTGATCTCTCAGGTCTAGGAATGGTTGTGTTTCATTTAATTTATGCAAAGCCTTCTGTACCACACTCCCTATAGAGTTTCCTTTGGAAGCCTGACCACTACCTTTCAGGATAGAGGAGTTTCGTGAAGCACAGGGTAAGGATCAGCATAACCCAAAGGGCTCTTTCCAATCACTTCCACTTCTCATCTCTTTTTTCTAAGTGTTGTGTATGGATGAGCAGAGACCACAGATACACACAGGCTCCTCCCTGAAAACCAGAGCTGCTTTGTATCTATTTATATGTGGACATGGTGGGATCCCCCGGACAGGTATAGTGGGGCTTACTGAGATTGCCAGAGCCTTTGCTTTTAACACAATATCCCAAGCATCCCTTTTTCTTACCATAGTGAGTACTACCTCACACTGTACCATCCGTCAGTTTCTTGGCTCCCCCAACTGTGCCTTCACTGGTCCAGAGAAGGAAGAACCAAATTTAATCTTCGCTGACGTCAAGTAATTCCTTGTGTCTTCTTTGGCACCATCCTTGGTGGCAAATTTCTAACCCATTTAGACTAGTGTGGCTTTAGACTTCATGAAAATACCCTTGCTGACCCATCTTAAATGGTCTTTAAATCTGCAATCATGTTGAAATAAAATTTGTGAAATGGGTCCTAGGTCCTATTTTAGGGTTGTTGAGGAAAACAAATTGGAATACTCATTATGAACCTTTCCTAGTGTCCAAAACAGGGGACTATATTGACCATTTTTAAATAAAGCATATTTACCTTCTACATGACACAGACATAAGGTTAGTTGAGATCCCACAGATATCTTAAGTTCTTCCTTTGGCACCACAGTAAGGGTCTATGTGCAAACTCCGATTCTGCAAAATACCACTTAACTCCTTGTAATAGATGCCATCATGTCCCACCCATACCTGCACCCATATGTGATTTGTATACCTAGGGTAAACTTTCAGCCGCTAGCCCCTGAAAATCTTTGTCTAAAGGTTTTCTTTAATAGCCAGATACATGTCCAGAAGTATGATGGGCTGAAAGCACAGAGAATGAATGCCCTTTTGGGAACAGCTCCAAACTACGACTGATGGGACTCTGAGGTAAAACACTCCAGCCCCAGCACCCTCCAGGTGGGATAACTCTGAGGGGCATACGTTCAACATGGCCTTCCAGAGTCCCCCTGTAGGATGAAGCTCCAGTAGCCCATAGTTGTTAAGTGACTTCACATCGTAACACATCATTTTTCTGTTTTCTTCCCTTGCCTGGCTCATTCCCCAAATTTCCTACTGGCGTCTTCTGGAATCACCTCCCAAATAAACTATTTGCACTCAGATCCTTGTTTCAGGATTTGCTTCTGGAGTAAACCAGATGAAATTATTCCTATAAGCCTGTCGTTAGTAAAAGGGAAGAAATGTTAACTCCGTCATTGCCTTGCAAAGATTAAGCAAAACAATATCTATATAATTCATGCACCATTGTTACTACCACAGAGCAGGCATTCAATAAGTTATAGTTATCCATAGTAACCCCCCACCCTGCCCCCATTCCTCTTTCATTGGATTTCCTACCACTTTATCCTCTATTCATTCCAATCAGGGAACAGTGGTCTTGTTGCTCTCCCTTAAACATGCCAAGCACATTCCTGCTCCAGAGTCTCGGCACTGGGATCATGACCTGAGCTGAAGGCAGACGCTTAACAACTGAGCCACCCAGGTGCCCCACCTTGTGAGTCTTAATAAGAAATCTGATGGAAAACTTTCCTCCCTAATTGAAAGAAAACAGGAATAAACTTCCCCTTTTGTCCCTACTGATGCGATCTGAACTCTGGAATTAGTAGCAGCATCTTGTGTCAATAAGGGAAGACACAGCAAAGGTACTGAAGATGGTAGAGCCTAACGATGGAAGTGCCATGGTTCTTGATAATAGTGAGGAGCCACTGGATTAACCCTGGAATGCACTACACTGGGTCTCTTATTACTTGAGATAATAAAGGGTTTTCATAGTAAAATCTTTTTAGGGTACTTATGGTTTGATTCAACAGGCATTTATTGAGTGACTAATTGGCACAAGGTGTAGTATCTGCCACAGAAAGACCATTTCCATGCACTTCAAGATCTGCTCCATTATTTTACAGAATGCTGCCAGGGGTCTCTTTCTAAAAGCCAAACATATGCTCTCTTATGTTGAAACCTATCCAAATATTTTACCTTCAAACTTTCTGTCAGTCAGTTCAGGCTGCTTTAACAGAATACCATAGCTGGGTGGCTTATAAAAAACAGAAATGTATTTCTCACAGATCTGACGAATGGAAGTCTGAGATCAAGGTGCCACCACGGTCCAGCTTTGAAGGCTATCTTCTGGGTTGCAGACAGCTGATTTCTCATTGTATCCTCACGTGGTGGAAAGAGGAGGAGGGTGCTCTGTGATCCCTTTTATAAGGTTACCCATCCCATTCATGAGGGCTCCATTCTCAGCATCTAATTACTTCCCAAAGGCCCCACCTATTACCATCACAGTGAAGATTAGGATTTCAACATATGGGTTTTGGAGGATGCAAACATTCCATCCATCGTGCTTTCAGTCCCTGGAAGATAGATGGTAGTTTTAGAACTACTACAGTTTGTTGTGCTGTTGCTAGCCAAGATTAAGGGGACAGAGGACCAGGCCCTTAGCTACACTGATGTCCTGTCTCTAAGTTTGTGTTTTCTTTTTTGTGCTTTTATTTCATTGTCGTTATCCCCAGTCCCTCAGAAAGTTTGTTATACATAGCAGAGCTGTATACTGGTGTCCTAGAGAATAAGGTGAACAACTCGTTCAGATTGGCTCAGGACTTCCTTAGTTTTAGCCCAGAATTCCCACATCCCAGGCAAACCATGAGAGCTGATCACCCTACTTAGAGAATGGGGGCAAGAGGGCTGGCTCTGTGGATGACAGTGAGAACTCGATGGTGAAAGCTGATTGAAATTGAGCTGAGAGCAGTTTTCCAACCAGGAAGTGACAGCTACTGAGAGAATGAAAGTACTTTCCTGAGATCCTGAGAAATGCTGGACAGGTCATTAGATATCTCCCCTGGGGCAGGGAAGTCAAATGGACTATTTGAATGGTAAAAAAAAAAAAGTAACTCCAGAACGCCGAGAAACAGATATGCTGGCGTTGCCAATTTAAGCCACTTCTACAGTTGTGGAAAGTGCAGCTACTTCAAGCAATCTTGTACAGGCTTCTCCTCCGACGCAACTGCTGTATCCTCAAAATATGCCTTAAATCTCTCTGCTTCATTTGTGTCCTAAGGGTAAAATTTTCCCATAAATCAGTTCTGCATGTTATCTATTAGAGAGCTGATTCTCCCAGTTAAAGGCATCCAAGATAAAGGAGTGGTGGTAATACTGGATAAATTCAGACATCCGGGTAAGGTGTTGGCACATACAATTCTGACTACACAAATCTCAAGGTCTCTCCTGAGTAAAGCCAGTTTACAAAATAAACAAGGAGAAATGTATCTATAACCACATGTGGCACATTCCTCAAAGCCCCACTGAACTCCATTACCCGGACAGCTGGTTGTCCATGCAGGAAAACATACCATGCAGCCTTCTCAAAGATAGAGAATAGAACTTCCTCCAGCTTGTCAATAAAGTTCAGCGTTACTGGCTTCATATTCCTGCTAATGGACTGTGATCATGTACTTGCTATTTCTGCTTAGAAATAATATCATTGCTGCTTACCAGGTCAAAAGACCACTAATAGAAGTTCTCCACCTGAATAGAGTGCCCCAAATGCGTTTTTGAAATTCAGTTTAAGAATCTGGCAGTTAAAAAAAGGCAGGTTGCAATGAAGTTTCTATAAGGCAGACACTTGTTCTTTGGTAAAAAAAAAATTCGTATGCATTCTGAACTGAATAAACCTAACTTAGATTATAATCATTATATTGTTTTAAAAAATAATAAACTGTCAAGTCTGAAATGAGGAAGAAATTGAATAAACAGAATGAAGAGCTGGGTATGTTTCAGGCATCGAATGGCTTATACAATGGCAATGAAACAACAGGAGTGGACCCATGTCCAATTGCCCAAAAACTTTACCTGTTCTCAATTTCCTGGTTCTGAGATTTGGATGATTCTTAGAAGCCATCCTTGGCTTCTTGGACTTTCATTTCAGTGTTACTTCCCATCAAGCAGTGACATTCTGAACACTGTTTCCAAACAAAATACCTAAAAATAAAGTTTCCTCTACCACCACCAATGCAGCTACACAGAACTCATGCCACAGGAACCCAGCAATCCTTTTGCACAGTTCTCGGAGGTTCCTAAATAGCAGCAGAGAAGACATGGTAGTGTTTGGAAGCATGCACTGTGGGGTCAAATGGTCAGAGTTTGGACCCTCACTGCCTCCCACTGTGTGATCTTAGGCAAGAGGCTGGAACCCTAAGAGTAGCATCTCTACAGCATCTGTGGCCACAATCCAAAGGGCAGTCTTCTCCCTTGTGCTGTGGTTTACATGTATACATCTTTTTTTCTCAGCACAACCGTGACGACCTTGAGGTAGAACCTCTCTTCCCCTCTAAGAGCCTTCTACAACAGAATGCACATAGTAGGAGTTCGACAAATATCTGTAAGATAAAAGACTAAATAATTGGGAGTAGTTTAATTATTATGTGTTTCTGATCTTCATTGTGATTTATGACATGAAAAACAAAGATGAAAATTTCTCAACTAAAATCTATTTCTTGAGGCTCAGAATTTCTTGAGGCAGAATAGGGGGGTAGTAAGAAATGCTGTGTTTGAATGTAGCCCCTATCTGTCACTTGCTGTGTGGTATTAAGCAAGTTCCTTATTTCTCTGTGCTTATTTCCTAATCTGTAAAATAAGAACAGTGACAGTATCTACATGACAGAGTTACGAAGAGGATTAAATGAGTTAATAAACGAAAAGTGCTTAGACTTGTGTTTGGTGCATGATTAGCATATTATAAACATATTATGATTACAAATAAATGTGTAAAATCAGTATGCATCCTAGAATTGATGTATCAAATCACTGTATCTTCTTCCCTTCCCCCTAGCCTACATTAAATCTATGTACATCTTACAGTTAATGATATCTAAAAATCAAAGAAACAGTCATTAAAGGAAAGCAGGAGAGGCAACACAATGAGAAAAACGGCTAAAGAAAATGGAGAAAAAGGGAAGAGAGTGGAAGTGGAAAGGTACATGGAGGCAAATTCAAATCCTGCCCATTACTCCAGTTGGTTACTTCTTCATCTTGAGAATGTTAGTGATCTTGCCTTATGTACCTCAATAAGAGGATGAAGTAGCTGAGAATAACATCAAATATAGTTACGCTATAGACTGAATATTTGTGTGTCCCTAAAATTCATGTTGTAACCCTTACCCCCTGATGTGATGGTGTTACAAGGTGGGGCCTCTGGGAGGTGATTAGGTCACCAGGGTGGAGCCCTCATGAACTGGGGTTAGTGTCCTTATCAAAGGGGCACCAGGGGGCTCAGTATGTTGAGCGCCTGCCCTCGGCTCAGGTCATGACCTCAGGGTCCTGGGATCGAGTCCCACATCGGGCTCCCTGCTCAGCAGGGAGTCTGCTTTCCCCTCTGCCCCAAGAAAGCTCCCTCTATGGGGAACACAGTGAGAAAATGGCCCTCTGTGAACAAGGAAGGGCGTTCTTACCAGACGAGGACCTACCAGCACCTTGATCTTGGACTTCCAGACTCCAGAAGTGTGGGCAACAAAAGTCTGTTGTCTATAAGCCACCAAGTCTATGGCATTCTGTTGTAACAGCCCAAATAGACAAAGAAAAATTATTTAGCCTCTAAAGACACAAGATTGGTTCAAAGGATTTATTTACTATTCTCCTCAGCTCTTCTTTCTGGTGTTAGTTCTTTTTGTCAGAAGTGGCCTAGGAGGAAGGCCACAACACCAACAAGGAATGTGAGAGAAACCATCTCAGTGTGTTTCCTCTAGAAACCTCAGTACAAATATTAAGGTCACCACATTAAAAGAGTTGATGGAAACCCTACAAAAACTAAGTGAAAGACACCAGGTACATTTCTGTTTCATATTAAAATAACCTCAATGTTATCCTAAAAATACATATACAAAAATACACAACTTCTCTTTTGAAAGCTCTGGTGATTTTATGTTTTGTTTCAGGGTCACATGTAAAATAATCTAGACCTGGCTTCTTAAATTATGTTCTATAGAAAACTTATTCCATGGAATATTTGTTGTTGTTTTGGATGTATCTTTACATCTTTCTCCCTCCATAGAGGTTTAATAACAATACCTTTAAAAAAAAAAAAAAACAACTTTTCTTAATCCTTTAAAAAAAAATTCAATGGTCAAAGAAAGTAAACATTAGTTAACCAAAACTTAAATGGGGATCTTTTTGATGGGACTTTTCAGAGCCCTTAATATACCAAACAAGCATTGTTCATCTCCTGGAAGGAGATACTCTAGGCAATTTTTGCCAAACATATTTGACCACATAACACTTACAGCATTCTCCCCCATGGGGCATTGTGACAGGTATGTTTTAGAAAAAAACATTCAAAGGGCTGACTTAAACAGAGTTTTATTCCCATGAATACAAACAATAATGCAATGCATTTGACATTCTGTACTTTTACAAAATATTTTCACATATACAGTAATAATTGTCCATCACTGCAGTCCCTGGGAAACAACAGGAAAGTAATTAGTATCACCATTTTACAGATTATGAAACAGAAGCCCTGGAGGGCTCGATTATTTTCTCATTGTCACACCATGAGGCATGTAGGGCATTTGGTATTTAGGCCCCCTGATTCTAAGTCTTATTCTCTCAAACACCCTCTTATTCAAGAAATACATGGACTGGTTAGCCATGCAATCTCTCTGTAGCTTTGCACCAGCTCCCATCCCCTTGCTGCAACTCCAGTGAGGGGTGACAGCGTCTAGGACACATAGTACCCTGGGTCCTGGGTCCAGGGATAAACCAGGAAGGGCCATTTCTGAAGAACCAGCAGCCAAGAGAGACAGCATCTATAAAGCAACCATAAGAGAAGATGGAGCCAGCTTTTCAGACTGCTAGACAAGGAATGGTATGTTGGAAAGGCTGGGTGTTGCTTTGGAGATGATGAACAAGAGTTGTGTTGGCCAACAGTCTCTCACATGAGTTGGTGGCTGCAGGGCCTGTGGGTGGATCATGCATGGTTGTCACAATCAGCTAATGCAGATGAGGGTTATGATTTCTGCTTACCAACTTCCAGGTCTGGAGGGCCAAGAAGATCCTGCCTGGATGGGGCCAAGGGGAAAAAATCATGGCAATCCTTTGATTTCATTGCATGTGGAGTTTTAAAGGTAAAAGATGGTCCCAGTGATCATAGTTGGTTCAGCCTGGATACCAGGATAAGAAAAAAGACTTGGAATTCAGTACCAAACACTCTTATTATGTATGGGAGATAGACCTTCTCATCATCCAAGTCTCCAAAGCTGAAAGGAATGTGCAAAGTCAAGTACAAACCGTGGCTTCCCAGGGAAGAGAATTCTATTCAGCCAAAAGTCAGTTAATCTCATAATGTGTTCTCATGTGCTAAGTGATATTTCACTGCATAAGCTGTCTGAGCAGTACACACTGGATTGCCACCAGCCTCCAGAGCTGTAGGAAAAGAAAACGATCACTTATGTATCTTGGTGGCTTATCAGGGAACATAGAAGAATTAATGTATTTATTCTTTCTTCTGAGATTAAATGTAATTGCTTTAAAAAGATAATCATGCTATTGTTTGAATTGTATGCATTTCTTATGAAGCACTAATACATTTTCCTGTAGTCTGACAAAGTGTATGGTCTCTTATCCTCATTTCCCTGTGGATAAATACTTTGTTAATTAATAAAGTATTATATGAGCACTTAGTGTCTGCATTTAACAGTGCAAGGATTTCATTCAGATTATGTTAATAGATTGTTCGCATTATTTCTTGCATTAATTACAACTTCTTTCTGTGGTTTCATCATAAGAGCATTGTCTCTGTGAATACAGGGGGCTTTTTGGATTATATTCTTGTTTGACTGCTGAAGTAATACTAGGAAAATATTATTATATTGAGAACTACTCACTAGGACTTGGATCAAAAGACAGAAACAGAGATTCAATTATTTCCAAATCTTAGAGGCGACACAATTAGAGTCTATCTTAGTTGAATCAAAATCAAGCAATTTGGGAATTTCTCTGGAACCCACAATACCTTAGGAACAAATTTATGAAATCATGATGGTATTCCCCATCATGATACCTTAGGCATAATTATGAGAAAAAAACTGAAAGGATCCTTCGTAGTTATTGATAAGTGTGGAATTCAGATGAAGCAAATGTGTGGACTAGGGATAACTCTAGGCCATGGGTATACAGTAAACTCCACTTTATTTTCCTTGAATCAATTTAATTCTCCCTCATCCTGCTGTGCTGCTGGGAAATTTAATCACGGTTATGTGACACACCTCTCTGCCTTCCCCACCCCTGCCCAGGGTGATACAAAGGTTCTGGGTCTTTGGTAACTTCTAGAAATAGGGAAGTCTCTCGGTCATCAGTTCCTCATGGTTACCACTGAGGCATTATGGGCCTAGCTCCTGGGGTTCCTTCAGAGCTGACTGTGCTCTGTCCAGGCTCCAGCAATCTTAGGGAGTTTAGAAGGCCGGGGATCTCTGTGTCCACTCCAGAGATGCGCCACCCGGCCCCCCATACCCCAGCCATACCTCCAAGAATGCATCCCCTAGTCAGTCCACAGGTAGAGCCCCCCCACACCGGGAAATATGCCCATCCCCACCTTCCCATTCTCTGCCTCCACCTCTTTTTTTCTTTTCCCTTTCTAGGAGCTATTTCCCACCTTTACACCTATTGCTTTAAGAGCCATATTTACTCACTCTCTCTCCAGTTGCCCTCAGAAACAATCTTGGCATTATTTTTTTAAGGCTTTTCTTAGTCAGGGAGACTAGTTTTGGGGAACTGAAGGTTTCCACTGGGCCAAAACAGATCAGAGGTCCATTTGCAGAAGAATTAGTTATGTGCTCAGAAAACAGATGAGAGGAAAACAAAGGGCAAATGTTACCATCCTGATAACATATCCTGGAACACAACTGATTTTCCAAGGAAATGCAATTTTATTTTTGAAAAACTAAACTGTAGAAAACACAGTTCTGCTGTCATTATTCCATGAAAAAAAAAAGAAATAGCTTATAAAAATTAAATTAACAAGGTTGAATTCAGAATTTGCAAAGGCTCAAATTTGATGTTCTACATGACAATGTGATAAAACATTAACATTTGAAGTTTTATCTAATTGTATTTGTTTACAAAAATGATTAGGTTCTTTTCATTTTATTTCTTAAATATTCCCAGGAAGCGTAACTCCTGAAATTAAGAAGCATATTTAATTTTTTCCCTTTCTATGCCTGCACACCGTCATCCTCCCTCCTGAGTCCCTCTGTTCCAATGCTGTCAAGGTGGACTCAGCTCCATGTGTCATCTCTCACTCATGACCACTTCTTGCCCTTTGTATTTACACTTCTCCCATTTCTAGGGCTGTCTACTTGGCAAATAAAACTACAGACAGCCACATTAACTTCAAATGTCTGATAAGAATGCAGAATTCTGGGGCACCTAGGTGGCTCAGTTGGTTAAGCATCTGCCTTTGGCTCAGGTCATGATCCTGGGGTCCTGGAATCGAGCCCCGCGTTGGGCTCCCTGCTATGCAGGGAGTCTGCTTCTCCCTTTCCCTCTGCCTATTTCTCCTGCTTGTGCTCTCTCTCTCTCTCTCTGTCAAATAAATAAAATCTTTAAGAAAAAAAAAAAAGAATGCAGAATTCTTTAGCGTATGTCCCGTGCACTATTTGTGACATATTTATACTATTTCATTGATCTGAATTTCAAAGCTAACAGTGTTCTGCATTTTATCTGACAACCCTACTCATATCCCCAGGGCATTAATGCCTTTTTTTCCCCAACCTATTCTGCCTCCTCCATCAGAAGATTGCTCCATTTAAAAAGCCACTGCAGTGTATGTGAAAGAATCTTCAAAGAAAGGCACTTTGGTTGCATACCTCAATATCTCTGATGAATTTCTCAACTGGTGCTCCCAGGCCCTAAGCTGTCGGAGAAACCGGAAACTGGCTTCCAGAGACACAATCTGACAGCTTCAGAATTCCATATTTATAATAAAAATAGTCAAGGAAAGGAATTAAAGTTTAGGTCAGAAGATAGTTTGTGTCATGTAAGAAAGAAAATTTGAACCATTTATAATAATCAGGCATTCTGAATTCATGAAATAAACTGAAAACAATTTCACAGCGCAATTGAAATGAAAGGAGAATTTGGATTTTTTTTTAACTTGATAGTGCTAAAGTTAGGAAAGTAGGCTTATTCCTTGAACGGTTCTCTTTAGAAATCATCCATTTGGAATATGAAGACCCTTGTTACAAAGAAAGGTGTGGCTGGGAGACCAAGGTCATTGAATTTGTCAGTTGTACTCTGTCAAGCATTTAATGTACGGGAAGCAAAGGTAAAGTAGCAAGGATTGTTCCTATAGGAAAACATTTAAATTTCTAAGCTGGGTTTTATAAATATAAGCACAAGGACAAGACAAGTAGAGGCTTTTGTTTCAAGGCAAGATAAGAGCTGTGCAGGATACCGTCCTTCTGGTTCAATAAAGTCTCCAAGATGCTTTCAAGTTGAACATGTTTTTAAGCATTGCAAGGATATTCCATAAATGATTTTTCTTAAGCTGTTGCTTATTAAATCAAATCTGAATCTGGCAAGGTAACAGCATGAGCCAGGGGAAAGCCAGTAGATGATGCATTAATGAAGCCTTGAAAATAATTTTCAAGTCTTACTCAGCAACAAATTTGGTTATGTCCTGTTTCATATGGGATGATTTCATTCTTTTGTTTTCCTAATCAGTCCACCTTCTACAACAGCCATTTAAATCAAACATCAAGTTTATCAAAATGGTATTCCTTATTATAATTAATTCTAGGGGATAGAAGAATACCACCTTCTTTAGCAAATGCAGAGTGGGGAACTCTGACATTCAACCATATTTACACAGAAAACAAAAAGGCTATAGATTGAGCAGATCCGGGTTTAAAACCCAGCTCCATTATTTACTAGCTTTGTAGCTTTGGGAAGATCCATTAACCTCTCTGAGTCTCCTTCTTTAATTGTAGTATGAATAATAATGTCTTACATACATGACAGTTTAAGAATTCAAAACAATATGTGGAAAGTGCTTCACAAATAATAATACCTACCATTTTAATGAGAGTCTATTAAGATATTCTGAGGCTCATGAAAAGAGAATTGCAGAGACCTCTTGGGCAACATTACTCAAAACATGTTGGGAGAACATTAATCCCTACAGATGGGTCTATTCTATTATCAAATAAGTTTCGGGAATGGATTCTATAGGCACTACTAGAAATCTTTGTTTAGACTCTGAGAAATTCCACAAAAGAAATCTGTTTGTTCAACACTGAGTTTTCTAAGCTAAAGAATCTAGTAACCTTTTATTAGGCATCAAGAGGAATTCCAGGGGCGCCTGGGTGGCTCAGTCGTTAAGTGTCTGCCTTCGGCTCAGGTCGTGATCCCGGGGGTCCTGGGATCGAGCCCCACATCGGGCTCCCTGCACCGCGGGAGGCCTGCTTCTCCCTCTCCTACTCCCCCTGCTTGTGTTCCCTCTCTCACTATGTCTCTTTCTGTCAAATAAATAAAATCTTTAAAAAAAAAAAAGAGGAATTCCAGTCTTGGGCAAATCTTGCTTCTTATATTTAAAAAAAGCAAATTTATCGATATTTGTTCAGCAGAGGATATATTTCCCACTTATGTTGACTTCAACATTATTAGGTTTCTTTGTCACTAATTTTTTTAACATACAGTATTATGTTAGTTCCAGGTGTACAATATAGTGATTCAGCAATTCCATACAACACCCAGTGCTCATCATGATAAGTGCACGCCTTATCCCCATCACCTGTTTCACCCATCTCCCCACCCACCTCCCCTCTGCTAACTATCAGTTTATTCTTTACAGTTAAGTGTCTGTTTCTTGGTTTGTCTCTCTCTCTCTCTTTTTTTTCCTTTACTTCTTTGTTTTGTTCCTTAAACTCCACATATGAGGGAAATCATATGGTATTTGTCTTTTCTCTGACTTACTTCACTTAGCATTATACTCTCTAGCTCTATCCATGTCATTGCAAATGGCAAGATTTTATTCTTTTTTATGGTTGAATAATATTCCATTGTATATATACCACATCTTCTTTATTCCTCTATTGATGGATACCTAGGCTGCTTCCACAATTTGGTTATTGTAAACAATGTTGCTATAAACATAGGGGTGCATGTATCCTTTTGAATTAGTGTTTTTGTATTTTGGGGGGTAAATACCCAGTTGTGCAATTACTGGGTTATAGGAGAGTTCTATTTTTAATTTTTTGAGGAAGTGCCATACTATTTTCCACAGTGGCTGTACCAGTTTTTCATTCTTACCAACAGTGCAAGAGGGGGAGCGCCTGGGTGGCTCAATCAGTTAAGTGTCTGCTTTCAGCTCAGGTCATGATCCCAGGGTCCTGGGACTGAGCCCCACATCAGGCTCCCTGCTCAGCAGGGTAGTCTGCTTCTCCCTCTCCCTCTGCCCCTGCTCGTGTGCTCTCTCTCTCTCTCTCACTCACTCTTGCTCTCAAATAAAAAAATCTTTAAAAAAAAAAAAAAACAGTGCCAGAAGTTTCCTTTTCTCCACATCCTCGTCAACACTTGTGACTTCTTGTGTTTTTGATTTTAGCCATTCTGACAAGTGTGAGGTGGTATCTCACTGTAGTTTTGATGTGCATTTTCCTGATGATAAGTAATGTTGAGCATCTTTTCACATGTCTGTTGGTCATCTATACGTATTCTTTGGAGAAATGTCTATTCACGTCTTCTGCCCATTTTTTCATTGGATTATTTTTTGGGGGGGCGTTGAGTTATATAAATTCTTCATATATTTTGGATACTAACCCTTTATCAGATGTGTCATTTGCAAATATCTTCTCCCATTCAGTAGATTGCCTCTTAGTTTTATTGATTATTTCCTTCACTGTGCAGAAGCTTTTTATTTTGATGTAGTCCCAATAGTTTATTTTTGCTTTCATTTCCCTTGCCTCAGGAGACATATCTAGAAAAATGTTGCTACGGTCAATGTCAGAGAAATTACTGCCTATGCTCTCTTCTAGTATTTTAATGGTTTCAACTCTCACATTTAGGTCTCTAATCCATTTTGAATTTGTTTTTGTGCATGATATAAGGAAGCACTCCAGTTTCATTCTTTTGCATGTAGTTTTCCCAACACCATTTGTTTTTGTTTTTTAAAATTTTTTATTTTAGAGAGAGAGCAAGCAAGAGAGAGCAAGCAAGAGAGAGAGCACGAGCATGGAGAGGGGCAGAGGGAGAGAGAGAAGCAGACAACCCACTGAGCAGGGAACCTGATGCTGGGCTCTATCCCAGGGCCCCCGGGATCATGACCTGAGCCGAAGACAGATGCTTAACAGACTGAGCCACCCAGGTGCCCCCAACCCCATTTATTGAAGAGACTGTCCTTTTCCCCATTGTATATTCTTTCTTTTTTTCACTAATTTTTTAATCTCCACTTTTAATTAATGAAAAAAACTTGGATGAAATGTCATTTATTAAAAATGTACCAATTACTATTCTTTCTGAAAGATTTTTCTTATGCAACTCTTAAGTTCAAAATTTTGTTGTCTGACCTGATCCTGAACTATTGTATTTGCAATCAAGAAAATGCACTGATCCATTGCCTTATGAACAGAGCAAGCTACTTTCCTAGCTATAGTGGATACACACCCTGGATTGTCTGTCCTTACACTCTTTGAGCCTCTCTCCTTATCATCATCCTCTCAAATCCCATCAGCTTCTGCCCTTTCTTTCTCCACGTAGGCCATCCCAGCATAAATATAATACACTCTTTCATTTGTTTTGTCCTCAAACTTTCTCTCTTCCCCAGCGAGGCTCCCCATTGCTATGAGGACCTGTCTATAAACAGCATATCTATAAACAGCTGTACAGAACATGGATGAACCGGGCCATTTCCCTGTCTGGGTTCCACATTCCACAATCCATTCAGCATCTGTTTAACTACTCTGTTTTCTAAGGCCCCAACAAGTGAGGAGCTGATCTATCCCAACTCCAAAAGTTAGATCCAGATATTTTTAATCACTCAGAAGCAAACTGTTGGTAATGAGTTTTTGGTAATACATATACAGAGCAGCAGTGGTGATTGCTATGTGGATTACTTGCTATATAAAACAGTGACTTAATCTATTAGTGAGCTGAAAATACAGTCTTACTCGTGTATTGGTTTTGGTCTTTGGAAGAGGTAGTCTATTGGTAATAATCCAGAAGCAGCCAATTTGCTCCCATCGAGCATTCTGAGCTTTTTATTTTATACCTGGCCATCGTGCAGTAAGCCTTGAGATCAACAGCTCTGATCCCACAGGCCTCGTGGAAAGTGCCAGTTGTGAGACACAGCCAGAGCATTCATCTCACAATCTCAGTTCCTAGAACACCAAGCCATCAAACAGCCCGCTGGGTTGGCAGGGGCTGCCTCAGTAATGTCCAAGACCAGGGCCGTGGCAGGGAAAGGGCTGAGGTGTTTTGGCATGAGGGATGGAGAATGGTTTCTCAGCACCTGCCCACAGTATGCTTGCTTCCAGGTGCTATGACAAACACCTTGGCTTTTTTATGACTCTCTAAAATTATTCCTCAGCCCGACATAAAACTATAAACCTCGAGGAATATGGACGAGCTCCCCGAATAGTGAAACATAGGACCTCTATTAGAGCAGAATGCAATACATCTACTCATCATCAATCTTTGGTTGTGCTTTCACATTGTTGACTTCATGAATATGAAAGCTCACTGTAATAAGATTCAAGTGTAGGTTTTCCATCAAGTTTCAGCTTCCTAGAGCAGAAGGCTTTTGAATAAAATGTTTAATGATAAGAGTTAACACACATAGCACTTTTCCGATACAAGCACTATTCGAAATACATCACATATATTAACTAGCTTAATCCTCAAAACAATCCTGTGAAGTAGATACTATTATTATTCCCATTTTAAAGATGAGAAGTGGGGCACCGGGGTGGCTCGGTTGGTTGAGCGACTGCCTTCGGCTCAGGTCATGATCCTGGAGACCCGGGATCGAGTCCCGCATCGGGCTCCCTGCTCAGCAGGGAGTCTGCTTCTCCCTCTGACCCTCCCCCCTCTCATGCTCTATCTCATTCTCTCTCTCAAATAAATAAATAAATAAAATCTTTAAAAAAAATAAATAAAATAAAGATGAGAAGTGAGGTTAAACAGCTCTAAATGTGGAGACTAAAGCATTGTTGATAGTGAGCTGTTACAGGATCAAGAGCCCTACTGCTGTGAGGAGGCAGGAGGTCCCCTTGAGGTGGACAGGAGACTGTGACATCATCACGCCTACATGAGAACCATAGCAAAGTCACATTTGGCTCCAGTGTCCCTATCTGTAAGATGAACATATGCTCATCTTTCCCTGGAGTATTTGAAAATATATTTTAAAATATCATGGAAATCTATGACAACCACTATGAATAGCAAGGGAGCCACGATGAATAAGTACCTTAAAGCTACCACAGTTTGAGGCATGAGTGCCCAACTCTCTGAGCAGTACTGCGTCTCCTGCTACTAGTCAGGAAATGAGCTATAGTGCTCTCTCTGGGACCATTCAGAGGACAGGATTCTGGAGTAAACTGAAGAAAGGGAAGTAGCCGTATTTCAGTCAGAGTTATTTTTCTAGTTGGGGCCAAGTACTAGGTTGAGCCAAATGAAATTGTTCATATCCAGCCGTTTTTGACACAGAAAAATGACAATTTCATATGGTCCAACTGATATAAAGCCCTGCTTTATGGCGCTCCTAGGAAAAAGTATGCTTGATTAGAAAGTAAGTCCGTAACAAGTCTAGGCTGAAACAGCTAGCCCAAACCCACTAACCTACACCAAACTTACAGCAACCTTGAATACATGATAGGGAGGTGGCTCTGCAAACTGTATTCATAACTGTGGAAATCTGAGTCAGTCATGAGATCACCATTAGCACAGGTGATACACCTGGAAACCCAGGGGTTTTGTCCCCATGCCCAGTGTTCCAGAAAACTTGGTGCAACCAGGTTCATCCTTTCCAGGGGGAAGCTTTAAACGCAAATCTGCTAGATTCTTGCAAAACAAACAAAATGAAACAAGAATAACAAAGCCTCTTCCTAGGATTTTTTTTTTTTTGGGGAATGACAGTGAGGTAATGTAATGGAACTCTGTAATACACTTCTATGACTCCCATTGTACTTTGTGAGATATCCCTACAAAAACAGATTTGGAGTCACTCCAACTCATGCTGTCAGGTTGGACTAAGACAGGCAGTACAAATGAGCAGACCATGTTTTTGATAGTGAAATCCAGAAATTTGTTTGGAAGACCCTGAGCAGTGTCACTGGTGCTTGTTTGATGATGGCAGTGCCATCAGCATGAAGGGGAACAGCTCTGCTTTAAAGTGCCTGGCAAAAAAAGGCACATGTCTCTGCATCTCAGGAGCAAGAGCAATAAACATCATGTTACCGTAAATTCCAATTTTTATAGCATGGATTAATAATGCATGAGCATGCATTTCTTATTGCCATACCAGTGAATTTCCAGAAGACTCTTAATTCTAAATGAAAAACAAGGCGTGTTTATATTTTCCATGCTGTCATGTGTGCGCTGTACATGTAGTAAGAGATACAGACACATCAAGAGAAAATACAAATTATGAATCTTGGAAGAATCATCTTTCTGTCCATAAGCATTTTCTGGTGTCTCAGTAGAGATCAAAAGTGTCACTGCACATATTTCAGAAAGAAAAGAACAGAAGCATGATGATGTTATATCTTCCTGGGTATTTCATTACTTAGAACAAGTGAATTGTGCAGGTGAGTGCAAGGGAGTGGTCTCTCAGTGCTCCTCCAAGAAATCCCTGAGAAAGCAAACATTAGTGTGAGGTTGACTCTGGAATAACTGGCCTGGAAAATGCCATGTATTCACGTTTCCCTACATACATTCTCATCAGTGGCATTTTCCAGGGTGCATGTTCACCCTTACAGCACATACACAGACACAAAACACGGACAAATCGAATGCAGTGACTACTAGAGTCTTCCTGCCGCTGAGATAGAAGTTCTTACACCAAGAACTTCATTTTTCAGCCTATGAAGTCATTCAGCCTCAGACTTAGACTACAGATGGGAACTAATGTTCAGGAGGCCCACCTGAAAGCTCTTCGCTGTGATTAAGTATAGCCAGCTACCTCTTCTCAATCTTTTGGCCAAGATCAAGTATACTTTAGCCAGCTGTGCAACTGGATGAGAAGCAGTTACTGTTCCATTCTGTGGACTGTTGAGTGAGCTCTATAAATTTTGCTGGTCTCTCTGTTTCTGGCGCCCCTTCTTCTTTATCATGTTATCCTAGCTTTCTAATCCATCGTATTTTTAGATTTAGATGGCACTTCCCCTCTACCCCCACTATACACACACAATGTAGGTGGGCCTTTAATTGCATGAAGCCACTAGAATAGTCACATACCTATCTCTAGGGTCCATTCTTCAGAAATTGATTTTACAAAATGACCTTAGAGGATGTACTAACCCTGCTGTGAGATAATTTGAGTTTTACTTGCGCTCACCTATGTGGAAGCTGGTGATAATTGTGACCTAATATTAATTCCTCAATCTCTTCTTCCTTGTTCAGGGTGGCAATGTACCCAGCTAAAAATAGTCTATTGCCAGCTAGAGATAGCCATGGGTTGCCCAATAGAAATGGTTGAGGCTTTCCGGAAAAGCTGAGATTTCTTAGTAGAAGTGCCATTCCTTCATGTTTGACTTTCTTTCTTCCTGCAACAAAAGTAAGATGAAGGTGGGGCAGCTATATTGCAACCAGGAGGTGGCAAACACGAGCACAAAAGGATGTTGGAACACAAAAATAGAAAATGTCTGGGTTCTTGACATTGTTGCTAAGCAGCTGGGAGAGACTTGGACTCACTACCTCTGTATTTTTTATCATTTGATCAAAGTAAACCTTATACGCTTAAGTGACTGTGGTCATGTTTTCTGTTATTTGCAGCTGACCCCCTATCTCAAATGACATACTGTATTAGACAGGGTTCTCCAGAGAAACAGAACCAGTAAAGATTTATTGTAAGAAATTGGTTCACTTGATTATGGAGGCTGAGAAGTCCCACAGTCTGCCATCTACAAGCTGGAGACCCAGGAGAGCTGATGGTGTAAATCCTAGTCCAAAGGCAGGAAAAGATCAACGGTCTAGCTCCAACAGTCAGACAGAGAGGGCAAATTCTCCCCTTCTCTGCCTTTTTGTTCTCATCAGTTCTTCAGTGGATTAGATGATACTCACATTTGGGAGTGCCATCTGCTTTACTTATTCTACTGATTCAAATGCTAATCTCATCCAGAAACACCCTCGCAGACAAACCGAGAATAATGGCTAACCAAATATCTGGGTATCCTGTGACCCAGTCAAGTTGACACAGAAAATGAGCCATCACACATACCTTACACTCTGCTAACAATTTCAGGTAACCATATCTTCTTTGTGGATTGCTTTAGAGGTTGGGCAAATGCATGATGGAGCATTATAGTCAAGAGCCAGTTCTTCTTCCTGATTCCTCCCTTCTGAACAGGTGAACCCACAATACCACTGGAGAAAACTCTTTATTTCCCCTGCTTGTTCTTCCAGTCTTTCAGTTTTTCCTTCTTGAATTTTTTCAGCCCTCTTTCAATGTTATTTTGCTTCAAAAGAGCAAGGAGAAAAGTCAGAGACTGAATTAGAGATAGAAGTATCTTAGCTGGAGTTTCTCCAAAGCAAACCTTGAGATAAGGATGTGGTATGAGTAGTTTATTTGGGAGGTGATTCTAGAAAACACTTGCAGAGAAGCAGGGAAGTGAGACAGGGAAAAGAAGACAGCAAACAAAGGGTGTGTCATTGTACAGACAACCGACAGGGAGCCACTGAGGCTTAGAGACATGGTGTAACATGCCTCAGTTATTCCAACATGCCCAGATACTAACCCCAGCAAGGTAACTGGAGTATTTATCTACCAGCTCCTATAACTCATTGTTTGAGGGCTTTTGGGGAGAAGTGAGTATTCCCCAATACCTCTAGCCTGTGGACCAAGCACAGGCAGCTCCCGGTGAAGAGTTGCAAGGGCTTGTAACTGGAAGCTATTGGGTTGATATGCTTATGAATGGTAAGGGCTGAGGGGATATGGCTAAGACATCATCAGTATCCTCTACATTCAATTCCTTGCACCATTCAGATACACTTTTTGTGCTCCAAATGACTTTCACTTTGTTAAGTTAGTGCCTCCTCAAGGTGATATCCAGTTGCAATTTTAAAAAGAACGAGAAAGCCTTACACAGTAGGTTTAGTGGAAGAAGTTACTGTCCTTGTTGCTGCAGTTCATCCAAGATCTTAATTAATATACCAGGACTCTATCTGCATGCTCCTACTGTATCAAAAGGAGTATGATGCCATTTTTGAGCCATATGGTTTCACTGTCATTCGAGACTGTGTATATAACAGTCATTGACTGTTCTCCTTTCCAGTTACTCTGGCAAATACCATAAGGTCCTTTGGGGAAGGACTGGAGAAATTACTACTATATTTCCTTGCTGTGTCATTGCAGGGTTCTTCCTCAAAGGGACTTGGAACGTCCTTCCATTAAAGGGAAGTAATGTCTCATGCCTTTGAGAATTGGCTCATGTCTGGAAGGTAGGTGAAAAGATGTGATTTTCCATTTTAATGGTTCTCATCAGTCTTCCTATTCACCCACTTTTGATCTTTTGTGGTTGTATTACACAAACAATACTCTTCTTGGCTACCCATCTTCTCACCCCCAGGCACACCATGCTCTATATACCACCGCCACAAATTGTAGCAGCTCAAGGCCCTCTGGGCCATATTGGCCTTGCTACCCACCATGAAATCACATCCATCTTGTCGCTGGTGTTTAGTTCCATCTGTCCTGTCTCCTTATTATTCCCATTGATATCAGCAAGCCCACTTCCATAGTGACAGAGAACAGCCACTACTGAACTTCTCAGTGGTACCAGTGCCTCTCTCCCCAGTGTATTCCTTATCATCTTCATGATGGCAGTGTACTCTAGGTCTTCCCTGGGAGCATAGTTGGCTGGTTAGTTCTCTAGTCTTAAATAGCTTACTTAACACATCCATTTAACACAACTTTATAGACTTTTAAATTATTACTCAAGTCTGAGCCAAAGTATTCTGACATCTCTGCCTCATTTATTGCCCTTGTTTTCAACCCTAAGGAGCCATCCTTTTACAAAAATAAAAAGGATTATGAAGAAATACTTTGAAAAGTATATGCCAACAAATTAGATAGCTTAACTGAAATGGAAAATTTCTTAGAAAGACACAAACAACAAAAACTAAATTAAGAACTAGAAAGTCTGATTTGAACTATAACAAGTAAAAAAGATTAGTAGTAAAAAAAAACTTAGCACACACACACAAAAAAAAACAAAAGAAAAACAACCCAAAACCAATTGGCTTCACTGGTGAATTCTACCAAATACTTAAAGAAGAATTAATACCAATTCTTCACACTCTTCCAAAAAGTAAAAGGAAAAAACTCATCCTACGAGACCAGTATTGCCCTGATACTGAAACCAGACAAAGATAGTTCAAGAAAAGAAAACTAAAGAGCAGTGTCTCTTGTAAATATAGGCACAAAAATTCCCAACAAAATACTAACATCAAATCCAGAAATATATAAAACGGATTATATAGTGTGACAAAATAGGATTTGTCCCAGGAATGCAAGGTTGTTTTAATATCAAAAATAAATTAATGTAATATACTTCATCAACTGAATAAAGAACAAAACCATACAATCATCTCAATAGATGCAGGAAAAGCATTTGATAAAATTCATCACTCCTTTACCATAAAAACCCTCCAACAAACTAGGAATAGAAGGGAACTTTCTCAATTTGATAAAGAGTATTTATGAAACACCCACATTTAACATCATACTTCATAATGAATGATGAATGCTGAAATACTGAATACTTTCCCCCTAAGATTGGGAACCAGACATGGTTGTCTTATCTAGCCACTTGTATTCAACATGGTACTAGGAGTTCTAACCAGGGTAGTTAGGGAAGAAAATGAGATAAAATACATCCCATGATTAGAAAGGAAGAAATAATACTATTTTGATTTGCTGATGACATGATCTTGTTTATAGAAAATCCTGAACAATTCACTAAAAAATATTTTACATGAGTCCCACAGATTGCAGCATACAAGATAAATATACAAAAATTAATTGTATTTCTATATAGTAGCAATGAGAAAGCAAAATTTAAATAAATGAAAACAGTGTATAAGAGCACCAAAAAGAAAAAAGTAATTAGGAATAAATTTAGCAGGAGAAGTTTAAGACTTGTACTCTGAAAACTATAAGACATTACTGAAGGTAATTAAAGATGATCTAAATAAATGGCAAGACACCCCACAATCAAGGATCAGAAGATTTAATGTTGTTATGATGACAGTGCTCCCCAAATTGACCTATAGATTCGACATAATTACATCAAAATGCCAGCTGACTTCTTTGCAGAAATTGACAAGGTGTTCCAAATTCATATGGACATTCAAAGGACCTGCAATAGACAAAACAATCTTGCAAAAGAACAAATTTGGAGAACTCACACTTCCCAATTCTAAAAATTTATCACACAGCTACAGTAATCTGTGTGGTATTGTTATAAATACATACAAATCAATAAAATAGAAACCCTAACATTTATCTTCAACCAAGGTGGCCAGGAAATTCAATGGAGCAAAAGTATTCTTTTAACAAATAATGCTGATATAACTGGATATACACATGCAAAAACTGTACTTAGACCCCACTTTACCCCACCCAAACCCTAACTCAAAATGGATCAAAGACCTACACTCAAGAGCTAAAACTATAAAACTCTTAGAAGAAAAATATAGGCATAAATCATCATGACCTTGAATTAGGCAATGGTTTCTTAGAATAGAACACAAAAAGCTCAAGCGTTGTACATTTTATTAATTGTACAACATCAAAATGAAAAACGTCTGTGCTTCAAAGTACACCATCAAGAAAGTAAAAAGAGAACAAAATGGGAGAAAACTTTTACAAATCTTATATCTGAAAATAACAAGGAGATACCACTTCACACCCACTACAATGGTTATAATAAAAAAGACAGATAATAACAAGTGTTGGGAAAGATGTGGAGAAATTGGAACGCTCATACGCTATAGTGTAATGAATGTAAAACGGTGCAGAATTTTGGAAATCAGTCTAGCAGTACCTCAAATGGTTAAATATAGAATTACCATATGATCCAGCAATTCCACTTCTAGATATACACCAAAGAGAAAGAAAAACAAGATCCATGAAAAACAAACAAAAACAAACCTTGTACGTGAATATTTATAGCAGCACTATTCACAATAGTCAAAAGACAGAAACAACCCCAAAGTCCGTCATGTGATGGATGGATCAACAAAATATGGTATACTCATACAGTGGAATATTATTTGGCATAAAAAGAAAGAAATACTGATATATCCCACAGCATGAATGAACCTGGCAAACATTGTGCCAAGTGAAAGAAGCCAGTCACAAAGGACCACATGTTGTGTGATTCCATTTATATGAAGTGTCCAGAATAGGCAAATCTAGAGAGACAGAAAGGAGATTGGTGGTTGCCTAATGGAAGCTGGGGTGAGGGAGGACTGGGGGTGATGGATGATGGCTAAGAGCTGTGTAGAATTTTGGAGGGGATGACCATATTTTAAAGTTGACTATGGTGATGAATGCACAGCTGTGATTATGCTAAGTGTCACTAAATTGTATACTTTAAATGAGTGAATTGTATGGCATGGTACCAATAAAGCAGTTTAAAATAGAGTAATAGCTAAATGTCAGGTTTTCTGTAAAATGAGAACTGTAGGAACAAATATACAAATATATAAATCACATGTATTTCCTCCACTTATACAGGAGCCACTAGCCACATGTGCTTATCTACATTTACATTTTAGTTCATTACAATTAATACAATTAACATTTCAGTCTTTTAATTACAGTTACAACATTTCAAGTCTTCCATATCCACAAGGGGCTAGCAACTCCATATTTAACTGTATATATCTAACACATACCCATCATTTCAGAAAATTCTACTGAACAACACTGATATCTGTAATCTATATATCATAAATTTATTTTTCCATTTGTCAAATACATTAGCGACTTACGGAAAATTCCTTATTTAGAAATTTTGTCCTCTCTGGTTTAAATGATTTGTACTAATAATAGGTGTTATTTTTTTTAATGTTTTTACCTTGAAAAATCTAACCCATATTAGCCCACTGCTTCCATCTCCAATCTTCTCACCAAAAAACCCAGGATCATTGATGTATATTTTCAATAGCAGTTTGGTTTGAAAGTTTATCCAGAATAAACGTAGTTTGTACGACAAAAGGTTGAGAAAGATGAGTCTTGGCATATTAAGATCCATCTTACTGGTATGTAAATATTGGGTATTAATTTAGAAACAAAGGTGGTTTTGACAGTGAAGTGCTAATACTTCAACTTCATCTGAGGGGAAACGTGCAATTGATTGAATCAAAGGCATTCAAAAGGGAGGGTTATTTCAGTTGCTGTGTCACTCAAGAATAAAAAGAAAAAGGTGAAAGAAAATATTCTATTGATATGTGTTGTCATCTGGGTTTGTTTGCTTTTCCATAATCATCTGTGTGTGCGTTTGATTGTATTTTATGTCACCCTGGTGAACAATACCGCAATATGTCAAGACCATTAGAATTCAACTACAAAGGAGGCAAGAAAAGAGTTCTGGTTTTCATGTCGATCAGCATCATCTGCTTAGATTTGGAGGCCTTAAAATTAACTCAAGCAATATATATATACATATATATATGTATATATATATGTATGTATATGTGTATGTATGTATATATATATGTATGTATGTATATATATATGTATGTATATATATATATATTGCTTGAGTATGTATATATATATCAGACACAATGCAGAACAGGCAATCTCACAAAAGACTTCCTTTATGGCTCATCAGAGTAAATTTCTTGTCAAAATACTCCCTGCGCTAAGTAAAGGTTATCTATTCATATGAACACCTGACTTATGAAATCAATCAGGGCACAATAAGAAAGATGCCTGCTTTTTGCATGCATTCAAGTTGTTGCTTCCATTAACTTAACTTCCTAAAAATATATTTCACTTTTTCAGTCTGCTCTGCATAACTCATTAACATCATAATCGCCAGCAATAATTGCCTGAAGTGAGTAAAGAAAATCACGAAAGATGAAGAGTTGAATTACCACTTAATGAAAGAAGAAAAAAAAGAAGACAATTTAAATCAACAGTCTAAGATACTACCACCACTCCCTTCCTTGAGAAAATGTATAGTAATTGTGTTTCTTGGAGCTTGTTGTGTTTATAAATGAGGACTCTCAGACAGTAAATTCTCAGAATGATTCTAAGGGCTTAATTGATTATGTGAATCAGAAGAATATTTGCTCAGCAATCTAAAGATGCATTTTTATAACAAGTTGCAAAATAATACTATTTAAAACATTTCAAAATTATCTCTACGGTAATTAGAAGTCCTGACCGAAATGCAGTGTTCCGCTTGGTCTCGAAAATATGTGGAATCGATTAGAAATGATAAATGTATTTGGGGACTTAATGGGTATCCATTTAAACCAGTTTTTCTCTACTAGAGTTGATTTTCACTCCCAGGAAACATGTGTCAATGTCTGGAGAAATCTGGAGTTGTCACAATTTAGAGCATGCTAGTAGGTATCTAGGACAGCTCCAAACAACAAAGAACCATCTGGCCAAAAATATCAATAGTACTGAAGTTGAGGAATCCTGATTTATAGCAACAAAAGGACCTATGGGGTTACTCTAAAACGTAGCTAGTGAAATAAAGGGATGATGTCTCTTACTACAAAAAGACCAGGAAGTCTGACCAAAGCTAAAAAAATTAATGCAGTAGTTTACAAAACAATAATTTATCTTACAGTTTAGTGAGCAAGCTGGAGCTAGGGAAATGGGAGAGGGAATATAATAACACATTACTTCAGCTGCCCTTACCGGCCAACCTTCAACTCATGGCAATTTAGGACTGATGAGTGTCAGATAATCAGCAGGCTTTGGTGTTAGTAAAATGTAATTATGATTTGTCATTTTCATAGTTATTTCTTAAATCTGTAAACATATGAGTTATTATAAGAAACAGATTAAGTGGGTTGACAAGTTCAGCTAAGTATACGCGTGAGAGGATATTTAGGAGGTGCCTTAAAACAGTGGCTCCCAAGTATTAGCATACATCAGAATCACCTGGAAGGTTTGCTAAAACACAGACTACTGGGCTCCACCCCTAGAATTTCTGATCCAGTAGATCCAGTAGATCTGTGAGCTCTGAGAATCAGCACTTTTAATCAGCTCCCCAGCCCCAGGGATAATGCTGGTCTGGGACCACTCTGAGAGCCACTGCCCTTGTTCAATGGACAGTGCAACCTAAAACAAAGTGCAAGACAACTATGATGCAAATTATTTAGAGGAGGCGACTAAAAGCTCCTCCCCACAACAAGGATCTAGGGATTTAGAGATGAGGGAGGTAGAGGGTTTTATAGAGAACTCTAAAATGTGTACTTAGTCCCATCCCCTCATAGGTGATAGAAACAGGCTGGAGAGCATAGGCAATGCCCATCATGACTGAGGGAAAAAGCTTCAATCCAACCACTTATAAAAACACCTTCTTAACAGTTTGCAAACACAGAGGATAACTCACACTCATCTCTCTTTCTCTCTCTCCCTCTCCTGATAAATCTAAATAGCCAGAGTAATAGAGCCTAACTGGCCAGCTAGCTGATGTGATGGCAGGGCAGATGGGAAGTGGCTATTGTGATGGAATTAGCCTGCTCTGCTGGAGTCTGCCAGGGAAAAAGTCAGATGAGAGTCCCCTCACATATGCGCTATGTGCAAGGGACCTTACATGGGTCTTTGTAATTTCTGACCAAGAGGGCAACCTGCCAGGGTAAGGAGAAAAGGCTGCAGGTACGGCTGGATTTATAGAGGTTGGGAGGAAGTAAGAGGTCAGCCATAATACAGATGCATTTTCCTTCGTCAAGGTGATGACAGGCAGAAAATTTCCCAGGGATGAAGGGGGTGAGATATCTCCAACAACCCAGTTAAGTGCATCCAAAAAGTTCATTTCAAATGCCTGCCAAATCTCGCAAGCATTGAAATGAGGTAAGTAGAACCCTACCTGTTAGGTGGGAACTTTTCCCCGTTAGGGCATCTCCCTCTCTCCCTCCAACTCTGGAAGGGTCAGAGCATGGTTTGTCAGATGATAGAGAATATACAGAACATAGAAAAGATGCCATCTACACCCTTATCCTTGACTCCCGCCTCCCTGTCCACAGAAGGCCTGAGCAACTGGAGGAGGAGATATTTTTAACTACATGGGAGATTCAACTTTTAAGTTACTAAACTGAGATTATGTTTGTGATTTTAACTGACTAGAGAATTGTTAGCTTTACTGGAGAAGGACCAGAAAAGTCAAGGTTCTGCCTGAGATTTGATCCAAAGGTAGGGAAAGAATTTGCCTCCCAGTGGGGATTTAAAAGGAGAATGGAAAGCTAAATTTAATTTTAGCTATTAAAGCTATTGTTATTGTTTGGTCATGCTGCCATGAACGATGTTCTTCAGTAATGGCATACACACAGTATTTATCATACCTTCCTAAGGTCTCTGAGTAAGTTTCCTGCTACACAAATCCATGTCTGACCCACTGCTCCACATTTGTCCTCAGTTTCTTCCTTTGATAGAAGAGATCAGGATTATTTTATAAAGCATGGATAGTTGTAAGCCAACGAAAGTCTGATAAATGGCTGTTTGAATCCAGAAACATCATGTTACATTCCACAACAGATGAATAGCCCAAAGAACATGTATTATTTGATGTATTTGACAGGAGTTTAAAGTCTTTTAATAACCCTAATACTTGGATCAGCAATCGAGTAAACTTGGGGACTCAGTTTTAACTTAAATAGATAATTGCAGAGCAAAAAATGACGAATACATGAGAATCCTAATGGATATATGTTATCAACTGGATATGCCTTGAGTATTTGGGATTTCACTGTTACGAGCTGTGACAGGTCCCCTGATTTCTTCATCTTCCCTTTTAGTACATCCTGCCCCTGTCACTATATTGATGTCATGGATTGAAACACCATTCTGATCAGATCCCCAGTCACAACTAGTCAATGGGTCCTCGTCTCTACAGAATTATAATAATCCACATTGGTTAACATGTGCTGAGTAGGCTATTCTTATCAACTATGTGTATGATCATTCTGAAAAGGAATTTGGCAACTGAGTAATCAGGGTTCTACCAGAGAAACAGAATCAGTATTATGTCTATCTATCTGACATATATGTAAGTGTACATAACATACACGAATAGATGTATGGGTGCATGTAAAGATATATATACATGTATATAAGACATGCATGCACATATGACATACATATGCATAATGCAAATACCTATAAATACACAAAGAATTGACATGAATAATTGTGGGGACTGGGTAGACAAATCTGAAATCCACAGGGGAAGGTCAGTCTAGAAACTCTGGGCAAGAGCCAAAGCTGCAGTCCACAGCAGGAATTTCTTCTTCAGGGAAGTCTCAATTCTTTCGTAAGGCCTTTCAACTAATTGAATCAGGCCCACCCAGATGACTGAGGATAATCTCCTTTACTTAATATCAACTAATTGTAGATGTTAATCATATCTACAAAGTACTTTCACAGCAACACCTATATTACTGTTTGATTGAATAAGTGGACACTACAGCCCAGCTAAGTTGACACATGAAACTGACCATCACAGCAACATTATCAAGAGGTGTAAATAGCTTCCTACCACTTGACCCAGGATTCCAGTTCCTGAAATCTGTCCTAAAGGAAATAAGCAGAGATGTGTACAACTTTTTATATGTATTAGTGGCCCACTCCAATTACTATCTTGAACCAAAGCTCTGTCCCATCAACCAAAGACACATACGCCTGACCCCAGCAAGTATGCTAATTTGGCAAGTTCAAGCCAAGGTTATTATTTAATCATTGACTAATAACTTGCATTTTTAATGAAAAGTGGAAAAGGGTTAAAAGGTGTTAAGACTGCATATTGTGGTTATTTACCTCTTCACACCATAACATTTCTCAAAGATCCTAGAGTATGCATGTACATTTTACACTCTGAAAAATAAACATTTTATATATTTTTAAAATAACTGCAAGAGACATTTTAAAGCACCAATAAAAGCAAAAGCAACATTGTAATTAAACTAAGTACAGCACTCTGAATATGACAACATAATTTGTATGCATCACAATGTTATGATTTTAATGCTTAACACACCACACAGTGTCTAATATTAGGGAATCAAAACTGAATATTAGAGAATTGAGCTCAGACCCCTGAGTTCCACTGTAGGATGAGCAGTAACTATTACCAGAGCAGACAGTACAATGAAAGCAACCTTCTGTAATTAGCGGAACTTGCATAGAGTCTATTGTTCCTTTACCTTGTGCCCACCAGGTCAAAAGCAATATATATATATATATATCTCAGCATAAACAGCATATTGCCCAATGCCACTGCTCTTCAAAGTGGCCTGATCCATTCTTTGCCACCCAAAGGCATATCTATGGTTCTCCTTATGCCAAATTCCAGAAAAAATAGGCTAATTGTAGCATCTTCAGACCCTCCCCACTAACCCAAAAGGAGCAAAATTCTTGTACAAATTTCCTAACTTCTGCTAACATCAGGAGAGGCTATGACTGATCATAACCCAAGATATTCCCTGGATCAAGTCATATATAGTAATGGACAAGCCTGCTATCACTTTAATTGTATAAGCCCAGCTTCCACCCTTTATCTTGACCTTCAACTTCACCCTTAGAGTAAAACTGATCCATGGGACAAGTCAGTTGTCTCTTAAACTTCCTTTTATATTCCATGTGGCAGGTTGAGAAAACTCAGAGTCCTTCTTGGGTTTAGTACTTACCCACCCACTCTCTCTCTCTCTCTCTCTCTCTCCAGATTTGTCTAATCACATCTGTCCCAAATTTTTAGATTTGAAGTTGAGAGTAAGGAATAGATAATCAGAGGTTAGAAGGTTCCACTTAGACCCCAAGATCTAGCCCCATTCTCTGGTTTAGCTTTTATGAGATAGCCTACAATTTGGTATTGAATATTTACCCTTAAACCTTAACAAGACTTGGGCACCTGCGTGGCTCAGTCGTTAAGCATCTGCCTTCAGCTCAGGTCATGATCCCAGGAGTCCCAGGACAGAGCCCTCATCAGGCTCCCTGCTCAGTGGGGAGTCTGCTTCTCCCTCTGCCCCTCACCCCACTCCTGTGTTCTCTCTCACTCTTTCTTTCTCAGATAAATA